>NC_133136.1:105132723-105832063 GCF_048418815.1 Hemitrygon akajei | reverse complement strand
AAATAAAATTGGAAGGAAACCATATAACTTAATTCAAATTAAATGATAATATTTGGCATAAGAACCCCATCTTCTCTCAAAATCAAATTGAGGATCAAAAGTTCTATTTCTAATTTTTTCCAAACTAAGACATAACATCACTTGAGAAAACCATTCAATTAATGTAGGGGAAGAAATATCTTTCCATTTTAATAAAATAGCCCTTCTTGCCCAGTAGTGTAACAAATGCAATTACATATTGATCTGAAGATGAGATATCCTGAATATGATGAAGAACTATTCAAAATAGAACAGTCAATTTATTAGGTTGTAAATTAATTTTCAAAGCTTTAGAGATTGTAGAAAATAAAGATTTCCAAAACGATTTTAATGAAAAACATGACCAGAACATATGTGACAAAGTAGCTACTTCAGTTTTACATCTATCGCAATAGTTATCTATACTAGGAAGTATTTTAGATAGTCTCTACTTTGTTAAGTAATAACGGTGTACAATTTTAAATTGAATTAAACAATGGTTGGCACATACAGAAGAACAATTTACGTTTTTCAAAACTCGAAGCCAGTCTTCATTAACAAAGGTCATATTAAGTTCTCTCTCCCAATCTTGTTTAATCTTTAGTGATAGGTACTCTTTTTGTAACAAAAATAAATAATAAATTCTGCTAATGGAACCTTTCACTAAGGGATTCAATTTCAAAACGGTATCCAACAAATCAGATTCTTGTAAATATGGAAACTTAGGTAAATATTGTTGTAAAAAATGTCTAACCTAAAAATATTGCAAAAAATGTGTATGAGGGAGAGAAAATTTATTAATTAACTCCTCAAAAGTCATCAATCGACCATCACAAAATAAGTCTGTAAATGAATGGATTCCTTTATTTTTCCATAGAAGAAAAATGGGGTCAGTTGTTGAAGGTTTAAATGAAAAGTTTCGATATAAAAAACTAGACAAATTGTTTAAAATTTTTAAAATTACAAAACTGAACCCAAATCCGTAGGGATTGTTTAATAACCGGACAGAGATTTAAATTTGGAATTTTAGAGAGCTGTAAAGGTAATGGAGCTCCTAAAATTGAAGTTAAATGAAATTGTTTAACAGCTTTTGATTCCAAATCAACCCATAATGGTCATTGTTTCTTATCAAGCCAATATAACCAAAAACATAATTGTCTAATATTCATAGCCCAATAATACAGTCTTAAATTAGGAAGTGCAAGTCCACCATCTTTTTTAAATTTTTGTAAATGATACTTATTAATTCTTGGTCTCTTACTGTTCCAAATAAAAGAGGAAATAAGAGAATCAATTTGATCGAAAAATTTTTTAGTTAAGAAGATAAGTATATTTTGGAAAATATATAAAAATCTAGGTAAAATCATCATTTTCACAGCATGAATACGACCTATTAAAGAAAAAGTAAGTGGATTCCATCTAGAAAATAGTTGTTTCATGGAGTCCATTAAAGGAACTATATTCGCTTTATAAAGATCTTTATATTTTTAGTAATTATAATACCTAAATATTTAAATGTATTAACAATTCTAAAAGGAATATCATTATATATACTAACATGGACATTTAATGGAAACAATTCACTTTTATTCAAGTTAAGTTTATATCCTGAAAATTTACCAAAATCTTTAAGTGTTTCCAAAAGATTAGGAATTGATTCCTCACGATTTGAAATAAAAACTAAAAGGTTATCTGCATAAAGAGAAATCTTATGTACAGTTTCATTCATAGAGATACCATGAATATTTTTAGCTTCATGTAGTGTTATAGCTAAAGGCTCCAATACAAGATTAAATAATAAAGGACTTAAAGGACATCCCTGTCTAGTGCCATGAGAAGGTGAGAAAAAAGAAGACCTGCAGTTATTAGTAATGACCATGACAATAGGGTTCTTATAAATCATTTGAATCCATCTATTGAAATTATTACCAAAACCAAATTTTTCTAATACTTTAAACAAATATGGCCACTCAGCTCTATCAAATGCCTTTTCTGCATCGAGAGAGATAACATAATGAGGTTGCTTAGATACTGATGAATATATAATGTTCATCAATCTCTGAATGTTTGAGAAAGGATAACGGCCTTTAATAAAGCCCGTTTGATCCATAGAAATGATTTTATTTTTAAAACTTTCCAAGTGATTAGCCATTATTTTAGAGAGAATTTTTGCATCCACATTTAATAGTGAAATAGGTCTATATGATGAACATTCAACAGGATCTTTATCTTTTTTAAGAATTAAGGAAATAGATGCTTCATAAAAAGAAGGTAAATTACCCTTCTCAAAGGATTCATGAAATATTTCCAAAAGATACGGAGGAAGTACTCTTTCAAATTTTTTGTAAAATCCCACTGAATAGCCATCAAGTCCAGGAGCTTTGTCTCATTGCATTGATAAAATAGCTTTCTGGATTTCATGCTCGGTAATTGGAGCATCAAGCATCTGTTGATCTTCAAGAGAAATTCGTGGAAATTTAATCTTATGTAAAAAAGCCTTCATTTTAGAGGAATCTGCAGGAAATTGAGATCTAAAAAGATCAGAGTAAAAATCTTGAAAAGTATTATTAATGTTTTCATGATTACTTACTATCCATTATTTTTACGAATCTTTAAGATTTGTCTTTTAGCTCTATCTGCTCTTAATTCAGAAGCTAAGAGCTTATTAGTTTTATCCCCAAAGATATAAAATTGACTTTTTAATTTAAGCAAATATCCTTCAATAGGACATGTTAGTAATAAATTATACTGTGATTATAATTCTACTCTTCTTTTAAATGAAACAACATTTGGAGAGATTGCATTGATGTTATCTAATTCTTTAATTTGTTTAGAGATTTTATCTATTTCCATTCTTGTTTGTTTCTTCAGTTTAGCTATATACGAAATAATTTGACTGTGTAGATAAGCTTTTAATGTATCTCAAATTACTAACTTAGAGACGTTTCCTATATTATTAAAGAGCAAAAACTCTTTTATCTGAGCTTCGATAAACTCAACAAATTCTGAAATTTGTAATAAATGTTCTGGAAAATGCCAAAATGGTCTGGAAGAAACAACATCTTTTAGTTCAAATATTAAGTTTAAAGGAGGATGATCAGAAATAGCGATCGCATCATACTCACATTTCTGAACATTGAATAAAAGTTGAGGGTCAACTATAAAATAGTCGATTCTTGAATATTTGTTATGAACATGTGAGAAAAAAGAGTATTCTCTATCACTAGGGTGCATATGCCTCCAGATCTCAATTAAACTGTACCAATTAAAAAGGAATTAATAAGTAATGCAGAACAATTAGGGAGTTGATATTTGGACAATGACTTATCCATTAAAGGATTTAAACAAGTATTAAGATCACCACCCATTATTAACATATATTCATTTAAATCAGGAAATAGAGCAAAAACAGTTTTAAAAAATGAGGGATCATCAACATTTGGTCCATAAATATTAACCAAAACCATTTTCCTATTACAAATTATTCCTTAAAAATCTACCATTAATATCAACTATAATATCCTCCTGATTAAAAGGAATAATGGAATCAATAAAAATAGAGACACCTCTAATTTTACTCTGGGAATTTGCGTGAAACTGAGGACCCTTCCAGAATTTAAAAAATTGATTTTTATCACATAATCTGATATGCCTCTCTGGAGCAAAGATTATATCAGGCTGGAATCGGTAATAACTTTAAATGTTTTCTTACGCTTAATAGGATGATTCCAACTGTGAACATTCCAAGTTAAAACATTTAGCTGTTTAGATATCATCATGGAACTTTGTATCTAAAAACAATAGTTAGACACATGTCAGGATAGAGTAGTCGAAAATGGCAGAGATGAACAACAATAAAAATAATTGGCATATGCTCCAGGATTCCATAATGGGGAACAAAAAGAAAAAAATCCCACCCAAACTACAAAGCCCAGAAACAAGTCGATATCAATTGATACAAGCCCCAAGAAAAGCATACATGCAAATACAAACTCCGCCTACCTAAGTAAAAAAGAGAAAGAAAAAAAAATCTGTCTCCCTCTACCGAACATAAAACTCATTACAGTCGACATATATCTCAATATAATTAACTTAGAAGGAAAGTGTTTTTCTTGTAAAAGAAAACGACCTTCAATTGTAACCTTCATAACATTAGATAAGGGAAGAAAAACACATCCAAAACAATTCTTGAAATATTTGCATAGAAGAAAAACAATCGCCATCTTTAAATTGTCCAGTCTATCTTTAAAACATAAAATCCAAATAATTACTTAAAAAAAACTTTACAAAGGCATACAAAACAAAAAAGAACAACTAATTCATTTAAATGCTGCAGAAAAAAAATTCTAAATTTTTCAAACTTATTACAGTCTATCAACAATTCTCCCTGTATGTTTTCTGAAATTGAAGCCATCCAAACCAGCCTTTTTCAGAGATAAAAATGTATTTTAAGGTAAAGACTTCTGTAACCATCAGATCTTTCAATCTCATCATTCTTTATACCGCGAAACAATCAAGTCGTTATAAATCATTCAAGCTTCAGATTTGTCATTGGATGCGTTGGTTAAAGAATTAATAAAACTCAATGCTTCGATTAGCCAATTTTACATTGTGCTAACACATTACCCCTAACTCCACACATCCTTATCTTTTGGATAGACTTCCATGCAACACCTTATCAAATGTCTTCTTAGAAATCCAACTATACAGCATCCACCTGTTCCCCTTTATCCACTGTGCTTGTTATATCCTCAAAGTTTGTCAAACCGGACCTGTTCTTCTTGAATCCATGCTGTGTCTACCTGAAAAAAAAACAGTTCTGTCCAGATGCCGTGTTATTTCTTTGACAATGATAGCTTCAAGCATTTTCAAGCTACAGAAGATAAGCTAACTGGCCTATAGTTGCCTGCCTTTGTTTTAAGCAGTGGAGTGACATTTGCTATCTTCCAATCCCCTTGGCCCAGAAAACTTTGATAAGTTATCACAGGCACATCTACTATAAATTCCGCTATTCCTTTCAGTGGCTTTGGAAGCATTCCATCAGGACCAGGGTACTTGTCTACCGGTAAGCCCACAAATTTGCTCAGTGTTGTCTCCTTACAGATGTCTTCACTTCCCATCACTTCCATAACATCTCTGACATTTTAGACATGCCATGTCCTCCACTGTGAAAACCAACACAAAATACTTGTTTAAAGCCTTGGCCATTTCCACATTACCCAATATTAATTCCTTCTTATCTTCAAAGGGACCTATGTTCATTCATTTTATCCACCTTTCTTTAGAACATTGAATATATTACAGGATAGCACAGTACAGGTCATTTAACCCACAATGTGATGACTTTTTTTAACCTACTTGAAAATGAATCTAACTCTTCCCTACCAAATGGCCCTCCATTTTTCTTTCATTCATGTGCCTGTCTAAGAGTTTCTTAACTGTCCCTAATGCATCTGCCTCTATCTACCACGATCTCTGACAGCATGTTCCACTTATACACCACTCTAAGAAAGCTACCTCTGACATCCCCTATACTTTCTTCTAATCACCTTAAAATAACGCCCTCTCATATTAGCCATTTCCACCCTGGGGAGAATGTGCTGGCTGTCCACTCTATCTATGCATCTTGTTGTCTTGTACACCTCTATCGAGTCACCTCTCATCCTCCTTTGCTCCAAGGAGAAAAGCTTTAGCTTACTCAATCTGTCATCATAAGACATGCTCTCTAATCCAGGAAGCACCCTGTTAAATCTCCTGTGCACCGTCTCTAAAGCTTGTATGTCCTTTCTAGAATCAGGTGACAAGAATTGAACAATAGCGTTCCATGTATAATCTAACCAGAGTTTTATAAAGCTGCAACATTACTTCATGGCTCTTGAATTCATTCCTTCAACTAATGAAGGCCAAAACACCTTACACCTTCCTAACCACCATGTCATCTTGTGAAGCAGCTTTAAGAAATTTATGAATATAGATCTCAAGACTTCTCTGATCATCCACACTGCTCTAAATCCTGCCGCTAACACTGTTCCCAGCATTCAAGTTCGACTTCCAAAATGTATCACTTCACACTTTTTCAGATTGAAATCCATCTGCCACTTCTCAACCCAGCTCTCTTACTGATCAATGTCCTGGTGTAACCTACAGCAGCTGTTTACACTATCCACAACACCGCCAACCTTTCTATCATCCGCAAACTTACTAACCCACACCTCCACACCAAGAGCAGAGGTCTCAGAAGAGATTCCTGTGGAACACCACTGATCACCGACCTCCAGGCTGAATACCTTTTATCTACCCTCTGCCCCTGGGGGCAAGTCAATTCTGAGTTTCCCTGGATCCCACACATTCTGACTTTATGAATGAGCAATCCAAGGAGAACCTTGTCAAAACTAAAATTCATATACACCACATCCACTGCTCTATCTTCAATTTGTTCTGTCACTTCATTGAAGACATGACCTTCCCCTTAACAAAGATATGGTGTATATTCCTAATTAGACTATGCTTCTCCAAATGCTCAGAAATTCTGTCTCCAATAGTTTGCTCACCTCTGATGTAAGTCTCACTGGTGTGTAATTCCCAGGATTATCTCTATTACCTTTCTTGAACAAAGGAATAACATTTAATACCCTCTAATCTTCTGGTACAATACCTATGGCCAGTGAGGATGCAAAGATCATCACTGGAGGCACAGCAATCTCCTGTCTTGCTTCCTGTGATAACCTGGGTCTATCCCATCCAGTCCTGGGGACGTCTCTATCCAAATGTTTTTTTAAATTACAGCATATCTTGTTTCTTAACATAAATATGTTTCATCATATTAGCCTGTTTTATGCTGTCAGGGTCCCTCTGAATGGTGAATGCAAAGTATTCATTGAGGACCTCCCCTATCTCCTCCAACTCCAGGCACATTTCTTTTTATCCCTCACTATAATCATTCTCCTGTTCTTCACATGTGTGTGGAATGCCTTGGGCATTTCCTAAATCCTACTCACCACAGCCTTCTCATGTCCCCGCTAGCTCCCCTAATTCCCCTGTTAAGCTTCTTCCAGGCTACCTTATAGTTCTCAACAAGCCTGTCTGATTCTTGCTTCCTAAAAGTTAAGTATGCTTCTTTCTTCCTCTTGACTAGATGTTCCAGATCTGACGTCAGCCATGGTTTCTTCACCCTACCATCGTTTGTCTGTCTCAGTGGGACAGATCGATCTAGAACCCCATACAAGTGCTTACTAAACAACCTCCACATTTCCACTGTGCATTTCCCTGAGTACATCCATTCCAATACACGCTCCCAATATCATGCCTCCTAGCATCATAATTCATGTTCCCTCAATAAATGCCTTTCCTTACTGTCTGCTTCAATCCCTATCCCTATCAAATGTCAGGAAGCTACAGTCACTGAAATTCTCATCCACCAAGAGATCTTCACCAGATCTAATTCATTCCCTAGTCCTAGGTATGGTATGACGTCACGTCTAGTCAGCTTCTCCACAAGTTGTGTCAGAAATCCTTCAAGGACACATCTGACAAATTCTGCCCCATCTAAACCTTTTGCACTAAGGAGGTGCCATCAATATTAGGGAGGTTGAAGTCACTCATGACAACAGCTGTTTTTCTTTTTGCAGCTTTCAAAATCTGCTCACCGATCTGCTCCTCAGTGTCTCTGTTACTTATGGTGAGTCTATAGAATTCTCCCAATAGAGTGATTGTTCCCTTCCTGTTTCTGACTTCAACCCACAATGAATCAAGAGACAATATCTCCATGATATCCTCACTTTTGGCAGCTGTGATACTACCTCTGATTAGCAATGCCACTACCCCATCTCTTTTACCTCTCTCTTTGTCCCTTTAGAAACATATAAACCCTGAACATTTGCAACTATTCCTGTCCTCGTAACAGCCAAGTCTCTGTGATGGCTACAACATTGTAGTTCCATATACTGATCTACACTCTATGTTCACCACTCTTGTTCCTGATAATTCTCACATTAAAGTAGAAACATTTCAACCCATCCAACTGATTGAAATTATGCCCTACCCACTACCTATCCTTCTTCATTGTTCCTCTATTCATTGCATCTACATTTACACCGACAGCTCCATCCTCTGATCTATCACTCTGTTTCTGATCTCCCTGCCAAAGTATTTAAACCCTCTCCAACTGCTCTAGCAAATCTGCCCACAAGGATATTGGTCCCCTCAAGTTCAGGTGTAACCTATCCCTTTTGAGCAAATCACACCTTCTTCAGAAGAGTTCCCAAAGTTTCACAAATCTGAAAACCCTCCCACTGCACCAATTCTTCAGCTACGCATTCATCAGATGTAATACCTACTCTTACCCTCACTGGCACATTGCAAAGGCAGCAATCTAGAAGTTACTGCCCTTAATGAAGGTCCTACTTTTCAGCTTCCTACTTAGCTCCCAATATTCACCCTTCCGAACTGCATTGCTTTTGCTAGCATTGTTTTTGGTAGCAAAGTGTATCACAACATCTGGCTACTAACCCTTCTCCTTAAGAATGCTTTGGACCAGATCTGACATGTTCTGACCTGGGAGGCAACATACCATCCAGAAGTTTTTTTCACATGCCCAGAACCTCCTGTCCGCTTCCTTAACTACTGAATCCCCTAACACCATCGCTTTCCTCTTCTCCCTCTTTTCCCTTCTGAGCCACTGAACCAGATTTTGCGCCAGAGATGTGGTCGCTGTAGGTTTCCACAGGTAGGTCTTTTCCATAAACCCCACCCAGCCAACAGTATCCAAAGTGGTATACTTGTTATTGAGGGAAATGGCCACAGAGGTACTCTGCACTGGCTGCCTATCCATTTCCCTCTCCTGACTGTCACACAACTACTTGCCTGTTGTGTAATTAGTATTTCAAAACTATCTGAGTAGTCGTATTTACACAGCATATTGTTTGATTAAGCATTCTTGTTCATTTAAATAAATGATTATGGGTGATATATATACATCTATGAGTACGTGAATTGCATATGTCATCACACTACCATGAGATATGAGCACACCTCGCTTGAAGCAAGCTCAAAGTTAGACCCACATTTCAGACTCCTGTGATTTCCTTTGACTTAGTTCAATGGTTTGAAGTTTGGAAAAAAAAATCATTGGCGATGAGTTATTTTAAAAATGAACCTGAGACAGCTACCAACCAGTTGAAGCGCAGTGAGACGTTTGAACTTAAAAAACACGTTGAGGAACGTTGAGTTTAGAAAATAGCAGCACAACACATGTTCTTTGGAAGGGTGTTTTTAAAAAGATCAGGTGTTTAAGAAAGACAGTAAATGGAGGAATTCACAGGTTTATAATGATTGAGTACTGGGCGCCATTAAAAAAGGAGAAATGGCTATGTCAGAAAAATATGCAGGTTCGATTACACAAAATGTAACTGGAACTGAGCTAATTCAGCAGTACTTTGAAGCAAATGAAATATTCATTGAGGAATAAGTACCAATTTTCTAAGTGCATTGTGTTTAAAGGCATAGTTTGCTTTGGAGTTTGACTGCTCCAACCAAATCAGCAGAAATGAGCTTTGCTGATATTGTCAAAGTAACGCAGGAACATTTAGAACTGAAGTTATTGTTGATTGCAGAATGCTTCAGGTTTCATAAGTGGAATGAAGAAGAAGGGGAGACAATTTCAGCATACATGGCTGAATTGAAGTGACTGAGCATTGTCAGTTTGGTAAAGGACTTAATGATACACTAGGAGATCGCCTAGTTTGAGAAATCTTACAATAAATTATTCAAGAACAGTTACAAATTGAAACACAACTTACATTTACAAGAGCAGCTGAAATCGCTGTTTCAAAGGAATTGCATGAGAGCATACCACTACCCTATGGTGTAATCTCACTACTCTAGCTTAGCACTAATAAAGAAAGAAAGAAATATTTGACTGAAACCTCAACTTAACTGCCACCTCTCTTGCTGAAGCCGTTTAAGCCAAAACTTTAGTTCCCCACTCTAACTCTGTTCACTCCAACAATGACCGCTCCACTTAAGCCTGATTTCTTTTTTGTTGCCCCATTGCCATATACCTAATTACACAAGCAATCTCAAGCTTTGCAGAAGTCCTGACAGGACCCATTTGCTTTTCAAATCTGGTGCTACTCACCTCAAGTAATTGGACCATGAATTCAAGCTCTGACTTTTTGGTTTTACAGGTTATAACAACTTCTTCTATCTGGTTTTACAGATTGTGCTAGTTTATTTTCATAATCTATCTCCTCTTTCCTTATTGTTTGCTTTGTGGCTCTTTGTTGCTTTTTAAAGTTTCCTAATCTTCCATTTTTCTCGACACTTAGTGACTTTTATGCATAAGCTTTGAATCTGATGCCTTTATTTCCTTAGTCATCCAAGACTGGCTCTCCCTACCTTTACTGTCCTTGCTTTTAACAGGAATCTGCTTTTGTTGGCCACTGAAAAATCTCTTTAAAAGTCTTTTACTGTTCTGTATATGTCCCACCCACCATGTTTCCAGTCTACACTGACCAACTCCTCACTCAATTGTATTCTCCCTTGTTTAGGCAGAATACACTGGGTTTAGATCAAACTGTTGCACAATCCATTTGTATGAGAAATTCAAACATACTGTGATCACTCTTTCCAAGAGGATCCCTAACTACAAGATCATTCATTTTACCTGTCTCATTGCACCAGACCAGAATAAGATACCATATTCCCTCATAAGTACAATAACAAGAGAAAACCTTAAAACCAGTCACTTCGGGTAGATGGGGCTCATTAGCCATGGTTGGCAGCTCATCTAGGAGAAAGTAAATTCTGACCTCAAGCCTCTGCTGCCTTGCAGCTATACCCACTCATGGGGAAGCCTTCTGTAGTAAACCCAGAGGGAAAAATTTGGAACTGAAGTCCCTAAGGCAGTCCTATATTGAGCTGAATGCTGACTGGTAACTCCTGTGATGCTGCTGGTACCAAATTGTCTTGGTCTCTGCCATTCCTTTGGGTTCACCAGATGCTTGAAGAGGGGGAGCTTGCTACATGGGCAACAGCACGCTCTGCACATTGTACTGCCCAAGTTTATGTATCTAGATAGCTAGGATGCAATTCTGACTGACAGAGGCCCTCACCTCGCCTCACAGTGACAAGGAAACTATCATGGATGTATTCCATGATGTCATCCTCAGGACCACTGTGTCCAAATTAATTTGCTCAATTTATGTGCAGTTTAAAGTCCCCCATGGCAAATGCAGTTCCATTCTTACACACATCAGATATTTCTTATTTTATTGCCTGTGCCAATGAAATATTATTAGTTGGTAGTCTATAGTTAATACCTGCCAGTGAGTTTTTTCATTTTGAACTATTCCTAATCTCTACCCAGATGAATTCAACATTCTGCTCCTAATATCTTATCTCATCTCTCACTATTGCTCTGACTTTATCCTTAAAGAAGAGCACTACCCACCTCCCTTACCTTCTTGCGTATCCTTCCATATTACCTGATGCCCTTGGATATTAAATTCCCAACTATCTCCACCCAATGGTTATGTTTCTGTAGTGGCCACTAAATCATACCCCTTTGTACTGATTAGTGCCACAAATTTACTAACTTTCAATAGTCAATGGTTCAATGGTTCAGAGAATGTATACAGTATACAACCTGAAAGCCTTACTCTTTGCAGACATCCATGAAACAGAAAAAAATCCAAAGAATGAATGACAGAAAATGTTAGAACCCCAAAGAACCCTCCCCCTCCTCTCCCACACACAAGCAGCAGCAAAAGGATCAACACCCCCCCCCCCCCCCACCACCACCCACCATGCAAGCAATTGCAAAAGCCTCACAGACCATGATCTGGAGTCGATCAAACACTACCTACCCATCCCAACACCTTGACATCTCAGCCAGTCTCCCTCCCTCTCCCCCCCCCCACTCTCTCTCTTTCTCTCTCCCTCCCTCCCCTGCAACAAAGAAAAGGGGAAACCATCAGCTCAGCTGTTTTGGGGGGGGGAGGAGAGAGGGAGAGGAGAGGGAGGGGGGGGAGAGAGAGAGAGAGAGAGAGAGAGAGAGAGAGAGAGAGAGAGAGAGAGAGAGAGAGAGAGAGAGAGAGAGAGAGATTGTCCAAGTGCAGGGGCCTTCTTTTAACTATAGTGTTAACTGCTGCCTTGATGTTTTTAATTTCCCGTGATGCTTCAGTTAGCCACATCGGCAAGGAATCAAGTGGTCCACAAGGCTGCACTCCAAAGTCACATGTGTTCCAGGCCACACTGGGAGAGATCAGAATGCCAGGCTACTTGGTGAGTTCTGAGAGCAAGAACCCAGCACTGTGAAGAAATGTAGTTTGTCTGCAGCTGTAGATCACAGACTCCGACAGAACCCCAGCCACCCTGAAAAAGAAAGAAAGGAACATGAGAAGAGTAGAAGTTCAACTGTTTTGCGGATGAACTGGAAGACGTCAGCCAGGTCTGGAAAAACCTCTGGCACCATCTTTAGTTCCTCCATCGCACCAGAAGTTTGCACATTGGTTGCTTGTCAGTCTTTGTTTGTGTGTAGCATTTCATTACTTCTATTGTATTTCTTTGAAGGCCTGCAAGAAAATGAATCTTAGGGTAGTATTTAGTGTCATACTGTTATGTACTTTGAAATAAGGTCTGTTCCTTCGTTTTGTACCATGACAAATGACATGGTGATTATGGTCTTTCTATGACCATCACTGTTCTTGGCAAATTTTTCTACGGAAGTGGTTTCTCATTGCCTTCTTTTGGGTTGTGTCTTTAAAAGATGGATAACCACAGCCATTATCAATACTCTTTAGAAATTGTCTGCCTGTTATCAGTGGTCACATAACCAGAATTATGATATGCACCAGCTGCTCATACGACTATTCACAACCTACTCCCATGGCCTCCTGTGACCCTAATCAGGGTGCTACACCTTGCCCAAGGGTGACCTGCAGGCTAGCAAAGGGAAGAAGTGCCTTACACCTCCTTTGGTAGAAACATATCTCCATCCTGCCACAAAGAATAAGATACCTGTGCTTTTACCTAATAATATCCAGTAATTCCTGCCCCTCATCATGTCTCTGAATCCTCAATTCCAATGAGCATCAACCTTCATCAGCAGTTTTTTGCTTATATTTCAAAGTCTTCGGCTAATTCTTGAATTTTTATTATCCCATAGATTTCAAAATGGCTATTATCAGTTACATTTATTTATTGACAAATCAGAATATCTTAAACATTCAGTAACATTGACTTGAGATATATAAAGGAAAAGATGATTTTATTTTTTTAAGGCGAAAGGAAGAGGTGGAGCAAGAGCTGGAAGATGATAGGCAGATCCAGTGGGGGTGTGGTGGTTGGCAGATGGTTGAGGAAATAGGGCCATTAGCTGGGTGGTGGTATGACAAACAGCTGAGACATAGTGATGTGGACTAGGTAAATGACTGAAAAGTTGGTGGAATCTGATGGGAGAAGAAGCTAGATCATGAAAGGCGGGAGTGAGGGCACTTGGGAGTAGTGGATGAGGGGAACCAGTGGGAGGGCTGTGCATGTGATGGGCAGATGGACAGGGTGGAGGAAGGAAAAGAGACACAGTCATGTGGAATATGTAGATCAGGAAATGAGAAAAAGGACAGTGGGGGAGTCGTTTACCAGAAGTTGGAAAATTCAATGCACATGCTGCCAGGTTCTTGTCGACTCAGGTGGAATATGAGATGTTTCATTAATTTGCACATAACCTCATCTTGGTAATAGGGAGGGGGTTGGGGTGCTGTGAACAGTTATGTCGGTGTTGAAAAGGGGAGGAGAATTAAAATGGCTAACAACCAGGAGGTCCAGGTTGCTTCTGTTCTCCCTTGTAAGGACATCAATGCTGTCTCTCTAAACTCCTTCCATTGCACTGTAGGATGCATGAACCAATATCAATATTCTCTCCTAACATTCCCAGTTTTTGAGACCTACTGAAACTCTGCTGGCTGCTTTGAGTACCTCACAGTCTATTCCAGAAGTGGGCACTGTACTCTAAGATTTGTTATTGGAAAAGTATACCAGACAGATAGAGGAAATAGCTTTCAAGCCTGAAAAAAACACCACCACATTCAATGATCTGCCCTTCATTGGATTAACCAAATGCAGAGTAGAAGACTGCTTTGAAGAACAAAGCAATAGGACCTGCACAGACAGGACGGTTTGCACCTGAACTGGAAGGGGACTAATATCCCTGCACATAGGTTTGCTGATATTGCATTGGGGGGATTTAAACTAGAGTTGTAGAGTGATAGGAACCAGAGTGCCAGGGCAGACAGTGGAGAAGTTGTTGGGAAAGTTGTTCCTAAGCCTATTTATAAAGACAGGAATCAAAAGGTTGTGTTTGGTGGGAATATAAATAAGGAGCATGCAATGGATGTGACGTTTTTAGGTTTTAGGTTTTAGTACAGATAAGCCAAATGAGTGAGCAAGAACTCGGCAGGAGAAGAGTGGTGATAAAAAAATGAGTTCATGCACACATGCATACGACAGAAAACGTTGGAAGACAAAGGTTTTGCTTTCTGAGTACTTTTGAGTGTATCTTATGGAACTTGGGCTGCTAATCATGAAAATCACCATGAAATTTCCCTTTCACGCACCATTATTTTAAAAAAAATTACCTATATTTGTTTCTTCAATTCAAAATTCAAGTAAATTAAAATGTTACCAACAATGTAAGCTGAAAGGTATTCTATCTTGTCCAGTCATGTCTAGTCATGCTTAGGCAGGGTGGATGCTGCATGGCAGGACAGGTTTTAGAAAGGCTAAACATTTCTGTGAAGGATTTTTGATATTTGTGTCAGATGTTTCCCTGAATATCTAATGTTAATATTAAGAAAAGCATTTTTGTTGGTCCACAAATCAAACAGATCATCACTGACAAGCAAATCGAAGAAATTCTAGTGAGTCTGGAGAAAATCATATGGAAGGCTTTCAGTGATGTTGTTGAAAATTTTCTTGGCAACTACAGAGCACCAAACTATGTGCAGTTGGTTGACACATTGCTTAAGCATACAAAATCATGAAGTGCAACATGTTGCTAAAGATTTATTTCCTGCATTCCCATTTAGACTTCTTCCCTGCAAGTCTTGACACTGTCAGTGACAAGCACAGTGAAAGGTTTCACCAGGACATTGTGGTCATGGAGAAATGGTATCAGGGCAAATGGATTCCATCAATGCTGGCTGATTACCATTGGACACTTAAGCGAGAAGCCTGAGATACTGAGTACAAATGAAAATAGTCAACAAAACATTTTTAGCTTAGTTCAACTATTGCAAAGCGTCAGCATCATTATGAAATTAAATGCATTATAGTCAATAAAAATTAATTTCTTCTTTCTCCAAATTCCTACATGATACAAGTAGTCTGAAATAATACTTGTGTTCCCCTTCAAGCGCTCAAAAAAATTTCTGAGGGAGCAACATTTTCCACCTCCAAGAGGAACCACAACTTTGTTGTGATTTGGAGGCATGTGTCTCAGTGACCTGGAGAGTTATGCTGGCTGGAGTCAGGGCTTTGTACTTTGGGTGTTGGTCAGGTTACCCATGTCAAACAGGTCAAAGGGTAGAGGCCAGACTAAGAGTGGTCCACCAATCCTCCAGGTTCGGGTGTTCTGTTCGGGGTTAACAACATTGACTGGTTAATAAAACTGCTATGGATAAAGCAATGAAAAATCCTTCTCCATCTGGGTATAATGGTTTGGACAGATAGAGGTGAAGGCCATTCATTGCTGCCCTAAATGACAATGGGGTAACCAGCAGGAAATAAAGACATTCAGAAAAAATGTGTTGTCTAGTGAAATAGAAGAATTCTTTAAAACAGTCGAGATTGTATAGTGCTGATATACAAGGGGATATCACAAGTCAGAGAAAGTTTATATGCATGTACAGCAAGTGATTAAGAGATAAAACTGGTATGATTGCCTGCATTAGAGAGGATTTGAACACAGCAGCAAGGTATTGTCATTACAGTTGTACAGGTCCTTGGTGAGACCTCATCAATGGAATTTTTACCATTCTATAGACCCTTGGTAAGAACCATAGCAAGACAATTGTATAGTCTTTTTACCATTGTATAGGTTCTTGGTGAGACCACAGCAAGGGAATTGTATGCAACCCTTATTGCCGAAGAAAGCATGCCATAGAAGATAAGCAGCACAAATTCACTTGGTTGTTTCTGGGGATGGTGAGATTGCTAAAAGAAAAGGAACTGTATTTATATATTTTATTTCGAGATACAGCCTTTTTGGCCCAGTGCAGCCTAATTACATCCATATGGCCAATTGACCCACAACTTTGGAATGTGGGAGGATCCAGAGCACATGGAGGAAAACCACACGGCCGCTATTGTAGGTACATTCTCCTTAGAGATCCGGCAGCATCGAATCCAGCTCACTGGCACATGCAAACTGTGTTATGCTAACTGCTGTGCACCTGCCTATCCTCTGGAATTTGGAAGGATGAAAGGAGATCTTATGAAAACTTATAATGTTTTCAAGGGACACAATAGACTCGATAGAGGGAGGATGTTTTCCTCTGATGAGGAGTCTAGAACTAGGGGGTCACAATTCAGAATCAAAGATGGGTGGTTTAGAACTGAGATGACGAGAAATCCTTGTCATACCGAGAGTCAAGACTTCTTAAAGGGCTGTGGGACGTGGGAGTCCAGTCTTTGAGTTCAATCAAATCAGAGATTTTTAAAAAATGCAAGAAAATATATTTTGACCTTAATGAATAATGGAGTAGATGGCCTACACCTGCTTTTCTGCAAAAAGATAGGTCTGGTCCGCAGGTTGAGATTTTAAGTTGGAGAAAGGCCACTTTTGATGGTATCAGAAATTATCTGGCAAATGTGGCTTGGAACAAGCTGTTTTCTGGCAAAAGAGTAGAGTATTTGGTACGGGGGAAGCCTTCAAAAGTGAAATTTTAAGAGTACAATGTTTGTATGTGCCTGTTAAAATAAAAGGTAAAGATAACAAGTATAGGGAATCTTGGTTCTCAAGAAATATTGAGGCCCTGATGAAAGAAAAAAGGAGGTGCATAGCAGGTAGAGGCAGGTTGGAATAAAAGAAGTTCTTCAGGAGAAAAATAACACTTAAGAAAGAAATCAGGAAGGCTGAAAGAAGGCATGAAGTTGTCCAGCAGACAAGGTGAAGGAGAATACTAAGGGATTCTACAGATTGCAAGGAACAAATTGATTCTCTAGATGATCAGAATGGTAATCCATGTGTGCAGCCAAAGAAGATGGGGAGATGTTAAATTTTTATTGCAACTGAATGTACTCATGAGGCAGACAGAGAGTCTATGGAACTGAGACAAAGCGGCACCAGCTTCGAGGACCCAGGGTAGGGCTTACACAGTGAAGAGTGTGGGAGAACAAAGGGATCTGGGAATACAGGTCCACAATTCTCTGAAAATGGCATTGCACTTAGATAGGGTTGGAAAGAAAGCTTTTGCCACATTGGTCTTCATAAATCAAAGTATTGAGTACAGGAGATGGGATGTTTTGTTGAAGTTGTACAAGATGTTAGTGAGGCCTAATTTGGAGCATTGTATGCATTTTTGGTCACCTACCTACAAGAAAGATGTAAATCAGGTTGAAAGAGTACAAACAAAATTTACAAGGATGTTGGGTCTGGAGGACCTGAGTTATAAGGAGAGATTGAATAGGTTATAACTTTATTCCTTAGAACATAAAATATTGAGAGGAGATTTGACAGAGATATACAAAATTATGAGGCATCTAGATAGGGTAAATGCAAGCAGACTTTTTTCACTGAGGTTGGGTGAGACTACAACTAGAGATCATGGGTTAAGGGTGAAAGGTGAAAAGTTTAAAGGGAACATGAGTGGAAACTTCTTCATTCAGAGGATCATGACAGTGTGGAACAAGCTTCCAGCACAAGTGGTGCTTAATTTCAATGCTTAAGCAGAGTTTGGATTGGTACATGGATGGTAGGCGTACTGAGGGCTATGTTCCTGGTGCAAGTTGATGAAAGTCGGCAGTTTAAATGGTTTTGCCATGAAGTAGATGGTGCAAAGGTTCTGTTTTCTCTTCTGTACATTTCTTTAACTCGAAGGTTGCTGGAAAGATAAATAGAGATATAAACCAAGGTAGATGGGGGAAAGGAGGGGGGCACATGAAGAAGGGATGTGTGACAGAAGAAACAGGAAAGGGAGAAGGGCCTAAAAGAATATCAGGGTGTCATAGAAGAGAGTCAGAGGAAAGATAGTTACACAAGAGCTGAATTAAAAGGTAGAAGTCTAGGAAAGAGGCAAATGAGAGGAAAATAAAAAGGTCAGAAGAGAAGTTTACATAAACTAAAGGGATATGGAAAAAGGAATAAAAGAATGGTCAAGGGCAGAAGGGTTGGGAGATAAAGGCAGGAGAGATGAATATACATCATACAGAAGAGAGGTTCAGGGAGGAGGACGCATAAGAGAGAAGAAAGCAGAAGATAGAAGTTCATTGGAGAGTGATACAGGAGAGAGAGAGCCACAGGAGGAGAGAGCTTGGGAGAGGAGAATGCAGAAGAGAAAGAATGCATGAATCAATTCCCTGTCTGAAAGTCCAAGATGCAGAAAGTAGTTCTCGACATTAGTTTCTCTCTCTTCCGACTGTGCACCCCAATTTGACATGTTCTTCCCTTTGCACACGTCTCCTGTGCCTCATTCCTTATGTTCTTCCCCTGGTATGCCTCCATCCTCTGCACTTCCCTCTTCAGAATAGTGATACAGAGGTTTACCAGGCTAGCAAGAATGAGCTGGGCAGATGTTCTAGCTTTGACCTAGACATGGTTACAGCTACTTTACTCTCAGCCCAGTAAACTTGCAGAGCTTTTAAACTGACTAGTCAAGCAGCAAGTTAGATATAGTCATTCCTGCAGCCAACATGCCAAACATCAATGATTTGGTACTTCTTACCTGCATCCACAGAGATGCTATGGATAGGAGGGAGTAGCCCTGAGAATAGTTAACTTTGATTCCGGATTCAAACTTCACCAGATCAAGTCAAATAGGTGGAAGGAATACTCTTCTGATTACTTCCTATCCCTGTCTCTCAGCTCATGGGTCTTTGGTCCTCCCCAACGAACAAGGGAAAGCAGCTGAAATTAGATTGGAAAATCCTACAAAAAGTGGAGATAGAAACCAGTTCACCACAGGCGAGTCCCTCCCCACACACGGAGCACATCCATCCAGGCTATGCTCTCTTCTTGCTGTTGCCATCACAACGGAAGTGCAGGAGTCTTAGGTCATACGCCATATTGTTTAGGAACAAGTATTACCCTTCAACCATCAGGTTCCTGGAACAGTGTGGATAACTTCACTCACCTCAACACTGACAAATTCCACAACCTATGGACTCACTTTCAAGGACTTTTCAACTCATCGTTTCAGTATTGTTTATTGGTTTGTTTGTGTGTTTGTTTAAATTTGCACTATTTCTCTTCTGCACAGTGGTTGTTTGCCTTTCTTTCTTTGTGTGTGGTTTTTTCACTGATCCTTCTATTTCTTTGTTCTACTGCAAATACATATATCTGCTTTGATAATAAATTTTCTTGGAACTTTGGACTTTTAACTGCTTGAATGCAGTGTACAATCTGTTACAGCAGGCAAAGTGGAAGCTTGGCCTCCATGAAGCATCGCCTCATTTAATGTGACAGAGCAAGCTGGACGAGTTGGTAGGATCTGGTTACGGTCTGAGTAAAGAGTGATGAATGTACCAACCACCTGCAACAATTGTATCCATCCATTTGCTGGTAAGATAAGATTTTAATATTAGCTGAACATTAACTTTATTTGTCACGTGCACTTGAAAACATTGAAGCATACAGTGGAATGCTTCATCTGCATCAAATCGAATCAGTGAGGACTGTGCTGGGGGCAGCCTGGAGATGTTGCCATTCTTCCGGCATTGACATAGCATGCCCACAACTTACTAACCCTAGCTAACACATATGTCTTTAAAATGTAGGAGGGACCCAGAGTACATGGAGCAAACCCACACGGTCACGAGGGAAACATACAAAATCCTTATCGACAGCAGCTGGAACTGAAGCACGATCGGTGATCGGTGATGCGGTAAAGTATTTGTGCACAATCATTGCAGAGTCTTTGTGGAGACAAAGTCCCATGTTAACATCGAGGAAATCCCTCCATTGTGTTGTGTGGCGCTGGAAATGTGGTCTCAGAACAGATCTGACAGTGCAACCATAGACACCAATGAGTAGCGGCAGCAGAAATGTAGACCAACACGATCTGTGATCCCATAGCTCAAGATGCGTTTCACATTATTACAGCATTACTACTACTAAGCTGCGGATTGACACTGGTTCAGTGAGGAATGCACAAGGCATCAAATGAGGTGCCAGCCTCATGAAGTCACAAAAATAACTACCTGTGAGTAAAACAGTAATAACCACATGCCGTCAGCAGAGCTGAACAAACTCATGAGTAAGAGATCCAACCAAAGCTCTGTAATTCCATCAAATCTAATCATGAATAGTAGTGGATTAAAATAACATTGAAGCATTGATATCAATGTTCAGCCAGATTTGCTGAGGAGATGATCCATCTTTCAGCCTGAGGTCCTCACCATCAAGTAGGCCAGTCTTCATCCAATTTGAAGGATTCTGTGTGATATGAAGAAAGAGTTAAGAACACCAGGTACAGTTCTGTAGGTCTGTACAGTCACAACTAACTGAGGCTTTAGCCAAGCGCAATGCCATTGCAATGATGGTATCAGCCATTCAGTGTGGGAAATTGTGCAGTAATGTCACAAATTTTAAAAAACAGGACAGATCCAATCCAGCTAACTTCTGGCAAATCAGCTTACTCTGAGTCATCAGCAAAATGATGGAAGCGATCGTCAATAGTGTTATCAAGTGACACTTACTTAGCAATAACCTGTATACTGATGTTCAGTTTGGATTTCACTAGGATCGCTTGGCTCCAGGCAGCATTACAATCTTAATCTAAACATGATTCAAAAAGCTGAATTCCAGAGATTGATACACATCCTGTATCAAAGTGACATTTCAGAAACATAGAAACATAGAAAATCCATAGCACAGTACAGGCCCTTCAGCCCACAATGTTGTGCCGACCCTTAAACCCTGCCTCCCATATATTCCCCCACCTTAAATTCCTCCATATACCTGTCTAGTAATCTCTAAAAATTTCACTAGTGTATCTGCCTCCACCACAGAATCAGGCAGTGCATTCCACACACAAAATACTCTCTGAGTAAAAAACCTTCCTCTAATATCCCCCTTGAACTTCCCTCCCCTTACCTTAAAGCCATGTCCTCTTGTATTGAGTAGTGGTGCCCTGGGGAGTGCTGGCTGTCCACTCCATCTATTCCTTTTAATATCTTGTATGCCTCTATCATGTCTCCTCTCATCCTCCTTCTCTCCAAAGAGTAAAGCCCTAGCTCCCTTAATCTCTGATCATAGTGCATACTCTCTAAACCAGGCAGCATCGTGGTAAATCTCCTCTGTACCCTTTCCAATGCTTCCACATCCTTCCTATAGTGAGGCGACCAGAACTGAACTGAACAAGTGTGGCCTAACCAGAGCTTTATAGAGCTGCATCATTTCCTCGCGACTCTTAATCTCTATCCCTCGACTTATGAAAGCTAACATCCCATAAGCTTTCTTAACTACCCTATCTACCTGTGAGGCAACTTTCAGGGATCTGTGGACATGTACCACCAGATCCCTCTGCTCCTCCACACTACCAAGTATCCTGCCACTTACTTTGTACTCTGCCTTGGAGTTTGTCCTTCTAAAGTGTACCACGTTACACTTCTCTGGGTTGAACTCCATCTGCCACTTCTCAGCCCACTCTGCATCCCATCAATGTCTTCCCACAATCTTTGACAATCATCTACACTATCCACAACACCACCAACCTTTGTGTCATCTGCACACTTGCCAACACACCCTTCTACCCCCACATCCAGGTCGTTAATAAAAATCACGAAAAGTAGGGGTCCCAGAACCGATCCTTGAGGGACACCATTAGTCACAACCCTCCAATCCAAATGTACTCCCTCCACCATGACACTCTGCTTTCTACTGGTAAACCAATTCTGAATCCACCTGGCCAAACTTCCCTGGATCCCATGCCTTCTGACTTTCTGAATAAGCCTACCTTGTGGAACCTTGTCAAATGCCTTACTAAAATCCATGTTAATCACATCCACTGCACTACCCTCATCTATATGCCTGGTCACCTCCTCAAAGAACTCTATCAGGCTTGTTAGACACAATCTGCCCTTCACAAAGCCATGCTGACTGTCCCTGATCAGATCATGATTCTCTAAATGCCCATAGATCCTATCTCTAAGAATCTTTTCCAACAACTTTCCCACCACAGACGTAAGGGTCACTGGTCTATAATTACCCAGACTATCCCTACTATCTTCTTTGAACAAGGTGACAACATTCACCTCCCTCCAATCCTCCAGTACCATTCCCGTGGACAATGAGGACATAAAGATCCTAGCCAGAGGCTCAGCAATCTCTTCCCTTGCCTCGTAGACAAGCCTGGGGAATATTCCGTCAGGCCCCGGGGACTTATCCATCCTAATGTATTTTAACAACTCCAACACCTCCTCTCCCTTACTATCAAATGCTCCAGAACATCAACCTCATTCATATTGTCCTCACTGTCATCAAGTTCCCTCTCAGTGGTGAATACCGAAGAGAAATATTCATTGAGGACCTCGCTCACTTCCACAGCTCCAGGCACATTTTCCGACCTTTATTTCTAATCGGTCCTACCTTCACTCCTGTCATCCATTTGTTCTTCACATAACTGAAGAATGCCTTGGGGTTTTCCTTTACCCTACTCGCCAAGGCCTTCTCATGCCCCCTTCTTGCTCTCCTCAGCCACTTCTTAAGCTCCTTTCTTGCTACCCTGTATTCCTTAATAAACCCGTATGATCCTTGCTTCCTAAACCTCAAGTATGCTGCCACCTGACTAGATTTTCCACCTCACTTGTCAACCATGGTTCCTTCACCCTACCATTCTTTATCTTCCTCACCAGGACAAATTTATCCCTAACATCTTGCAAGAGATCCCTAAACATCGGCCACATGTCCATAGTACATTTCCTTGCAAAAACATAATCCCAATTCACACCCGCAAGTTCTAGCCTTATAGCCTCATACTTTGCCCTTTCCCAATTAAAAATTTTCCTGTCCTCTCTGATTCTATCCTTTTCCATGATAATGCTAAAGGTCAGGGAGCAGTGATCACTGTCCCCCAGATGCTCACCCACTGAGAGATCTGTGACTTGACCCGGTTTGTTACCTGTTAACATACAGTGACAGGATTCCATCCTGGACACACTTAACAGACTCTGCCCCATCTAAGCCATTGGAACTAATCAAGTGCCAAACAATATTAGGGAAGTTAAAGTCACCCATGATAACAACCCTGTTATTTTTCACCTTTCCAAAATCTGCCTCCCAATCTGCTCCTCGGTATCTCTGCTGCTACCAGGGGGCCTATAGAATACCCCCAACAGAGTAACTGCTCCCTTCCTGTTCCTGACTTCCACCCATACTGACTCAAAAGAGGATCCTGCTACATTACCCACCCTTTCTGTAGCTATAATAGTATCCCTGACCAGTAATGTCATCCCTCCTCCGCTTTTCCTCCTTCTCTATCTCTTTTAAAACACTGAAATCCAAGAATATTGAGAATCCATTCCTGCCCTGGTGCCAGTCAAGTCTCTGTAATGGCCACTATATCATAATTTTATGTATGTATCCAAGCCCTCAGTTCATCACCTCTGTCCATGACATTCCTTGCATTGAAGTACACGCACTTTAGCCTTTGTCTTTACCTTACCTACCGCCTCCACCACCGTCACCAGCAGCAGCTTCCATGCACTCATCACTCTCTGTGTAAAAAAACTTACCCCTGACATCTCCTCTGTACCTGCTTCCAAGCACCTTAGAACTGTGCCCTCTCATGCTAGCCATTTCAGCCCTGGGAAAAAGCCTCTGACTATCTGCATGATCGATGCCTCTCATCATCTTGTGCACCTCTATCAGGTCACCCCACATCTTCAGCTGCTCAAAGGAGAAAAGGCCGAGATCACTCAACCTTTTCTCATAAGGCATGTTCCCTAATCTAGGCAACATCCTTGTAAATCTCCTCTGTACCCTTTCTATGGTTCCCACATCCTTCCTGTAGTGAGGTGACCAGAATTGAGCACAATACTCCAAGTGAGGTCTGACCAGGGTCCTAAATAACTGCAACATTACCTCTTGGCTCTTAAACTCAATCCCACGATTGATGAAGGCCAATACACCGTATGCCTTCTTAACCACACAGTCAACCTGCGCAGCAGCTTTGAGTGTCCTATGGACTCAGACCCCAAGATCCCTCTAATCCTCCACACTGCCAAGAGTCTTACCATTAATACTATATTCTGCCATCATATTTGACCTACCAAAATGAACCACTTCACACTTATTTGGGTTGAACTCCATCTGCCACTTCTCAGCACAGTTTTGCATCCTATCAATGTCCCGCTGTAAACTCTGACACTCCTCCACACTATCCACAACACCTCCAATCCTGGTGTTATCTGCAAATTTAGTAACCTATCCCTCCACTTCCTCATCCAGATCATTTATAAAAATTACAAAGAGTAGGGGTTCCAGAACTGATCACTGAGCATATCACTGGTGACCAACCTCCATGCAGAATATGACCCATCTACAACCACTCTTCGCCTTCTGTGGGCAAGCCAGTTATGGATCCACAAAGCAATGTCCCCTTGGATCCCATGCCTCCTTACTTTCTCAATAAGCCTTGCATGGGGTACCTTATCAAATGCCTTGCTGAAATCCATATACACTACATCTACTGCTCAACCTTCATCAATGTGTTTAGTCACATCCTCAAAAAATCCAATCAGGCTCGTAAGGCACTACCTGCCCTTGCTGACTATTCCTAATCATATTACACCTCTCCAAATGTTCACAAATCCTGCCTCTCAGGATCTTCTCCATCAACTTGCCAACCACTGAAGTAAAACTCACTGGTCTATAATTTCCTGGGCTATGCCTACTCCCTTTCTTGAATAATCGAGCAATATCTGCAACCCTCTAATCCTCCAGAACCTCTCCCGTCCTCATTGATGAGGCTTGGCAATCTCCTCCCTTGCCTCCCACAATAGCTTGGGGCACATCTCATCCAGTCCCAGTGACTTATCCAACTTGATGCTTTGCAAAAGCTCCAGTACACCCTTTTTCTTAATATCTACATGCTCAGGCTTTTCAGTCCACTGTAAATCATCCCTACAATCACCAAGATCCTTTTCCGCAGTGAATACTGAAGCAAAGCGCTCATTAAGTACTTCTGCTATCTCCTGCAGTTCCATACACATTTTTCCACTGTCACTCTTGATTAGTCCTATTCTCTCATGTCATTCTCTTGCTCTTCACATACTTGTAGAATGCCTTGGGGTTTTCCTTAATCCTGTTCGCTAAGGCCTTCTCATAGCCCCTTCTGGCTCTCCTAATTTCATTCTTAAGCTGCTTCCTGCTAGCCTTATAATCTTTTAGATCTCTATCATTACCTAGTTTTTTGAACCTTTTGTAAGCTCTTCTTTTCTTCTTGACTAGATTTACAACAGCCTTTGTACACCACGGTTCCTGTACCTTACCATCCTTTCCTATTGGAACGTACCTATGCACAACTCCATGCAAATATCCCATGAACATTTGCCACATTTCTTCAGTACGTTTTCCTGAGAACATCTGTTTCCAATTTATGCTTCCAAGTTCTTGCCTGATAGCCTTATATTTCCCCTTACTCCAATTAAACAATTCCTTAACTTGCCTGTTCCTATCCCTCTCCAATGTAAAGGAGATAGAACTGTGATCACTATCTCCAAAATGCTCTCCCACTGAGAGATCCGATACCTGACCAGGTTCATTTCCCAATACCAGATCAAGTCCAGCCTCTCTTCTTGCAGGCTTATCTACATACTGTGTCAGGAAACCTTCCTGAACACACTGAACAAACTCTACCCCATCTAAACCCTTTGCTCTAAGGAGATGACAATCAATATTTGGGAAATTAAAATCTCCCATCACAACAACCCTGTTATTATTACACCTTTGCAGAATCTGTCTCCCTATCTGCTCCTCGATGTCCCTGTTACTATTGGGTGGTCTATAAAAAACGCCCAGTAGAGTTATTGACCCCTTCCTATTCCGAACATCCACCCACAGAGACACTGTAGACAATCCCTCCATGACTTCCTCCTTTTCTGCAGCCGTGACACTATTTCTGATAAACAGTGCAACGCCCCCACCTCTTTTCCATCCCTCCTTTTCCTTTCTGAAACATCTAAAGCTTAGCACTCGAAGTAACCATTCCTGCCCCGCACCATCCAAGTCTTTGTAATGGCCACAACATCATAGCTCCAAGTGCTGTTCCACGCTCTAAGCTCATCCACTTTGTTCATAATACTCCTCGCATTAAAATAGACACATCTCAAACCTTCAGTCTGAGTGCATCCCTTTTCCTTTCTTTTTCAATCTTTTTATTATTATTATTAATATCAACAAAATAAAATTGATACATAGATAATGGGATTACAAACATACACATTTCAACTGAACATGAAAGAATACATAAGCAATGATTACAGTATAAATGAGTATTCCCAAATCATGGACGATACAATATACAAATAAACAAGGCAAACCTAGGTATATCATAATATATTTAAAAAAAGAAAAAAGAAAAAGAAAAAAAAATTATGCAAAAAAAACTAATCTAATAATCTAATAACTAATAAGAAAAAAAAACAAAAAAAGAAAAAAGAGAAAAAAATGGAAAAAAAGGGCTGTTTATAATATCTCACAAAAATACAAAATCATCAGTGTCGTCAACTCCGATCCTCTCAACATATATAAAATTGAAACTGGAAAAACAAATAGGCTTGAAACAGGGTCATATTACATCATATGAAAATATTGAATAAATGGTCTCCATATCTTTACAAATTTAGTAGAAGTGTCAAATACACCACTTCTAATTTTTTCTAAATTTAGACATAACATAGTTTGAGAAAACCAATGAAATATGGTAGGAGGGTTAATTTCTTTCCAATTCAACAAAATAGACCTTCTAGCCATTAATGTAAGAAATGCAATCATTCGACAAGCGGAAGAGGATAAATGGAGTGAGTCCATCATTGGTAAACCAAAAATTGCAGTAATAGGATGAGGTTGTAAATCAATGTTCAATACCGCAGAAATAATATCAAAAATGTCTTTCCAATATTTTTTCAAAAGCGGACACGACCAGAACATACGAGTTAAAGATGCTATCTCAGAATGACATCTGTGACAAATAGGATTTATATAAGAATAAAAATGAGCCAATTTATCCTTGGACATATGAACCCTATGCACAACCTTAAACTGTATTAATGAATGTTTAGCACATACAGATGATGTATTAACTAATTGAAGAATTTTATCCCAATTCTCAATAGGGATAGTAAGGTTAAGTTCTCTTTCCCAATCATTTTTAGTCTTATAGAAGGGCTCTGAACGTATCTTCATAATTATATTGTAAAGTTTTGATATTACCCCTTTCTGAGAAGGATTTAGTTCAAACAAATTCTCCAAAATACCTGAAGACACAAAATTTGGAAAATTAGGAAGTACAGTATTTAAGAAATTCCTAATCTGTAAATATCTAAAAAAATGAAATCTAGGCAAATTATATTTATTAGATAATTGCTCAAAAGACATAAAACAATTATCCAAAAATAAATCGGAATATCGTAGTAATCCTTTAGTCTTCCAAGCTGAATAAGCTTGGTCTATAATAGAAGGATTAAAAAAGCAATTGGATACAATAGGAATATTTAAAACAAACTGAGTCAACCCAAAAATTTTCCGAAATTGAAACCATATACGTAAAGTATGTTTAACTATTGGGTTGTCAATTCATTTCAGCAATTTAGAAAGAGCAAAGGGAAGAGAAGTCCCTAAAATAGAACCCAATGCAAATCCCTTGTACAGATTTAATTTCCAGGTTCACCCAATGAGGGCTAAAAGATATATCCCAATCCTTTAACCAACATATCAAATATCGGATATTAACTGCCCAATAATAAAATCTAAAATTAGGCAATGCCAATCCACCTTCCTTCCTTGCCTTCTGTAAATATATTTTACCTAACCTAGGATTTTTATTCTGCCATATGTATGAGGAAATTTTTGAATCAACATTAGCAAAAAAAGATTTCGGAATAAAAATTGGTACCCGCTTGAAATATATATAAAAACTTGGGTAAAATAACCATCTTAATAGCATTAATCCGACCTATCAGAGATAAAGATAGTGGTGACCACTTAGTAAACAAACATTTAATCTGATCAATTAAGAGTAAAAAATTAACCTTAAATAAGTCTTTATAGTTTTTTGTGATTTTAATCCCTAAGTAAATAAAAGAGTCATTAACTAATTTAAAAGGTAAATTTCCATAAATTGGAACCTGTCTATTTAAAGGAAACAATTCACTCTTATTAAGATTTAATTTATACCCGGAAAAATCACTAAATTGAGCCAACAATGATAAAACTGCAGGAATGGATTTCACAGGATCAGAAATAAATAATAATAAATCATCTGCATATAATGATAACTTATGTATATCTGTCCCACGATTAATGCCAAAAATGTTCTGTGATTCTCTGATAGCAATTGCCAAGGGTTCTAAAGCAATATCAAATAATAATGGACTGAGAGAACAGCCTTGTCTAGTACCCCGAAATAAATGAAAAAAGGGAGATCTTTGATTGTTAGTAAGCACCGAGGCTACTGGAGTATGATATATCAGTTTAATCCAGGAAATGAATGTCGGACTAAAATTAAACTTCTCAAGCACATTAATTAAGTATGGCCATTCAACTCTATCAAATGCTTTCTCCGCATCTAATGAAATGACACATTCTGAAGTGCTATGTGAAGAAGTATAAACAACATTCAATAATCTCCTAGCATTGAAAAAAGAATAGCGATTTTTAATAAAACCAATTTGATCTTCCGAAATAATTTGGGGTAATACCTTCTCCAGCCTGGATGCCAGTAACTTGGAAAAGATCTTGGAATCTACATTCAATAAAGATATTGGTCTATAGGATGCACAGTCAGTAGGGTCTTTATCTTTCTTCAATATTAAAGAAATGGAAGCTCTATAAAAAGATTGTGGCAGATTGCCCAATCTAATTGCTTCTTCAAAAACCCTGCATAACCAAGGAGAAAGAGTAGCAGAAAAACACTTAAAAAATTCTACTGTATACCCATCTGGACCTGGTGCTTTCCCAGAATTCATAGAGGAAATAACCCCTTTAATTTCTGCATCCATAATAGGAGTTTCTAATATTGAAAGATCATCTGATGATAATTTTGGAAAATTCAATTTCCCAAGAAAATCACACATGGTATTACGATCATGAGGGAATTCGGAATGATACAGGGAAGTATAAAAATCTTGAAATGATTTGTTTATCTCATCATGATTAACTGTCAGATCCCCATTCTGCTGACGGATCTTAGTAATTTGACGTTTAACCAAAGCATTCTTCAATTGACTAGCTAACAGTTTACCTGATTTATCACTATGTATATAAAAATCAGATCTGGTTTTCATTAATTGATTTTCAATCGAAAATGTAAGTAATAAACTATGTTCCATTTGAAGTTCAATCCTTTGTTTGTAAAGCTCCTTACTAGGAGTAATCGAATATTTCTTGTCAATCTCTTTAATTTTATCAACCAATAAAAGAGTTTCCTTCTTAATGTGTTTTCTCAGACCAACAGAGTAGGAGATAATCTGTCCACGTATATATGCTTTAAAAGTGTCCCAAAGTGTTCCGCAAGAAATATCATCCGTGGAATTAGTTGAAAGAAGAAATCGTTCTGTTCCTTCATAAATTTAATAAAATCCGGATCTTGCAGTAAGGTAGAATCAAATCGCCATTGTCTAGCACTAGAAGCTGTATCCGTAAATTTAATAGAAAGTTTTAATGGAGCATGGTCAGAGATGGCTATAATATCATAATTACAACCAATTACTGATGGAATAAAATAAGAGTCAATAAAAAAAATCAATTCTCGAGTAGGAATGATAAACATGTGAGAAAAATGAAAATTCTTTGTCCTTAGAATGCCGAAATCTCCAAATATCAAAAATTCCATTATCAGTCAAAAAAGAGTTAATACAAGTGGCCGACTAATTAGGTAAAGTCTGAGTAGATATAGATTTGTCCATCAAAGGATTTAAACAACAATTAAAGTCACCACCCATTATTAACTTATATTCATTTAGATTAGGTAGAGAAGTAAATAAGGACTTAAAAAAATCTGGACAATCCACATTTGGAGCATAAACATTAACCATAGCAACCTTTTTGTTAAAAAGTAAGCCAGTAATTAACAAAAATCTACCATTCAGATCCGAAAAGATATCATGTTGGACAAGTGCAATAGAGGAGTCAATAAAAATTGAAACTCCCTTTACTTTGGCATTCGAATTCGAATGGTGCTGTTGACCCCTCCAAAACCTAAAAAAGCGATAATTATCCTCTTTCCTCACATGAGTTTCTTGTGCAAAAATAATATGAGCATTAAGTCTTTGGAATACTTTGAAAATCTTTTTCCGTTTAATCGGATGGTTTAGGCCATTAGTATTCCAAGAGACAAAATTAATGGTCTGAGCCATATTTCTGAAATCAACCCTTTGGTATATAAAGAGTTAACCAAATTATGAACTCATGCACCCGGAAAAGGAACAAAAATAAGGGGCGGACCCGGAAGTGACAACATCGCGGACATTTTAGTAGTTTAAAATCAGCCCAAATGAAAAAACTAAAAAAAACTGATGTAAGAAACATAAGATTTAGAAAAAGACCTCCCACCCCCCACCCAAGAGGAAAAAAGACCATCCTAGCCAGGAATAGGCTGGGAAAAAGGAAAGATGAAACTAAATCCACCCCCATATCAGCAGAAGACAACTCCATACATAAAGGATAAAAAAAAAGATCCACCCAAACTCTAAAGAAATAATAATCACTATACTAAAACCAAACTTCTTAATATAATTGGTAGTAAAAAAAAAGAATATAATCACTAGTAACTTATAAATCGGGTTAAAACCCAAACAAACCAAAAAAAATTTAAACTGTGATAAGAAATGCATTATAGGAAGAAGACAAGAGAAAAAAAAGGCAAAATAAAAAAAAACCAAAAATATTTTAGAGAAGAAACCGCCATCTTAGTAAAAAAAAATTCACCTTCGAAGGATTAATAATAATGACCAAAGATAAAGTACAGTGGTTGAAGTAAGTAAAATAAAATGATTAGTATGTCGAAAAAAAAACTTTAACTAGAGTATAAAATATAGAGTAAACCTACACCAATAGCCAGAAACAAAATCTGGTTTTGGAAATAAAAACCATCTTGCACGATCAAAATCACTCATTTATTAGAAATGAGTATCCGTAGCAGTAGGGAAGTTCTCATTCAGAAAGCTTCTCGCTTCAGAAGTAGAAAGAAAAACACGCCTTGGTGCATTTGGAGGCGAGATTCTGAGCTTTGCAGGGTATAAGAGCGCAGGTTTTAGATTCTTCTCATAACATTCGGACATCAGAGGTTTAAAAAGAAGCCTTGCCTTCATTACTTCTGGACTAAAATCCTCCACTAATCGATAATTGTGATCTTGTAATTTTATCATCCCTACACGCCGAGCCACACAAATAAGTTGCTCTTTAACATGCACATAGTGAAATCGGACAATTACAACCGGTGGTTTAGCTGAAGCACTTGGTGATCGACGCATAATTCTGTGAGCGCGATCGAGTAACGGAGGACTGTCTGGGAATACAGAAGGGAACGCATCCTTCAAAAGTTGAGCAAAGTACTTTGAGGGGTCGCCTTGTTCAATACCTTCCGGGAGACCAAGTATGCGTAGGTTCTGTCTTCTGGACTGATTCTCAAAGTCGACACTCTTGGCTTTAAGTGTTTCCACCTGTTTAATCATCGAAAGTAAGTTCTGCTCCAGTTTTTCAATTATCAAGTCTCGCTTCCGAGCGTCCTCTTGAAGAGTTGCAATTAGAACTTGCTGCTGGTTAACTACTGAATCCGTCTTATCCATGTAATCTTGAAAAGCCTTTATATCTTGTTTAAAAATTTGTCGTTGTTCTTCAAATTTTTGATTTAAAACCTCCAATAACATTTCATAAGTCAATTCAGTGTGCTTCTTCTTCTTCCCGTTCCCGTTAGGATCCTTCCCAGGTTCTCGCCCTTTAGATCTAAGAGCCATTTCTGTATTCATTTCTTCAAAAATTCACAATAAACTCTTAAAGATAAGTCCAAAAAAGTAGCAAGAATCTTTTGGTGTAGGTAAAAATAAGTTAAATAAGGGTGATCATAGGTTAAAAAAAGTAAAGGTTATGGAGCGAATCTGAAACAGTGCTCACTCCATGAGCGTCTCCTGCTAACCTCGCATCCCTTTTCCATCACCTGTCTATCCTCCCTCTCACACTGTCTACAAGCTTTCTCTATTTGTGAGCCAACTGCCTCTTCCTCTGTCTCTTCAGTTTGGTTCCCACCACCCAGCAATTCTAGTTTAAACTCTCCCCAACAGCCTTTGCAAACCTCTCCACCAAGATATTGGTCCCCCTGGGACTCAAGTGCAACCCATCTTTTTTGTATAAGTCACGCCTGCCCCAAAAGAGGTCTCAATGATCCAGAAATCTGAATCCCTGCCCTCTGCTCCAATCTCTCATCCACACATTTATCCTCCACCTCATTCTATTCCTATACTTTCTGTCACGTGGCACAGGCAGTAATCCCGATGTTAGTACCTTTGAGGTCCTGCTTCTCAACTTCCTTCCTAACTCCCTATAGTCTGTTTTCAGGACCTCCTCCCTTTTCCTGTCTATGTCGTTGGTACCATTTTATTGAATATCACATCAAGTAGCCCTGGTAAAAGTAGTCAATGAGATTAAAGGGAATCTCTTCCCATCTTCCAGTGCTTTATTGATATCCTTACCTGTGCTCAGTCCAGTCCTTAGAACTCCCTGACAATATTGTGGGAGTGTATTATTGAGGAGAACTTCAATTAGTGAAGAAGATTGCTTACTGGTGAGTTTTTAGAGAATGTTAGGTCGGGGCAATAAATGCTGACCTTGTGAGTGATGCCTGCATCCCAAATAAATGTCTGATAGGATAAAATCAGCTATTTCAGGCCCTATTGAAATACTACACCACAATGCAATCAGCCATTCTTTCCTCTACTTGCCTTCACTTTTTTTCCAGCTTGAGTGAAGTACAGTGGCCCACAGTCAGAAGTAGACATAAGGTCTTTGCAAGGTCATTGGAACTTGCTCTCTGAGAGGATGGTGGAGGTTGACATTTAGAAAGTGTTTTGATGAGCATTTGAGGAATGAAGCTATGGACCGAGTGTTGAGAAGTAGCAAGGACATTATGTCTACTTCTGCCTGTCAATGGCATGATGGATAAAGTAGTTTCCTCGGTTATGATTTTGTCAATGATAACTTCTTAAAGGTTATACTTTTTTCTCACCATTGTACAGCCAATTTTTGTACCACCTGCCATTTCTTGATTCTGCTTCCTAAATTTCAAAACCAAGGGATTTGAAAATGAGTATTGTTGACCCCAAATTTGGACAGCTTTCCAGTCACTAAAATCGTTACTAAGAACTATTGTTTGCTTTCCACTTCTGAGCCAATTTTCCATCCAATTTACCTTGGATGTTGAAAAAATGTTGAATTTCCCCATGGGGATGAATAAAGTATCTATCTATCTATCTATCTTATAAACTGGTCTCTTTCCTGCAAGTAAACTGATTAGTTCTTCAAAATAACTTATCAGTGTTTTTTTCAGTTAAAGTTCTTTTTCATCTCTAGGTGATTCATGTAAGTTTGTGGTACAGTAGCACTAGTAGGTCTGCTTCTTCATAACTCTGGGACACAACATAATAAATAATAACACTGATATATTCAACAAACAATGACAGTCAAAATTCTAACCTTTCTTGTTGTCTACATGGAGTTTGCATTATCACCCCATGATTGTGTCAGTTTCTCCAGCATGCTTCATATCCCCAAAACATGCAGTTTGCTGGGTGAATTAGCCACAGTACATTGCCCCTGGTGTGTAAGTGAGTGGGAGAAACTCAGAAGAATGTGGAAGAATAAAAAATGGGATTACTGTAGTATTGATGTAAGTGGATGGTTGATGATTGGTGTGGACTCGGTGAGGTGAAGGTTGTTTCTGTGTTGTATCTCTCAATGGCTCTATGATGATAAATAGTATGAGTATTGTGTACCAGAAACAGGATGCACAACATAATTACTAAACACTGATGGATTCTACAAATAATGATAATCATAATTTACCAGCCCTCACCTCCATTAGACTTTTGATTGTAGGAGAGGTGTGCTGGGTTGCTATGAAGGCTTGGAGAAGAGGAGTGTGATGTAAATGCTACAGGGCCGATATTGTGATAATTGGAGTGACACTCCTGATTTTGCAATGCCCAGATTGAGACTCGACTTTATTAGTCGACTTCTCGACCCAGATTAGATCCGTCTCGAGACCAACGGATGCCACCACCACTTTTGAAATCATTCCTAAACACAGTGTGAAAAATATCAGGCTTTTTGGGCTATTATGATCTATCAGTTGGAATTGGAGATAAATTTGGCGATACAGTAAAGTAAACTGAAATTGAAGTCTTCAAGGTTCAAGTCTTGAACTTTAGAGGTTGTAATTTAGTTTATAAACCTATTGGATCCACCTTGTGACTCAATTATATTCCACTGTGCATAAGTGTTTTGCTGATAGTGAAAGTCAAACCAGCATAGGGCTTAATTTATCAATAAAAGAGCACTAGGGAGTGTGATGAAACAGAGGACCTTGTAATCTATACAAGTGCATAGATTATTGAAACTGAGCTGAGCTGAATATTCCTGGACTCTTCGATGACTTTGTGATTTGGTGTTTTGTATTCTGCATTTCTCACTTTTTTTTTGCTGTTTTGTTCTTTTCTTCTGCACATATGGGGGTTTGATATTTTTCTTTGAACAGTTTCTGTGGTTTTCTTTGTTTCGTGGCTGTCTATGGGAAAATGAATCTCAGGGTTGTATACTGCACACATACTTTGATAATAAATATACTTTGAATCTTTGAAAGCAGTGTCACAGGGAGGAGGTGAAAACTTGATACGTTCCCCAGTAACCGGGTAATTTTCCAGCAAAGATAGATGGAGCCACCGAAGCCTGATGCTACTATTTTCAAACGTTTTTATTTATAAAGGGGCACAAACGTATGGTTAATACAAAACATTCAGATCATATACGTCGTCACAACTCAATCTAAAGCACAGGTATAGTAATAATCAATCAGAAATAAGCTCTATCGTTGTCTAGGGGTAATGTAGATATATATTGTTTACTGGATATTTAAAAGTCTTTTTGCGGTCACTGCAGTTCCACCCGCTGCCGTTGTTGTGGTGTCGCGTTGGTGCACTTTTGTTAGAAAGAGAGAGAGAGAATGAAACATTTACCCGACAGGTTTTCCAACCTGTAGGAGGTAGTCGGAAGTATCGTTGGGGGAATGGACTCTCATCTGTGGCTTCCCCTGTAGCTAGGCCGTTCTTCCGTGGTGAGGTCGCCAATCCCAGGCAAGGAAAAGATGCACACGAACCCCACCACCGGCTGTCGCTCTCAAAACGCGGTCGCAGGAATTCTCGTGTATCTTCTGGTGCATCTGGCGCCCCGCCTCGGCAGCCCACCTTTTATCTGGACTGGCAGGGTTGTAGATGGTGCGAATCCGTACAACCAGCGTTGCTGTTTAAAAATGGCATTTCTATTACCCATCGCCTTTTCCCGGTGAGTCCCCCCGTGGGGAACGTGAGTAATTTGGCGAGGTACTCTCCCGCCTTTCCTTCCCACAAGGGTTATTCTCTTAACTCCCCGTCCCCAACCTAGTCCATCAGGGGAATTTCTACCCACGTCTTTGAGGCCACCCAGGTAGTTAACCCTTTTTCCAAGACCATACAGGCTGATGTGTTTCAGTGCGAACCTTTTCCTCCGGCCGCATTTAAATTTCGGCTTCCTCGCGGCGCTTTCTTGAATAACAATAGCGTGTGAGGCACCTTTACATTCCAAATCAGCCTGTACTCGATGCGCAGGCATCAATCTAGACTTTAACCTTTTTTCATTCGAGTTGGGAACTACAGATTTACCGTTCTCCCCCACAACAACAGTTATCACCCCATTCGTAAACTCCACATTAACTCTGATCACTCCCCTCAGCACAACCCTCTGGGAACTCGCACTCCCCAAGGTTAACCCTTTCTTTCCCGAACCAAGTCTATCTGCTCCAAAAGGACGGCCGTCTCATCCAGCCGAGTCAAATACCTCAGACTTTTCCTGAGCTCCGTGACTAGGTTCAGGACTACATGCATCCCCATCTTAGACACACTCAAACGGGGCATTGGCCTCTTCCAGGCTTTCAATACCCGTACCCTTTTCAAATTCTAAATTCCCCTGATCCTCCCAGTTACTCTCTGGGCAACTCACTTCCGGAGTAAACTTAACCCCGCGAGCTGAAACAACCCCATCTGCCAACCCAGCAGACTTCTTCAAGGTAATGGCATCCTTTTCATCTAGGACTGCCCTCATTTCATTATCGGGAACACCTTTAGAATTTTCAACTTCTTCAAACAGTCCTGCCAAACCAGACAGATCATCCATGTCCAACCCTGTACCTTTTAACAGCTTTATCTGTTTCTCATCTTTATTTCCTACCTCTAGGACCTTTTTCTTCGCTAAGGGAAGATCTACCTTCTCTCCCTTACCCCCTCTTACGTTACTATTCCTCGTTTTACCACCCTCGTGGCACAGGGTCGGTAAAGACGTCTGGGCCAAATCAAAACTGGCCAATTTTAAACTGCTCCCGTTCTCAGCTGCCGCCCTCGACAGGCTGCGAGTGTCCGCGCATGCGGGATAGCTCGGGGACTCTATGGGCGGGGCCTCAACACGCACTGGTCGGCGGGTCATAGTCATAGCCGACCAAACTTTTCCTCCTGCTAAATCGTTCCCAAGGAGGACATCCACGTCAGTTCTCGGGAATTCTGATGGCACCCCCATTTCAACTGATCCATACACCAGCTCACAATCCAAAATGACCCTACGCAAAGACACCCTTTCTGTTCCTTTTCCTATTCCTCTCAGGGCTACCTCACCCGTCGGAGGTCCGAATTGTAATACGTTATGGCTAATTAATGATAGCTCCGCCCCCGTGTCTCTCCAAATCCGTACGGGAATTGGCGGGTCCCCCTTCCTCACAGACACAGTTCCGTGTGACATATAAATCTCCGACCCCTCGTGCTCTCTGCTCCCCTGGGACCCTCTTGCCGATTTTCTGATTACCACTGCACACCCGATAGGGATCGCTGCTTTCCCTCTCTCTGGCTCCTTTCTTGGAGCAAAGCATTTAGATGCAATATGGCCCACCTTTCCACAATTAAAACAGGTCACGCCAGGACCTCTCCTGCCGTCTTGCCTCTTCTCCTCAATTTTACCACTAGCTCCCAGCGGGATCTCCGCCTCAGCCAGCGGACTTTCTCTACCATTCCCACGGTCTCTCTGGTAACTTTTTGGCGAGGAAAACTTTGTCTTGTGGGTTAGGGCATATTCATCTGCGAACCTAGCCATCTCTGAGATGGACTGATTCGTATTCTCATTTAAATACATTCGGATCTCTTCCGGAACACAACCTTTAAATTCCTCAATCAAAAATAACTCCCTGAGACGCCCATAATTCTTGGCCACCTTTTCCGCGGTGCACCAACGATCCAAGAGCACACCCTTCTCGTGGGCTAGCTCGGTATACGTTTGATTCCACCCTTTCCTTAAATTTCGGAACGTTTGTCTATATGCCTCAGGTACTAACTCGTAACCTCAGAGAATGGCCTCCTTTACTTGATCATAATTCCCTTCCCCTTCTGGGGGCAATGCGGCATATGCCCGCTGTGCTTTCCCTCGTAACACGCTTTGTAACAACGCCACCCACTGCTCTCTGGGCCACTTCTGATTCACTGCCACCTTCTCAAAAAGCAAGAAATAACTATCAACATCCATCTCCTCGAACGGGGGGACCAACCTCAACGCCCGACTAACATCAAACCCCTCCTCTCTCTCTTGCCCTTGAGCTCTTCGCTCTTGCTTTCGCCTGTCCAGCTCCAATTCATGGCTCCTTTGTTTCTCTTTCTCTTCTGCTTCTGTTTCTGCTTCTAGCTGCTTTAGCTGGAGCTCATGACCCCGTTTCATCTCTAATTCCTTTAGTTTGAACACCTGCTCCCTTTCCTTTTCCTTTGCAGCTCGTTCCTCAGCCTTTTCCTTTGCAGCTGCTTCACTTTAAGATCATGGTCCAAACTTACTTTCTCCAACTCTACCTGATCTGTCCCACTCGCTAATCTCTTTTCGGGGATATTTTCCAAATCCTCAGCTGCAAACACCTCCTTCCCAATGTAAACTGATTTATGACCCCTCGCACTTCCTGCTTTTTCATTGATGACCTCACCTCTGCGAGGCCTAACCCCTTTGCCAGATTTACCAAGTCTGATTTGGTAGCCGTCCCTAGCGCCTCTACAGTTGGATTTCTCATAAATTCACCCACATCCATCTTTGCTGGTTTCCTGTCTGGCTACCTGCGTAACCAGATTTAAGTTTGGACTTACAGCCCGATTCACTGCCCCTCCCCTTTGGTTTCAAATCCCAGACGAGCAACCCACTTGTTACGTTCCCCAGTAACCGGGTAATTTTCCAGCAAAGATAGATGGAGCCACCGAAGCCTGATGCTACTATTTTCAAACGTTTTTATTTATAAAGGGGCACAAACGTATGGTTAATACAAAACATTCAGATCATATACGTCGTCACAACTCAATCTAAAGCACAGGTATAGTAATAATCAATCAGAAATAAGCTCTACAGTTGTCTAGGGGTAATGTAGATATATATTGTTTACTGGATATTTAAAAGTCTTTTTGCGATCACTGCAGTTCCACCAGCCGCCGTCGGTTGTGGTGTCGCGTTGGTGCACTTTTGTTAGAAAGAGAGAGAGAGAGATGTCATTAAACAGCTTCACCTGCCCGGGTCCCTACGGAGCACCGCCATGGAATCAGAAGAGCAGGCTTCCCAGTTGTTAGTTAAAAGCGATTGTCCGTGATTCCATCCACAGACTCCCGATCCGGAGTCTAACGCACGTGGCTTCCTTCAGAATGGCGTCCTGCTCCGACGGGAAGCATTATCGTGTCTTCTTCGTGTGTCTCCTTGGTGCGTCTGAGGCCCCGCCTCGTCAGCCCATCTTTTTATCTGGACTGGCAGGGTTGTAGATGTCAATCGGGGGGGGGGGGGGGGGGGGTTGAGGTCATAACAGTAAGTCATTGATGAGGTTGCACTTGGAGGACAGTAATACAGTTTTGGTCACCTTGTTATACAAAGAACTAGTTAAATTGGAAAGTGTCCTGAAAAGGTTTATGAGGATGCTAGTAGGACTAGAAAACTTGAGTTACAGGGAGAAGCTAGCCAAGCTGAGTCTTTATTCCTCAGAACATAAGGGAATGAGGAGAAACCGAATAGAAATGTTTAAAATTATAAGGGGCATAGATTGTAACAGTCTTTTCCCCAGCGTAGGAGAGTCCAAAATGAGGGACATAGGCTTAGAGTGAGAGAGGAAAGATTTAAATGGATGTGAAGGGTAATGCTTTCATGCAGAGGGTGCTGAGTATACATAACGAGCTATCGGTGGAAGTGGATACAAAAGTACCATTTAAGGAGCACTTGGATAGGTTCATAGAGGGAAGAGGGTCAAGGGGATATTGGCCAAACACAGGAAATTTGGATGAGCTGGCTGGGCAAGGACGGGTCGGGCTGAGGGGCCTGTACCTGTGGGGTATTACTCTACGACTCTGAAACCCCCAGCTTAGAATTTCTATGTCTCTGACCGGGTACACGACATCCTGGTACGAGAGGGAAAGCAACCAGAAGTCGTGATATATGTTGGTACCAACGACATAGGCAGGAAGAGGGATGAGGTCCTGAAGTGTGAGTTTTGGGAACTAGGCAGAAGGCTGAAGAACAGGACCTCAAGGGTGGCGTTCTCAGGATTGCTGCCAGTGCTACGTGATAGTGATGGTAAGAATTGGAGGAAATGGCAGTTGAATGCGTGGCTGAGGAGTTGGTGCAGGGGGCAGGGTTTTAGATTTTTGGATCATTGCGATCTCTTCTGGGGAAGGTGGGACCTGTACAGATTGGATGGGTAGCACCTGAACTTGAGGGGGAGCAATATCCTTGCTGGTAGGTTTGCTAGCATGGTTCAGGAGGGTTTAAACTAATTTGCAAGGGGGATGGGACCCGGAGCGATAGAGCAGGGAAAGAAGTGCATGGAGTACAGCCAGATCTAACATATAGAGAGGCTTTGAGGAAAGAGAAGCAGAATAAAGGGTATAAAGGTAGTAAGGTAGAAGGGCTAAAGTGTGTGTACTTCAATGCAAGAAGCATCAGGAACAAAGGTGATGAACTGAGAGCTTGGATACGGAATTATGTTGTAGTGACCATTACAGAGACTTGGCTGGCACCAGGGCAGGAATGGATTCTCAATATTCCTGGTTTTCAGTGTTTTAAAAGGGATAGAGGGGTGGGGGGGAAAGGGGAGGAGGGGTCGTATTACTGGTCAGGGATACTATTACAGCTGCAAAAAGGGTGGGTAACGGATCCTCTTTTGAGTCAGTATGGGTAGAAGTCAGGAACAGGAAGGGAGCAGTTACTCTACTGGGGGTATTCTATAGGCCCCCTGGTAACAGCAGAGATACCGAGGAGCAGATTGGGAGGCAGATTTTGGAAAGGTGCAAGAATAACAGGGTTGTTATCATGGGTGACTTTAACTTCCCTAATATTGATTGGCACCTGATTAGTTCCAAGGGTTTGGATGGGGCAGAGTTTGTTAAGTGTGTCCAGGATGGATTCCTGTCACAGTATGTTAACAGGCCGACTAGGGGGAATGCCATTCTAGATCTAATATTAGGTAACGAACCGGGTCAGGTCATAGATCTCTCAGTGGGTGAGCATCTGGGAGACAGTGACCACCACTCCCTGGCCTTTAGCATTGTCATTGAAAAGGATAGAATCAGAGAGGACAGGACAATTTTTAATTGGGGAAGGGCAAAGTATGAGGCTATAAGGCTAGAACTTGCGGGTGTGAATTGGGATGATATTTTTGCAGGGAAATGTGGTCGATGTTTAGGGATCTCTTGCAGGATGTTAGGGATAAATTTGTCCTGGTAGTGCAGTGGATGTGATCAACATGGATTTTAGTAAGGCATTTGACAAGGTTCCACACGGGAGGCTTATTCAGAAAGTCAGAAGGCATGGGATCCAGGGAAGTTCAGCCAGATGGATTCAGAATTGGCTTGCCAGCAGAAAGCGGAGGGTTGTGGTGGAGAGAGTACATTCGGATTGGAAGGCTGTGACTAGTGGTGTCCCTCAAGGATCTGTTCTGGGACCCCTACTTTTCGTGATTTGTATTAACAAGTTGGATGTGGGGGTAGAAGGGTGGGTTGGCAATTTTGCAGACAACACAAAGGTTGGTGGTGTTGTGGATAGAGTAGAGGATAGTCGGAGATTGCAGAGAGACATTGATAGGATGCAGAAGTGGGCTGAGAAGTGGCAGAAGTGTGAGGTGGTACACTTTGGAAGGACAAACTCCAAGGCAGATTACAAAGTAAATGGCAGGATACTTGGTAGTGTGGAGGAGCAGAGGGATCTGGGGGTACATGTCCACAGATCCCTGAAAGTTACCTCACAGGTAGATAGGGTAGTTAAGAAAGCTTATGGGGTGTTAGCTTTCAGAAGTCAAAGGATAGAGTTTAAGAGTCGCAAGGTAATGATGCAGCTCTATAAAACTCTGGTTAGGCCACACTTGGAGTATTGTGTCCAGTTCTGGTTGCCTCACTATAGGAAGGATGGTGGAAGCATTGGAAAGGGTACAGAGGAGTTAACCAGGAGTTAAGAAGCAGCAGGAGTAAGAAGACCCTGATGGGAGTTATTTACAGGCCTCCAAACTGTAGCCGGGTTGTGGTCTTACAAATTACAGTGGGAGATAGAAATGCATGTCAAAAAAGCAATGCTACGTTAGTCTTGGGGATTTCAATATGCAGATAGATTGGGAAAATCAAGTTGATGCTGGATTGCAAGTGAGAGAATTTGTGGAACGCATGGCTACAGGATGGCTTTTTGGAGAAGCTTGTGGTTGAGCCCACCAGAGGATTAAGGATTCTGGATTGGGTGTTGTATAATAAACCAGATATGATTAGTGTGCTTAAGGTAAGGGGACCCTTATCTTTATATGATAGAATTAAAATGAGAGGGAGAAGCTAAAGTCAGCTGTATTGGTACTACAGCGGACTAAAGGAAACTGTAGTGTTATGGGAGAGGAGCTTGCCAAAGCCAGTTGGAAGGAGACACTAGCAGGAATGATGGGAGAGCAGCAATGGCTGGAATTTTAGGGGGCATTTCAGAAGATGCATGATTGATACATCCCAAAGAATAAGTATTCTAAAGGCAGGATGACACAATTATGGTTGACAATGGAAGTTAAAGCCAACACTAAAGCAGAGGAGAGGGCATACAATAGAGCAAAAATTAGTGGGAAGTCAGAGGACAGGGAGATCTTTGAAAACCAACAGAAGGCAACTAATAAAACCATAAGATTAAATAGGAAGGTAAGCTAACCAATAGTATCAAAAATAACACCAATTTTTTTTTCAGAAATCTAAAGAGTAAAAAAGAGGTGAGGGTAGATACTGGATCATTTGAAAATGATGCTCAGAGTTAGTAATGCAGGACAAGGAAATAGCAAACTAACTGAATATGTATTTTGCATCAGTCTTCACAATGGATGATACGAGCAATATGCCACAAGTTCAAGAGTGTCACGGCACAGAAGTAAGTGTAGTTGCTATTACTAGGGAGATGGTGCTTAGAAAACAGCAAAGTCTGAAGGTAGATGAGTCACCTGAAACAGATGGACTACACCCCAGGGTTCTAAAAGGGTGTAGAGAATGTGGAGGCATTAGTAATGATCTGTCAAAAGTCATCCTCTCTTTAGCTGAGTGAAGCAACCCCAATGGGAAAAGCAGCTGCAGTTTCTAAACCAACCAATCACAACAAAGCAACTTCCAACAATCAGAATAATGCATGCCTCAACCCCCACAGGACACACAGCCCCTTGAAAGTTGTGAATGTGATGATACAACATTCAGACTAGTATGACTGTCGAAAACTCCTTAAGTTACATATAAAACACAAGAATAAAATACCCAGTACTGTATACAGAATTGTCACCTCCTTGTGTACTACACTAGTCTACTAGCCTCCCTGTGCCCCAAATTCCTACCTGCCCCACCCTGGAGTGTAAAAGCCAATGAGCTGGTCCCCCCACTTAAACACTGACTCTGGGATATGATCAACAGGTGATTGATGTTCTCCAACCCATCCGGAATGTAGGTGCAGCATTCTTGACAAATAACAGTACGAGCGCCACCTTCCTTTGTGAACAGGTGACCTGAGGTAATCAAAATCAGGTCCCAGGACAGTCTGGCTGCACCATGCTGAGAAATGCTATCATTCAAAACCTTCCTTCCTTTGTCTTCTTCAGTTGTTCATCAAAATCCGATGACGACGTCCACTCCTTTAACGGTGAGATCTTTGATGACTATACAGTCCTATCCTGGACCCACAAGCTCTATTGCAGGTGGGACATCTATATATGGTAGTTATGACAACCGTGGCTGCATTTCTCATGGCTCTCTTCTGCTGTCTTCTGGTTGTTCTTTCCATCTCCAGAATATGAACCCCATCCCTACATAGTTGTCACCAAGTGTTACGGTCAGCAGCAACATCCTCCAGGTCCTCGGGTCTGATCTAGCACTTTTTTAAAGCGTTCTTCATCTGATCCTTACAGCGCTTCTTCAGCCCTCCAGCTGAGGGTCGACCATGATGTAGCTGGACGTATAACACTCTGTGGGGTAGCCGACATGGGGGCATCCTTATCACGTGCCCCAGCCACTACAACTGACGCTGAGTGATCATGGCCTCGATACTTCTGCAGTTGGTCTTTACAAGTATTTCAGTGTGAAGCACCGGCTCACATCAGGTAATTCCCAGGATGCGCTGAAGGCAGCTTATGTGGAAGCGCTCCAAGGACTTGATGTGACGGCTGTAGGTTACCCAAGCTTCACAGCTATAGAGGAGGGTGGTGACACAGACCGCTTGGTATACAGCAACCTTTGTGGAGGGACGAAGGCTCCTGGTCTGAAAGACTCTACGCCAAAGTCTCCCAAAGGCAGCTGATGCCTGTTTAATGTGGCTCTGGATGTCGTTGTCAATGCCGCTATCCTCAGAGAGAATGCTCCCCAGATATTTGAAAGATGGCAGCTTTTCATCACCAACAGTGACGGCAGGTAGGGTGGGAGGGACACTGGTACTCCATTGGCAAACCACTTCTGTCCTGGTGCTATTGACGGTCAGCCCCATCCTGCTGCATACTCTCACCGCCACAGCAAGGACAGTCTGAAGATCCTCTGGAGTATGGGCCACAAGAGCACAGTCGTCTGCATACTGCAGCTCCAGGACCCGTTCTCTATGGAGTTTGGTGGTTGTGTGGAGCCTCCTGATGTCAAAGAGGTAGCCATCTAATCTGACGTCCACTGCCACACCGCCGCTTTCTTAAGTCTCGTTGTGGAGAAGCTTGGTAACACACAAGAGGAAGATGTTAAAGAGCACTGGTGCTAGCACACATCCCTGCCTCACCCCTGTGCGTACAAGGAACGGCTCGGACTCTTGTCCTCCTATGGTCACCCGAGCAGTCATCCCATTGTGGAATTGGCAGAGGATGTTAACAAATTTATTGGGACAGACAAACCTGAGGAGGACATCCCATAAGAGCTCTCTTTGCACAGGGTTGAATGCTTTGGAGAGGTCGACAAAGGCCATAAACAGGTCCAGATGTTGCTCCCAGCACTTTTCCTGAAGCTGCTGGGCTGTGAAGATCATGTCGATCGTGCTCCTGTTCTTCCTAAATCCACACTGCGATTCAGGCAACATTGACTCGGTGATGTTGCTGATGAGCCTCTGAAGCATCACCTTAGCCAGGACCTTTCCAGCAACAGAAAGGAGTCATATGGCCCGACTATTGCCGCAGACGGCCTTGTCACCCTTGTTCTTATAAATGACAACAATGTTTGCATTTTTCCATTGCTGTGGGATGTTCTCATCATTCCAGGCCTTGGTGATGTACTGGTAGAGGATGCGCATACACATGTACCCTCCGTTCTTCAGTAACTCAGCAGGGATATTGTCAGTGCCGGGGACTTATTGTTCTTAAGGGAATGGACATCTGATAGAATCTCCTGGAAGGTTGGTGGTAGACTGAGGTCATGGATTGGAGGAAGTTCAGGTAGTTCATTCAGGATGGTGGGGTCTGGGTCAGAATCTTGATTAAGCAGAGTGTTAAAATGCTCAGCCCACCTCAGCAGAATGGTATTCTGATTCTTCAGACCATCTGCTGTTTTCAGGGGAGTAACGCATTGATTTATTGGGCTGTAGATGGTTTTGACAGCATTGTAAAAATTATGCATGTCATTATTATCGGCAAAGGACTGGATTTCTTGTGCCTTTTCAGTCCACCACTCATTTTGTATGGCCTGTATTGCCTTTTGCGCTTTCCTCCGAGCTGCCTGCCAATGCTGCCTGATGCTGATGGATGAAGGGTTGTCTAAAGTTGCCCGGTGTGCTTTGTGCATGTCCTTAAGCAAGTTGTGGATGGTATCTGAACTATCGTCAAACCAGTCTTGGTGGTTCCTGCTCTTATGGCCAATGGATTGGGCTGCTGCCTGATAGAGTGCAGAGCTGATATAGATCCACTGTTGTTCCATGGTATTTTCCAAACTCAGACAAGGTTCCAGCTCCCTTAGTTTCTCAGCTAGGATGCGTCAAAACTCACTTCTTGCTTCTGTGTTTCTCAGGCAGTTGCAATTTATCCGTATTTTATTGGGTTTTTGCAGCCACAAGAGGTGACGTACTTTCATATGGAGCTTGGCCACAATCATACAGTGGTCAGTCCAGCACTCTGCACCTCTCATGGCATGGGTGATGAGAACATCCTTGATGTCACCACGTCTCACAATGATAAAGTTGATCATGTGCCAATGCTTAGAGCGAGGGTGCATCCACGAGGTCTTATATTTTGCCTTCTGCTGGAAGATGGTGTTGGTTATGCTCAGAGCAAAGAGTAAGTAGCCTCATGCCATTTGCCAATACCATGCCTACCTAGCACTCCGCTCCATTTCCTGTTGTTCTGTCCCACCCTAGCATTGAAGTCCCCAAGCAAAAGGATCTTTTCATTCTTAGGGATCCGGCAAAGAACTTCATCCAATGTCTGATAAAAACATTCTTTGGCCTCATTCTCAGATGGCAAAGTTGGGGCATAGGCACTGAGAAGCGTGGCATGGCGTTTCTTTGCCAGGGGATACAGAGGGTCATTAGTCTTTCAGGTGTTTCTGTGAGACTTGGTAGAAAGGTGTTCTTGATGGCCAATCCTACTCTGTAGAGATGTTGTTCACATGGGGGGAAACCTTTCCAGAAGAAGGTGTAACCCATCCCTTCCTCTGTTAAAGATCCTTCATCCAGGAGCCTGGTCTCACTCAGGGCAGCAATGTCGATGTTGTAGCGCCTCAGCTCAGCAGCGATCAAGGCTGTTCTCCTTTGAGGTCTGCCAGAGATGCCATATGAGTCCAGAAGAGTCTTTACATTCCATGTTGCCAGTTTTAGGTTGTATTGTTCCTTATTTCGACCGCAGTAGTGGAATAGCCCAATAGGCACAGTAACCTATCCAGGTGAGTGATTGAAAGGGCAATTTTTCGGCCACCTTTTCTAGGCCCTTCCTCAATTGGGGTGAGCAGTGCGGTCCCTAAATAGGGCTGCTCAGTCGCACAGGGGTCTGCCAAAAACAGCTGCCTCTCAGTCCCAGCTGCTAGCAACCAAATACCCTGTGCCGCTGCTGTGCAGGGTTCTGACTAGGCGCTCCCAGTCCATTCGTACCTGCTCCCGCTGCCAGACGCCCCATCGCCGTCAGACTTCAACCATATGTAAGGTCCAGGTATTGTTCGCCGTGGTCAGAGGTGGAGACCTGCGCAAGGAAGTGCCACAGGGGGTGCGCCATCCCCAGTGGCACTATCTTCACCGTGATGAGGTAAATCCCAGTGGCGAGGGTGAACCCAGGACAACCGGTCCCACAAATAGCCCAACTGCCTTGTGGTAAGTCTGTTGAGACAGGGCTAAGGGAGCACACCCTGACAGAAAAGCAATGCGCTGGCTGCGCACAAAAGGTGGGCCTTAACAGACCGAGGACCCGGCAGCCTCCTGCAGCCAAACCTTCCTTTGTAATTGTCATCTTACTGACCAGCATGGGCAAGGTGCACATCCACTAGGGTGGTAGACGTATGGCACCACATATCAACTGTGGGAACTATGGGTAGGCTTAGGGACTGCCTATCCAGTCAGTGCCATTCTACATCCAGCTTCACAACACCATCTGGCATAGACACGACTGTCCCAGGATACAGTTCCTGCTCACACTTGCCACCCACCTTGCACCTTGTACCTGTATTCAACCTACACCAACACTCTGTCAGGTGGGGAAATCACTTTAAAAGTCAGGACCTTCCAATTCAACAAATGGTATGTGGGGAAATACCAGCCCATAATGTATGTACTCCACCAGGGCTATTAAAGCTCAAGTACCTGAAGACTGTTGAATGACCTCCCCCCCTACACCCCGACAACCCTGCGCAGTTATCTATCCAACCTGGGACCTGCACATCTCATATGGAGGGTCCGCTCTTTTACATCACCTTTTAAGGAAATGGATTTCTGCTCATACAGCCATACCCCTCTCACAGCGCCAAAATGTAATGTTGAATCAGGCTTGTGGGTCTAGCAAGTGAGACAGAAAGCAGTCACTTCAAATAAGTATATTAATCATTTATTTACAAGCAGTAAAAATTCGACCGAACATTTATGTTCCTCAAGTTACAGATGCTACAAAGATGAATATTCAACAAACATGTATGTAAAACAAGCATATGTATTTAAGAGCACGCACTCAGCATACCTTCCCAATGGCCACGGGCACCACTTGCCTTAAACAAAGGGAGAGAGACCCAACCTCTCATATATGCTCCCTATATATCCTGGATATTTGTAACTGGACAACAGGCAGTTAACCAATGGGAAAATCAACTGCACTTTCTAAGCTAACTAATCATGACAAAGCAATTTTTATAATCTGAATAAGGCACCCCCCCCCCCCCCACCCGCCCCACAGGGCAGCTGAATATCTATTAATTCTGCTTTAAAAGAATTTCAAACTTTATGTTTCTATTTCTTTGAAAAAAGAGGGTACAAAGTACTTTCAATTTTCTTATGAGAAAAGAAGTCATCCTCTGTTCAGTGGATGATACCTTATTTTTATTAAATGTTCCCCAATTTTAAATTCTCCCAAAAGTGGAAATATTCTGCCCATATGTGCTTACTGAAGATCCCTCATTATCTTATATGTCTCAATCATATAAGATTGTTTCTTCTCTAAACTCCAGCAGATATAAGCCTAGCCTGTCCAACCCTTCCTTGTAAGACAAGCCAGCCACCCCAGGTGTTAATTTAATAAACCTTCTCTGAACCGCTTCCAAGCCATTAACAGCCTTCGCTGAATCAAAGGACAAGTTCTGTACACAGTGTTCCAGATGTGGTCTCACCAATGCTCCATATAGTGAAACATAACCTCCCTAATATTGTAATCAAATTGTCTAGCAATAAACATGAACATTCCTCATTATTTGCAGAAACTAGATACTAGTCTTTTGAGAATCAAGTAATAAGACACCCAAATCTTTCTGCATCATCTGTCATTAACAAGCACTCTTAGCACTGAGGCACCCTCCATTTAATATATTTGTGAAAAACATTTTCGTTTTGCTGATGCACATGAAATCCTTTGTACGTTTTCCTTTTTTCCCCTCTCTTAACATCCTCTTGCTCCATCTTATATCTTTCCTGGACACCAAGATCTTTATAAATCATTTCCTTAATTTAAATTTTTTTGGTTATAGAATACTGCTCATCTTCTCTTATAGTGCTGTTCAGTACAAATATTTTCTTTGGATATTTTATAAAAATAGAAGTTTGGCTAGAGTCTTTGAGTATCTCTTTCCTGTCAAGTCCCCAAAGATCAAAAGGAGCTGGTCTGTTATCCTGGTACCTCGAACAAACTGCAGATGGCTAAATGCTTCCATCCAAACTTAACCTTTCTCCTGGTTCACCAGCACCTAATTGTTCACCATTTACAGCTTTCCTTTCCCTCACTTGTGGCTGATAAACTTGTTCCTGATTCCATGACTCCCAGAATGTCTACTGCACCCCCCACCCACCTCCCACCTCCACAAAGCCTCCATCCCTTCACTGTGGGATTGACTACAATGGGCCCTGGCTGTGTCCATCTGCTGCTTGCTTTCCATTCCAGCAGCTGGCCAGCTTGTCAATCTGGCCTCCTGCCCCCCTGAGAAAAGCAGCAGCAAAATTAGAGTGTGATACTTGGCAGGACTTCTACATTCATGAGATTTTTGCACATTCATCTGCAAACATGCTTTTCTCTTTTTCTGTCTCCCTGTAAATATTAAAGTATCTGTTGGTTCCCTTTTTGACTGCCAGTGCGGAACAATGATTGTTCCAATAAGTAGAAGCTTCCTACCGTTTTGAATTCTGTCTTCCTGTATTCCCAATTCATACCCTCCTTTTTTTTCCCCTCTGTCCTGAGCTTTCAGGATCTCTGAGGTATTCACATTCTGGTGAATATTAGCAGGTGCCCATTGCAATTGTCTCCGATCTTGTTGACTGAGATTCACTGCTCAACAGTGTCAGGGATCTTCAATTCACTGACATTTATTCAAATGCACTTTTCCAGGTTATGCTAAATTTTCCAAATTCGATGCAATACTTAGGGGATCACCCATTCCCCCATTCCCCTCACCAGTGTTATTCTTCTCAGTCTATATGAGAGTAATGTTAGTCTGAATACTGATTGGCATCAAACCCTCATTTGAATCAAACCCCACTTTCGTCATGCACATTTAATTAGTTTTTCTTTGATGGCCAAGTGATGGGGCTGCCAGCTCTGAAAGCAAAGCCATGAAGCACACTCTGTTGGCAGTGACAATGGATCATTTTGAACACAGTCTGCCAGAGATTACAGCAGATTGGTTTGGGAATACAATTTGCCAGCAGTGATTGCATGTTGGTCTGGAAAACTTGTTTGACAGTTGGTCCACGTTACATATACACGACAGAGAAATTTCACCTGTGGAAAAGTAGTGAAGTAAGAGGAATTCACATGATCGGGGGAAACACAGTGCCTACAAAAAGTGTTCACCTCCCGCCCTGAAGTTTTCATGTTTTATAACATTGAATCACAGTGGATTTAATCTGGCTTTTTGATACTGAGCAAAGTGAAACAGATCGTTACAAAATGATCTAAATTAATGATAAATATAAAACACAAAGTAACTGATTGCATAATTATTCACCCCCTTCAAATCAGTATTTAGTAGCTTCACCTTTGGCAACAATTACAGCCTCAAGTCTGTGTGGATAGGTCTCTATCAGCTTTGCACATCCGGACACTGCAATTTTTCCCCATTCTTCTTTACACAACTGCTCAAGCTCTGTCAGATTGCATGTTTGAGAGTGAACATCCCTTTTCAAGTCTAGCATCAAATTCTCAACTGGATTGACGTCTGAGCTCTGACTTGAAATCTCCGGGACACTGAGTCTTTCCTGTGTAGATTTGGCTTTATGATTGGAGTCATTGCCCTGCTGGAAAACAAATCTTCTCCCATGTCACAATTCTCTTGCAGACTGTATCACATTTTCCTCCAGGAATTCCCTGTATTTTGCTGCATTCATTTTACTCTCTACCTTCACAAGCTTTCCAGGGCCTGCTGCAGTGAAGCATCCCCACAGCATGGTGCAGCCCCCACCATGCTTCACGGTCAGGATGGTGTGTTTTTGCTGATGTGTGGTGTTGGGCTTACACCAAACATAGCATTTAGTCTGATGGCCAAAAACCTCAATTTTGGTTTCATCAGACAGAACCTTCTTCCAGTTGACTTCAGAGTCTCCAACATGTCTTCTGGCAAATTCTAGCTGAGATTTCATGTGAGTTTTATCAACAGTGGCTTTCTCTTCCAAAAATTATATGCGCAGTCTCTCCCATCTCAGCCACAGAAGTTTGTAACTCCTCCAGAGTTGTCATGGGTCTCTTGGTGGCCTCCCTCACTAGTCCCCTTTTTGAACATTCACTCAGTTTTTGAGGATGGCCTGCTCTAGGCAGATTTTCACTGTGCCATATTCTTTTAATTTCTTGATGATTGACTTAACTGTAATCCAAGGGATATTCACTGGCCTGGAAATTTCCTTGTATTCCATCTCCTGACTTTTCCTCAATAGCCTTTTGACAGAGTTGCTTGGAGTGTTCTTTTAACTTCATGATGTAGTTTTTGCCAGGATTCTGACTCACCAGCAGTTGGTTCTTCCAGATGCAGCTGTAATTTGAATACAATCAATTGAATTGCCTTGACTACACGCATGTGATCTAATTTATCTAATTATGTGACTTCTAAAACCAACTGGTTGCATCCCAGTGATGATTTGGTGCGCCATATTAAAGGAGGTGAATAATTATGCGATCAATTATTTTGTGTTTTATATTTGTCATTAATTTAGATCACTTTGTAGAGATCTGTTTCCACTTTGACACAAAAGAGTCTTTTTCTGATGATTACTGTCAAAAAAGCCAAATTAAATCCACTGTGATTTAATGTTGTAAAACAATAAAACATGAAAACTTCCAAGGATGCTGAATACTTCTTATAGGCACTGTGGATGTGCTCAGTAGTTGGGAGGGCTTTACCCATGATGTATTGGGCCAAATCCAATACCTTTTGTAGGATAGAGGCCTATCTACACAGACTCAAGGCTGTAAATGCTGCCATAGGTGCATCTACTAAATACTGACTGGAAGCGGTGAATAATTATGCAGTCAATTATTCTGTGTTTTTTATCTGTCATTAATTTAGATCACTTTGTAGAGATCTGTTTCCACTTTGACACAAAAGAGTCTGTTTCTGTTGATCAGCATAAAAAAAGCAAAATTAAATCCACTGTGAGGCAATGTTGTAAAACAATAAAACATGAAAACTTCTGGGGGGGGGGTGAATACTTTCTATAGTCACTGTAAGTAAGCAATTAAGAAACATCAATATAAACTTTCCAGGATTTTCTAAAGCAATCACACACACAATAAATGAGATTCCATATAGTAAGCAAATCTTTTCTTGATGGTAAGATGATGGCACTTACTAATAATTTTCACAATTTCAAAAAGGAAAAATTCAACAGAGTCTGGACAGAAAACACTCTTAAAACAAAACAAAAAAATACCCTGTAGGTTAGGCAGCATCTGAGGAGAGAGTAACAAGATTAATGTTTCAGGTTAATTACACTTAACAGATTTACCAAGCTTCTGAAAGAAGGATCTCAAATTGAAACATTATGTGCTTCCCTCTTTACCGATGCTGCTTGACTCATCAAGCACTCCCAGCATTTTATGTGGTTATATCACATTACTAACTATGTCTTCAGTACTAAACATAAAGTTTTGTGATGTTTAACATGAAAAATCAGCAATGTCGCAGCAAGCACACAGAAAAAATTCCTCTCCATGCCTCATTTGCACATCGGTCATTAACCTTACCATTTCTTTAGCATTTGTTTGTTTATGAGGCCAGGTTGCTAGCTCAATGCTCAACCCAACATGGATGGAACTCAAGCAATGAGCTGGCTGCATTCAAACCTGGGACCTCCCACTCTCGCTCTGAAGTCCAAGTGCGATGCCACTATACCACCAGCACAGACAAGGGCACAGGAAAGTTAATACCAAAATACTCTGCAAAAAGAAACTAATAGCATTACTGTACAAATCTGCAGCAATTGGTAGTTCATAAATAATCTCCTCTGTCAAAAACAACTGACAGATTTGTGCATTAATAATTACATGCATCATTCAAACACAATGACTTGCTCATAAGAATCAGCTTTTTGTGTTCAATTCTGGTCACCTTATTATAGGAAGGATGTGGGAGATATGGAGAGGGTGAAAAGGAGATTTATCAGGGCATTGCCTGGTTTGGAGAACAAGTCATATGAAGCAAGGTTAGCAGAGCTGGGACTTTTCTCTTTGGAGCGTAGAAGAATGCGAGGGGACTTGATAGAGGTCTACAAGAGTATGAGAGGTATAGATAGGGTGAATAGTCAGTACCTGTTTCCCAGGGCACCAGTAGCAAACACCAGAGGGCATATGTACAAAATTAAGGGAGGAAAGTTTAGGGGAGATATCAGGGGTAAGTTTTTTATTCAGAGGGTTGTAAGTGCCTGGAATGACTTGCCAGGGATGATGGTGGAGGCTAAAATATTAGGGGTATTTAAGAGCCTCTTGGACAGGCACATGGATGAAAGAAAAATGGAGGGTTATGGGGTAGTGTGGGTTTAGTACTTTTTTTTCCAGGATTATATGGGTCGGCACAACATGGAGGGCTAAAGGGCCTGTACTGTGCTGTAGTGTTCTGTGGTTCTATGGTTTTTCTTAAAATTACTTCTTGAAATGGATAAAATATGATTATTGTATGACCAGGTTTTCTGATAGGATTCATGAGTAAAACTAATTAGCATGATAAATTTATATTTTAAAAACATGTACCATATTGCCAAGCCAAGAAACAAAACTTGATAAGGTGAGACCCCTGGAGAATTCTGCAGTAACCCTCTGGCTTTAGAAACGTTAACTAGCCTTTATTTTTGTTGGCTGCTTGCATAAGAGTTTCATACTCACATCAGTGCAAAAGTGACCATATTGTCTTGGTAGGTTAAACAAAATCTGCAGAAAGAGAAGAAGTGTTATTTTCTCACTATTTGTTTTGATGGGTATTGATAATTCATGTTGATGATTTTCCCTCAGGTTCCTAACCTCATTTTGAGCACTAGAGACAAAAGTCTTCTCCAAATAATGGCTGCTGATCATATGATCCTGACAACATCTGAGTATGAGTCATGAGTGTATGGACAGGTTACTTAGTGTTCAGGTGCACCGGGGACCCTTCATCCCACTCCCATACATCCTGTGCAATGTATTGTTCAGATATGGAACAACAAAGTCCAGTGCACACCTTGAGAGCAGACTCCAAAGGCGAAGGAAGGAAAACAACCCTAGGCAGATGAAAGCACTTGGAGATTAAGGATCATCTTGGCTTCAGACCACAGAGTGGTAAAGCATGCTGAGATGGTAGGTTAATGGAACCCATTTGATATCCTAGCTGTGCAGTTTGAAGTGTTGAAAATTATAAAACCAGAAAATGCAGGATATCCTCAGTCAGATCTATGAAAGATAAAACAGATTTCACATTTAAAGCTTCACCAGAGCCCTGTTGACCAGCTTTACCCATTTCCACCTCTCATGATGGGGACATAGGGCTGTAGTTTGAGAAGTGTTAGAAGCATCTGCCCAAGGGTTATTAATAGGACTCATTTTTAAAATTATTTTTTATGAGTTTCTACAATACAACTATAAAAAACATCAACAAAATGGAGATTAATACAGTGCAAAACAAAAGTGTCTCATATCTAATTCATAACAACAAGGGAAAAGCACCCAAAATAAAATCATATAAAGTTAGTATCTTCGCCGCCCTCCCACTATAAAACTCCAGGCCAACCATTACAATATGTAAAAGGAAAGTAAATCAGAGCATACAACCACACAGAGCTGTAAATATATTTTAAAAATATAATGCCTACTACCAAAACTATAATGTAATTCCCATAAAAAAATACAAAACTTACAGGAAAAAAAATGCTGAAAGTTAAGGGATTATGGTATAGAAAAAAGGAATAAACTTAATCTAAAGAGGAGTTATGAAAATATTTAAAAAAAGGTCCCCCCAACTTATGAAACTTTATATCTGAATTGAGAAGTGAATAGTGAATCTTTTCAAGGTCTAAACAGGACATAATGTCTCTAAGCCATTGAGCATGAGTGGGAGGGGCAACATCTCTCCACCTGAGAAGAACTAAGTGTCTAGCCAAAAGAGAGGCAAAAGGTAGTGTTCGACATTTAGTCAGACTCAAATGCATGTCTGCTTCACCCAAGGGCAATCAGCGGGTTAGGTTCTAAGTAGCAATTAAGAATATGGGATAAAGATTAAAAAAAAACCTCTCTCCAAAATTTCTCTAGACTAGGCCAAACCCAGTACATATGAATAAGAGAAGCCTCACCCCCTTTACACTTGTCACAAACAGGACTAATGTCAGGATAAAACCATGATAATTTAGTTTTAAATATATGCACCCTACGTACAACCTTAAACTGCAAAAGGCAGTTTAGAGCCCTTAAAGAGGTTGAGTTAACTGATTTAAAGAATTGAATCCCAAACCACTTCAGATAAAGAAATATTTAAATCATGCTCCCAAGCAGTTCTAATTTTATCAAAATAGGACTCATTGACTTTGTTTCTCTTTCCACAATTCTGCCTGACAAGCACAGTATTTCCAGCCAGCAATTTCTGTTTTTATTTCAAGTTTCCAGCATCAGCAGTTTTTAACGATTTCCATTTGCTTCACTTTATAACTGGTTAGAATCCATTGTCATAGAGGAATAGGGTCAGTTATAAAGTACAGAAACGTCCTTCAGCCTACCACAACCATGTCAACCCATTTGCCTTTCTATACTAATCCTATTTATCCACAGTAAGGTTATCCTTTTCTTCAAGTGTCTATTTCCTATTTAATTCTTCTCTTATTCTGGTGCCTAGCCTATTTAAGTTTTTGGATAATGCTTCTTAACTTAAATAGTGTTATTGCTTCTGATTTCTACCATCTCCAGCATGTTCCAGATATCAACCAGCCTCTGTATGAAGAACACTTAACACTAAGATCCTCTCTAAATATCCTTGTTCATTTAAACCTACACCTTCTTGGTTTTGATGCCCCTGCCATGGGAAACATATATTTGGATTTCATATCCTATCTATGTCTTACATGAACTTGATTTAAGTCACCTCTAGTCGCCTTCACTCTCGGGAAAACAAGCCCCGTCTATCTAACCTCTCCTCAAAATGAAAGTCTTCCAGATCCAGGCAACACCCCAGTGATTTTCCTCTGAAGCAAAGGATAAAAAAAAAAGCTAAGGGGTTTCATTTGGTGGGGTTGTGGGTTCGCAAGTGTTAATCGCTTCAGTCAACAAGCGGGTCAGATTCGGGGCCAGAGCAGGGTGGATTTGCCTTTTCTGCAAGTCCCGGGGTTTTCCAACCACTGGGGCCCTGCTCAGATAACCATTCTCTCTCCATTCTCATTTCGGGCTTTTCGATTAAGGAGGAATTGGTCAGCAAATGGATCTTTTATTTAAAAAAATAAGTACAGTTTCGGAGACTGCAGAAATATCTCACCCATTTTGTTTTAAAGTGCAGAGCCCACAAGGTTGTGTAAGTACTTTCACATTCCTGCACGGATAGGAGCGGACTGAGGAGGAATGTATTTTCAGACAATGGCTCGGGACTGTACAGTGTCAGTTTATTAAAGAGCCGACAACAGGTGGCAGCAGTTTGAGAAGGTATAAATCTGTGAGAATTAACTTGTCGAGCCTTTAGGATGAATTGGGCATACCTCAGATTTGGATTACCCTTTGAGAATAGAATTTCATCAGCCTCATATATTATCACAGAAACTGCTCAGATGTTAAATGCTCCAGGAGTAATCCAGAAGGCAGATGACACACAGGCATGGCGAGCCCCACATGAACAGCAGCATATGGGGAGAGGATGCGGACGGGTGCACTGTTCAACGCAATAGGTATATACCTGGGAAATGGAGAAGTTACAAGAACCGGTTAAGAATTTGCAGTATCTGTATGTCAAGGGGAGGGAACAGCTGGACCTAAGTGTTAGGGTTAATGGGGTGCAGTCTAAGCAGCTTTTACAGAGATCCTGTAAGCAACTGGAGAAGATAGGGTGCAATCTAGGGGATGTAGTTGACATCTGACCATGGGTCTCAACACTCCAACTCCTCCATAGCAAAAAAGTATCTTCTCGAAAACAATAGACATGGATAGAAAATTGGTTGGCAGACAGGAGACAAAGAGTAGGGATTAACGGGTCCCTTTCAGAATGGCATGCAGTGACTAGTGGGGTACCGCAAGGCTTGGTGCTGGGACCGCAGCTATTTACAATATACATTAATGATTTAGATGAAGGGATTAAAAGTAACATTAGTGTGGCAACGAAGGCCATGTGTGCAAGAGCATTTCAGTTACTATGCGGCTGTGCAGCTAAGAGGGTATAGTGCCTGCAGCTGTACTTATTCTTAAGGCAGTTTATGCTCTAAAAGAGGGTCAAAGTAAGAGAAACAAATATGCCTTTGAGCTACAGCACTGAAAATCCTGTGAAGAAGGCTGCTTCTTTACTGCAAATGGTGAACAGCCTTGCAGTCATATAAATAGAGGTGTTTCAAAAAATAGTATTTTCTGTCTTTTTGGTGCCTATTCATTATTGCCAACAGAAAATTCCAAGGACAATCAAATGTAAAGCACAACATATATGCCCTAAAATGAGTGTTGCTCAGCTGCTTAACAAGAGTTTTGACCAAATATGATCTGCTGGTAAGCGAACTTGATTTTCAAAAGATTTGATGAATTTACACTGAAACTTGTTAATGAAAGTTAAAGTACTGCAAATTCAAATGAAAACCTGGACTGGATGCAATATTAGCTAAAGTATTCATAACAAGAAGTTATAGGGTCCTCTCTAGGGGAATGTACTGAGTGGGTACCTCAGCTGTTGGTATTTTTGTTTGTAAAATGTTTCAATGATTTTTCAAAAGTCAGCAGCATGTTTCATTGTGTTTATTGCATTTGTATTTGCCCACGGTGGGATTTTACATCAGCTCCAACCGTGAATAGGAAGTCTAGGTGTCACTCATCTCCACCATGAAACACCAGAAGAGGGTCGGACCTCTGCATATTTCTTAGTATTGTTACTTCTTAATATTTCTTCTTCCTATTTCTATTTTTTTATTCTTAATGTTAATAATTATCATTGAGAGGTCCAGGGTTAGAATCTGGAGGTGCCATCTGGAATAATGAATTTAATGTCAAAATAAGTTTAGAAAGCAAAATAGCAAGGGAAAGAAAAACATATTAAATGATAGAATATAAACAAAAAATTATGTTTTTCTGCCATTTAAAAATTTATAATAATTAAAATCTAAAGACCAAGATGTCACACTTGTATTTTTCAACACTGGTGTGTTTATTTGAAAGTTTAGAAAGGATTGGTCCATTCTATGATTTTTTTAATGGGTTGATAAGAATTAATTTTCTCTGAGGAGCTTGTAGGTATTTATTTATAATGTAAGTCCAACAGCTACACATCAATTTGATGTGTTTCAATGCTGACAAGATACAGGCATAGGGTGGCTTCGGAGCACCAGGAGAAATGCAAATCAATGTACTCAGTTTCAGTGCTCAGTTGTGTAGCCCTCCAGTGTTACCACAGACTTCTGCTTCATGAAGAGTGAATGTTGACATTTCAGTGGAAAATTCGGCCTAAATTCAGAAAAGATTAGAGATCATAGGGAATAAGTTAATTATTGCATGTTATGAAAAATCAATACACACATCTATTTCAAATTATTCTCTGGCTTTAGCCAGAAACCATAAAGTTAGTCTACAAACCATTGTTGCCATTCACAGAGCAATTGTATAGAGAGGAGAAAGATGTACTTTTCATCATTGCTGAGCAGCTCCAGCAGGATTATGAACTTACGTACAAGATGATGAGAGACATTGATCGTGTGGGTAGTCACAGGCTTTTTCCCAGGGCTGAAATGGCTAGCATGAGAGGGCACAGTTTTAAGGTGCTTGGAAGTAGGTACAGAGGAGATGTCAGGGGTAAGTTTTTTTACGCAGAGAGTGGTGAGTGCGTGGAATGGGCTGCCAGTGGCGGTGGTGGTGGAGGTGGAAACAATAGGGTCTTTTAAGAGACTCCTGGATGGATACATGGAGCTCAGGAAAATAGAGGGCTATGGGAACCCTAGGTAATTTCTAAGGTAAGGACATGTTTGGCACAGCTTTGTAGGCTGAAGGGCCTGTATTGTGCTGTAGGTTTTCTATGTTTCTATCTTGCTAACTTGATCTTTAGCCAAATATATGTTTTGTTATTATGCAGGAAAAGAGTCAACTTCTATTGCATTTTTGGAAGAGTAAGTATACACACTTAATTGTTATGCCTGCTTTTAGGGAATCGAAAGTCAACTGTGGAATAAGCAATGGCAGAAACTCAGAGTGGACAATAAAAGAATAATGATTCTGATGCATTAATCAATCATGAAACACTGCTGCTATTATAATTGGCAAATGAATGGACATTTACAGAAGCTGCTGTGCATGTAATTGCATTGACTGTTCTCCAGAACTGGCTGCCAGAAACATTTTATCTGAATGGATAAGTGGAGAAAAATATTGTCACCATGGGCGATAAGATTCTGTGAAGATATTTAACTGACTACAAATGCTCTTAGAGATAGTAGTTTTATTTGCAAATGAAAATAAGACCTTGAAAATGAAATAGCATCTATTGAATTGTAGATACATTTCATATTGTACAGGCTTTTTGGACAGATATTCCTAATTGCATTAGATGCATTGTATGTGATTTCAAAGACTAAAGCTTGGAAATAAATGACCATAGTGTTAGTGGATGAACTCCTTATGTGTTTTTTTTAACACAGTATCCCTTTGCTAACTCTTTTGATGGAATGATTAGTCATTGAATGTAAAAGGTTAATGCTTCAATAGAATTTTGAATTATTTGGGCAAGTACTTGATTGTGCTTTTCTGACATAGAATGAAAGTTGTCTTTTCCAGAAATTGGGGTTGATCTTCACAACTTGCTGAAAATCTGCATGAAGTTGATGGCATGCCTTTCTCACCTGTCATATTCATGCCCTTATGATGATTCAGTGGGAGTTCAGGAAATTTTTATATTTAATGACTTGATTCAGATGCTGTCAGTCCTAGGATGCTTGATTAACACTTGTTGATTAATAACTTAAGTCAAAGTCAAAATAAGACTTATATTCATAGTTCATATACAGTACATTACTATATTCAACCTTGAGATCAATTTCCTTGCAGGCATTTAGAGGAAAATAATGAAATACACTAGAATTTATGAAAAGCTATATATAAACAAAGACTGACAAAAGGATCAATGCACAAAAGCAGACATTGTATAAATATATTTTAAAATACTGAGAACATGATAGTAGAATATAGTATTAATGGTAAGACCCTTGGCAGAGTGGAGGATCAGAGGAATCTTGGGGTCCGAGTCCATAGGATGCTCAAAGCTGCTGCGCAGGTTGACTGTATTGTTAAGAAGGCATATGGTATAATGGCCTTAATCAACTGTGGGATTGAGATCAAGAGCCGAGGGGTAATGTTACAGCTATACAGGACCCTTGTCAGACCCCACTTGGAGTACTGTGCTCAGCTCTGGTCGCCTCACTACAGGAAGGGTATGGGAACTATAGAAAGGGTGCAGAGGAGACTTATAAGGATGTTGCCTGGATTGGGGAGCATGCCTTACGAGAATAGGTTGAGTGAACTCGGCCTTTTCTCCTTGGAGCGACAGAGGATGTGAGGCAACCTGATAGAGGTGTATAAGATAATGAGAGGCATTGATTGTGTGAATAGTCAGAGGCTTTTTCTCAGGGCTGAAATGGCTAACAAGAGAGGGCACAGTTTTAAGGTGCTTGGAAGTAGGTACAGATGAGATGTCAAGAGTAAGTTTTTTATGCAAAGAGTGGTGAGTGCTTGGAATGGGCTGCCGGCGGTGGTAGTGGAGGCAGAAACGATAGGGTCTTTTAAGAGTCTCTTGAATAGGTTCATGGAGCTTAGAAAAATAGAGGGCTATGGGTAACCCGAGGTAATTTCTAAAGTACGTACATGTTCGGCACAGCTTTGTGGGCCAAAGGGCCTGTATTGTGCTGTAGGTTCTTTATTTTCTATGTTTCTATGAGTTGTAAAGAGATGATTGCAAAGTGTATTTCCTAGAGGGAAAATACAGGCTGCAGTTTGCAGAGATAACAGTTCAGAAGATGTATATCTAGTAGTTCTGTAAACTGCTCACAAAATGTCACTGTATATTGCCAGTGTTATCTTGTATCTTGCCAAAGCAAGTACATAAAGATCGAGCACTCCGTTATTAAGTCAAGCCACACATTTCCTTCCTTGTGTTTTTCTCTGAGTGCACCGAAATAACTATCACAAAGCCCTGCAGACTTGCTTGATATCGTATGCCTTGTACTTCCATGTCATTTCTATCGAAGAGCAGAACTTCATTCTGGTGCTTTTTCCTCAGAGGAGGCTTCTTGTCATCATCACCTTGTCACGGGGGCGAGGATCATCACCTTGTCACGGGGGTGAGGATCATAACCTTGTCACGGCGGCGAGGATCATCACCTTGTCACGGGGGTGAGGATCATCACCTTGTCACGGCGGCGAGGATCATCACCTTGTCACGGGGGGTGAGGATCATCACCTTGTCACGGGGGGCGAGGATCATCACCTTGTCACGGGGGGCGAGGATCATCACCTTGTCACGGTGAGGATCATCACCTTGTCACGGCGGGGAGGATCATCACCTTGTCACGGGGGCGAGGATCATAAACTTGTCATGGGGGTGAGGCTCATCACCTTGTCACGGGGGCGAGGATCATCACCTTGTCACGGGGGCGAGGCTCATCACCTTGACACGGTGGCGAGGATCATCACCTTGTCACGGGGGAGAGGCTCATCACCTTGTCACGGGGGCGAGGATCATCACCTTGTCACGGGGGTGAGGATCATCACCTTGTCACGGGGGCGAGGATCATCACCTTGTCACGGGGGCGAGGAACATCACCTTGTCACGGGGGCGAGGATCATCACCTTGTCACGGGGGTGAGGCTCATCACCTTGTCACGGGGGGTGAGGCTCATCACCTTGTCACGGGGGCGACGATCATCACCTTGTCACGGGGGCGAGGATCATCACCTTGTCACGGGGGCGAGGATCATCACCTTGTCACGGGGGGTGAGGATCATCACCTTGTCACGGGGGCGAGGCTCATCACCTTGTCACGGGGGTGTGGATCATCACCTTGTCACGGGGGTGTGGATCATCACCTTGTCACGGGGGCGAGGCTCATCACCTTGTCACGGGGGGCGAGGATCATCACCTTGTCAAGGGGGAGAGGCTCATCACCTTGTCACGGGGGTGAGGCTCATCACCTTGTCACGGGGGCGAGGATCATCACCTTGTCACGGGGTTGAGGCTCATCACCTTGTCACGGGGGCGAGGCTCATCACCTTGTCACGGGGGCGAGGATCATCACCTTGTCACGGTGAGGATCATCACCTTGTCACGGGGGGCGAGGATCATCACCTTGTCACGGGGGTGAGGATCATCACCTTGTCACGGGGGCGAGGCTCATCACCTTGTCACGGGGGCGAGGCTCATCACCTTGTCACGGGGGCGAGGATCATCACCTTGTCACGGGGGTGAGGCTCATCACCTTGTCACGGGGGGCGAGGATCATCACCTTGTCACGGGGGTGAGGATCATCACCTTGTCACGGGGGCGAGGCTCATCACCTTGTCACGGCGGTGAGGATCATCACCTTGTCACGGGGGCGACGATCATCACCTTGTCACGGGGGTGAGGATCATCACCTTGTCACGGGGGCGAGGATCATCAACTTGTCACGGGGGCGAGGATCATCACCTTGTCACGGCGGTGAGGATCATCACCTTGTCACGGGGGCGAGGATCATCACCTTGTCACGGGGATGAGGCTCATCACCTTGTCACGGGGGCGAGGATCATCACCTTGTCACGGCGGCGAGGATCATCACCTTGTCACGGGGGTGAGGATCATCACCTTGTCACGGGGGGTGAGGATCATCACCTTGTCATGGGGGTGAGGCTCATCACCTTGTCACGGCGGCGAGGATCATCACCTTGTCACGGGGGTGTGGATCATCACCTTGTCACGGCGGCGAGGATCATCACCTTGTCACGGGGGTGTGGATCATCACCTTGTCACGGGGGTGAGGCTCATCACCTTGTCACGGGGGCGAGGATCATCACCAAGTAACGGGGGCGAGGATCATCACCTTGTCACGGCGGTGTGGATCATCACCTTGTCACGGCGGCGAGGATCATCACCTTGTCACGGGGGCGAGGCTCATCACCTTGTCACGGGGGCGAGGATCATCACCTTGTCACGGGGGCGAGGATCATCACCTTGTCACGGGGGCGAGGATCATCACCGTGTCACGGGGGTGAGGCTCATCACCTTGTCACGGCGTTGAGGATCATCACCTTGTCACGGGGGCGAGGCTCATCACCTTGTCACGGGGGTGAGGATCATCACCTTGTCACGGCGGCGAGGATCATCACCTTGTCACGGGGGCGAGGCTCATCACCTTGTCACGGGGGTGAGGATCATCACCTTGTCACGGCGGCGAGGATCATCACCTTGTCACGGGGGCGAGGATCATCACCTTGTCACGGGGGTGAGGCTCATCACCTTGTCACGGGGGCGAGGATCATCACCTAGTCACGGTGAGGATCATCACCTTGTCACGGGGGTGAGGCTCATCAACTTGTCACGGCGGCGAGGATCATCACCTTGTCACGGGGGGCGAGGATCATCACCTTGTCACGGGGGGCGAGGATCATCACCTTGTCACGGGGGCGAGGATCATCACCTTGTCACGGGGGTGAGGCTCATCACCTTGTCACGGCGTTGAGGATCATCACCTTGTCACGGGGGCGAGGCTCATCACCTTGTCACGGGGGCGAGGATCATCACCTTGTCACGGGGGCGAGGATCATCACCTTGTCACAGGGGCGAGGATCATCACCTTGTCACGGGGGCGAGGATCATCACCTTGTCACGGGGGCGAGGGTCATCACCTAGTCACGGTGAGGATCATCACCTTGTCACGGTGAGGATCATCACCTTGTCACGGGGGTGAGGCTCATCACCTTGTCACGGCGTTGAGGATCATCACCTTGTCACGGAATTGAGGATCATCACCTTGTCACGGGGGTGAGGATCATCACCTTGTGACGGGGGTGAGGATCATCACCTTGTCACGGGGGCGAGGATCATCACCTTGTGACGGGGGTGAGGCTCATCACCTTGTCACGGGGGTGAGGATCATCACCTTGTCACGGGGGCTAGGATCATCACCTTGTCACGGGGGTGAGGCTCATCACCTTGTCACGGCGTTGAGGATCATCACCTTGTCACGGAATTGAGGATCATCACCTTGTCACGGGGGTGAGGATCATCACCTTGTGACGGGGGTGAGGATCATCACCTTGTCACGGGGGCGAGGATCATCACCTTGTGACGGGGGTGAGGCTCATCACCTTGTCACGGGGGCGAGGCTCATCACCTTGTCACGGGGGCGACGATCATCACCTTGTCACGGGGGTGAGGCTCATCACCTTGTCACGGCGTTGAGGATCATCACCTTGTCACGGGGGTGAGGCTCATCACCTTGTCACGGCGGCGAGGATCATCACCTTGTCACGGGGTGTGAGGATCATCACCTTGTCACGGGGGTGTGGATCATCACCTTGTCACGGGGGCGAGGATCATCACCTTGTCACGGCGGCGAGTATCATCACCTTGTCACGGGGGCGAGGATCATCACCTTGTCACGGGGGCGAGGATCATCACCTTGTCACGGGGGGCGAGGATCATCACCTTGTCATGGGGGTGTGGATCATCACCTTGTCACGGGGGTGAGGATCATCACCTTGTCACAGGGGTGAGGATCATCACCTTGTCACGGGGGTGTGGATGATCACCTTGTCACGGCGGCGAGGATCATCACCTTGTCACGGCGTTGAGGATCATCACCTTGTCACGGGGGTGAGGCTCATCACCTTGTCACGGGGGCTAGGATCATCACCTTGTCACGGGGGTGTGGATCATCACCTTGTCACGGCGTTGAGGATCATCACCTTGTCACGGGGGTGTGGATCATCACCTTGTCACGGCGGCGAGTATCATCACCTTGTCACGGGGGCGAGGATCATCACCTTGTCACGGGGGCGAGGATCATCACCTTGTCATGGGGGTGAGGCTCATCACCTTGTCACGGCGTTGAGGATCATCACCTTGTCACGGGGGTGAGGATCATCACCTTGTCACGGGGGGCGAGGATCATCACCTTGTCATGGGGGTGTGGATCATCACCTTGTCACGGGGGTGAGGATCATCACCTTGTCACAGGGGTGAGGATCATCACCTTGTCACGGGGGCGAGGATCATCACCTTGTCACGGGGGCGAGGCTCATCACCTTGTCACGGGGGGCGAGGATCATCACCTTGTCACGGCGGCGAGGATCATCACCTTGTCACGGGGGCGAGGATCATCACCTTGTCACGTGGGTGTGGATCATCACCTTGTCACGGGGGCGAGGATCATCACCTTGTCACGGGGGTGAGGCTCATCACCTTGTCACGGGGGCGACGATCATCACCTTGTCACGGGGGCGAGGATCATCACCTTGTCATGGGGGTTAGGCTAATCACCTTGTCACGGTGGCGAGGCTCATCACCTTGTCACGGGGGAGAGGATCATCACCTTGTCACGGGGTGTGAGGCTCATCACCTTGTCACGGGGGGCGAGGATCATCACCTTGTCACGGGGGCGAGGATCATCACCTTGTCACGGCGGCGAGGCTCATCACCTTGTCACGGGGGCGAGGATCATCACCTTGTCACGGGGGGCGAGGATCATCACCTTGTCACGGGGGCGACGATCATCACCTTGTCACGGGGGAGAGGATCATCACCTTGTCACGGGGGTGAGGCTCATCACCTTGTCACGGGGGCGACGATCATCACCTTGTCACGGTGAGGATCATCACCTTGTCATGGGGGTGAGGCTAATCACCTTGTCACGGTGAGGATCATCACCTTGTCACGGGGGAGAGGCTCATCACCTTGTCACGGGGGCGAGGCTCATCACCTTGTCACGGGGGCGAGGATCATCACCTTGTCACGGGGGGCGAGGATCATCACCTAGTCACGGGCGGCGAGGATCATCACCTTGTCATGGGGGCGAGGATCATCACCTTGTCACGCGGGCGAGGATCATCACCTTGTCACGGGGGTGAGGCTCATCACCTTGTCACTGCATTGGGGATCATCACCTTGTCACGGGGGGCGAGGATCATCACCTTGTCACGGGGGGCGAGGATCATCACCTTGTCACGGGGGTGAGGCTCATCACCTTGTCACGGGGGCGAGGATCATCACCTTGTCACGGGGGCGTGGATCATCACCTTGTAACGGGGGTGAGGCTCATCACCTTGTCACGGGGGCGAGGATCATCACCTTGTCACGGGGGCGAGGATCATCACCTTGTCACGGCGGCGAGGATCATCGCCTTGTCACGGGGGTGAGGTTCATCAGCTTGTCAAGGGGGCGAGGATCATCACCTTGTCACGGGGGTGAGGCTCATCACCTTGTCACGGGGGCGAGGATCATCACCTTGTCACGGGGGCGAGGCTCATCACCTTGTCACGGGGGTGAGGATCGTCACCTTGTCACGGGGGTGAGGATCATCACCTTGTCACGGCGGTGAGGATCATCACCTTGTCACGGGGGTGAGGATCATCACCTTGTCACGGGGGCGAGGATCATCACCTTGTCACGGGAGGTGTGGATCATCACCTTGTCACGGCGTTGAGGATCATCACCTTGTCACGGAATTGAGGATCATCACCTTGTCACGGGGGGCGAGGATCATCACCTTGTCACGGGGGTGAGACTCATCACCTTGTCACGGGGGCGAGGCTCATCACCTTGTCACGGGGGCGACGATCATCACCTTGTCACGGGGGTGAGGCTCATCACCTTGTCACGGCGGCGAGGATCATCACCTTGTCACGGGGGTGAGGATCATCACCTTGTCACGGGGGCGAGGATCATCACCTTGTCACGGGGGGTGAGGATCATCACCTTGTCACGGCGGCGAGGATCATCACCTTGTCACGGGGGCGAGGATCATCACCTTGTCACGGCGGCGAGGATCATCACCTTGTCACGGCGTTGAGGATCATCACCTTGTCACGGGGGCGAGGCTCATCACCTTGTCACGGCAAGGATCATCACCTTGTCACGGGGGTGTGGATCATCACCTTGTCACGGGGGCGAGGATAATCACCTTGTCACGGGGGTGAGGATCATCACCTTGTCACGGGGGGCGAGGATCATCACCTTGTCACGGGGGTGAGGCTCATCACCTTGTCACGGGGGAGAGGCTCATCACCTTGTCACGGGGGTGAGGCTCATCACCTTGTCACGGCGTTGAGGATCATCACCTTGTCACGGGGGTGTGGATCATCACCTTGTCACGGGGGTGAGGATCATCACCTTGTCACGGCGGTGAGGCTCATCACCTTGTCACGGGGGGCGAGGATCATCACCTTGTCACGGGGGTGAGGATCATCACCTTGTCACGGGGGTGAGGAACGTCACCTTGTCACGGCGTTGAGGATCATCACCTTGTCACGGGGGTGAGGATCATCACCTTGTCACGGGGGCGAGGATCATCACCTTGTCACGGGGTCGAGGATCATCACCTTGTCACGGCGTTGAGGATCATCACCTTGTCACGGGGGCGAGGATCATCACCTTGTCACGGCGGCGAGGATCATCACCTTGTCACGGGGGAGATGATCATCACCTTGTCACGGCGGCGAGGATCATCACCGTGTCACGGCGGCGAGGATCATCACCTTGTCACGGCGGCGAGGATCATCACCTTGTCACGGGGGCGAGGCTCATCACCTTGTCACGGGGGTGAGGCTCATCAACTTGTCACGGCGGCGAGGATCATCACCTTGTCACGGGGGGCGAGGATCATCACCTTGTCACGGGGGTGAGGATCATCACCTTGTCACGGGGGCGAGGATCATCACCTTGTCACGGGGGTGAGGCTCATCACCTTGTCACGGCGTTGAGGATCATCACCTTGTCACGGGGGCGAGGCTCATCACCTTGTCACGGGGGTGAGGATCATCACCTTGTCACGGCGGCGAGGATCATCACCTTGTCACGGGGGCGAGGCTCATCACCTTGTCACGGGGGTGAGGATCATCACCTTGTCACGGCGGCGAGGATCATCACCTTGTCACGGGGGCGAGGATCATCACCTTGTCACGGGGGTGAGGCTCATCACCTTGTCACGGGGGCGAGGATCATCACCTAGTCACGGTGAGGATCATCACCTTGTCACGGGGGTGAGGCTCATCAACTTGTCACGGCGGCGAGGATCATCACCTTGTCACGGGGTCGAGGATCATCACCTTGTCACGGCGGCGAGGATCATCACCTTGTCACGGGGGCGAGGCTCATCACCTTGTCACGGGGGTGAGGATCATCACCTTGTCACGGCGGCGAGGATCATCACCTTGTCACGGGGGCGAGGATCATCACCTTGTCACGGGGGTGAGGCTCATCACCTTGTCACGGGGGCGAGGATCATCACCTAGTCACGGTGAGGATCATCACCTTGTCACGGGGGTGAGGCTCATCAACTTGTCACGGCGGCGAGGATCATCACCTTGTCACGGGGGGCGAGGATCATCACCTTGTCACGGGGGCGAGGATCATCACCTTGTCACGGGGGTGAGGCTCATCACCTTGTCACGGCGTTGAGGATCATCACCTTGTCACGGGGGCGAGGCTCATCACCTTGTCACGGGGGCGAGGATCATCACCTTGTCACGGGGGCGAGGATCATCACCTTGTCACAGGGGTGAGGATCATCACCTTGTCACGGGGGCGAGGATCATCACCTTGTCACGGGGGCGAGGATCATCACCTAGTCACGGTGAGGATCATCACCTTGTCACGGTGAGGATCATCACCTTGTCACGGGGGTGAGGCTCATCACCTTGTCACGGCGTTGAGGATCATCACCTTGTCACGGAATTGAGGATCATCACCTTGTCACGGGGGTGAGGATCATCACCTTGTGACGGGGGTGAGGATCATCACCTTGTCACGGGGGCGAGGATCATCACCTTGTGACGGGGGTGAGGCTCATCACCTTGTCACGGGGGTGAGGATCATCACCTTGTCACGGGGGCTAGGATCATCACCTTGTCACGGGGGTGAGGCTCATCACCTTGTCACGGCGTTGAGGATCATCACCTTGTCACGGAATTGAGGATCATCACCTTGTCACGGGGGTGAGGATCATCACCTTGTGACGGGGGTGAGGATCATCACCTTGTCACGGGGGCGAGGATCATCACCTTGTGACGGGGGTGAGGCTCATCACCTTGTCACGGGGGCGAGGCTCATCACCTTGTCACGGGGGCGACGATCATCACCTTGTCACGGGGGTGAGGCTCATCACCTTGTCACGGCGTTGAGGATCATCACCTTGTCACGGGGGTGAGGCTCATCACCTTGTCACGGCGGCGAGGATCATCACCTTGTCACGGGGTGTGAGGATCATCACCTTGTCACGGGGGTGTGGATCATCACCTTGTCACGGGGGCGAGGATCATCACCTTGTCACGGCGGCGAGTATCATCACCTTGTCACGGGGGCGAGGATCATCACCTTGTCACGGCGTTGAGGATCATCACCTTGTCACGGGGGCGAGGCTCATCACCTTGTCACGGGGGTGAGGATCACCACCTTGTCACGGCGGCGAGGATCATCACCTTGTCACGGGGGCGAGGCTCATCACCTTGTCACGGGGGTGAGGATCATCACCTTGTCACGGCGGCGAGGATCATCACCTTGTCACGGGGGTGAGGCTCATCACCTTGTCACGGGGGGCGAGGATCATCACCTAGTCACGGTGAGGATCATCACCTTGTCACGGGGGTGAGGCTCATCAACTTGTCACGGCGGCGAGGATCATCACCTTGTCACGGGGTCGAGGATCATCACCTTGTCACGGCGGCGAGGATCATCACCTTGTCACGGGGGCGAGGCTCATCACCTTGTCACGGGGGTGAGGATCATCACCTTGTCACGGCGGCGAGGATCATCACCTTGTCACGGGGGCGAGGATCATCACCTTGTCACGGGGGTGAGGCTCATCACCTTGTCACGGGGGCGAGGATCATCACCTAGTCACGGTGAGGATCATCACCTTGTCACGGGGGGCGAGGATCATCACCTTGTCACGGGGGGCGAGGATCATCACCTTGTCACGGGGGCGAGGATCATCACCTTGTCACGGGGGTGAGGCTCATCACCTTGTCACGGCGGCGAGGATCATCACCTTGTCACGGGGGGCGAGGATCATCACCTTGTCACGGGGGGCGAGGATCATCACCTTGTCACGGGGGCGAGGATCATCACCTTGTCACGGGGGTGAGGCTCATCACCTTGTCACGGCGTTGAGGATCATCACCTTGTCACGGGGGCGAGGCTCATCACCTTGTCACGGGGGCGAGGATCATCACCTTGTCACGGGGGCGAGGATCATCACCTTGTCACAGGGGTGAGGATCATCACCTTGTCACGGGGGCGAGGATCATCACCTTGTCACGGGGGCGAGGATCATCACCTAGTCACGGTGAGGATCATCACCTTGTCACGGTGAGGATCATCACCTTGTCACGGGGGTGAGGCTAATCACCTTGTCACGGCGTTGAGGATCATCACCTTGTCACGGAATTGAGGATCATCACCTTGTCACGGGGGTGAGGATCATCACCTTGTGACGGGGGTGAGGATCATCACCTTGTCACGGGGGCGAGGATCATCACCTTGTGACGGGGGTGAGGCTCATCACCTTGTCACGGGGGTGAGGATCATCACCTTGTCACGGGGGCTAGGATCATCACCTTGTCACGGGGGTGAGGCTCATCACCTTGTCACGGCGTTGAGGATCATCACCTTGTCACGGAATTGAGGATCATCACCTTGTCACGGGGGTGAGGATCATCACCTTGTGACGGGGGTGAGGATCATCACCTTGTCACGGGGGCGAGGATCATCACCTTGTGACGGGGGTGAGGCTCATCACCTTGTCACGGGGGCGAGGCTCATCACCTTGTCACGGGGGCGACGATCATCACCTTGTCACGGGGGTGAGGCTCATCACCTTGTCACGGCGTTGAGGATCATCACCTTGTCACGGGGGTGAGGCTCATCACCTTGTCACGGCGGCGAGGATCATCACCTTGTCACGGGGTGTGAGGATCATCACCTTGTCACGGGGGTGTGGATCATCACCTTGTCACGGGGGCGAGGATCATCACCTTGTCACGGCGGCGAGTATCATCAACTTGTCACGGGGGCGAGGATCATCACCTTGTCACGGGGGCGAGGATCATCACCTTGTCACGGGGGGCGAGGATCATCACCTTGTCATGGGGGTGTGGATCATCACCTTGTCACGGGGGTGAGGATCATCACCTTGTCACAGGGGTGAGGATCATCACCTTGTCACGGGGGTGTGGATGATCACCTTGTCACGGCGGCGAGGATCATCACCTTGTCACGGCGTTGAGGATCATCACCTTGTCACGGGGGTGAGGCTCATCACCTTGTCACGGGGGCTAGGATCATCACCTTGTCACGGGGGTGTGGATCATCACCTTGTCACGGCGTTGAGGATCATCACCTTGTCACGGGGGTGTGGATCATCACCTTGTCACGGGGGCGAGGATCATCACCTTGTCACGGCGGCGAGTATCATCACCTTGTCACGGGGGCGAGGATCATCACCTTGTCACGGGGGCGAGGATCATCACCTTGTCATGGGGGTGAGGCTCATCACCTTGTCACGGCGTTGAGGATCATCACCTTGTCACGGGGGTGAGGATCATCACCTTGTCACGGGGGGCGAGGATCATCACCTTGTCATGGGGGTGTGGATCATCACCTTGTCACGGGGGTGAGGATCATCACCTTGTCACAGGGGTGAGGATCATCACCTTGTCACGGGGGCGAGGATCATCACCTTGTCACGGGGGCGAGGCTCATCACCTTGTCACGGGGGGCGAGGATCATCACCTTGTCACGGCGGCGAGGATCATCACCTTGTCACGGGGGCGAGGATCATCACCTTGTCACGTGGGTGTGGATCATCACCTTGTCACGGGGGCGAGGATCATCACCTTGTCACGGGGGTGAGGCTCATCACCTTGTCACGGGGGCGACGATCATCACCTTGTCACGGGGGCGAGGATCATCACCTTGTCATGGGGGTGAGGCTAATCACCTTGTCACGGTGGCGAGGCTCATCACCTTGTCACGGGGGAGAGGATCATCACCTTGTCACGGGGTGTGAGGCTCATCACCTTGTCACGGGGGGCGAGGATCATCACCTTGTCACGGGGGCGAGGATCATCACCTTGTCACGGCGGCGAGGCTCATCACCTTGTCACGGGGGCGAGGATCATCACCTTGTCACGGGGGGCGAGGATCATCACCTTGTCACGGGGGCGACGATCATCACCTTGTCACGGGGGAGAGGATCATCACCTTGTCACGGGGGTGAGGCTCATCACCTTGTCACGGGGGCGACGATCATCACCTTGTCACGGTGAGGATCATCACCTTGTCATGGGGGTGAGGCTAATCACCTTGTCACGGTGAGGATCATCACCTTGTCACGGGGGAGAGGCTCATCACCTTGTCACGGGGGCGAGGCTCATCACCTTGTCACGGGGGCGAGGATCATCACCTTGTCACGGGGGGCGAGGATCATCACCTAGTCACGGGCGGCGAGGATCATCACCTTGTCATGGGGGCGAGGATCATCACCTTGTCACGCGGGCGAGGATCATCACCTTGTCACGGGGGTGAGGCTCATCACCTTGTCACTGCATTGGGGATCATCACCTTGTCACGGGGGGCGAGGATCATCACCTTGTCACGGGGGGCGAGGATCATCACCTTGTCACGGGGGTGAGGCTCATCACCTTGTCACGGGGGCGAGGATCATCACCTTGTCACGGGGGCGTGGATCATCACCTTGTAACGGGGGTGAGGCTCATCACCTTGTCACGGGGGCGAGGATCATCACCTTGTCACGGGGGCGAGGATCATCACCTTGTCACGGCGGCGAGGATCATCGCCTTGTCACGGGGGTGAGGTTCATCAGCTTGTCAAGGGGGCGAGGATCATCACCTTGTCACGGGGGTGAGGCTCATCACCTTGTCACGGGGGCGAGGATCGTCACCTTGTCACGGGGGCGAGGCTCATCACCTTGTCACGGGGGTGAGGATCGTCACCTTGTCACCGGGGTGAGGATCATCACCTTGTCACGGCGGTGAGGATCATCACCTTGTCACGGGGGTGAGGATCATCACCTTGTCACGGGGGCGAGGATCATCACCTTGTCACGGGAGGTGTGGATCATCACCTTGTCACGGCGTTGAGGATCATCACCTTGTCACGGAATTGAGGATCATCACCTTGTCACGGGGGGCGAGGATCATCACCTTGTCACGGGGGTGAGACTCATCACCTTGTCACGGGGGCGAGGCTCATCACCTTGTCACGGGGGCGACGATCATCACCTTGTCACGGGGGTGAGGCTCATCACCTTGTCACGGCGGCGAGGATCATCACCTTGTCACGGGGGTGAGGATCATCACCTTGTCACGGGGGCGAGGATCATCACCTTGTCACGGGGGGTGAGGATCATCACCTTGTCACGGCGGCGAGGATCATCACCTTGTCACGGGGGCGAGGATCATCACCTTGTCACGGCGGCGAGGATCATCACCTTGTCACGGCGTTGAGGATCATCACCTTGTGACGGGGGCGAGGCTCATCACCTTGTCACGGCAAGGATCATCACCTTGTCACGGGGGTGTGGATCATCACCTTGTCACGGGGGCGAGGATCATCACCTTGTCACGGGGGTGAGGAGCATCACCTTGTCACGGGGGGCGAGGATCATCACCTTGTCACGGGGGTGAGGCTCATCACCTTGTCACGGGGGAGAGGCTCATCACCTTGTCACGGGGGTGAGGCTCATCACCTTGTCACGGCGTTGAGGATCATCACCTTGTCACGGGGGTGTGGATCATCACCTTGTCACGGGGGTGAGGATCATCACCTTGTCACGGCGGTGAGGCTCATCACCTTGTCACGGGGGGCGAGGATCATCACCTTGTCACGGGGGTGAGGATCATCACCTTGTCACGGGGGTGAGGAACGTCACCTTGTCACGGCGTTGAGGATCATCACCTTGTCACGGGGGTGAGGATCATCACCTTGTCACGGGGGCGAGGATCATCACCTTGTCACGGGGTCGAGGATCATCACCTTGTCACGGCATTGAGGATCATCACCTTGTCACGGGGGCGAGGATCATCACCTTGTCACGGCGGCGAGGATCATCACGTTGTCACGGGGGAGACGATCATCACCTTGTCACGGGGGCGAGGATCATCACCTTGTCACGGGGGCGAGGATCATCACCTTGTCACGGGGGGTGAGGATCATCACCTTGTCACGGGGGTGAGGCTCATCACCTTGTCACGGGGGTGAGGATCATCACCTTGTCACGGGGGTGAGGCTCATCACCTTGTCACGGGGGAGACGATCATCACCTTGTCACGGCGGCGAGGACATTACCTTGACACGGCGGCGAGGATCATCACCTTGTCACGGGGGCGAGGATCATCACCTTGTCACGGGGGTGTGGATCATCACCTTGTCACGGGGGCGAGGATCATCACCTTGTCACGGCGTTGAGGATCATCACCTTGTCACGGGGGCGAGGATCATCACCTTGTCATGGGGGTGAGGCTCATCACCTTGTCACGGCGTTGAGGATCATCACCTTGTCACGGGGGTGAGGATCATCACCTTGTCACGGGGGGCGAGGATCATCACCTTGTCATGGGGGTGTGGATCATCACCTTGTCACGGGGGTGAGGATCATCACCTTGTCACAGGGGTGAGGATCATCACCTTGTCACGGGGGCGAGGATCATCACCTTGTCACGGGGGCGAGGCTCATCACCTTGTCACGGGGGGCGAGGATCATCACCTTGTCACGGCGGCGAGGATCATCACCTTGTCACGGGGGCGAGGATCATCACCTTGTCACGTGGGTGTGGATCATCACCTTGTCACGGGGGCGAGGATCATCACCTTGTCACGGGGGTGAGGCTCATCACCTTGTCACGGGGGCGACGATCATCACCTTGTCACGGGGGCGAGGATCATCACCTTGTCATGGGGGTGAGGCTAATCACCTTGTCACGGTGGCGAGGCTCATCACCTTGTCACGGGGGAGAGGATCATCACCTTGTCACGGGGTGTGAGGCTCATCACCTTGTCACGGGGGGCGAGGATCATCACCTTGTCACGGGGGCGAGGATCATCACCTTGTCACGGCGGCGAGGCTCATCACCTTGTCACGGGGGCGAGGATCATCACCTTGTCACGGGGGACGAGGATCATCACCTTGTCACGGGGGCGACGATCATCACCTTGTCACGGGGGAGAGGATCATCACCTTGTCACGGGGGTGAGGCTCATCACCTTGTCACGGGGGCGACGATCATCACCTTGTCACGGTGAGGATCATCACCTTGTCATGGGGGTGAGGCTAATCACCTTGTCACGGTGAGGATCATCACCTTGTCACGGGGGAGAGGCTCATCACCTTGTCACGGGGGCGAGGCTCATCACCTTGTCACGGGGGCGAGGATCATCACCTTGTCACGGGGGGCGAGGATCATCACCTAGTCACGGGCGTCGAGGATCATCACCTTGTCATGGGGGCGAGGATCATCACCTTGTCACGCGGGCGAGGATCATCACCTTGTCACGGGGGTGAGGCTCATCACCTTGTCACTGCATTGGGGATCATCACCTTGTCACGGGGGGCGAGGATCATCACCTTGTCACGGGGGGCGAGGATCATCACCTTGTCACGGGGGTGAGGCTCATCACCTTGTCACGGGGGCGAGGATCATCACCTTGTCACGGGGGCGTGGATCATCACCTTGTAACGGGGGTGAGGCTCATCACCTTGTCACGGGGGCGAGGATCATCACCTTGTCACGGGGGCGAGGATCATCACCTTGTCACGGCGGCGAGGATCATCGCCTTGTCACGGGGGTGAGGTTCATCAGCTTGTCAAGGGGGCGAGGATCATCACCTTGTCACGGGGGTGAGGCTCATCACCTTGTCACGGGGGCGAGGATCATCACCTTGTCACGGGGGCGAGGCTCATCACCTTGTCACGGGGGTGAGGATCGTCACCTTGTCACGGGGGTGAGGATCATCACCTTGTCACGGCGGTGAGGATCATCACCTTGTCACGGGGGTGAGGATCATCACCTTGTCACGGGGGCGAGGATCATCACCTTGTCACGGGAGGTGTGGATCATCACCTTGTCACGGCGTTGAGGATCATCACCTTGTCACGGAATTGAGGATCATCACCTTGTCACGGGGGGCGAGGATCATCACCTTGTCACGGGGGTGAGACTCATCACCTTGTCACGGGGGCGAGGCTCATCACCTTGTCACGGGGGGCGACGATCATCACCTTGTCACGGGGGTGAGGCTCATCACCTTGTCACGGCGGCGAGGATCATCACCTTGTCACGGGGGTGAGGATCATCACCTTGTCACGGGGGCGAGGATCATCACCTTGTCACGGGGGGTGAGGATCATCACCTTGTCACGGCGGCGAGGATCATCACCTTGTCACGGGGGCGAGGATCATCACCTTGTCACGGCGGCGAGGATCATCACCTTGTCACGGCGTTGAGGATCATCACCTTGTGACGGGGGCGAGGCTCATCACCTTGTCACGGCAAGGATCATCACCTTGTCACGGGGGTGTGGATCATCACCTTGTCACGGGGGCGAGGATCATCACCTTGTCACGGGGGTGAGGATCATCACCTTGTCACGGGGGGCGAGGATCATCACCTTGTCACGGGGGTGAGGCTCATCACCTTGTCACGGGGGAGAGGCTCATCACCTTGTCACGGGGGTGAGGCTCATCACCTTGTCACGGCGTTGAGGATCATCACCTTGTCACGGGGGTGTGGATCATCACCTTGTCACGGGGGTGAGGATCATCACCTTGTCACGGCGGTGAGGCTCATCACCTTGTCACGGGGGGCGAGGATCATCACCTTGTCACGGGGGTGAGGATCATCACCTTGTCACGGGGGTGAGGAACGTCACCTTGTCACGGCGTTGAGGATCATCACCTTGTCACGGGGGTGAGGATCATCACCTTGTCACGGGGGCGAGGATCATCACCTTGTCACGGGGTCGAGGATCATCACCTTGTCACGGCATTGAGGATCATCACCTTGTCACGGGGGCGAGGATCATCACCTTGTCACGGCGGCGAGGATCATCACCTTGTCACGGGGGAGACGATCATCACCTTGTCACGGGGGCGAGGATCATCACCTTGTCACGGGGGCGAGGATCATCACCTTGTCACGGGGGGTGAGGATCATCACCTTGTCACGGGGGTGAGGCTCATCACCTTGTCACGGGGGTGAGGATCATCACCTTGTCACGGGGGTGAGGCTCATCACCTTGTCACGGGGGAGACGATCATCACCTTGTCACGGCGGCGAGGACATTACCTTGACACGGCGGCGAGGATCATCACCTTGTCACGGGGGCGAGGATCATCACCTTGTCACGGGGGTGTGTATCATCACCTTGTCACGGGGGCGAGGATCATCACCTTGTCACGGCGTTGAGGATCATCACCTTGTCACGGCGGCGAGGATCATCACCTTGTCACGGGGGCGAGGCTCATCACCTTGTCACGGGGGGTGAGGCTCATCACCTTGTCACGGGGGAGAGGATCATCACCTTGTCACGGGGGTGAGGCTCATCACCTTGTCACGGCGTTGAGGATCATCACCTTGTCACGGGGGCGAGGATCATCACCTTGTCACGGGGGTGAGGCTCATCACCTTGTCACGGCGTTGAGGATCATCACCTTGTCACGGGGGGCGAGGATCATCACCTTGTCACGGGGGCGACGATCATCACCTTGTCACGGCGGCGACGATCATCACCTTGTCACGGGGGCGACGATCATCACCTTGTCACGGGGGCGACGATCATCACCTTGTCACGGCGGCGAGGATCATCACCTTGTCACGGGGGCGAGGATCATCACCTTGTCACGGGGGTGAGGATCATCACCTTGTCACGGGGGCGAGGATCATCACCTTGTCACGGGGGCGAGGCTCATCACCTTGTCACGGGGGCGAGGATCATCACCTTGTCACGGGGGCGAGGATCATCACCTTGTCACGGGGGCGACGATCATCACCTTGTCACGGGGGCGAGGATCATCACCTTGTCACGGCGGCGAGGATCATCACCTTGTCACGGGGGGCGAGGATCATCACCTTGTCACGGGGGTGAGGCTCATCACCTTGTCACGGGGGCTAGGATCATCACCTTGTCACGGGGGTGAGGCTCATCACCTTGTCACGGCGTTGAGGATCATCACCTTGTCACGGGGGCGAGGATCATCACCTTGTCACGGGGGCGACGATCATCACCTTGTCACGGCGGCGAGGATCATCACCTTGTCACGGGGGTGAGGATCATCACCTTGTCACGGGGGCGAGGATCATCACCTTGTCACGGGGTGAGGCTCATCACCTTGTCACGGGGGCGAGGATCATCACCTTGTCACGGGGGTGAGGATCATCACCTTGTCACGGGGGTGAGGATCATAACCTTGTCACGGGGGTGTGGATCATCACCTTGTCACGGGGGTGAGGCTCATCACCTTGTCACGGGGGCGAGGATCATCACCTTGTCACGGCGGCGAGGATCATCACCTTGTCACGGCGTTGAGGATCATCACCTTGTCACCGGGGCGAGGCTCATCACCTTGTCACGGCAAGGATCATCACCTTGTCACGGGGGTGTGGATCATCACCTTGTCACGGGGGTGTGGATCATCACCTTGTCACGGGGGCGAGGCTCATCACCTTGTCACGGGGGGCGAGGATCATCACCTTGTCACGGGGGTGAGGATCATCACCTTGTCACGGGGGCGAGGATCATCACCTTGTCACGGCATTGAGGATCATCACCTTGTCACGGGGGTGAGGCTCATCACCTTGTCACGGGGGCGAGGATCATCACCTTGTCACGGGGGTGAGGATCATCACCTTGTCACGGGGGTGAGGCTCATCACCTTGTCACGGCGAGGATCATCACCTTGTCACGGGGGTGTGGATCATCACCTTGTCACGGGGGCGAGGATCATCACCTTGTCACGGGGGTGAGGCTCATCACCTTGTCACGGCGTTGAAGATCATCACCTTGTCACAGCATTGAGGATCATCACCTTGTCACGGCGACGATCATCACCTTGTCACGGGGGGCGAGGATCATCACCTTGTCACGGCGGCGAGGATCATCACCTTGTCACGGGGGGCGAGGATCATCACCTTGTCACGGCGGCGAGGATCATCACCTTGTCACGGGGGCGAGGATCATCACCTTGTCACGGGGGCGAGGATCATCACCTTGTCACGGCATTGAGGATCATCACATTGTCACGGGGGTGAGGATCATCACCTTGTCATGGGGGTGAGGCTCATCACCTTGTCACGGGGGCGAGGCTCATCACCTTGTCACGGGGGCGACGATCATCACCTTGTCACGGCATTGAGGATCATCACCTTGTCAGGGGGGTGAGGATCATCACCTTGTCATGGGGGTGAGGCTCATCACCTTGTCACGGGGGCGAGGCTCATCACCTTGTCACGGCGAGGATCATCACCTTGTCACGGGGGTGTGGATCATCACCTTGTCACGGGGGTGAGGCTCATCACCTTGTCACGGGGGGCGAGGATCATCACCTTGTCACGGGGGTGAGGATCATCACCTTGTCACGGGGGCGAGGATCATCACCTTGTCACGGCGAGGATCATCACCTTGTCACGGGGGCGAGGATCATCACCTTGTCACGGGGGTGAGGATCATCCACTTGTCACGGCGGCGAGGATCATCACCTTGTCACGGGGGGTGAGGCTCATCACCTTGTCACGGGGGCGAGGCTCATCACCTTGTCACGGGGGGTGAGGCTCATCACCTTGTCACGGGGTCGAGGCTCATCACCTTGTCACGGTGAGGATCATCACCTTGTCACGGGGGCGAGGATCATCACCTTGTCACGGCGGTGAGGATCATCACCTTGTCACGGGGGCGAGGATCATCACCTTGTCACGGGGGTGAGGCTCATCACCTTGTCACGGGGGCGAGGCTCATCACCTTGTCACGGGGGCGAGGATCATCACCTTGTCACGGGGGGCGAGGATCATCACCTTGTCACGGGGGTGAGGCTCATCACCTTGTCACGGGGGTGAGGATCATCACCCTGTCACGGGGGCGAGGATCATCACCTTGTCACGGGGGGCGAGGATCATCACCTTGTCACGGGGGTGAGGCTCATCACCTTGTCACGGGGACGACGATCATCACCTTGTCACGGTGAGGATCATCACCTTGTCACGGTGAGGATCATCACCTTGTCACGGGGGCGAGGATCATCACCTTGTCACGGGGGGCGAGGATCATCACCTTGTCACGGGCGGCGAGGATCATCACCTTGTCACGGGGGCGAGGATCATCACCTTGTCACGCGGGCGAGGATCATCACCTTGTCACGGGGGTGAGGATCATCACCTTGTCACGGGGGCGAGGATCATCACCTTGTCACGGGGGCGAGGTTCATCACCTTGTCACGGTGGGTGAGGCTCATCACCTTGTCACGGGGGGCGAGGCTCATCACCTTGTCACAGGGGTGAGGCTCATCACCTTGTCACTGCGTTGGGGATCATCACCTTGTCACGGGGGGCGAGGATCATCACCTTGTCACGGGGGGCGAGGATCATCACCTTGTCACGGGGGGTGAGGATCATCACCTTGTCACGGGGGGTGAGGATCATCACCTTGTCACGGGGGTGAGGCTCATCACCTTGTCACAGGGGCTAGGATCATCACCTTGTCACGGGGGTGAGGATCATCACCTTGTCACGGGGGCGAGGTTCATCACCTTGTCACGGGGGGTGAGGATCGTCACCTTGTCACGGGGGTGAGGCTCATCACCTTGTCACGGGGGCTAGGATCATCACCTTGTCACGGGGGTGTGGATCGTCACCTTGTCACGGCGGCGAGGATCGTCACCTTGTCACGGGGGCGACGATCATCACCTAGTCACGGCGGCGAGGATCGTCACCTTGTCACGGGGGCGAGGATCATCACCTTGTCACGGGGGTGAGGATCATCACCTTGTCACGGGGGCGACGATCATCACCTTGTCACGGCGGCGAGGATCATCACCTTGTCACGGGGGTGAGGATCATCACCTTGTCACGGCGTTGAGGATCATCACCTTGTCACGGGGGTGAGGATCATCACCTTGTCACGGGGGCGACGATCATCACCTTGTCACGGCGGCGAGGATCATCACCTTGTCACGGGGGTGAGGATCATCACCTTGTCACGGGGACGAGGATCATCAGCTTGTCACGAGGGGTGAGGATCATCACCTTGTCACGGGGGGAAGGATCATCACCTTGTCACGGCGGCGAGGATCATCACCTTGTCACGGCGTTGAGGATCATCACCTTGTCACGAAGGGTGAGGATCATCACCTTGTCACGGGGGTGTGGATCATCACCTTGTCACGGGGGTGAGGCTCATCACCTTGTCACGGGGGTGAGGATCATCACCTAGTCACGGCATTGAGGATCATCACCTTGTCACGGGGGCGACGATCATCACCTTGTCACGGGGGCGAGGATCATCACCTTGTCATGGGGGTGAGGCTCATCACCTTGTCACGGGGGTGAGGCTCATCACCTTGTCACGGGGGGCGAGGATCATCACCTTGTCACGGCATTGAGGATCATCACCTTGTCACGGGGGGCGAGGATCATCACCTTGTCACGGGGGTGTGGATCATCACCTTGTCACGGGGGTGAGGCTCATCACCTTGTCACGGGGGGCGAGGATCATCACCTTGTCACGGGGGCGAGGATCATCACCTTGTCATGGGGGTGAGGCTCATCACCTTGTCACGGCGTTGAGGATCATCACCTTGTCACGGCGTTGAGGATCATCACCTTGTCACGGGGGCGACGATCATCACCTTGTCACGGCATTGAGGATCATCACCTTGTCACGGGGGTGAGGATCATCACCTTGTCACGGCGAGGATCATCACCTTGTCACGGGGGGCGAGGATCATCACCTTGTCACGGGGGTGAGGCTCATAACCTTGTCACGGGGCCGAGGCTCATCACCTTGTCACGGCGAGGATCATCACCTTGTCACGGGGGTGAGGATCATCACCTTGTCACGGTGGTGAGGCTCATCACCTTGTCACGGGGCCGAGGCTCATCACCTTGTCACGGCGAGGATCATCACCTTGTCACGGGGGTGAGGATCATCACCTTGTCACGGGGGCGAGGATCATCACCTTGTCACGGGGGCGAGGATCATCACCTTGTAACGGGGGCGAGGATCATCACCTTGTCACGGGGGTGTGGATCATCACCTTGTCACGGGGGCGAGGATCATCACCTTGTCACGGGGGTGTGGATCATCACCTTGTCACGAGGGCGAGGATCATCACCTTGTCACGGGGGTGAGGCTCATCACCTTGTCACGGGGGGCGAGGATCATCACCTTGTCACGGGGGCGAGGATCATCACCTTGTCACGGTGAGGATCATCACCTTGTCACGGGGGCGTGGTTCATCACCTTGTCACGGGGGCGAGGATCATCACCTTGTCACGGTGAGGATCATCACCTTGTCACGGGGGCGTGGATCATCACCTTGTCACGGGGGGCGAGGATCATCACTTTGTCACGGCGGTGTGGATCATCACCTTGTCACGGGGGCGAGGATCATCACCTTGTCACGGGGGTGAGGCTCATCACCTTGTCACGGGGGCGTGGATCATCACCTTGTCACGGGGGAGAGGATCATCACCTTGTCACGGGGGTGAGGTTCATCACCTTGTCACGGGGGAGAGGCTCATCACCTTGTCACGGGGGGCGAGGATCATCACCTTGTCACGGGGGGCGAGGCTCATCACCTTGTCACGGGGTTGAGGTTCATCACCTTGTCACGGGGGAGAGGCTCATCACCTTGTCACAGGGGTGAGGCTCATCACCTTGTCACGGGGGGCGAGGCTCATCACCTTGTCACGGGGGGCGAGGCTCATCACCTTGTCACAGGGGTGAGGCTCATCACCTTGTCACTGCGTTGGGGATCATCACCTTGTCACGGGGGGCGAGGATCATCACCTTCTCACGGGGGGCGAGGATCATCACCTTGTCACGGGGGGTGAGGATCATCACCTTGTCACGGGGGTGAGGCTCATCACCTTGTCACGGGGGCTAGGATCATCACCTTGTCACGGGGGTGAGGATCATCACCTTGTCACGGGGGCGAGGTTCATCACCTTGTCACGGGGGGTGAGGATCGTCACCTTGTCACGGGGGTGAGGCTCATCACCTTGTCACGGGGGCTAGGATCATCACCTTGTCACGGGGGTGTGGATCATCACCTTGTCACGGCGGCGAGGATCGTCACCTTGTCACGGGGGTGAGGATCATCACCTTGTCACGGGGGCGAGGATCATCACCTTGTCACGGGGGGTGAGGATCATCACCTTGTCACGGGGGTGAGGCTCATCACCTTGTCACGGGGGCGAGGATCATCACCTTGTCACGGGGGCGAGGATCATCACCTTGTCACGGGGGGCGAGGATCATCACCTTGTCACGGGGGTGAGGATCATCACCTTGTCACGGGGGGTGAGGCTCATCACCTTGTCACGGGGGTGAGGATCATCACCTTGTCACGGGGGGTGAGGATCATCACCTTGTCACGGGGGTGAGGATCATCACCTTGTCACGGGGGGTGAGGCTCATCACCTTGTCACGGGGGGCGAGGATCATCACCTTGTCACGGGGGTGAGGATCATCACCTTGTCACGGGGGGTGAGGCTCATCACCTTGTCACGGGGGTGAGGATCATCACCTTGTCACGGCGGCGAGGATCATCACCTTGTCACGGGGGCGAGGATCATCACCTTGTCACGGGGGTGAGGATCATCACCTTGTCACGGGGGCGAGGATCATCACCTTGTCACGGGGGGTGAGGCTCATCACCTTGTCACGGGGGTGAGGATCATCACCTTGTCATGGGGGCGAGGATCATCACCTTGTCACGGGGGGTGAGGATCATCACCTTGTCACGGGGGCGAGGATCATCACCTTGTCACGGGGGTGAGGCTCATCAACTTGTCACGGCGGCGAGGATCATCACCTTGTCACGGGGGGTGAGGATCATCACCTTGTCACGGCGGCGAGGATCATCACCTTGTCACGGCGTTGAGGATCATCACCTTGTCACGGGGGGCGAGGATCATCACCTTGTCACGGGGGGTGAGGATCATCACCTTGTCACGGGGGCGACGATCATCACCTTGTCACGGGGGTGAGGATCATCACCTTGTCACGGGGGCGACGATCATCACCTTGTCACGGCCGCGAGGATCATCACCTTGTCACGGGGGTGAGGATCATCACCTTGTCACGGCGTTGAGGATCATCACCTTGTCACGGGGGTGAGGATCATCACCTTGTCACGGGGGCGACGATCATCACCTTGTCACGGCGGCGAGGATCATCACCTTGTCACGGGGGTGAGGATCATCACCTTGTCACGGGGGCGAGGATCATCAGCTTGTCACGGGGGGTGAGGATCATCACCTTGTCACGGGGGGGAGGATCATCACCTTGTCACGGCGGCGAGGATCATCACCTTGTCACGGCGTTGAGGATCATCACCTTGTCACGGGGGTGAGGATCATCACCTTGTCACGGGGGCGACGATCATCACCTTGTCACGGGGGAGAGGATCATCACCTTGTCACGGGGGCGAGGATCATCACCTTGTCATGGGGGTGAGGCTCATCACCTTGTCACGGGGGGCGAGGATCATCACCTTGTCACGGGGGCGAGGATCATCACCTTGTCATGGGGGTGAGGCTCATCACCTTGTCACGGCGTTGAGGATCATCACCTTGTCACGGCGTTGAGGATCATCACCTTGTCACGGGGGCGACGATCATCACCTTGTCACGGCATTGAGGATCATCACCTTGTCACGGCGAGGATCATCACCTTGTCACGGGGGGCGAGGATCATCACCTTGTCACGGGGGTGAGGCTCATAACCTTGTCACGGGGCCGAGGCTCATCACCTTGTCACGGCGAGGATCATCACCTTGTCACGGGGGTGAGGATCATCACCTTGTCACGGTGGTGAGGCTCATCACCTTGTCACGGGGCCGAGGCTCATCACCTTGTCACGGCGAGGATCATCACCTTGTCACGGGGGTGAGGATCATCACCTTGTCACGGGGGCGAGGATCATCACCTTGTCACGGGGGCGAGGATCATCACCTTGTAACGGGGGCGAGGATCATCACCTTGTCACGGGGGTGTGGATCATCACCTTGTCACGGGGGCGAGGATCATCACCTTGTCACGGGGGTGTGGATCATCACCTTGTCACGGGGGCGAGGATCATCACCTTGTCACGGGGGTGAGGCTCATCACCTTGTCACGGGGGGCGAGGATCATCACCTTGTCACGGGGGCGAGGATCATCACCTTGTCACGGGGGTGTGGATCATCACCTTGTCACGGGGGCGAGGATCATCACCTTGTCACGGGGGTGAGGCTCATCACCTTGTCACGGTGAGGATCATCACCTTGTCACGGGGGGCGAGGATCATCACCTTGTCACGGGGGGCGAGGATCATCACCTTGTCACGGGGGCGAGGATCATCACCTTGTCACGGCGGCGAGGATCATCACCTTGTCACGGGGGCGAGGATCATCACCTTGTCACGGGGGTGAGGCTCATCACCTTGTCACGGGGGCGAGGCTCATCACCTTGTCACGGGGGTGTGGATCATCACCTTGTCACGGGGGGCGAGGATCATCACCTTGACACGGGGGCGAGGATCATCACCCTGTCCCGGGGGTGAGGATCATCACCTTGTCACGGCGGTGTGGATCATCACCTTGTCACGGGGGCGAGGCTCATCACCTTGTCACGGGGGCGACGATCATCACCTTGTCACGGTGAGGATCATCACCTTGTCATGGGGGTGAGGCTCATCACCTTGTCACGGGGGCGACGATCATCACCTTGTCACGGTGAGGATCATCACCTTGTCATGGGGGTGAGGCTCATCACCTTGTCACGGGGGCGAGGCTCATCACCTTGTCACGGGCGGCGAGGATCATCACCTTGTCACGGGGGGTGAGGATCATCACCTTGTCACGGGGGCGAGGATCATCACCTTGTCACGGGGGCGAGGATCATCACCTTGTCACGGGGGCGAGGTTCATCACCTTGTCACAGGGGTGAGGATCATCACCTTGTCACGGGCGGCGAGGATCATCACCTTGTCACGGGGGGCGAGGATCATCACCTTGTCACAGGGGGGCGAGGATCATCACCTTGTCACAGGGGCGAGGATCATCACCTTGTCACGGGGGCGAGGATCATCACCTTGTCACAGGGGCGAGGATCATCACCTTGTCACGGGGGCGAGGCTCATCACCTTGTCACGGGGGCGAGGATCATCACCTTGTCACGCGGGCGAGGATCATCACCCTGTCACGGGGGGCGAGGATCATCACCTTGTCACGGCGGTGAGGATCATCACCTTGTCACGGGGGCGAGGATCATCACCTTGTCACGGGGGCTAGGATCATCACCTTGTCACGGGGGGCGAGGATCATCACCTTGTCACGGGGGCGAGGATCATCACCTTGTCACGGTGAGGATCATCACCTTGTCACGGGGGCGTGGATCATCACCTTGTCACGGGGGCGAGGATCATCACCTTGTCACGGTGAGGATCATGACCTTGTCACGGGGGCGTGGATCATCACCTTGTCACGGGGGGCGAGGATCATCACCTTGTCACGGCGGTGTGGATCATCACCTTGTCACGGGGGCGAGGATCATCACCTTGTCACGGGGGTGAGGCTCATCACCTTGTCACGGGGGCGTGGATCATCACCTTGTCACGGGGGAGAGGATCATCACCTTGTCACGGGGGTGAGGTTCATCACCTTGTCACGGGGGAGAGGCTCATCACCTTGTCACGGGGGGCGAGGATCATCACCTTGTCACGGGGGGCGAGGCTCATCACCTTGTCACGGGGGTGAGGTTCATCACCTTGTCACGGGGGAGAGGCTCATCACCTTGTCACGGGGGCGAGGATCATCACCTTGTCACGGCGGCGAGGATCATCACCTTGTCACGGGGGTGAGGCTCATCACCTTGTCACGGGGGCGACGATCATCACCTTGTCACGGGGGCGAGGATCATCACCTTGTCACGGGGGTGAGGCTCATCACCTTGTCACGGGGGTGAGGATCATCACCTTGTCACGGGGATGAGGCTCATCACCTTGTCACGGGGGCGAGGATCATCACCTTGTCACGGGGGCGAGGCTCATCACCTTGTCACGGGGGCGACGATCATCACCTTGTCACGGGGGCGAGGATCATCACCTTGTCACGGGGGGTGAGGATCATCACCTTGTCACGGCGTTGAGGATCATCACCTTGTCACGGGGGCGACGATCATCACCTTGTCACGGGGGTGAGGCTCATCACCTTGTCACGGCGGCAAGGATCATCACCTTGTCACGGCGTTGAGGATCATCACCTTGTCACGGCATTGAGGATCATCACCTTGTCACGGGGGTGAGGATCATCACCTTGTCACGGGGGTGAGGCTCATCACCTTGTCACGGCGGCGAGGATCATCACCTTGTCACGGCGTTGAGGATCATCACCTTGTCACGGCATTGAGGATCATCACCTTGTCACGGGGGCGAGGATCATCACCTTGTCACGGGGGCGACGATCATCACCTTGTCACGGGGGTGAGGCTCATCACCTTGTCACGGCGGCGAGGATCATCACCTTGTCACGGCGTTGAGGATCATCACCTTGTCACGGCATTGAGGATCATCACCTTGTCACGGGGGGCGAGGATCATCACCTTGTCACGGGGGTGAGGCTCATCACCTTGTCACGGGGGCGAGGATCATCACCTTGTCACGGGGGTGAGGCTCATCACCTTGTCACGGGGGGTGAGGATCATCACCTTGTCACGGGGGGCGAGGATCATCACCTTGTCACGGGGGTGAGGATCATCACCTTGTCACGGGGGCGAGGATCATCACCTTGTCACGGGGGTGAGGCTCATCACCTTGTCACGGGGGCGACGATCATCACCTTGTCACGGGGGCGAGGATCATCACCTTGTCACGGGGGTGAGGCTCATCACCTTGTCACGGGGGCGTGGATCATCACCTTGTCACGGGGGAGAGGATCATCACCTTGTCACGGGGGTGAGGTTCATCACCTTGTCACGGGGGAGAGGCTCATCACCTTGTCACGGGGGGCGAGGATCATCACCTTGTCACGGGGGGCGAGGCTCATCACCTTGTCACGGGGGTGAGGTTCATCACCTTGTCACGGGGGAGAGGCTCATCACCTTGTCACGGGGGCGAGGATCATCAACTTGTCACGGCGGCGAGGCTCATCACATTGTCACGGCGGCGAGGATCATCACCTTGTCACGGGGGCGAGGATCATCACCTTGTAACGGGGGCGAGGATCATCACCTTGTCACGGGGGTGTGGATCATCACCTTGTCACGGGGGCGAGGATCATCACCTTGTCACGGGGGTGTGGATCATCACCTTGTCACGAGGGCGAGGATCATCACCTTGTCACGGGGGTGAGGCTCATCACCTTGTCACGGGGGGCGAGGATCATCACCTTGTCACGGGGGCGAGGATCATCACCTTGTCACGGTGAGGATCATCACCTTGTCACGGGGGCGTGGTTCATCACCTTGTCACGGGGGCGAGGATCATCACCTTGTCACGGTGAGGATCATCACCTTGTCACGGGGGCGTGGATCATCACCTTGTCACGGGGGGCGAGGATCATCACTTTGTCACGGCGGTGTGGATCATCACCTTGTCACGGGGGCGAGGATCATCACCTTGTCACGGGGGTGAGGCTCATCACCTTGTCACGGGGGCGTGGATCATCACCTTGTCACGGGGGAGAGGATCATCACCTTGTCACGGGGGTGAGGTTCATCACCTTGTCACGGGGGAGAGGCTCATCACCTTGTCACGGGGGGCGAGGATCATCACCTTGTCACGGGGGGCGAGGCTCATCACCTTGTCACGGGGTTGAGGTTCATCACCTTGTCACGGGGGAGAGGCTCATCACCTTGTCACAGGGGTGAGGCTCATCACCTTGTCACGGGGGGCGAGGCTCATCACCTTGTCACAGGGGTGAGGCTCATCACCTTGTCACTGCGTTGGGGATCATCACCTTGTCACGGGGGGCGAGGATCATCACCTTGTCACGGGGGGCGAGGATCATCACCTTGTCACGGGGGGTGAGGATCATCACCTTGTCACGGGGGTGAGGCTCATCACCTTGTCACGGGGGCTAGGATCATCACCTTGTCACGGGGGTGAGGATCATCACCTTGTCACGGGGGCGAGGTTCATCACCTTGTCACGGGGGGTGAGGATCGTCACCTTGTCACGGGAGTGAGGCTCATCACCTTGTCACGGGGGCTAGGATCATCACCTTGTCACGGGGGTGTGGATCATCACCTTGTCACGGCGGCGAGGATCGTCACCTTGTCACGGGGGTGAGGATCATCACCTTGTCACGGGGGCGAGGATCATCACCTTGTCACGGGGGGTGAGGATCATCACCTTGTCACGGGGGTGAGGCTCATCACCTTGTCACGGGGGCGAGGATCATCACCTTGTCACGGGGGCGAGGATCATCACCTTGTCACGGGGGGCGAGGATCATCACCTTGTCACGGGGGTGAGGATCATCACCTTGTCACGGGGGGTGAGGCTCATCACCTTGTCACGGGGGTGAGGATCATCACCTTGTCACGGGGGGTGAGGATCATCACCTTGTCACGGGGGTGAGGATCATCACCTTGTCACGGGGGGTGAGGCTCATCACCTTGTCACGGGGGGCGAGGATCATCACCTTGTCACGGGGGTGAGGATCATCACCTTGTCACGGGGGGTGAGGCTCATCACCTTGTCACGGGGGTGAGGATCATCACCTTGTCACGGCGGCGAGGATCATCACCTTGTCACGGGGGCGAGGATCATCACCTTGTCACGGGGGTGAGGATCATCACCTTGTCACGGGGGCGAGGATCATCACCTTGTCACGGGGGGTGAGGCTCATCACCTTGTCACGGGGGTGAGGATCATCACCTTGTCATGGGGGCGAGGATCATCACCTTGTCACGGGGGGTGAGGATCATCACCTTGTCACGGGGGCGAGGATCATCACCTTGTCACGGGGGTGAGGCTCATCAACTTGTCACGGCGGCGAGGATCATCACCTTGTCACGGGGGGTGAGGATCATCACCTTGTCACGGCGGCGAGGATCATCACCTTGTCACGGCGTTGAGGATCATCACCTTGTCACGGGGGGCGAGGATCATCACCTTGTCACGGGGGGTGAGGATCATCACCTTGTCACGGGGGCGACGATCATCACCTTGTCACGGGGGTGAGGATCATCACCTTGTCACGGGGGCGACGATCATCACCTTGTCACGGCCGCGAGGATCATCACCTTGTCACGGGGGTGAGGATCATCACCTTGTCACGGCGTTGAGGATCATCACCTTGTCACGGGGGTGAGGATCATCACCTTGTCACGGGGGCGACGATCATCACCTTGTCACGGCGGCGAGGATCATCACCTTGTCACGGGGGTGAGGATCATCACCTTGTCACGGGGGCGAGGATCATCAGCTTGTCACGGGGGGTGAGGATCATCACCTTGTCACGGGGGGGAGGATCATCACCTTGTCACGGCGGCGAGGATCATCACCTTGTCACGGCGTTGAGGATCATCACCTTGTCACGGGGGTGAGGATCATCACCTTGTCACGGGGGCGACGATCATCACCTTGTCACGGGGGAGAGGATCATCACCTTGTCACGGGGGCGAGGATCATCACCTTGTCATGGGGGTGAGGCTCATCACCTTGTCACGGGGGGCGAGGATCATCACCTTGTCACGGGGGCGAGGATCATCACCTTGTCATGGGGGTGAGGCTCATCACCTTGTCACGGCGTTGAGGATCATCACCTTGTCACGGCGTTGAGGATCATCACCTTGTCACGGGGGCGACGATCATCACCTTGTCACGGCATTGAGGATCATCACCTTGTCACGGCGAGGATCATCACCTTGTCACGGGGGGCGAGGATCATCACCTTGTCACGGGGGTGAGGCTCATAACCTTGTCACGGGGCCGAGGCTCATCACCTTGTCACGGCGAGGATCATCACCTTGTCACGGGGGTGAGGATCATCACCTTGTCACGGTGGTGAGGCTCATCACCTTGTCACGGGGCCGAGGCTCATCACCTTGTCACGGCGAGGATCATCACCTTGTCACGGGGGTGAGGATCATCACCTTGTCACGGGGGCGAGGATCATCACCTTGTCACGGGGGCGAGGATCATCACCTTGTAACGGGGGCGAGGATCATCACCTTGTCACGGGGGTGTGGATCATCACCTTGTCACGGGGGCGAGGATCATCACCTTGTCACGGGGGTGTGGATCATCACCTTGTCACGGGGGCGAGGATCATCACCTTGTCACGGGGGTGAGGCTCATCACCTTGTCACGGGGGGCGAGGATCATCACCTTGTCACGGGGGCGAGGATCATCACCTTGTCACGGGGGTGTGGATCATCACCTTGTCACGGGGGCGAGGATCATCACCTTGTCACGGGGGTGAGGCTCATCACCTTGTCACGGTGAGGATCATCACCTTGTCACGGGGGGCGAGGATCATCACCTTGTCACGGGGGGCGAGGATCATCACCTTGTCACGGGGGCGAGGATCATCACCTTGTCACGGCGGCGAGGATCATCACCTTGTCACGGGGGCGAGGATCATCACCTTGTCACGGGGGTGAGGCTCATCACCTTGTCACGGGGGCGAGGCTCATCACCTTGTCACGGGGGTGTGGATCATCACCTTGTCACGGGGGGCGAGGATCATCACCTTGACACGGGGGCGAGGATCATCACCCTGTCCCGGGGGTGAGGATCATCACCTTGTCACGGCGGTGTGGATCATCACCTTGTCACGGGGGCGAGGCTCATCACCTTGTCACGGGGGCGACGATCATCACCTTGTCACGGTGAGGATCATCACCTTGTCATGGGGGTGAGGCTCATCACCTTGTCACGGGGGCGACGATCATCACCTTGTCACGGTGAGGATCATCACCTTGTCATGGGGGTGAGGCTCATCACCTTGTCACGGGGGCGAGGCTCATCACCTTGTCACGGGCGGCGAGGATCATCACCTTGTCACGGGGGGTGAGGATCATCACCTTGTCACGGGGGCGAGGATCATCACCTTGTCACGGGGGCGAGGATCATCACCTTGTCACGGGGGCGAGGTTCATCACCTTGTCACAGGGGTGAGGATCATCACCTTGTCACGGGCGGCGAGGATCATCACCTTGTCACGGGGGGCGAGGATCATCACCTTGTCACAGGGGGGCGAGGATCATCACCTTGTCACAGGGGCGAGGATCATCACCTTGTCACGGGGGCGAGGATCATCACCTTGTCACAGGGGCGAGGATCATCACCTTGTCACGGGGGCGAGGCTCATCACCTTGTCACGGGGGCGAGGATCATCACCTTGTCACGCGGGCGAGGATCATCACCCTGTCACGGGGGGCGAGGATCATCACCTTGTCACGGCGGTGAGGATCATCACCTTGTCACGGGGGCGAGGATCATCACCTTGTCACGGGGGCGAGGATCATCACCTTGTCACGGGGGCTAGGATCATCACCTTGTCACGGGGGGCGAGGATCATCACCTTGTCACGGGGGCGAGGATCATCACCTTGTCACGGTGAGGATCATCACCTTGTCACGGGGGCGTGGATCATCACCTTGTCACGGGGGCGAGGATCATCACCTTGTCACGGTGAGGATCATGACCTTGTCACGGGGGCGTGGATCATCACCTTGTCACGGGGGGCGAGGATCATCACCTTGTCACGGCGGTGTGGATCATCACCTTGTCACGGGGGCGAGGATCATCACCTTGTCACGGGGGTGAGGCTCATCACCTTGTCACGGGGGCGTGGATCATCACCTTGTCACGGGGGAGAGGATCATCACCTTGTCACGGGGGTGAGGTTCATCACCTTGTCACGGGGGAGAGGCTCATCACCTTGTCACGGGGGGCGAGGATCATCACCTTGTCACGGGGGGCGAGGCTCATCACCTTGTCACGGGGGTGAGGTTCATCACCTTGTCACGGGGGAGAGGCTCATCACCTTGTCACGGGGGCGAGGATCATCACCTTGTCACGGCGGCGAGGATCATCACCTTGTCACGGGGGTGAGGCTCATCACCTTGTCACGGGGGCGACGATCATCACCTTGTCACGGGGGCGAGGATCATCACCTTGTCACGGGGGTGAGGCTCATCACCTTGTCACGGGGGTGAGGATCATCACCTTGTCACGGGGATGAGGCTCATCACCTTGTCACGGGGGCGAGGATCATCACCTTGTCACGGGGGCGAGGCTCATCACCTTGTCACGGGGGCGACGATCATCACCTTGTCACGGGGGCGAGGATCATCACCTTGTCACGGGGGGTGAGGATCATCACCTTGTCACGGCGTTGAGGATCATCACCTTGTCACGGGGGCGACGATCATCACCTTGTCACGGGGGTGAGGCTCATCACCTTGTCACGGCGGCAAGGATCATCACCTTGTCACGGCGTTGAGGATCATCACCTTGTCACGGCATTGAGGATCATCACCTTGTCACGGGGGTGAGGATCATCACCTTGTCACGGGGGTGAGGCTCATCACCTTGTCACGGCGGCGAGGATCATCACCTTGTCACGGCGTTGAGGATCATCACCTTGTCACGGCATTGAGGATCATCACCTTGTCACGGGGGCGAGGATCATCACCTTGTCACGGGGGCGACGATCATCACCTTGTCACGGGGGTGAGGCTCATCACCTTGTCACGGCGGCGAGGATCATCACCTTGTCACGGCGTTGAGGATCATCACCTTGTCACGGCATTGAGGATCATCACCTTGTCACGGGGGGCGAGGATCATCACCTTGTCACGGGGGTGAGGCTCATCACCTTGTCACGGGGGCGAGGATCATCACCTTGTCACGGGGGTGAGGCTCATCACCTTGTCACGGGGGGTGAGGATCATCACCTTGTCACGGGGGGCGAGGATCATCACCTTGTCACGGGGGTGAGGATCATCACCTTGTCACGGGGGCGAGGATCATCACCTTGTCACGGGGGTGAGGCTCATCACCTTGTCACGGGGGCGACGATCATCACCTTGTCACGGGGGCGAGGATCATCACCTTGTCACGGGGGTGAGGCTCATCACCTTGTCACGGGGGCGTGGATCATCACCTTGTCACGGGGGAGAGGATCATCACCTTGTCACGGGGGTGAGGTTCATCACCTTGTCACGGGGGAGAGGCTCATCACCTTGTCACGGGGGGCGAGGATCATCACCTTGTCACGGGGGGCGAGGCTCATCACCTTGTCACGGGGGTGAGGTTCATCACCTTGTCACGGGGGAGAGGCTCATCACCTTGTCACGGGGGCGAGGATCATCAACTTGTCACGGCGGCGAGGCTCATCACATTGTCACGGCGGCGAGGATCATCACCTTGTCACGGTGAGGATCATCACCTTGTCACGGGGGGTGAGGATCATCACCTTGTCACGGGGGGCGAGGCTCATCACCTTGTCACGGGGGCTAGGATCATCACCTTGTCACGGTGAGGATCATCACCTTGTCACGGGGGCGAGGCTCATCACCTTGTCACGGGGGCGAGGCTCATCACCTTGTCACGGGGGCGAGGATCATCACCTTGTCACGGTGAGGATCATCACCTTGTCACGGGGGCGAGGATCATCACCTTGTCACGGGGGCGAGGATCATCACCTTGTCACGGGGGTGAGGCTCATCACCTTGTCACGGGGGCGACGATCATCACCTTGTCACGGGCGCGAGGATCATCACCTTGTCACGGGGGTGAGGATCATCACCTTGTCACGGGGATGAGGCTCATCACCTTGTCACGGGGGCGAGGATCATCACCTTGTCACGGGGGCGAGGCTCATCACCTTGTCACGGGGGCGACGATCATCACCTTGTCACGGGGGCGAGGATCATCACCTTGTCACGGGGGCGAGGATCATCACCTTGTCACGGGGGGTGAGGATCATCACCTTGTCACGGCGTTGAGGATCATCACCTTGTCACGGGGGCGACGATCATCACCTTGTCACGGGGGTGAGGCTCATCACCTTGTCACGGCGGCGAGGATCATCACCTTGTCACGGGGGTGAGGTTCATCACCTTGTCACGGGGGAGAGGCTCATCACCTTGTCACGGGGGGCGAGGATCATCACCTTGTCACGGGGGGCGAGGCTCATCACCTTGTCACGGGGGTGAGGTTCATCACCTTGTCACGGGGGAGAGGCTCATCACCTTGTCACGGGGGCGAGGATCATCAACTTGTCACGGCGGCGAGGCTCATCACATTGTCACGGCGGCGAGGATCATCACCTTGTCACGGTGAGGATCATCACCTTGTCACGGGGGGTGAGGATCATCACCTTGTCACGGGGGGCGAGGCTCATCACCTTGTCACGGGGGCTAGGATCATCACCTTGTCACGGTGAGGATCATCACCTTGTCACGGGGGCGAGGCTCATCACCTTGTCACGGGGGCGAGGCTCATCACCTTGTCACGGGGGCGAGGATCATCACCTTGTCACGGTGAGGATCATCACCTTGTCACGGGGGCGAGGATCATCACCTTGTCACGGGGGTGAGGCTCATCACCTTGTCACGGGGGCGACGATCATCACCTTGTCACGGGGGCGAGGATCATCACCTTGTCACGGGGGTGAGGATCATCACCTTGTCACGGGGATGAGGCTCATCACCTTGTCACGGGGGCGAGGATCATCACCTTGTCACGGGGGCGAGGCTCATCACCTTGTCACGGGGGCGACGATCATCACCTTGTCACGGGGGCGAGGATCATCACCTTGTCACGGGGGCGAGGATCATCACCTTGTCACGGGGGGTGAGGATCATCACCTTGTCACGGCGTTGAGGATCATCACCTTGTCACGGGGGCGACGATCATCACCTTGTCACGGGGGTGAGGCTCATCACCTTGTCACGGCGGCGAGGATCATCACCTTGTCACGGCGTTGAGGATCATCACCTTGTCACGGCATTGAGGATCATCACCTTGTCACGGGGGTGAGGATCATCACCTTGTCACGGGGGTGAGGCTCATCACCTTGTCACGGCGGCGAGGATCATCACCTTGTCACGGCGTTGAGGATCATCACCTTGTCACGGCATTGAGGATCATCACCTTGTCACGGGGGCGAGGATCATCACCTTGTCACGGGGGCGACGATCATCACCTTGTCACGGGGGTGAGGCTCATCACCTTGTCACGGCGGCGAGGATCATCACCTTGTCACGGCGTTGAGGATCATCACCTTGTCACGGCATTGAGGATCATCACCTTGTCACGGGGGGCGAGGATCATCACCTTGTCACGGGGGTGAGGCTCATCACCTTGTCACGGGGGCGAGGATCATCACCTTGTCACGGGGGTGAGGCTCATCACCTTGTCACGGGGGGTGAGGATCATCACCTTGTCACGGGGGCGAGGATCATCACCTTGTCATGGGGGTGAGGCTCATCACCTTGTCACGGGGGCGACGATCATCACCTTGTCACGGGGGTGAGGATCATCACCTTGACACGGGGGCGAGGATCATCACCTTGTCACGGGGGTGAGGCTCATCACCTTGTCACGGGGGTGAGGCTCATCACCTTGTCACGGGTGCGACGATCATCACCTTGTCACGGGGGGTGAGGCTCATCACCTTGTCACGGGGGTGAGGCTCATCACCTTGTCACGGGTGCGACGATCATCACCTTGTCACGGGGGGTGAGGATCATCACCTTGTCACGGGGGTGAGGCTCATCACCTTGTCACGGGGGGTGAGGCTCATCACCTTGTCACGGCGGCGAGGATCATCACCTTGTCACGGGGGCGAGGATCATCACCTTGTCACGGGGTGTGAGGATCATCACCTTGTCACGGGGTGTGAGGATCATCACCTTGTCACGGGGTTGAGGCTCATCACCTTGTCACGGCGTTGAGGATCATCACCTTGTCACGGAATTGAGGATCATCACCTTGTCACGGGAGTGAGGCTCATCACCTTGTCACAGCGTTGAGGATCATCACCTTGTTACGGGGGCGACGATCATCACCTTGTCACGGGGGAGACGATCATCACCTTGTCACGGCGGCGAGGATCATCACCTTGTCACGGGGGTGTGGATGATCACCTTGTCACGGGGGCGAGGATCATCACCTTGTCACGGGGGTGAGGCTCATCACCTTGTCACGGGGGGCGAGGATCATCACCTTGTCACGGGGGCGAGGATCATCACCTTGTCACGGGGGTGAGGATCATCACCTTGTCACGGGGGCGAGGCTCATCACCTTGTCACGGGGGTGAGGATCATCACCTTGTCACGGGGGTGAGGCTTATCACCTTGTCACGGGGGTGAGGATCATCACCTTGTCACGGGGGGCGAGGATCATCACCTTGTCACGGGGGTGAGGCTAATCACCTTGTCACGGGTGTGAGGATCATCACCTTGTCACGGGGGCGAGGATCATCACCTTGTCACGGGGGCGACGATCATCACCTTGTCACGGGGGAGAGGATCATCACCTTGTCACGGGGGCGAGGCTCATCACCTTGTCACGGGGGCGAGGATCATCACCTTGTCACGGGGGTGAGGCTCATCACCTTGTCACGGCGTTGAGGATCATCACCTTGTCACGGCATTGAGGATCATCACCTTGTCACGGGGGCGAGGATCATCACCTTGTCACGGGGGCGAGGCTCATCACCTTGTCACGGGGGGGTGAGGATCATCACCTTGTCACGGGGGCGAGGATCATCACCTTGTCACGGCGGCGAGGATCATCACCTTGTCACGGGGGTGAGGCTCATCACCTTGTCACGGGGGCGACGATCATCACCTTGTCACGGGGGCGAGGATCATCACCTTGTCACGGGGGTGAGGCTCATCACCTTGTCACGGGGGTGAGGATCATCACCTTGTCACGGGGATGAGGCTCATCACCTTGTCACGGGGGCGAGGATCATCACCTTGTCACGGGGGCGAGGCTCATCACCTTGTCACGGGGGCGACGATCATCACCTTGTCACGGGGGCGAGGATCATCACCTTGTCACGGGGGGTGAGGATCATCACCTTGTCACGGCGTTGAGGATCATCACCTTGTCACGGGGGCGACGATCATCACCTTGTCACGGGGGTGAGGCTCATCACCTTGTCACGGCGGCAAGGATCATCACCTTGTCACGGCGTTGAGGATCATCACCTTGTCACGGCATTGAGGATCATCACCTTGTCACGGGGGTGAGGATCATCACCTTATCACGGGGGTGAGGCTCATCACCTTGTCACGGCGGCGAGGATCATCACCTTGTCACGGCGTTGAGGATCATCACCTTGTCACGGCATTGAGGATCATCACCTTGTCACGGGGGCGAGGATCATCACCTTGTCACGGGGGCGACGATCATCACCTTGTCACGGGGGTGAGGCTCATCACCTTGTCACGGCGGCGAGGATCATCACCTTGTCACGGCGTTGAGGATCATCACCTTGTCACGGCATTGAGGATCATCACCTTGTCACGGGGGGCGAGGATCATCACCTTGTCACGGGGGTGAGGCTCATCACCTTGTCACGGGGGCGAGGATCATCACCTTGTCACGGGGGTGAGGCTCATCACCTTGTCACGGGGGGTGAGGATCATCACCTTGTCACGGGGGGCGAGGATCATCACCTTGTCACGGGGGTGAGGATCATCACCTTGTCACGGGGGCGAGGATCATCACCTTGTCACGGGGGTGAGGCTCATCACCTTGTCACGGGGGCGACGATCATCACCTTGTCACGGGGGCGAGGATCATCACCTTGTCACGGGGGTGAGGCTCATCACCTTGTCACGGGGGCGTGGATCATCACCTTGTCACGGGGGAGAGGATCATCACCTTGTCACGGGGGTGAGGTTCATCACCTTGTCACGGGGGAGAGGCTCATCACCTTGTCACGGGGGGCGAGGATCATCACCTTGTCACGGGGGGCGAGGCTCATCACCTTGTCACGGGGGTGAGGTTCATCACCTTGTCACGGGGGAGAGGCTCATCACCTTGTCACGGGGGCGAGGATCATCAACTTGTCACGGCGGCGAGGCTCATCACATTGTCACGGCGGCGAGGATCATCACCTTGTCACGGTGAGGATCATCACCTTGTCACGGGGGGTGAGGATCATCACCTTGTCACGGGGGGCGAGGCTCATCACCTTGTCACGGGGGCTAGGATCATCACCTTGTCACGGTGAGGATCATCACCTTGTCACGGGGGCGAGGCTCATCACCTTGTCACGGGGGCGAGGCTCATCACCTTGTCACGGGGGCGAGGATCATCACCTTGTCACGGTGAGGATCATCACCTTGTCACGGGGGCGAGGATCATCACCTTGTCACGGGGGCGAGGATCATCACCTTGTCACGGGGGTGAGGCTCATCACCTTGTCACGGGGGCGACGATCATCACCTTGTCACGGGGGCGAGGATCATCACCTTGTCACGGGGGTGAGGATCATCACCTTGTCACGGGGATGAGGCTCATCACCTTGTCACGGGGGCGAGGATCATCACCTTGTCACGGGGGCGAGGCTCATCACCTTGTCACGGGGGCGACGATCATCACCTTGTCACGGGGGCGAGGATCATCACCTTGTCACGGGGGCGAGGATCATCACCTTGTCACGGGGGGTGAGGATCATCACCTTGTCACGGCGTTGAGGATCATCACCTTGTCACGGGGGCGACGATCATCACCTTGTCACGGGGGTGAGGCTCATCACCTTGTCACGGCGGCGAGGATCATCACCTTGTCACGGCGTTGAGGATCATCACCTTGTCACGGCATTGAGGATCATCACCTTGTCACGGGGGTGAGGATCATCACCTTGTCACGGGGGTGAGGCTCATCACCTTGTCACGGCGGCGAGGATCATCACCTTGTCACGGCGTTGAGGATCATCACCTTGTCACGGCATTGAGGATCATCACCTTGTCACCGGGGCGAGGATCATCACCTTGTCACGGGGGCGACGATCATCACCTTGTCACGGGGGTGAGGCTCATCACCTTGTCACGGCGGCGAGGATCATCACCTTGTCACGGCGTTGAGGATCATCACCTTGTCACGGGGGGCGAGGATCATCACCTTGTCACGGGGGTGAGGCTCATCACCTTGTCACGGGGGCGAGGATCATCACCTTGTCACGGGGGTGAGGCTCATCACCTTGTCACGGGGGGTGAGGATCATCACCTTGTCACGGGGGCGAGGATCATCACCTTGTCATGGGGGTGAGGCTCATCACCTTGTCACGGGGGCGACGATCATCACCTTGTCACGGGGGTGAGGATCATCACCTTGACACGGGGGCGAGGATCATCACCTTGTCACGGGGGTGAGGCTCATCACCTTGTCACGGGGGTGAGGCTCATCACCTTGTCACGGGTGCGACGATCATCACCTTGTCACGGGGGCGAGGATCATCACCTTGTCACGGGGGTGAGGCTCATCACCTTGTCACGGGGGCGACGATCATCACCTTGTCACGGGGGTGAGGCTCATCACCTTGTCACGGGGGGTGAGGCTCATCACCTTGTCACGGCGGCGAGGATCATCTCCTTGTCACGGGGGCGAGGATCATCACCTTGTCACGGGGTGTGAGGATCATCACCTTGTCACGGGGTTGAGGCTCATCACCTTGTCACGGCGTTGAGGATCATCACCTTGTCACGGAATTGAGGATCATCACCTTGTCACGGGAGTGAGGCTCATCACCTTGTCACAGCGTTGAGGATCATCACCTTGTTACGGGGGCGACGATCATCACCTTGTCACGGGGGAGACGATCATCACCTTGTCACGGCGGCGAGGATCATCACCTTGTCACGGGGGTGTGGATGATCACCTTGTCACGGGGGCGAGGAACATCACCTTGTCACGGGGGTGAGGCTCATCACCTTGTCACGGGGGGCGAGGATCATCACCTTGTCACGGGGGTGAGGATCATCACCTTGTCACGGGGGCGAGGCTCATCACCTTGTCACGGGGGTGAGGATCATCACCTTGTCACGGGGGTGAGGCTTATCACCTTGTCACGGGGGTGAGGATCATCACCTTGTCACGGGGGGCGAGGATCATCACCTTGTCACGGGGGTGAGGCTAATCACCTTGTCACGGGGGTGAGGATCATCACCTTGTCACGGGGGCGAGGATCATCACCTTGTCACGGGGGCGACGATCATCACCTTGTCACGGGGGAGAGGATCATCACCTTGTCACGGGGGCGAGGCTCATCACCTTGTCACGGGGGCGAGGATCATCACCTTGTCACGGGGGTGAGGCTCATCACCTTGTCACGGCGTTGAGGATCATCACCTTGTCACGGCATTGAGGATCATCACCTTGTCACGGGGGCGAGGATCATCACCTTGTCACGGGGGCGAGGCTCATCACCTTGTCACGGGGGGGTGAGGATCATCACCTTGTCACGGGGGCGAGGATCATCACCTTGTCACGGCGGCGAGGATCATCACCTTGTCACGGGGGTGAGGCTCATCACCTTGTCACGGGGGCGACGATCATCACCTTGTCACGGGGGCGAGGATCATCACCTTGTCACGGGGGTGAGGCTCATCACCTTGTCACGGGGGTGAGGATCATCACCTTGTCACGGGGATGAGGCTCATCACCTTGTCACGGGGGCGAGGATCATCACCTTGTCACGGGGGCGAGGCTCATCACCTTGTCACGGGGGCGACGATCATCACCTTGTCACGGGGGCGAGGATCATCACCTTGTCACGGGGGGTGAGGATCATCACCTTGTCACGGCGTTGAGGATCATCACCTTGTCACGGGGGCGACGATCATCACCTTGTCACGGGGGTGAGGCTCATCACCTTGTCACGGCGGCAAGGATCATCACCTTGTCACGGCGTTGAGGATCATCACCTTGTCACGGCATTGAGGATCATCACCTTGTCACGGGGGTGAGGATCATCACCTTGTCACGGGGGTGAGGCTCATCACCTTGTCACGGCGGCGAGGATCATCACCTTGTCACGGCGTTGAGGATCATCACCTTGTCACGGCATTGAGGATCATCACCTTGTCACGGGGGCGAGGATCATCACCTTGTCACGGGGGCGACGATCATCACCTTGTCACGGGGGTGAGGCTCATCACCTTGTCACGGCGGCGAGGATCATCACCTTGTCACGGCGTTGAGGATCATCACCTTGTCACGGCATTGAGGATCATCACCTTGTCACGGGGGGCGAGGATCATCACCTTGTCACGGGGGTGAGGCTCATCACCTTGTCACGGGGGCGAGGATCATCACCTTGTCACGGGGGTGAGGCTCATCACCTTGTCACGGGGGGTGAGGATCATCACCTTGTCACGGGGGGCGAGGATCATCACCTTGTCACGGGGGTGAGGATCATCACCTTGTCACGGGGGCGAGGATCATCACCTTGTCACGGGGGTGAGGCTCATCACCTTGTCACGGGGGCGACGATCATCACCTTGTCACGGGGGCGAGGATCATCACCTTGTCACGGGGGTGAGGCTCATCACCTTGTCACGGGGGCGAGGATCATCACCTTGTCACGGGGGTGAGGCTCATCACCTTGTCACGGGGGCGACGATCATCACCTTGTCACGGGGGTGAGGCTCATCACCTTGTCACGGCGGCGAGGATCATCACCTTGTCACGGGGGCGAGGATCATCACCTTGTCACGGGGTGTGAGGATCATCACCTTGTCACGGGGGCGAGGATCATCACCTTGTCACGGGGGCGAGGATCATCACCTTGTCACGGGAGTGTGGATCATCACCTTGTCACGGGGTTGAGGCTCATCACCTTGTCACGGGGTTGAGGCTCATCACCTTGTCACGGCGTTGAGGATCATCACCTTGTCACGGCGTTGAGGATCATCACCTTGTCACGGCGTTGAGGATCATCACCTTGTCACGGCGTTGAGGCTCATCACCTTGTCACGGGGTTGAGGCTCATCACCTTGTCACGGCGTTGAGGATCATCACCTTGTCACGGGGGGTGAGGATCATCACCTTGTCACGGGGGTGAGGCTCATCACCTTGTCACAGCGTTGAGGATCATCACCTTGTTACGGGGGCGACGTTCATCACCTTGTCACGGGGGAGACGATCATCACCTTGTCACGGCGGCGAGGATCATCACCTTGTCACGGGGGTGTGGATCATCACCTTGTCACGGGGGTGAGGCTCATCACCTTGTCACGGGGGCGAGGATCATCACCTTGTCACGGGGGCGAGGCTCATCACCTTGTCACGGGGGTGAGGATCATCACCTTGTCACGGGGGTGAGGCTCATCACCTTGTCACGGGAGTGAGGATCATCACCTTGTCACGGGGGGCGAGGATCATCACCTTGTCACGGGGGTGAGGCGAATCACCTTGTCACGGGGGTGAGGATCATCACCTTGTCACGGGGGCGAGGATCATCACCTTGTCACAGGGGCGACGATCATCACCTTGTCACGGGGGAGAGGATCATCACCTTGTCACGGGGGCGAGGCTCATCACCTTGTCACGGGGGCGAGGCTCATCACCTTGTCACGGGGGCGAGGATCATCACCTTGTCACGGCGGTGAGGATCATCACCTTATCACGGCGGCGAGGATCATCACCTTGTCACGGGGGCGAGGATCATCACCTTGTCACAGGGGCGACGATCATTACCTTGTCACGGGGGGCGAGGATCATCACCTTGACACGGGGGCGAGGATCATCACCCTGTCCCGGGGGTGAGGATCATCACCTTGTCACGGCAGTGTGGATCATCACCTTGTCACGGGGGCGAGGCTCATCACCTTGTCACGGGGGCGACGATCATCACCTTGTCACGGTGAGGATCATCACCTTGTCACGGGGGGCGAGGATCATCACCTTGTAACGGGGGAGAGGCTCATCACCTTGTCACGGGGGCGAGGATCATCACCTTGTCACGGGGGTGAGGATCATCACCTTGTCACGGGGGTGAGGCTCATCACCTTGTCACGGGGGGCGAGGATCATCACCTTGTCACGGGGGCGAGGATCATCACCTTGTCACGGGGGTGAGGCTCATCACCTTGTCACGGGGGCGAGGATCATCACCTTGTCACGGGGGCGAGGTTCATCACCTTGTCACAGGGGTGAGGATCATCACCTTGTCACGGGCGGCGAGGATCATCACCTTGTCACGGGGGGTGAGGATCATCACCTTGTCACAGGGGGGCGAGGATCATCACCTTGTCACAGGGGCGAGGATCATCACCTTGTCACGGGGGCGAGGATCATCACCTTGTCACAGGGGCGAGGATCATCACCTTGTCACGGGGGCGAGGCTCATCACCTTGTCACGGGGGCGAGGATCATCACCTTGTCACGGGGGCGAGGATCATCACCTTGTCACGCGGGCGAGGATCATCACCCTGTCACGGGGGGCGAGGATCATCACCTTGTCACGGGGGCGAGGATCATCACCTTGTCACGGGGGTGAGGCTCATCACCTTGTCACTGCATTGGGGATCATCACCCTGTCACGGGGGGCGAGGATCATCACCTTGTCACGCGGGCGAGGATCATCACCTTGTCACGGGGGCGAGGCTCATCACCTTGTCACGGGGGCGAGGATCATCACCTTGTCACGGGGGTGAGGCTCATCACCTTGTCACTGCATTGGGGATCATCACCCTGTCACGGGGGGCGAGGATCATCACCTTGTCACTGCATTGGGGATCATCACCCTGTCACGGGGGGCGAGGATCATCACCTTGTCACGGCGGTGAGGATCATCACCTTGTCACGGGGGCGAGGATCATCACCTTGTCACGGGGGCTAGGATCATCACCTTGTCACGGGGGGCGAGGATCATCACCTTGTCACGGGGGCGAGGATCATCACCTTGTCACGGTGAGGATCATCACCTTGTCACGGGGGCGTGGATCATCACCTTGTCACGGGGGCGAGGATCATCACCTTGTCACGGTGAGGATCATCACCTTGTCACGGGGGCGTGGATCATCACCTTGTCACGGGGGGCGAGGATCATCACCTTGTCACGGCGGTGTGGATCATCACCTTGTCACGGGGGCGAGGATCATCACCTTGTCACGGGGGCGAGGATCATCAACTTGTCACGGGGGTGAGGCTCATCACCTTGTCACGGGGGCGTGGATCATCACCTTGTCACGGGGGAGAGGATCATCACCTTGTCACGGGGGTGAGGTTCATCACCTTGTCACGGGGGAGAGGCTCATCACCTTGTCACGGGGGGCGAGGATCATCACCTTGTCACGGGGGGCGAGGCTCATCACCTTGTCACGGGGGTGAGGTTCATCACCTTGTCACGGGGGAGAGGCTCATCACCTTGTCACGGGGGCGAGGATCATCAACTTGTCACGGCGGCGAGGCTCATCACATTGTCACGGCGGCGAGGATCATCACCTTGTCACGGTGAGGATCATCACCTTGTCACGGGGGGTGAGGATCATCACCTTGTCACGGGGGCGAGGCTCATCACCTTGTCACGGGGGCGAGGATCATCACCTTGTCACGGTGAGGATCATCACCTTGTCACGGGGGGCGAGGCTCATCACCTTGTCACGGGGGCGAGGCTCATCACCTTGTCACGGTGAGGATCATCACCTTGTCACGGGGGGCGAGGCTCATCACCTTGTCACGGGGGGCGAGGCTCATCACCTTGTCACGGGGGCGAGGCTCATCACCTTGTCACGGTGAGGATCATCACCTTGTCACGGCGGCGAGGATCATCACCTTGTCACGGTGAGGATCATCACCTTGTCACGGGGGGCGAGGCTCATCACCTTGTCACGGGGGCGAGGCTCATCACCTTGTCACGGGGGCGAGGATCATCACCTTGTCACGGGGGTGAGGCTCATCACCTTGTCACGGCGTTGAGGATCATCACCTTGTCACGGCATTGAGGATCATCACCTTGTCACGGGGGCGAGGATCATCACCTTGTCACGGGGGCGAGGCTCATCACCTTGTCACGGGGGGGTGAGGATCATCACCTTGTCACGGGGGCGAGGATCATCACCTTGTCACGGCGGCGAGGATCATCACCTTGTCACGGGGGCGAGGATCATCACCTTGTCACGGGGGCTAGGATCATCACCTTGTCACGGTGAGGATCATCACCTTGTCACGGGGGCGAGGCTCCTCACCTTGTCACGGGGGCGAGGCTCATCACCTTGTCACGGGGGCGAGGATCATCACCTTGTCACGGTGAGGATCATCACCTTGTCACGGGGGCGAGGATCATCACCTTGTCACGGGGGTGAGGCTCATCACCTTGTCACGGGGGCGACGATCATCACCTTGTCACGGGGGCGAGGATCATCACCTTGTCACGGGGGTGAGGATCATCACCTTGTCACGGGGATGAGGCTCATCACCTTGTCACGGGGGCGAGGATCATCACCTTGTCACGGGGACGAGGCTCATCACCTTGTCACGGGGGCGACGATCATCACCTTGTCACGGGGGCGAGGATCATCAGCTTGTCACGGGGGCGAGGATCATCACCTTGTCACGGGGGGTGAGGATCATCACCTTGTCACGGCGTTGAGGATCATCACCTTGTCACGGGGGCGACGATCATCACCTTGTCACGGGGGTGAGGCTCATCACCTTGTCACGGCGGCGAGGATCATCACCTTGTCACGGCGTTGAGGATCATCACCTTGTCACGGCATTGAGGATCATCACCTTGTCACGGGGGTGAGGATCATCACCTTGTCACGGGGGTGAGGCTCATCACCTTGTCACGGCGGCGAGGATCATCACCTTGTCACGGCGTTGAGGATCATCACCTTGTCACGGCATTGAGGATCATCACCTTGTCACGGGGGCGAGGATCATCACCTTGTCACGGGGGCGACGATCATCACCTTGTCACGGGGGTGAGGCTCATCACCTTGTCACGGCGGCGAGGATCATCACCTTGTCACGGCGTTGAGGATCATCACCTTGTCACGGCATTGAGGATCATCACCTTGTCACGTGGGGCGAGGATCATCACCTTGTCACGGGGGTGAGGCTCATCACCCTGTCACGGGGGCGAGGATCATCACCTTGTCACGGGGTTGAGGCTCATCACCTTGTCACGGGGGGTGAGGATCATCACCTTGTCACGGGGGCGAGGATCATCACCTTGTCACGGGGGTGAGGCTCATCACCTTGTCACGGGGGCGACGATCATCACCTTGTCACGGGGGTGAGGATCATCACCTTGACACGGGGGCGAGGATCATCACCTTGTCACGGGGGTGAGGCTCATCACCTTGTCACGGGGGTGAGGCTCATCACCTTGTCACGGGTGCGACGATCATCACCTTGTCACGGGGGCGAGGATCATCACCTTGTCACGGGGGTGAGGATCATCACCTTGTCACGGGGGTGAGGCTCATCACCTTGTCACGGGTGCGACGATCATCACCTTGTCACGGGGGCGAGGATCATCACCTTGTCACGGGGGCGAGGATCATCACCTTGTCACAGGGGCGACGATCATTACCTTGTCACGGGGGGCGAGGATCATCACCTTGACACGGGGGCGAGGATCATCACCCTGTCCCGGGGGTGAGGATCATCACCTTGTCACGGCGGTGTGGATCATCACCTTGTCACGGGGGCGAGGCTCATCACCTTGTCACGGGGGCGACGATCATCACCTTGTCACGGTGAGGATCATCACCTTGTCACGGGGGGCGAGGATCATCACCTTGTAACGGGGGAGAGGCTCATCACCTTGTCACGGGGGCGAGGATCATCACCTTGTCACGGGGGTGAGGATCATCACCTTGTCACGGGGGTGAGGCTCATCACCTTGTCACGGGGGGCGAGGATCATCACCTTGTCACGGGGGTGAGGCTCATCACCTTGTCACGGGGGCGAGGATCATCACCTTGTCACGGGGGCGAGGTTCATCACCTTGTCACAGGGGTGAGGATCATCACCTTGTCACGGGCGGCGAGGATCATCACCTTGTCACGGGGGGTGAGGATCATCACCTTGTCACAGGGGGGCGAGGATCATCACCTTGTCACAGGGGCGAGGATCATCACCTTGTCACGGGGGCGAGGATCATCACCTTGTCACAGGGGCGAGGATCATCACCTTGTCACGGGGGCGAGGCTCATCACCTTGTCACGGGGGCGAGGATCATCACCTTGTCACGGGGGCGAGGATCATCACCTTGTCACGCGGGCGAGGATCATCACCCTGTCACGGGGGGCGAGGATCATCACCTTGTCACAGGGGGCGAGGATCATCACCTTGTCACGGGGGCGAGGATCATCACCTTGTCACGGGGGTGAGGCTCATCACCTTGTCACTGCATTGGGGATCATCACCCTGTCACGGGGGGCGAGGATCATCACCTTGTCACTGCATTGGGGATCATCACCCTGTCACGGGGGGCGAGGATCATCACCTTGTCACGGCGGTGAGGATCATCACCTTGTCACGGGGGCGAGGATCATCACCTTGTCACGGGGGCGAGGATCATCACCTTGTCACGGGGGCTAGGATCATCACCTTGTCACGGGGGGCGAGGATCATCACCTTGTCACGGGGGCGAGTATCATCACCTTGTCACGGTGAGGATCATCACCTTGTCACGGGGGCGTGGATCATCACCTTGTCACGGGGGCGAGGATCATCACCTTGTCACGGTGAGGATCATCACCTTGTCACGGGGGCGTGGATCATCACCTTGTCACGGGGGGCGAGGATCATCACCTTGTCACGGCGGTGTGGATCATCACCTTGTCACGGGGGCGAGGATCATCACCTTGTCACGGGGGCGAGGATCATCAACTTGTCACGGGGGTGAGGCTCATCACCTTGTCACGGGGGCGTGGATCATCACCTTGTCACGGGGGAGAGGATCATCACCTTGTCACGGGGGTGAGGTTCATCACCTTGTCACGGGGGAGAGGCTCATCACCTTGTCACGGGGGGCGAGGATCATCACCTTGTCACGGGGGGCGAGGCTCATCACCTTGTCACGGGGGTGAGGTTCATCACCTTGTCACGGGGGAGAGGCTCATCACCTTGTCACGGGGGCGAGGATCATCAACTTGTCACGGCGGCGAGGCTCATCACATTGTCACGGCGGCGAGGATCATCACCTTGTCACGGTGAGGATCATCACCTTGTCACGGGGGGTGAGGATCATCACCTTGTCACGGGGGGCGAGGCTCATCACCTTGTCACGGGGGCGAGGCTCATCACCTTGTCACGGGGGCGAGGATCATCACCTTGTCACGGGGGTGAGGCTCATCACCTTGTCACGGCGTTGAGGATCATCACCTTGTCACGGCATTGAGGATCATCACCTTGTCACGGGGGCGAGGATCATCACCTTGTCACGGGGGCGAGGCTCATCACCTTGTCACGGGGGGGTGAGGATCATCACCTTGTCACGGGGGCGAGGATCATCACCTTGTCACGGCGGCGAGGATCATCACCTTGTCACGGGGGCGAGGATCATCACCTTGTCACGGGGGCTAGGATCATCACCTTGTCACGGTGAGGATCATCACCTTGTCACGGGGGCGAGGCTCATCACCTTGTCACGGGGGCGAGGCTCATCACCTTGTCACGGGGGCGAGGATCATCACCTTGTCACGGTGAGGATCATCACCTTGTCACGGGGGCGAGGATCATCACCTTGTCACGGGGGTGAGGCTCATCACCTTGTCACGGGGGCGACGATCATCACCTTGTCACGGGGGCGAGGATCATCACCTTGTCACGGGGGGTGAGGATCATCACCTTGTCACGGGGATGAGGCTCATCACCTTGTCACGGGGGCGAGGATCATCACCTTGTCACGGGGGCGAGGCTCATCACCTTGTCACGGGGGCGACGATCATCACCTTGTCACGGGGGCGAGGATCATCAGCTTGTCACGGGGGCGAGGATCATCACCTTGTCACGGGGGGTGAGGATCATCACCTTGTCACGGCGTTGAGGATCATCACCTTGTCACGGGGGCGACGATCATCACCTTGTCACGGGGGTGAGGCTCATCACCTTGTCACGGCGGCGAGGATCATCACCTTGTCACGGCGTTGAGGATCATCACCTTGTCACGGCATTGAGGATCATCACCTTGTCACGGGGGTGAGAATCATCACCTTGTCACGGGGGTGAGGCTCATCACCTTGTCACGGCGGCGAGGATCATCACCTTGTCACGGCGTTGAGGATCATCACCTTGTCACGGCATTGAGGATCATCACCTTGTCACGGGGGCGAGGATCATCACCTTGTCACGGGGGCGACGATCATCACCTTGTCACGGGGGTGAGGCTCATCACCTTGTCACGGCGGCGAGGATCATCACCTTGTCACGGCGTTGAGGATCATCACCTTGTCACGGCATTGAGGATCATCACCTTGTCACGTGGGGCGAGGATCATCACCTTGTCACGGGGGTGAGGCTCATCACCCTGTCACGGGGGCGAGGATCATCACCTTGTCACGGGGTTGAGGCTCATCACCTTGTCACGGGGGGTGAGGATCATCACCTTGTCACGGGGGCGAGGATCATCACCTTGTCACGGGGGTGAGGCTCATCACCTTGTCACGGGGGCGACGATCATCACCTTGTCACGGGGGTGAGGATCATCACCTTGACACGGGGGCGAGGATCATCACCTTGTCACGGGGGTGAGGCTCATCACCTTGTCACGGGGGTGAGGCTCATCACCTTGTCACGGGTGCGACGATCATCACCTTGTCACGGGGGCGAGGATCATCACCTTGTCACGGGGGTGAGGATCATCACCTTGTCACGGGGGTGAGGCTCATCACCTTGTCACGGGTGCGACGATCATCACCTTGTCACGGGGGCGAGGATCATCACCTTGTCACGGGGGTGAGGATCATCACCTTGTCACGGGGGTGAGGCTCATCACCTTGTCACGGGGGCGACGATCATCACCTTGTCACGGGGGTGAGGCTCATCACCTTGTCACGGGGGCGAGGATCATCACCTTGTCACGGGGGTGAGGCTCATCACCTTGTCACGGGGGCGACGATCATCACCTTGTCACGGGGGTGAGGCTCATCACCTTGTCACGGGGGGTGAGGCTCATCACCTTGTCACGGCGGCGAGGATCATCACCTTGTCACGGGGGCGAGGATCATCACCTTGTCACGGGGTGTGAGGATCATCACCTTGTCACGGGGTTGAGGCTCATCACCTTGTCACGGCGTTGAGGATCATCACCTTGTCACGGAATTGAGGATCATCACCTTGTCACGGGAGTGAGGCTCATCACCTTGTCACAGCGTTGAGGATCATCACCTTGTTACGGGGGCGACGATCATCACCTTGTCACGGGGGAGACGATCATCACCTTGTCACGGCGGCGAGGATCATCACCTTGTCACGGGGGTGTGGATGATCACCTTGTCACGGGGGCGAGGATCATCACCTTGTCACGGGGGTGAGGCTCATCACCTTGTCACGGGGGGCGAGGATCATCACCTTGTCACGGGGGCGAGGATCATCACCTTGTCACGGGGGTGAGGATCATCACCTTGTCACGGGGGCGAGGATCATCACCTTGTCACGGGGGCGAGGCTCATCACCTTGTCACGGGGGTGAGGATCATCACCTTGTCACGGGGGTGAGGCTTATCACCTTGTCACGGGGGTGAGGATCATCACCTTGTCACGGGGGGCGAGGATCATCACCTTGTCACAGGGGTGAGGCTAATCACCTTGTCACGGGGGTGAGGATCATCACCTTGTCACGGGGGCGAGGATCATCACCTTGTCACAGGGGCGACGATCATCACCTTGTCACGGGGGAGAGGATCATCACCTTGTCACGGGGGCGAGGCTCATCACCTTGTCACGGGGGCGAGGATCATCACCTTGTCACGGGGGTGAGGCTCATCACCTTGTCACGGCGTTGAGGATCATCACCTTGTCACGGCATTGAGGATCATCACCTTGTCACGGGGGCGAGGATCATCACCTTGTCACGGGGGCGAGGCTCATCACCTTGTCACGGGGGGGTGAGGATCATCACCTTGTCACGGGGGCGAGGATCATCACCTTGTCATGGCGGCGAGGATCATCACCTTGTCACGGGGGTGAGGATCATCACCTTGTCACGGGGGTGAGGCTCATCACCTTGTCACGGGGGCGACGATCATCACCTTGTCACGGGGGTGAGGATCATCACCTTGTCACGGGGGTGAGGCTCATCACCTTGTCACGGGGGCGAGGATCATCACCTTGTCACGGGGGTGAGGCTCATCACCTTGTCACGGGGGCGACGATCATCACCTTGTCACGGGGGTGAGGCTCATCACCTTGTCACGGGGATGAGGCTCATCACCTTGTCACGGGGGCGAGGATCATCACCTTGTCACGGGGGCGAGGCTCATCACCTTGTCACGGGGGCGACGATCATCACCTTGTCACGGGGGCGAGGATCATCAGCTTGTCACGGGGGCGAGGATCATCACCTTGTCACGGGGGGTGAGGATCATCACCTTGTCACGGCGTTGAGGATCATCACCTTGTCACGGGGGCGACGATCATCACCTTGTCACGGGGGTGAGGCTCATCACCTTGTCACGGCGGCGAGGATCATCACCTTGTCACGGCGTTGAGGATCATCACCTTGTCACGGCATTGAGGATCATCACCTTGTCACGGGGGTGAGAATCATCACCTTGTCACGGGGGTGAGGCTCATCACCTTGTCACGGCGGCGAGGATCATCACCTTGTCACGGCGTTGAGGATCATCACCTTGTCACGGCATTGAGGATCATCACCTTGTCACGGGGGCGAGGATCATCACCTTGTCACGGGGGCGACGATCATCACCTTGTCACGGGGGTGAGGCTCATCACCTTGTCACGGCGGCGAGGATCATCACCTTGTCACGGCGTTGAGGATCATCACCTTGTCACGGCATTGAGGATCATCACCTTGTCACGTGGGGCGAGGATCATCACCTTGTCACGGGGGTGAGGCTCATCACCCTGTCACGGGGGCGAGGATCATCACCTTGTCACGGGGTTGAGGCTCATCACCTTGTCACGGGGGGTGAGGATCATCACCTTGTCACGGGGGCGAGGATCATCACCTTGTCACGGGGGTGAGGCTCATCACCTTGTCACGGGGGCGACGATCATCACCTTGTCACGGGGGTGAGGATCATCACCTTGACACGGGGGCGAGGATCATCACCTTGTCACGGGGGTGAGGCTCATCACCTTGTCACGGGGGTGAGGCTCATCACCTTGTCACGGGTGCGACGATCATCACCTTGTCACGGGGGCGAGGATCATCACCTTGTCACGGGGGTGAGGATCATCACCTTGTCACGGGGGTGAGGCTCATCACCTTGTCACGGGTGCGACGATCATCACCTTGTCACGGGGGCGAGGATCATCACCTTGTCACGGGGGTGAGGATCATCACCTTGTCACGGGGGTGAGGCTCATCACCTTGTCACGGGGGCGACGATCATCACCTTGTCACGGGGGTGAGGCTCATCACCTTGTCACGGGGGCGAGGATCATCACCTTGTCACGGGGGTGAGGCTCATCACCTTGTCACGGGGGCGACGATCATCACCTTGTCACGGGGGTGAGGCTCATCACCTTGTCACGGGGGGTGAGGCTCATCACCTTGTCACGGCGGCGAGGATCATCACCTTGTCACGGGGGCGAGGATCATCACCTTGTCACGGGGTGTGAGGATCATCACCTTGTCACGGGGTTGAGGCTCATCACCTTGTCACGGCGTTGAGGATCATCACCTTGTCACGGAATTGAGGATCATCACCTTGTCACGGGAGTGAGGCTCATCACCTTGTCACAGCGTTGAGGATCATCACCTTGTTACGGGGGCGACGATCATCACCTTGTCACGGGGGAGACGATCATCACCTTGTCACGGCGGCGAGGATCATCACCTTGTCACGGGGGTGTGGATGATCACCTTGTCACGGGGGCGAGGATCATCACCTTGTCACGGGGGTGAGGCTCATCACCTTGTCACGGGGGGCGAGGATCATCACCTTGTCACGGGGGCGAGGATCATCACCTTGTCACGGGGGTGAGGATCATCACCTTGTCACGGGGGCGAGGATCATCACCTTGTCACGGGGGCGAGGCTCATCACCTTGTCACGGGGGTGAGGATCATCACCTTGTCACGGGGGTGAGGCTTATCACCTTGTCACGGGGGTGAGGATCATCACCTTGTCACGGGGGGCGAGGATCATCACCTTGTCACAGGGGTGAGGCTAATCACCTTGTCACGGGGGTGAGGATCATCACCTTGTCACGGGGGCGAGGATCATCACCTTGTCACAGGGGCGACGATCATCACCTTGTCACGGGGGAGAGGATCATCACCTTGTCACGGGGGCGAGGCTCATCACCTTGTCACGGGGGCGAGGATCATCACCTTGTCACGGGGGTGAGGCTCATCACCTTGTCACGGCGTTGAGGATCATCACCTTGTCACGGCATTGAGGATCATCACCTTGTCACGGGGGCGAGGATCATCACCTTGTCACGGGGGCGAGGCTCATCACCTTGTCACGGGGGGGTGAGGATCATCACCTTGTCACGGGGGCGAGGATCATCACCTTGTCATGGCGGCGAGGATCATCACCTTGTCACGGGGGTGAGGATCATCACCTTGTCACGGGGGTGAGGCTCATCACCTTGTCACGGGGGCGACGATCATCACCTTGTCACGGGGGTGAGGATCATCACCTTGTCACGGGGGTGAGGCTCATCACCTTGTCACGGGGGCGAGGATCATCACCTTGTCACGGGGGTGAGGCTCATCACCTTGTCACGGGGGCGACGATCATCACCTTGTCACGGGGGTGAGGCTCATCACCTTGTCACGGGGGGTGAGGCTCATCACCTTGTCACGGCGGCGAGGATCATCACCTTGTCACGGGGGCGAGGATCATCACCTTGTCACGGGGTGTGAGGATCATCACCTTGTCACGGGGTTGAGGCTCATCACCTTGTCACGGCGTTGAGGATCATCACCTTGTCACGGAATTGAGGATCATCACCTTGTCACGGGAGTGAGGCTCATCACCTTGTCACAGCGTTGAGGATCATCACCTTGTTACGGGGGCGACGATCATCACCTTGTCACGGGGGAGACGATCATCACCTTGTCACGGCGGCGAGGATCATCACCTTGTCACGGGGGTGTGGATGATCACCTTGTCACGGGGGCGAGGATCATCACCTTGTCACGGGGGTGAGGCTCATCACCTTGTCACGGGGGGCGAGGATCATCACCTTGTCACGGGGGCGAGGATCATCACCTTGTCACGGGGGTGAGGATCATCACCTTGTCACGGGGGCGAGGATCATCACCTTGTCACGGGGGCGAGGCTCATCACCTTGTCACGGGGGTGAGGATCACCACCTTGTCACGGGGGTGAGGCTTATCACCTTGTCACGGGGGTGAGGATCATCACCTTGTCACGGGGGGCGAGGATCATCACCTTGTCACGGGGGTGAGGCTAATCACCTTGTCACGGGGGTGAGGATCATCACCTTGTCACGGGGGCGAGGATCATCACCTTGTCACAGGGGCGACGATCATCACCTTGTCACGGGGGAGAGGATCATCACCTTGTCACGGGGGCGAGGCTCATCACCTTGTCACGGGGGCGAGGATCATCACCTTGTCACGGGGGTGAGGCTCATCACCTTGTCACGGCGTTGAGGATCATCACCTTGTCACGGCATTGAGGATCATCACCTTGTCACGGGGGCGAGGATCATCACCTTGTCACGGGGGCGAGGCTCATCACCTTGTCACGGGGGGGTGAGGATCATCACCTTGTCACGGGGGCGAGGATCATCACCTTGTCATGGCGGCGAGGATCATCACCTTGTCACGGGGGTGAGGCTCATCACCTTGTCACGGGGGCGACGATCATCACCTTGTCACGGGGGCGAGGATCATCACCTTGTCACGGGGGTGAGGCTCATCACCTTGTCACGGGGGTGAGGCTCATCACCTTGTCACGGGGGTGAGGCTCATCACCTTGTCACGGGGGCGAGGATCATCACCTTGTCACGGGGGCGAGGCTCATCACCTTGTCACGGGGGCGACGATCATCACCTTGTCACGGGGGCGAGGATCATCACCTTGTCACGGGGGCTGAGGATCATCACCTTGTCACGGCGTTGAGGATCATCACCTTGTCACAGGGGCGACGATCATCACCTTGTCACGGGGGTGAGGCTCATCACCTTGTCACGGCGGCAAGGATCATCACCTTGTCACGGCGTTGAGGATCATCACCTTGTCACGGCATTGAGGATCATCACCTTGTCACGGGGGTGAGGATCATCACCTTGTCACGGGGGTGAGGCTCATCACCTTGTCACGGCGGCGAGGATCATCACCTTGTCACGGCGTTGAGGATCATCACCTTGTCACGGCATTGAGGATCATCACCTTGTCACGGGGGCGAGGATCATCACCTTGTCACGGGGGCGACGATCATCACCTTGTCACGGTGAGGATCATCACCTTGTCACGGGGGTGAGGCTCATCACCTTGTCACGGTGAGGATCATCACCTTGTCACGGGGGTGAGGCTCATCACCTTGTCACGGCGGCTAGGATCATCACCTTGTCACGGCGTTGAGGATCATCACCTTGTCACGGCATTGAGGATCATCACCTTGTCACGGGGGGCGAGGATCATCACCTTGTCACGGGGGTGAGGCTCATCACCTTGTCACGGGGGCGAGGATCATCACCTTGTCACGGGGGTGAGGCTCATCACCTTGTCACGGGGGGTGAGGATCATCACCTTGTCACGGGGGGCGAGGATCATCACCTTGTCACGGGGGTGAGGATCATCACCTTGTCACGGGGGCGAGGATCATCACCTTGTCACGGGGGTGAGGCTCATCACCTTGTCACGGGGGCGACGATCATCACCTTGTCACGGGGGCGAGGATCATCACCTTGTCACGGGGGTGAGGCTCATCACCTTGTCACGGGGGTGAGGCTCATCACCTTGTCACGGGGGCGAGGATCATCACCTTGTCACGGGGGTGAGGCTCATCACCTTGTCACGGGGGCGACGATCATCACCTTGTCCCGGGCTGAGGCTCATCACCTTGTCACGGCGGCGAGGATCATCACCTTGTCACGGGGGCGAGGATCATCACCTTGTCACGGGGTGTGAGGATCATCAGCTTGTCACGGGGGCGAGGATCATCACCTTGTCACGGGGGCGAGGATCATCACCTTGTCACGGGGGTGTGGATCATCACCTTGTCACGGGGTTGAGGCTCATCACCTTGTCACGGCGTTGAGGATCATCACCTTGTCACGGAATTGAGGATCATCACCTTGTCACGGGGGTGAGGCTCATCACCTTGTCACAGCGTTGAGGATCATCACCTTGTTACGGGGGCGAAGATCATCACCTTGTCACGGGGGTGAGGATCATCACCTTGTCACGGCGGCGAGGATCATCACCTTGTCACGGGGGCGAGGAGCATCACCTTGTCACGGGGGCGAAGATCATCACCTTGTCACGGGGGTGAGGATCATCACCTTGTCACGGCGGCGAGGATCATCACCTTGTCACGGGGGCGAGGAGCATCACCTTGTCACGGGGGAGACGATCATCACCTTGTCACGGCGGCGAGGATCATCACCTTGTCACGGGGGTGTGGATGATCACCTTGTCACGGGGGCGAGGATCATCACCTTGTCACGGGGGTGAGGATCATCACCTTGTCACGGGGGGCGAGGATCATCACCTTGTCACGGGGGCGAGGCTCATCACCTTGTCACGGGGGTGAGGATCATCACCTTGTCACGGGGGTGAGGCTCATCACCTTGTCACGGGAGTGAGGATCATCACCTTGTCACGGGGGGCGAGGATCATCACCTTGTCACGGGGGTGAGGCTAATCACCTTGTCACGGGGGTGAGGATCATCACCTTGTTACGGGGGCGAGGATCATCACCTTGTCACAGGGGCGACGATCATCACCTTGTCACGGGGGCGAGGCTCATAACCTTGTCACGGGGGCGAGGCTCATCACCTTGTCACGGGGGCGAGGATCATCACCTTGTCACGGCGGTGAGGATCATCACCTTGTCACGGCGGCGAGGATCATCACCTTGTAACGGGGGCGAGGATCATCACCTTGTCACAGGGGCGACGATCATCACCTTGTCACGGTGAGGCTCATCACCTTGTCACGGGGGCGAGGCTCATCACCTTGTCACGGCGGCGAGGATCATCACCTTGTCACGGCGGCGAGGATCATCACCTTGTCACGGGGGTGAGGCTCATCACCTTGTCACGGGGGCGAGGATCATCACCTTGTCACGGGGGCGAGGATCATCACCTTGTCACGGGGGTGAGGCTCATCACCTTGTCACGGGGGCGAGGATCATCACCTTGTCACGGCGGTGAGGCTCATCACCTTGTCACGGGGGTGAGGTTCATCACCTTGTCACGGGGGTGAGGATCATCACCTTGTCACGGGGGAGAGGATCATCACCTTGTCATGGGGGTGTGGATCATCACCTTGTCACGGGGGCGAGGCTCATCACCTTGTCACGGGGGGGTGAGGATCATCACCTTGTCACGGGGGCGAGGATCATCACCTTGTCACGGCGGCGAGGATCATCACCTTGTCACGGGTGTGAGGCTCATCACCTTGTCACGGGGGCGACGATCATCACCTTGTCACGGGGGCGAGGATCATCACCTTGTCACGGGGGTGAGGCTCATCACCTTGTCACGGGGGTGAGGATCATCACCTTGTCACGGGGGTGAGGATCATCACCTTGTCACGGGGGTGAGGATCATCAGCTTGTCACGGGGATGAGGCTCATCACCTTGTCACGGCGTTGAGGATCATCACCTTGTCACGGCATTGAGGATCATCACCTTGTCACGGGGGGCGAGGATCATCACCTTGTCACGGGGGTGAGGCTCATCACCTTGTCACGGGTGCGAGGATCATCACCTTGTCACGGGGGTGAGGCTCATCACCTTGTCACGGGGGGTGAGGATCATCACCTTGTCACGGGGGGCGAGGATCATCACCTTGTCACGGGGGTGAGGATCATCACCTTGTCACGGGGGCGAGGATCATCACCTTGTCACGGGGGTGAGACTCATCACCTTGTCACGGGGGCGACGATCATCACCTTGTCACGGGGGCGAGGATCATCACCTTGTCACGGGGGTGAGGCTCATCACCTTGTCACGGGGGTGAGGCTCATCACCTTGTCACGGGGGCGAGGATCATCACCTTGTCACGGGGGTGAGGCTCATCACCTTGTCACGGGGGCGACGATCATCACCTTGTCACGGGGGTGAGGCTCATCACCTTGTCACGGCGGCGAGGATCATCACCTTGTCACGGGGGCGAGGATCATCACCTTGTCACGGGGTGTGAGGATCATCACCTTGTCACGGGGGCGAGGATCATCACCTTGTCACGGGGGCGAGGATCATCACCTTGTCACGGGGGTGTGGATCATCACCTTGTCACGGGGTTGAGGCTCATCACCTTGTCACGGGGTTGAGGCTCATCACCTTGTCACGGCGTTGAGGATCATCACCTTGTCACGGAATTGAGGATCATCACCTTGTCACGGGGGTGAGGCTCATCACCTTGTCACAGCGTTGAGGATCATCACCTTGTTACGGGGGCGACGTTCATCACCTTGTCACGGGGGAGACGATCATCACCTTGTCACGGCGGCGAGGATCATCACCTTGTCACGGGGGTGTGGATGATCACCTTGTCACGGGGGCGAGGATCATCACCTTGTCACGGGGGTGAGGCTCATCACCTTGTCACGGGGAGCGAGGATCATCACCTTGTCACGGGGGCGAGGATCATCACCTTGTCACGGGGGCGAGGCTCATCACCTTGTCACGGGGGTGAGGATCATCACCTTGTCACGGGGGTGAGGCTCATCACCTTGTCACGGGAGTGAGGATCATCACCTTGTCACGGGGGGCGAGGATCATCACCTTGTCACGGGGGTGAGGCTAATCACCTTGTCACGGGGGTGAGGATCATCACCTTGTCACGGGGGCGACGATCATCACCTTGTCACGGGGGTGAGGCTCATCACCTTGTCACGGGGGCGAGGATCATCACCTTGTCACGGGGGCGAGGATCATCACCTTGTCACGGCGGCGAGGATCATCACCTTGTCACGGCGTTGAGGATCATCACCTTGTCACGGGGGTGAGGATCATCACCTTGTCACAGGGGCGACGATCATCACCTTGTCACGGGGGAGAGGATCATCACCTTGTCACGGGGGCGAGGCTCATCACCTTGTCACGGGGGCGAGGCTCATCACCTTGTCACGGGGGCGAGGATCATCACCTTGTCACGGCGGCGAGGATCATCACCTTGTCACGGCGGCGAGGATCATCACTTTGTCACGGGGGCGAGGATCATCACCTTGTCACGGGGGCGACGATCATCACCTTGTCACGGTGAGGCTCATCACCTTGTCACGGGGGCGAGGCTCATCACCTTGTCACGGCGGCGAGGATCATCACCTTGTCACGGCGGCGAGGATCATCACCTTGTCACGGGGGTGAGGCTCATCACCTTGTCACGGGGGCGAGGATCATCACCTTGTCACGGGGGTGAGGCTCATCACCTTGTCACGGGGGCGAGGATCATCACCTTGTCACGGCGGTGAGGCTCATCACCTTGTCACGGGGGTGAGGTTCATCACCTTGTCACGGGGGTGAGGATCATCACCTTGTCACGGGGGAGAGGATCATCACCTTGTCATGGGGGTGTGGATCATCACCTTGTCACGGGGGCGAGGCTCATCACCTTGTCACGGGGGGGTGAGGATCATCACCTTGTCACGGGGGCGAGGATCATCACCTTGTCACGGCGGCGAGGATCATCACCTTGTCACGGGGGTGAGGCTCATCACCTTGTCACGGGGGCGACGATCATCACCTTGTCACGGGGGCGAGGATCATCACCTTGTCACGGGGGTGAGGCTCATCACCTTGTCACGGGGGTGAGGATCATCACCTTGTCTTGGGGGTGTGGATCATCACCTTGTCACGGGGATGAGGCTCATCACCTTGTCACGGGGGCGAGGATCATCACCTTGTCACGGGGGCGAGGCTCATCACCTTGTCACGGGGGCGACGATCATCACCTTGTCACGGGGGCGAGGATCATCACCTTGTCACGGGGGCGAGGATCATCACCTTGTCACGGGGGGTGAGGATCATCACCTTGTCACGGCGTTGAGGATCATCACCTTGTCACGGGGGCGACGATCATCACCTTGTCACGGGGGTGAGGCTCATCACCTTGTCACGGCGGCGAGGATCATCACCTTGTCACGGCGTTGAGGATCATCACCTTGTCACGGGGGGCGAGGATCATCACCTTGTCACGGGGGTGAGGCTCATCACCTTGTCACGGGGGCGAGGATCATCACCTTGTCACGGGGGTGAGGCTCATCACCTTGTCACGGGGGGTGAGGATCATCACCTTGTCACGGGGGGCGAGGATCATCACCTTGTCACGGGGGTGAGGATCATCACCTTGTCACGGGGGCGAGGATCATCACCTTGTCACGGGGGTGAGGCTCATCACCTTGTCACGGGGGCGAGGCTCATCACCTTGTCACGGGGGCGACGATCATCACCTTGTCACGGGGGCGAGGCTCATCACCTTGTCACGGGGGTGAGGCTCATCACCTTGTCACAGGGGTGAGGCTCATCACCTTGTCACGGGGGCGAGGATCATCACCTTGTCACGGGGGCGACGATCATCACCTTGTCACGGGGGTGAGGCTCATCACCTTGTCACGGCGGCGAGGATCATCACCTTGTCACGGGGGCGAGGATCATCACCTTGTCACGGGGTGTGAGGATCATCACCTTGTCACGGGGGCGAGGATCATCACCTTGTCACGGGGGCGAGGATCATCACCTTGTCACGGGGGTGTGGATCATCACCTTGTCACGGGGTTGAGGCTCATCACCTTGTCACGGGGTTGAGGCTCATCACCTTGTCACGGCGTTGAGGATCATCACCTTGTCACGGAATTGAGGATCATCACTTTGTCACGGGGGTGAGGCTCATCACCTTGTCACAGCGTTGAGGATCATCACCTTGTTACGGGGGCGACGATCATCACCTTGTCACGGGGGAGACGATCATCACCTTGTCACGGCGGCGAGGATCATCACCTTGTCACGGGGGTGTGGATGATCACCTTGTCACGGGGGCGAGGATCATCACCTTGTCACGGGGGTGAGGCTCATCACCTTGTCACGGGGGGCGAGGATCATCACCTTGTCACGGGGGCGAGGATCATCACCTTGTCACGGGGGCGAGGCTCATCACCTTGTCACGGGGGTGAGGATCATCACCTTGTCACGGGGGTGAGGCTCATCACCTTGTCACGGGAGTGAGGATCATCACCTTGTCACGGGGGGCGAGGATCATCACCTTGTCACGGGGGTGAGGCTAATCACCTTGTCACGGGGGTGAGGATCATCACCTTGTCACGGGGGCGAGGATCATCACCTTGTCACAGGGGCGACGATCATCACCTTGTCACGGGGGAGAGGATCATCACCTTGTCACGGGGGCGAGGCTCATCACCTTGTCACGGGGGCGAGGATCATCACCTTGTCACGGCGGTGAGGATCATCACCTTGTCACGGCGGCGAGGATCATCACCTTGTCACGGGGGCGAGGATCATCACCTTGTCACAGGGGCGACGATCATCACCTTTTCACGGTGAGGCTCATCACCTTGTCACGGGGGCGAGGCTCATCACCTTGTCACGGCGGCGAGGATCATCACCTTGTCACGGCGGCGAGGATTATCACCTTGTCACGGGGGTGAGGCTCATCACCTTGTCACGGGTGCGAGGATCATCACCTTGTCACGGGGGCGAGGATCATCACCTTGTCACGGGGGTGAGGCTCATCACCTTGTCACGGGGGCGAGGATCATCACCTTGTCACGGCGGTGAGGCTCATCACCTTGTCACGGGGGTGAGGTTCATCACCTTGTCACGGGGGTGAGGATCATCACCTTGTCACGGGGGAGAGGATCATCATCTTGTCATGGGGGTGTGGATCATCACCTTGTCACGGGGGCGAGGCTCATCACCTTGTCACGGGGGGCGAGGATCATCACCTTGTCACGGGGGGTGAGGATCATCACCTTGTCACGGGGGTGAGGATCATCACCTTGTCACAGCAGCGAGGATCATCACCTTGTCACGGGGGCGAGGATCATCAACTTGTCACGGGGGCGAGGATCATCACCTTGTCACGGGGGAGAGGATCATCACCTTGTCACGGGGGCGAGGATCATCAACTTGTCACGGGGGCGAGGATCATCACCTTGTCACGGGGGTGAGGCTCATCACCTTGTCACGGGGGCGAGGATCATCACCTTGTCACGGGGGTGAGGATCATCACCTTGTCACGGGGGTGAGGCTCTTCACCTTGTCACGGCGGCGAGGTTCATCACCTTGTCACGGGGGCGAGGATCATCACCTTGTCACGGGGGTGAGGCTCATCACCTTGTCACGGGGGCGAGGATCATCACCTTGTCACGGGGGTGAGGATCATCACCTTGTCACGGCGGCGAGGATCATCACCTTGTCACGGGGGTGAGGCTCATCACCTTGTCACGGGGGCGAGGATCATCACCTTGTCACGGGGGTGTGGATCATCACCTTGTCACGGGGGGCGAGGATCATCACCTTGTCACGGGGGGCGAGGATCGTCACCTTGTCACGGGGGTGAGGATCGTCACCTTGTCACGGGAGTCGAGGATCGTCACCTTGTCACGGGGGTGAGGATTGTCACCTTGTCACGGGGGGCGAGGATCATCACCTTGTCACGGGGGCGAGGATCATCACCTTGTCACGGGGGTGAGGATCATCATCTTGTCACGGGGGCGTGGATCATCACCTTGTCACGGGGGTGAGGCTCATCACCTTGTCACGGTGGCGAGGATCATCACCTTGTCACGTTACAGTACCAGAGACCCAGGTTCAATTCCCACTGCTGTCTGTAAGGAGTTAGTACATTCTCCCAGTGTCCGCCTGGGTTTCCTCCAGGTGCTCTGGTTTCCTCCCACAGTCCAAAGTTGGTAGGTCAATTGGTCATTGTAAATTGCCCCGTGGTTAGGCTAGGGTTAAATCGGGGGTTGCTGGGCATTGTGGCTTGAAGGGCTGGAAGGGCCTATTCTGCAATGTATCTCACCAAATAAATAAATGTAGGAACCTCTCTCTCTCATTCACACTCCCCATCCTTCTTTTATTAAGGGCACAATATAGAATAGACAATAGAAAAAGGAAGTTCAAGTATTTGTGCCTGTACACAAATTATTCATGTGTGCTGTATAAATAGTGGAGCCACACCACTTAGCAAATCAAAATAGATTGCTAGTTTTGCACTGCGTAACTATTGCATGGGACCATAAGGCTAATCTGTAGTTTACGTTTGAACTGACAGAACAGAACAGGCAGGAACAATGCATCAATCTTAATTCACAGCTGTGCATAGCAATGGAGATAATTACCAAGACCAAACATATTAACTATCTAAGCAATATAATGCGAGGAATTTGGGCTTGCATTTCCATTTTGCTGGACCTCCCCACCTTCAGAGGAACAATTGAGAAAAAGAAAGCATCTTGCATTAGATTGCCCTGACAATGACCACTGACACAAGCAAAGCTTCATCGTACAATCCAGCCAATTAGGACGCAAAGGCTCCTCTGCCCGAATTCCAAGCGAGACATCCAGTAAGAAGTTTTGTAGCTAAACAAGAACACTTGTCAGATGAAGCAACAATGGGATTGATTTTCATGGCCCCTGCTGGTGAGAACAGGGAGTGCGCAGAAAGAGACAGAGCTGAACTAACAACAGGATTTCCATGCCTGACAGTTTTCAAATATTAAAACACTCAAGTGGGCAGAGTTAAGAAGGCACCAAGTGGCTGGCACTTTGAGCTCATCTATGGAAACAGCTTAAATTTCTCTCTTCAGTGTCTCTTTTTTTCCTTTTCAAGGTGCTGGAGTTCTATCGAGGTCCTGACCTGCAACGGCACTCAAACTGCGTTTTTTTTTAATGGCGGATGAGTTCCCACTCCTAGAGTTCGCTGGCCAACTGTCTTCCGACTTTCTGCAAGTACAGCTTGGAAGATGGCGCCACGGAGGTGTGGCCCTGTGGACGGCTGATTCCAAGCCGGTGTTGTATTACAGTAGAAGGAACAACAGGGTTTTGCTGCAGCGGAAGTACGGACGGAGGTCTTTGTAGTCGACCAATCACACTCTCTCTTTTTCTCAGTGGTGGGGAGAGTTTGCTGCCAATTCTCAAGTTGGAGAATCTCGGAATAAAAGCCATACAATAGACCATAACACCATAATAGTGACTGCTAGTCTCCCTTTTCGCTGTGAAATCTCTCTACCCCTTTTTAGTGAGAGGGAGAGAGTTGTGGCATGCCAAAAATGCCAGATAAACAATGCTTTTTGTTGTCTGCAGATCATGGTCTCCCTTTGGGTGCTTTGCATTTCTTTGGAGGCTGGTGGGTGCTGATGCTTTTTTGCAGAGACGGTTGGGGGGAGAGCAAGGTTGATGCTAGTATACATTCTCTGATAATAAACGGAACCATCTGAATCTTCTTAATAGCTGTTCATAAACACAGAAAATACCTCCTTCCTACCACCTTCACCAGGGCTGCTCCTGTGCTCTGCCAGCTAAAAGGGGAAGTGGAACCTTTCAACCACCCAGTCTGCTTTGCAATTCCGAATCTGAAAAGCAATGTGTTAGGTCTCCTCAGATACAGTAGAATCTGAAAAGCAATGTGTTAGGTCTCCTCAGATATAGTAGAATCTGAAAAGCAATGTGTTAGGTCTCCTCAGATATAGTAGAATCTGAAAAGCAATGTGTTAGGTCTCCTCAGATACAGTAGAATCTGAAAAGCAATGTGTTAGGTCTCCTCAGATATAGTAGAATCTGAAAAGCAATGTGTTAGGTCTCCTCAGATATAGTAGAATCTGAAAAGCAATGTGTTAGGTCTCCTCAGATACAGTAGAATCTGAAAAGCAATGTGTTAGGTCTCCTCAGATATAGTAGAATCTGAAAAGCAGATGACAAAAACATATACATTACCTACCCTGCTTGACCAATCGATTAACTGATGAGGCAATATTTTAAATTTACATTTGATTCAAATTTTAATTTCATGGCAGCAAGAGTGACCTCTAGTGTACATTTATGACCTCAGTTTTCCATCCAAGAATGCTTTGAATCTTGAGGTGTTGAATGATGCACATTCTTTACATCTCTGATCATGTGAAACAGGTTTTCTGATGCTCCAGACAAAGAAGTTTAATTTTTAAGTATATTGCTCCCCTCTCCCGCTGTCCACTCTCTGTTTACATGCATCATAACATGGCCAGGGTGAGAACAAATGATCTGAGTAACTTGAAATAACTTGCACAAAATTCTGGGAGATCTCAGCAAGTCAGGCAGCATCTATGAAAGAGAATACACAGCCGATGCTTTGGGCTGAGATCCTTCATGAGGACTGGAAAGGAAAGCAGAATAAGGAAGTGTGGGGATAGGAAAGAGTAAAAGCTCGGGAGATAGGTGAGACCAGGTGAAGGGGAAGTTGGGTGGGTGATGAACTAAGAAGCTTGAAGGGGATTGGTGGAAGAGGTAAAGGGATGAAGAAAAAGGAGTCTAATAGGAGAGAACAGCCTCCAACCTGATGGCATGAACATCAATTATCTCCAACTGTTGGCAATTCGCCTCTTTGTTTCTTTTCCCCATTCATTGTGACTTAGATTAATCTTTATGTCTTGCACTGTACACATCATGTGTCAGTGATAATAAACCTAATTTTGGTTCTGATCCTGATTCCGATTCTGGAATGGCTAGTTAACAGATAAGGACAATAACACCAGAGCCACTGCACAGGGGAATTGAGCTGCACGATAGCATTGTTCGTACTATAAAAAAAGGGTTGGATTTATGACCTCATTGAAAAATAGAGTACATTTAACTGTACCAGTAAGAGAATTATTATCATATTATTTCACTTCAGTCTCCACATTCTTGTAATAGCAATGCATTTCCATAATTCATTATTTCCCCATTTCTATAAACTTATAATTTGCAACCTTTGGGTAACAAACAGCCAAACTTTAAAAATGTTGTTCCTGAGGCATGAGATTTTTCTTCCAGCATTTAGACTTTTGATCCAGGAATCAAAGGTTCCTACCTTCTTTTCTTTTTGATTGTACAGAAAACATAAATCAATGTTTGTAGGTTTAAAGAACAAATCTCTAGAGAATGAAGTGATTTACTGCTATGAATGAAGATATCGGAAATTAAGCCCAAAGTGTAGCCATAATGTCAGTGAGAGAAAACGAAAGGGCAATCCTATTTTAATGAACTTCAAACAGATTGGCAGTAAAGTTACAGATATATCTCCTATAGTCTTACAAAGGGTAGTCACATTAATGAAATGGCCAGAGAAGGATAAGGAGACAGCAGAGGATGTGGATGTGTAGTGTGTAGGCCTTCCTTAGTCTCAATAGACCATGGATTTGCACCTTGAAAAGTTTCCAGGACACAAGCCTGGGCAAGGTTTTTTTTATGGAAGACCGGCAGTTGCCCAAGCTGCAAGCCTCCCCTCTCCACGCCACCAATGTTGTCCAAGGGAAGGGCATTAGGACCCATACAGCTTGGCACCGGTGTCATCGCAGAACAATGTGTGGTTAAGTGCCTTGCTCAAGGACACACATGCAAGCCTCAGCTAAGGCTCGAACTAGCGACCTTCAGATCACTAGACGAATGAATGACTTAACGCCAAGTGTAGTAGGGAAAGAATGTAACTGGCTAGTTGGGTTCCCTATGGAAGGGACACATCCTCAAAGAAGAACTCTTCATGGTCTGTGTGGTTCATGAAAACAGAAACAAACCTAGGCATTAGGAAATAGTGAACTGGAGGAAAGCAAAATTAAAGAGCAGGGCCAATTGAAGCAGAAAAGGCTAATATATGGATATGACTTCCGTATTTATATTTCTAACAACTCAGCATCATTTGCCCCATTTGCTTCATCCTGGTTTCCAAATAAACAATCCCATCAGTTCCATTCCCCTCCAACGTTAGTGCACAATTCACTCTCTCACATGAACAGCATCTACACAACTTCGGCTTTGACCATTTACTTATATTAGGGATCATTTTCACACCATTAAGGACCCCCTATCACCCAGGTCACGCCTCGTTCTCATTGCTACCATTAGGAAGGAGGTACAGAAGCCTGAAGGCACACACTCTGCGATTCAGGAACAGCTTCTTCCCCTCTGCCATCCGATTCCTGAATGGACTTGAACCCATGAACACTACCTCAATACAATTTTATTTCTATATTTTGCACTACTTATTTAATTAATTATTTTATATATATTTGTTGTCTTTGAGGCAGTACTTCAATACATAATAATGAAAAAGAGTGAATTACAGTAAATATATATATATAAATTATACATAAATATGTATAAATAATATACATATATATAAATTCTATAAATGTCTATTTATATAAATAATGTCTAATAGATATATTCAAAGGCAACACGAGTGAATCTGCAGATGCTGGAAATAAATAAAAACACAAAATGCTGGCAGAACTCAGCAGGCCAGACATCATCTATGGGAGGAGGTAGTGACGACGTTTCGGGCCGAAACCCTTCATCAGGAGTGAAGTAACATGGGATGGTCGAGGGGGGATAAGAAGTGGAGGGAGGGATGAAGTAGAGAGTTGGGAAGTGATAGGCTGGAGGGAAATGGGCTGGGGGAAGGTGGAGAATTATGGGAAATAAAAGAGAAAGAAAGGTAGGGCTGGGGGGAGATTATAGTGAGGGGGGAAAGAGAGAGAGAAAGAGAACCAGACTAAAATTATAGATAGGGATGGGGTAAGGGGGGGCAGGGGTATCAATGGAGGTCTGTGAGTTGAATGTTCATGCCGGCAGGTTGGAGGCTACCTAGGCGGGAGATAAGGTGTTGCTCCATCGACCTGCGTGTGGCCTCATCTTGACAGTAGAGGAGGCCATGGACAGATATGTCGGAGTGGGAGTGGTCTGTGGAATTGAAGTGTGTGGCCACAGGGAGATCCCGCCACTGCTGGAGGACTGAGCGCTGGTGTTCGGCGAAACGGTGGCCATTTATACATTGGGGAGACCCGCCGCAGACTGGGAGACCGTTTGAGGCCACACGCAGGTCGATGGAGCAACACCTTATCTCCCGCTATGTTGGCACCTTCCAGAGGCAGTAATCAGTTCCCAAAGAAGTTCATCCTGGGAAAAGAGCAATGGCTCTGTTTGTTGTGGGTCAACAAAAGATACTCAATCCTCTTGGCCACAAATTAAGAGAAGTAGGATCTTGAAACTTACATCTGCTGTCTTCCTGCCCAGTTTGGCTGATGTGCTTAAGAAATCAGAACAAATGAGGCAGACAAAAGCACCAAAATCATCAAGTAAAAGCTACTTTATTTGGAAGTTGTATCTAGATAATGTCAAGGGTTTGAATCAGTGCTATATGGATCACTTATCATTCTATCACTCACTACAGTGGGTCCTGCAGTGTGCTCTACTTCTGGATAATGTGCATTGCACAAGTGGACTCATAGGCACTTGTGATGAAGAGCACTTAGTAAGCACACACACACACACACACACACACACACACATACTCACACACACGCACGCACTCACACATGCACACTCACTGACACACTCACACACACACTCACGCACACACTCACACACTCACTGACACACACACACACTCGACTCACTCACTCACACACACACACTCACTCACTCACTCACACACACTCGACTCACTCACTCACACACACACACTCACTCACTCACTCACACACACACTCACACAGACACACTCACACACACAGACACACTCACACTCACACACACTCACATGCACACACACTCACACACACATGCACACACACTCGCACTCACACTCACACACAAACTCACACACACACTTGCCATTCTGCTGTCACTGTGCTGAGTGTACACACTTCAATGTCTTCCCTGGGATCGCCTAAAATGGGTCCTAAAGCTTCGGCTTTTTTGTGTCTTTCCCACCATACGTGGTGGAATATTCCATTTCTTTAGTGATGGGGATGTGTATATGTTGTTTGTATTGTTACGAACCCCGTAACTGGGTCACTTACCAGCAAAGATAGAGAGGTCCGTTGAAGTCTGATGATACTATTTTTAACAGTATTTATTAGTAAAAATACACAAAAATAATATCAATGCAAATATACAGATAATATACGTCATCAATACTAAATCTAAAAGTACAGGTATAATAATAATCAATAAGAAATAGCTCTATCATTGTCTAGGGGATAATGTATTGTCCGATGGGAATATAAAAGTCACTCAGTTCATGCAGGCTGCAGCCTTTGGGGACCGCTGGGTTTGCAATGGTTGGAGAGAGAGAGAGATTTGGAAAAAAACTTGCCGATTCCTTTTATGATTTTCGATCCGTCGGAGTCTCGTTGGTGTGGCCGTTCACTTGTGGCCTCTCCTTTAGCTAAAGCCATTCTTCCGTGGCAAGCCCGCCAATCCCAGACAAGGGAGGACGCACACGAGCTCCCACCGGCTGTCGCTATTAAACGCTGTCACTGGATTTCCAGTGTTTCTCCTGGTGCGTCTAAAGGGGTTGTTCCCCAGACCCTCTTTTATCCTTACTCACGGGGTCTCAGATGTCAATCAGGTTGAGATGATGCAATCCCTCAACCAGCCCACTCTGGTCGTCCCCTGAGGGGCTTCAATGAATAGTACAGTACTCAATACACAATTCCGTCTCCAAAAGACAATAGCCGTTATCAGTGGTTTTGTTTCGCTGAGGCCAGGACACATTCCAAACCTTGTGGATTCTCTCTCATTTCCTGGGTCCCAGACCCAAATTAATAGCGATCTTGCGATTCTCAAAAAGGAGGGGGCGACTTTCTACCCTTCGGCCCCTCAGAGTTGCGGCACATTCATAACAGTATGCTGTATTTAAGGTAGATACTTCTGTTCACTCTGTAATATGCTTGTAACTACATTGTGGGGTGCATCACCTTCTAATTCATGTCTAGCCCTAAGTTAACTTTGTGGGTAATTAAAGATGGCATCACCTGGTTCCTAATAAATCTGGGGATCATTGTTTTCAGTACGAGAAAGAGAGATCGGGGCTGGACAAAAGCAGTATTATTGTGCTTTCCGGCAGATACCTTTTTATAAATATTGACAGTTATCTTTTGCTATTTTCGCAATTTTTTTCTAAGTTCGATTTTTGACACACCTCATAAGCATCTTTGCACTAAAGTGCCAAGTGACTCCAGCCATTTTTTTTTCCTGTGGTCGTAACCCACATATGTAACAGCACTGAATATCTTCAAATTCCAACTTACTCAGCCACTCACAATTAATTCACTGCTGTCACCTTCAGTCATTCCCTTCTCACTAGTTTAATATGCCGTGCCTCACATGATCAACCACTAACCATGCCTTCATTCTCATCCTGGATCTTTTCTTGGTATGCAAAGTTTTCTTCAGTCCTCTGTAAAATGTTGTTTGTTGTACGTAATCAATATATAAGTGTGGGCTGATAATGATTGTCAAATCAAGGTCTGTGAACCAAAGATTACTTGTTTATATGACTGAAACCTATTGGTAAAATGCTGTTCATCTCTAACAAGACTGGGTGAATAAGAAAACAAACTGCCTGCCGCTCAGGCAAATGTGAGTGCAAAGCATCTGACCTATCTCCCAGTCAGCTTTACAAAACCTAGTTTGACAATGCCCTAGGTCCTTGCCTCCTGCAGTTTTACCAGTCCCTTCTGGAATCCCAGGTCAAAAAGAGGTCACTTTGATTGAACTTGCCTTCTTCTTTAACTTGTTCTCATTGTTCAGGACTGCAGTTCTTACATTGTCCCACAGAGATTCTTCATTCCTGAACCCTTCTTCCTTTGAAATTGCTACCTCTCTTCTGCAAGGCTTGAAATATGTCATTCCCAACTGCCAGTGCATTCAAACTATCTCACACATATTTCTTGTTCAGAATCTCAGTGACAGTGACTGGCATATTTATTTGAAGCCTTTAATGGAGATATCACTCCAAATAATTCAATCTCTGTGAATTTAACATAGGGGTACTTCTAATGTAATCGTACACTCAAGTCCTTAGATAACTATATTTTCTGAACGCTTGATGAGTTATCAACTACAAAAGAACTTGAACTTCAGAATTACTACACTTCTAAATATTTATAGATATTTCTTTAGTTGAGGTGCAGCAAGTAAGTATAATATTTAATCATTGGCACATTCAGAAAAATATAAATTAAAAATGTTAACAAAATGCTCTGGGTAAAATGAAATAGATCAAAATGAAAACTGAAAGGTACCTTTTGAAGAAACATCAAAAGGGAAAGCAAGGGGGTACACATAGGATTTAACTTTGAAGACCACATTTGTATTCATTATAAAATCTCATTATATTTTGAGATCTGATTGAGGAGAAATTGCGTTTGATGTAGCATGCACAAAGATACATATTTTATCAGATAAAGATTGGAGATAGCATGAAAGCTAAGTTAATGTTGTGATTGATTGTAGTGAAGGGATTGTTATAATTTAGGCAAAATAATTAGGCTGTGAATTAGCCTTATGTTTGGGGATGTAACCTCATCCACTTCACGGTCCACATTACACTGATGCACAAATTCTGGAGAGTCCAAGTGCATTAACTCCATTTCAGCAACTTTTTAAGAAGCAGAAATTTTGTCGAGCCTGGGATTTAACTGCAACCAATGAGATTTATGTTGAAAAGCATGAATGTCCCTCCAAATTAATCACAAGAGGAAAATCCCCCTAGATCGTACCTCATCATTCAATCAGTCCCGATATTTGCTTCTCCTCAAATAATGTTAGCAGGCAAAATGCCTGAAGAAAATTCACAGCGAACGTAAAACATAGAACATTGAAAACAGAACAGAACAGCAGCAAGCACTTCTGCAAATGATGTCTTTGCCAACCACAATGGCAACTGAAACTGCTCTTCGCTGCCTGCAGACAGTCCTTCCATTCCCTGTCTGTTTGTGTATTTATCTAAGTGTCTCTTACATGTTGCTATCCTGTCTGCTTCCACTATCACCCCTTGCAATGCATTCCAGATACCTACCACTCTCTGTGTAAAAAGCATGTCTCTAAAATCTCCCGGAAATTACTTCTGGTAATTTCACTCCCCTTTCCATTCCCCATTCTGGCTCCCTTCTTATCCCTTCTCTTCTCCTCACATGGTGCCCCTCCTTCCTCCCTTTCTCCTACTGCTCACTTCCCTCTCCTATCAAATTACTTCTTCGTCATCGTTTACCTTTTCCATCTATCATCTCTATGCTTCTCATTTCATTCTCCCTTCCTCACCCAACTACTTTCCCCCACAGCTGATTTCACCTATGACCTTCCAGCCTGTACTCCTTTCTTGTCCCCTGTGATTGATGTTCACTTCCTGTGCCTCTTTCTCATGTCAGCAAGCTCACTTTTTAAACACAGCAGTTGCTACTTGTAAGGAAAAAAAAACAGTTGTAAGTAAACTTCCAACAAATAACAGTTGTTTAATTTCTGGTCGTAAACGGAATCCAGTCTTCAGTTCTTAAAATGTAAATGGAAAGCAGTAATCAGCCTGAAGTCAAAGACACAGCTTTACAAACATGCTCTGTTTATACCCCAGACTTGCTGGCTTATACCACAAGGCTAACCCCTCAAGAGATGCTGTATAAGACAATGGGTTACTTAATTTAGTTGTTTTAAAAGAGACAATGTTAACTAAGTTACTTAGTTCAAGGAAGCTTGCAGACCAGATGGATAATATCACTTAGCATATCAAATAACTGCTCTATTAATGTTAGGTGTTTTTTGTATTAAAGGAAGTTAGCTTCACAGCATTGATTATGGAGAGCTGAGGTCTACGTCTCCAAAAAGCTTGTATATCTTTTGTGTAAAAAGGGTATCTGAGGAAATCTCATATGTGTGTGAAGTCACCCAAGTGGCAGAGGAAAAGGGTATAAATGTAGGGAGCAGTACAGGCTTATTAGCAATGGGTTAAGGAACATCAAGAAACCTGAAAGAATCATGGAACAAACTAAACTCTATTCCTCCAGCTTCAGTTTCTGTGGCAGACAATATGTGTGTCTGCCTCTCTAGTATATCTTTTTAGTAGTAGTAATTATACCTGTGTTTTGGAAATCCTTTGTGTTTTAGAAATGGTTTTTAATTTGGGAATATTGAAGATATAAATCCTCTGTGGGTTTTAAATGTGTTTTAAAAGATGTTGTTTGGATTTAAATTCATATCACTGAAAATTAATGAACTGTGTTTGAAACTTCTTTGTTGGCTGGAAGTTACTTTTGGTATCTTCTCCTTGGTAGAAACAGGAGACGCACCGCTCAAATAGTGGGTATTGGCAGCTAAACTTGCCATGGAGAATAAACAGGAAAGTAAACTAGTCTTTGCGGATTGGGTAGTTACCGTGTAATCTCCCTTTAATGTGATTACTCTTGGCTATTTACATCTGATAAGTATTAAGGTCTTCAACTGAGTTCAGAGCTTCTCTGTCAGCAGACCCAATACCATCACATCCTTTCCTTCTTATTCCAGCTTCTTTTCTTCTCCCGCTTTTCCAATGCTGATGAAGGGTCTTGGCCAAATTGTTGACTCTTTGTTTCTCTTCATAGATGATGCCTGGCCTGCTGGGTCCCTCCAACATTTTGTGTGTGTTACTCTGGATTCCCCTTAAATCTCTCCTCCACCCCCCCCCCCCCGCAGTTTAAAGTAATGCTTTCTAGTATTTTATATTTCTCTTCGGGAAAGAAACTCTGATTCTCTACCCTATCTATGCATATCATAAATTTTATATACCTCTATTAGGTTACCCCATTCAGCCTACGACACTGCCTACCTGGTATAACCTCTTAGAGAACTAGTACTCTCTAATCTAGGCAGCCTCCAATGAATCTCTTCTGCAACTTCTCCAAAGCTCCACTTTCTAATTATAATGTGGTGTCTAGAACCTCACACAATACTCTAGTTAGGACAATTATCGTTGGTGTGGGCAGCGGAGTGGGAGTAAGGAGTGCTCGTGATCGACAGACGACTGGAGATCGGAGGATTGGAGGATCAGCCGTTGTAGGTAGGCCGAGACCCTCGGACCTACCTGGAGAATACCTGAGGAGGAAGGTAAAGCTGCGCAAGCACGGGTGATGTCAGCGGCGAGCGCGGGCTTTAAAAAGCGGCCCACTTTCAGGAGCGGGCAGCGTCGGTGTGGGCAGTGGAGTGCGCAGGAGCAGAGTGCTGGGCTTTGGCTCAGCGGGCTTCGGCAAGAAGCCTGCTTTTCATTTATTCTGACTAATCTGGGATCAGGTAATGGGGGAGACAGTTAGAGCAGTGGTGTGCTCCGTATGCAGTATGTGGGAGGTCAGGGTTCACACAGTTGTCCCTGATGACCACACCTGCAATAGGTGCATCCAGCTGCAGCTCCTATCAGACCGAGTTAGGGAATTGGAGCTGGAGCTGGATGAACTACGGATCATTCGGGAGGCAGAGGCAGAGATAGATAAGAGTTATCGGGAGGTAGTCACACCGAAAAGACAGGAGGTAGGCAAATGGGTGACAGTCAAGAGAGGCAGGGGGAGCAGACAGAGAGAGAAGAGCACCCCTGTGGCTGTTCCCATCAAAAATAAGTATACCGTTTTGGATACTGTTGGTGAGGATGACCTACCAGGAACAAGCTGCAGTGGTCCTGTCTCTGGCACTGAGGTTGGACCCTCGACTAGGAAGGGGAGGAGGGAAGAGAAGAGAGCGGTATTGATAGGGGATTCTATAGTCAGGGAGATGGATAGGAGATTTTGTGGGGAAGATCGGGAGTCTCGGATGGTATGTTGCTTCCCTGGTGCCGGGGCCCGAGACATCTCAGATCGGGTGCAGGTTATTCTCGAGAGGGAGGGCAAGAATCCAGATGTTGTGGTCCATGTAGGGACCAATGACGTGGGTAGGATGGGTTCTGCGTAGGGAGTTCAGGGAGTTAGGTGTGAAGCTGAAGAGCAGGACCCCCAGGGTAACAATCTCTGGATTGCTACCTGTGCCACGTGCGAGTGAGGCAAGGAACAGAAAGATTATAAAGATTAATACGTGGCTGAGAGGATGGTGCAGGAGGGAGGGCTTCAGGTTTGTAGATAATTGGGCTTTGTTCCAGGGAAGGTGGGATCTGTTCCGACGGGACAGTTTACACCTGAACTGGAGCAGTATTAACATTCTTGCAGGGAAGTTTGCTAGTGCTTCTTGGGGGGGGTTAAACTAAATTTGCAGGGGGCGGGGATCCAGAATGTGAGACAGGATAGCGAGAGGAAGAATAAAGGACAGGAATGCACTGCCTCGGAAGGTAGTGGAGGCCAATTCTCTGGATGCTTTCAAGAAGGAGCTAGATAGGTATCTTATGGATAGGGGAATCAAGGGATATGGGACAAGGCAGGAACCGGGTATTGATAGTAGTTGATCAGCCATGATCTCAAAATGGCGGGGCAGGCTCGAAGGGCTGAATGGTCTACTTCTGCACCTATTGTCTATTGTCTATTGTCTATTATTTAGTAAATAATGCCACAGTATTGAACTGGTTAATACGATACTATTGTTAGCTCTGGGCGTCGGAGGTCAAAGTTCAGTCCTGGTGTCCTCTGTAAGGAGTCTTAGTACATCCTTCCCGTGGAATGCTTGGGTTTTATCCAGCTGCTCTGGTTTCCTCCCACAATCCAAAGATATACCGGGTAGGTAAATTGGTCATTGTGAATTGTCCCACGATTAGGTTAGGGTTAACTCAAGGTCATTGGGGGTTGCTGGGCAGTGTGGCTTGAAGGGTTGGAGGAGCCTATTCTATGCTGTATCTCTAAATTAATAAATTAATAAAGGAATTAATAAAATAAATCATTCATGAATCTGGAATTGGTGCTACAAATTTATTGTTTCTATTTGCAATCAATTTGAATGTTACACATCCATTTCTATTTATGAAAGGTAGTGAATTTGCAGTAGGTGCTATTAAAGCAAAGTGGTTCCTTTCTGTTTCATCCTGGACCTGAAACATCATTGAATTGACGATGATGAACCCACTACTCTTTTTGAACCCATATCAAATTGGAATAATTCCACAGTCTCCTAAAGATGGCATTGCTGAATCCATCAACAAGGATCATGATTGTTAATAATTCCTGAGTATCCCAGTGCAGCCTGGAAGAGATTAATGGCATAAAAGATGAGAACTCTATTATTTGATACTCTGCAATCATTGGCAATGCTGTTCGACAGTTGATCTTAGCTACAAATCTCCAAGGTGAACTTGATTTTCTGTGTGAATTATGCACAAAAGCAAGCTTCATATCAATGTCATTTCAGGATCAACTCTGAGTGGCGACATCAGAGAGAGTGACACACAGTTATAGATGCCTAGGTTCTTTGCTGATTACGCTTTTTCCCACAGTCCCTATTTGTTTCTTCCTTCATTAATGTTGCATGCACAGAAGCATGTTCTGCTTCACTGAATACTGCACTGCATTTTAATTCTCAGCTGATGAGTACAAGTAAAAGGAAGAGCATAGGAGGTACAGATGAACTCTGCATGAATGGTAGCTCTCTGTCAACTGATTCATAAAACAGCAGACTGCCGGAAAGAAAAGATAGTGGCCTGGAGAGTTTAAAATTGGAAATTATTTAGGTGATCAGCTGATTGCTTTGGAAAGTGGCACAGTTGGAAAAGGTTTATGGAGAACAGTATACGGGAAGAACTGGAGGGACGAATATTATACTAATTGACCAAGTTCTCAAAGAACAGTGCTCATCCTCATAGAGGATACATTACCAGTCCTCATAGAGGAAATGAGAAATTTCAAGATCCTGAGTGTCAAGATCTCTAAGGATCTAACCTGGTCCCAACATAGAAACATAGAACATAGAACAATACAGCACAGTACAGGCCCTTCGGCCTACAATGTTGTGCCGACCCTTAAACCCTGCCTCCCATATAACCCTCCACCTTAAATTCCTCCATATACCTATCTAGTAGTCTCTTAAACTTCACTAGTGTATCTGTCTCCACCACTGACTCAGGCAGTGCATTCCACGCACCAACCACTCTCTGAGTGAAAAACCTTCCTCTAATATCCCCCTTGAACTTCCCTCCCCTTACCTTAAAGCCAGGTCCTCTTGTACTGAGCAGTGGTGCCCTGGGGAAGAGGTGACACAATGATGCAGTTATAAAGAAGGCAAGACAGCGATTATACTTTATTAGTAGTTTGAAGAGATTTGTGTCAAAACTTCTATAGCTGTACCAGGGAGAGCATTCTGATAGGCTGCATCACTGTCTAGTATCGGGGGGGGGGGGGGGGGGGAAGGTGGGCTACTGCACAGGACCAAAAGAAGCTACAAAGGGTTATTAATTTATTTGGCTCCATCTTGGATACTAGCCTACAGAGTTCCCAGGACATCTTCAAGGAGCGGTGTCTCAGAAAGGCAGTGTCCACTATTAAGGACCTCCAGCAACCAGGGAATGCCCTTTTCTCACTGTTACCATCAGGGAGGAGGTACAGAAGCCTGAAGGCACACACTCAATGATTCAGGAACAGCTTCTTCCCCTCTGCCATGCAATTCTTTAATGGATATTTGAACCCTTGGACACTACCTTTTTAACATATATTATTTCTGTTTTTGAGCAATTTTTTATCTATTCAATATACGTATACTGTAATTGATTTATTATTTTTTTTTTTTCTTAGATATCCTGTATTGCTTTGAACTGCTGCTGCTAAATTAACAAATCTCACGTCACATGCTGATGATAATAAACCTGATTCTGGTTTTGAGAATTCAAAGTTCAAAGTAAAGTAACTTTAATTGTCACAACATACAACCCTGATTCATTTTCCTGTAGGCATACTCAACAAATCTATAGAATATTAACTAAAACAGGGTCAATGAAAGATCAACTAGAGTGTAGAAGACAACAAACTGTGCAAGTGCAAATATAAATAAATAATCAGAACATGAGATAGCAAGGTAAAGAGTTGTTAAACTGAGATCATTGGTTGTGGGATGAATGGACACTTCTTTCATTGGTTGTGGGATGAATGGACACTTCTTTCTGGGTGCTGTCAAATGATGAAGTTACCAGGAGGATAGAAAAAAAGGTTTAGGGACATGTTCAAAGCTTCTTTGAAAAAAAAATACGATGTCCCTCCTGACTTTTGGGAATCCCTGACTCGTGATCATTCAGATTAGAGAAGGAGATTTCAGGGTGGGTGTAATCTTGAGTTCCTGCAACAGAATTGGAATCACTGACATAAGAAATTAGTTGCTTTGCAGCAGCAGTACAGCACAGTACATAAAAATATAAATTACAATAAGAAGTATATAAAAAATAATTAAATAAGTAGTGTGAAAAGAGACCAAAATAGTGAGGTAGCATTCCTGTGTTGGTTCATTGTCCATTCAGAAATTTGATGGAGGAGGGGAAGAAGCTGCTCCTGAAACATTGAGTGTATGTCTTCAGGCTCCTGGACCTCCTCTCTGTTGGTAGTAATAAGAAGAGGACATATCCTGGGTGATGGGGGTCCCTAATGATGGATGCTGCCTTTTTGGGGCATCAACATTTGAAGATGTCCTTATTGCTGGAGAAGCAAGTGGCCATGATGGAGCTGGTTGAGTTTGCAACTCTCTGCGTCTTTTTCCGATTTAGAGCAATGATCCGCCCGTGTCAGATAGTGATGCCACCAGTTAGAATGCTCTCCATGGTACATCTGTAGAAATTTGCTAGACTTGTTGGTGACATACCAAATCTCTTCAAAGTCCTAATAAAATATAACTACTAATGTGCCTTCTTCATAATTGCATCAATATGTTGGGCCCAGGATAGATCTTCAGCGATGTTGACAACCAGGAACCTGAAACTGCTCACCTTTTCTGCTGCTGATCCCTCGATGAGGACTGGTGTGTGTTCCCTCGAGTTCCACTTCCTGAGTCCACAATCAATTCTTTGGTCTTTCTGCCACTGACTTCAAGGTTGATGATGCAGCACCACTCGTCTTATCTCACTCGTGCACACCTCCTCATTGCCATCTGAGATTCTGCCAACAACAGTTGTGTCATTGGCAAATTTACAGGTGGCGTTTGAGCTGTGCCCAGTCACACAGTCATGGGTGTTGAGAGAGTAGAGCAGCAAGTTAAGTACATTTCTTGAGGCCTGCCGAGTATCAGCAAGGGGTAGATGTTATTTCTGATCTGTACTAACTGAAATCTCCTGATGAGGAAGTCACAGATCCAGTTGCAGAGGAAGGTACAGATTCCGGAGCTTGTTGATAAGAACTCAGGGGAGGATTTTGTTGAACACTGAGCTGTAATCAATGAGCAACAGTCTGTTGTAAGTATTGCTGTTGTCCAGGTGGTCCAAGGCTGAATGGAGAGCCAGTGAGATTGCATTGGCTGCAGACCTATTGTGGCAAAAGGCAAATTGCAACAGGTCCAGGTCCTTTCTTTGGCAGGAGTTGATTCTGGCCATGACAAACCTCTCAAAGCACTTCATCACAGTAGATGTGAGTGCAACTGGGCAAAGTAAGTCATTGAGGCAACTCACCCTGCTCTTCTTGGATTGACACCCTTTTGAATCAGCTATGTACTGTCCTATATACCTGCTCACCCTTTCAGGTACTCCTACCCCAGGAAGTCTGTAGTTTGCACATCAGCCACCCCAGAACACAGAAAACTAGAGTGGAGATAACTCATCCTGAATTACAAGGGATGGCCTAAGAAGAAGATACTACCACCATATAGTGCACAGCATGCCCAGCAATACCAGGCAGGCTATGCAGATCTTGATCCGGCAGCATGGCAATTTTCCATTGTGAATAGTAATTCATCTGCACTGACTTCTCATCTGCACCAGAAATAAGGAGCTGAACTAATAATTTTTAAAGGACCTTTGGGAGAGTGCTTCAAAAAGGATCAGGCATTTTTGTTTTGGAAGGAAGTTTGAATTTTGTAAGGGTCAAAAGAGCTAGAGGATGTGAAGATGATTTTCAGCACCTGTGGTACCAATTTTGCGTCAGCTCAGCCATACAGCAGCCGTAAACCCATTCCACCCGGCCCTCACTGGTGGCCGTCACATCTCCATCACTCCAGTTGTGCTGGAGGGAGTGCTAGCTCATCTGTGCTGCAGATGCAGAAGCAAGCCCAATCACGTTGATATGCTGCAGATTTAAATTCACTCAGAAGTGTCCATGCGCTTGAGCTCAATTGTAGTGGCTTTAAACGGAAAATAAAACTGATCACCAGAGTAAGAACTGTGAAAGATTGGATTGCCCCACCAAACAAAGATATAAAAAATATTAAATGTTTTATATTTAGGGTAATGGTCTGGGAAAGATTTCTCTGCTAATGTAATGGCTTCTCTGTAGCTGCAGCTTTTGGGTTATGACTAGAGATGACCGGGACTTTGGACTGTGCAGCATCCAACGAGGGGAGTGGCTTTCTTGCTTGTGTGCCCGAGAGCGAGGGATTCGCGGGCTTTTGTTCAGCAGAAGATGGAGAGAGGAGGACAGGAAGGAGAGGTTATAGACTGCAGGACTGAGTGGATGTGGAATGGGGTCAGGAATCGATAACACCCAGGGGAAATCGATGGAGAATGAACAGATGGGAAGATCATGAGTTCCAAAGTGCACATTAGATTGTTTCATTAAAATGGGCCCTTTTCTTTTTGTTTTCTTTACTAACCCTCTGGTCAAGTTAAGAAATATAAAGCTAAATTGTTTAATTGAATATGGTGCACTGATTGTTATTTCATGGTATTGATTTGTAACAGGGGAAAACATCACGCAGCATCCACACAAAAGAGATTTCACAAGTTTGGTGGGTCGGACAGAGCCTTTCCCCAGACTAACGCAACCCACCGAACCTTGGGGTTACATAGTATTACTACTACAAGAGTTAAAGCTAGGTTTGCATGTATAATATACTTGAAAATCAAGTTATCCATTTGTAATATTGTGGTGGTTTTCCCACTCCATTAGTGTAGCCTGGGCTGCCAGGCATATCCCACAACACATACAGAGAAGCTTAATCACCAGCTATCCTTTAACTGCCTTCCACCTTCTCAGCAATCTAGCTCACTTTCCTCTCTTTCCCAGTTCTGAAGAAGCATCATCAAGCTGAAATAATTCTGTTTTTCTTTCCACAAACTCTTCCTGACCTGCTGAGTATTTTCAGTAATTACTTTTTATGTTATACACCCAGTAGCCACTTTATTACACTGTAAACCTGTTTTGTTAATGGAATTATCTAATCAGCCAATCATGTGGCAGCAACTCAATGCATAAAAGCATGTAGACATGGTCAAGCGGTTTAGTTGTTGTTCAGATCAAATATCAGAATGGGGGAGAAATGTGATATAAGTGACTTTGACCGTGAAATGATTTTTGCTGCCTTCAGAGGGGCGGAGCCAAGTTATGTTGGTGCTAAACGGCAACTCCTTTGCTTGCATCTTCAGAAAAAGCTCTATTTTTACCTTTGCTATCTCTTTTTTCTCCTTTTCAATGTTCTTTTGAAGACCCTGACCTGGAGTTACACTCTGACATCATTTTTGTTCATCTTTGTGTGTAGTTTCCCATTGATTCTGTTGTGTTTCTATGTTCTACTGTGAATGCCTGCAAGAAATTGAATCTTAGGGTAGTATAAATGGTGATATACATGTACTTTGATAATAAATTTACCTTGAACTTTGAACTCACTCAAAATCGGTGCATTCTTCTTCTCTATATATGACAAATATTAAGGTTAATGTTCACCTGTCCAGTTTGGCTTCTTGATTGACTGTGGGTGCCGGCCTTGTCTTAAAATTGTTGGAACAGATTTTGTAGTGATCTCGGTCTGCCAACTACAGATGCCGCATTGGTGAGACTAGTTCAGCCTTACAAATGTAATGTATGCATACATTGAGATATTTTTCAGCCACAGACCTCAAGCAGTTTCATATCATTTTATTTTTCCATTTCCATAATATTTTTTTCCAATTTTGCCTGTCATTTTTTTATTGTTCATCACCAGCAGAAATAATAACAACTCATTGATAAAGGAGAAAAAAATCAATTGTAGAGGTAGAAGATGAATGATGAGCTCATAAATATCTTCTAAGTGAAACACAAGTAAAAATTTGCTCTGCCAGTATAGAATTACCCCTATCTCCCCAACAAAAGAAATAAGCTTAGTCCACACTCTTTTTCAGTTTATAATGCTTAGAGTTGAATGCATGTTTGCCCCTTTAAATTGTGGTTTTTTTTGTTGTGTTGCATTTTGATTTGGAGAGCCATCAGTTAGAGGCCACGGTGACAACAGCAGGTGGAAGTGATTGGTGTTTGTCATCGGGTAACTGGAGTGAATGACATCGGTAGCTGAGGATGTTTGTTCTTTGACCCACTGTAGTCAACACGTAATGCTTTAGAAAGCATGCACTTGCGAGCACTATTTTAAGGCTATGCACTATTGTTTTTTTTTATCAGCTTTGATATAAAGGCTTGCATCCAAACATAAATATGATCTGGGTTCAAATTTTCAGATATATCAAATCCAGTCACATAATTCCAGGATTTGAAATTTCCATCTGCAATGGTAACAAACACAGCAACACACTTATGTGAAGTTGCTTTGACTGTTATTTAACTTTACTTCTAAGAATCACAACTATCTTATTTAATATGATAATATTTTTCACTGAAACTTCACCTCAATTCATTGATGCTCTAGATCATCATTTGTAGTTGATCCCAAAGGGGATTTTTAGTTGTTTCAGGAAGATTCAATGGAAGTAAAAGGTTTCAGGATGAAAACTTTGATTTTCTCTTTCAGGGAATCTCTCCTCTTTTCAAAATGAAAAGCATTCCAGTAGACGTCTGGAACAAGAGTTCCTTCCAGATGAAATGTCTCCGACTTTATTCTTGAATCTGAGGCAGGGCCATTTGTAGAAGTTTACACTGGTGAATTTGATGGTTCAACTGTTTTCCACACTCTTTCACTATTCACAAAATGTATCTTCTGTCACTTTGTTTTATGCCCCTCATTCTCTCTATGGGCTTTATGTGTGTTTTTAAGTGAAACATTTTGTTTTCCATATAAATTAATGAGTTTTGGATTGGAAGCTCTATGTTAATTTTTGAATTTGAAATATCAGCATATTTTGGTCTTTAAGTACACTCACAATTTCTGAATTTGTCATCCTCTGAATACGTCTGCCCAATATGTTTCCACTGGCTGCTCAACTTTCTGAATCCCCCATGTACAAATCTGGCCCATTGTGTGACAGCTGGATTCTTGCAAATATACTAAAACATCAGTCTTTCCCAAACACATCTGTCATTACTTTTACGACAACTGAAAGCTGCATTACTTCTCTTTCAAATCGGTGGCACAATATATTTTTCCACAACATTTTAGAAAATGATATCAGGCCAAAGAAAAGCATTCATGAAACAGCTAAAGATGGAGTGGATTTTGCACAAGTGTTTAATGTGATTGCTCAACCCATGGCATTGAAGAATTCTCCAGCCATCAGATGATGAAGTAAAAATCACAGTTGTTTTTATTTATTTACTTACTAGGATCTTAGCAAAGCTAGGTATGCCAGCATTTATCCTCCGGCACAAAATGCCATTATAAATTCCTTGGGGAGCCTCCTTTACTAAACACGGACATCCTTCTGGAGGAATTCTTCTCACAACGATCTTAGATGGGGAACAGCATAATACAAGCTGAGTGAAAGTGATGGATTGCTGATGTATTTCCAAATAAGTATTTTACAAAGCACAACATGAAGACCAGTGCACACAAAAAATTAAGATAAAAGCTGAAGTGTACCAAATAATCTTATTTAGAAGAAATCCTTATACAATGATTGTCATGGAGTTGGAGAGCATAGAAACAAACCCTTTGCTCCATCACATCTGTGCTGACTATCAGGGCTATCTATACAAATCTCACTTGCCTACATTAATTCCATATCCTTTAATGTCTTGCTCAGTAAATGTTCTTGGAGCTTTAAAGCCAGAACCAACAGGCTCCGGGACAGCTTCTTCCACCAGGCCATCAAAATAGATTAATTCATGCTGACACAATTGTATTTCTAAGCTATATTGAGTGTTCTGTTACGTGTCTTGCTGTACATACTAGTTATTCCAAGTTATTAAAATTTGCACATTGCACATTCAGATGGAGATGTAACGTAAAGATTTTCACTCCTCATGTATGTGAAGGATGTAAGAAATAAAGTCAATTCAATTCATTCAAGTGCCAGTCTAGATTCTTCATAAATGGTGTTATTCTTCCTCCCTCCATACTCCTCTGGCAGCTTATCCCAGATACTATCTACTCTTCGTGTGATAAATTTCCACCTCAGGTATCCTTCAAACCTCCTCCCACTCACCTTAAACTTGTGCCCTCTGGTTTCAGACAGCCAACCAATGGAAGTGGATGCTGACAATGTACCCGGTCTATAACTTTATATGTCACTATCTTACTGGTAGAATCATGGCCTGGTACGTATATACCAATATCCATGAATGGAAGAGGCTACAAGAAGTGGTACATCACAGACAAAGCCCTTTCTACCACTGAGTACATTTATATGGAGTGCTGCCACAAGAAAGCAACATCCATCATCAGGGAAGACTACCATCCACATGAGACCTTGTCTATGTTTTTTACATCTGTAGCATGATGTCCTGATTGTTCTACTCAATGCCTCACCTAATGAAGGCAAGCATGCTATACGCCTTCATCATCCTGTGTCAGTTCTGGGTGTATTGCATACTTGTACCCAAGGTCTCTCTGTACATCAACATTCCACAGGGTTCTGCCATTCACTGCGCATGTCCTGGCCCAGGTTAACTTGCCAAAATGCATCATTCAACATTTCTCCAAGTTAAATGCCATCTCGTGTTCCCTGGCCTACTATCCCAGATGATCAAGTTTGCTGTTATAACCTTCTTCACCACCCACTATACTAACTTCTTTGGTGTCATATGCAAATCTATTAACCGTGGCAAATAGATTCTCATCCCAATCATTAGTGTGTGTTTATACACACACACACACACACACACACACACACACACACACACACACACACACACACACACACACACACACACACACACACACACACACACACACACACACACACACACACACACACACACCTAATTTTGTATCCAACTGTCTAGGTCGTCTAGCTCACCCTGAATTTCATGTGTTCTAATCTTCCAGATTAGCTTACCATGCAGGATCTGGAATGTGCCCTTGTTAAAGTCCATGTTGTGGTGAACTACATATACCTGTCTGGACACGCCCCCCCTGCTGACTGCTCCTGTGGCTCCTCCCACTGACCCCTGTATAAAGGCAATTGGAGGCACAGCTCCTCCCTCAGTCTCCAGGATGTCGTATGGGGATCTCTTGCTGCTGACTGCTCTCTTCCAGCAAATAAAAGCCTATATCTCGCCTCACGTCTCCGAGAGTTATTGATGGTGCATCACATGTAGACTGTATCTCCCTCCCTGTCCTCTTCACTTGTCTTGGACAAACTTTTATAAAACTCAATCAAATTCATGAGACATGATTTTCCACTTAATAAGCCACATTGACTCTTCCTAAACAGTCCTTACCTTTCCAAATGCAAATAAGTCCTATCTTTCACAATCCCTCCCAATAACTTTTCCACAACTTATGTAAGGCTCAATGGCATCTGTTTAAAGATTCACCTGAGAGGATTGTAATCCATAGATATATGTGTTTTCTTAGGATCAACAATAACTATGATTTAGTATGCTATAAAAATCACTTGCATATATCTCATCAAAGTCTTATTTTCCAGAGGTATTTTACTTCAAGAATTGTCTGTAGATAGAAACATAGAAACATAAACAACGTACAGCACAATACAGGCCCTTTGGCTCACAAAGCTACACCGAACATGTCCCTATCTTACAACTACCTAGGCTTTACCCATAGCCCTCTATTTTTCTAAGCAACTTGTAGCATCTTGTAGCCATCCAAGAGTCTCTTAAAAGACCCTATCGTTTCCACCTCCACCACCGCCACTGGCAGCCCATTCCACGCACTCACCACTCTCTGTGTAAAAAAACTTACCCCTGACATCTCCTCTGTACCTACTTCCAAAGACCTTAAAACTATGCCCACTCATGCTAGCCATTTCAGCCTTGGGTAAAAATCTCTGACTATCCACATGATCAATGCCTCTCATTATCTTATACACCTCTATCAGGTCACCTTTCATCCCCCGTCGTTCTGAGGAGAAAAGGCCGAGTTCACTCAACCTATTCTCATAAAGCATGCTCCCCAATCCAGGCAACATCCTTGTAAATCTCCTCTGCACCCTTTCTATGGTTTCCATGTCCTTTCTGTAGTGAGGCAACAAGACATGCAACATTTCCTCTCGGCTCCTAAACTCAATCCCACGATTGATGAAGACCAATGCACCATATGCCTTTTTAACCATAGAGTCAACTTGTGTAGCAGCTTTGAGCGTCCTATGGACTCGGACCCCAAGATCCCTCTGATCCTCCACACTGCCAAGCGTCTTACCATTAATACTATATTCTGTCATCATATTTGACCTACCAAAATGAACCACTTCACACTTATCTGGGTTGAATTCCATCTGCCACTTCTCAGCCCAGTTTGCATCTATCAATGTCCCACTGTAACCTCTGACAGCCCTCCACACTATCCACAATACCTCTAACCTTTGTGTCATCAGCAAATTTACTAACCCATCCCTCCACTTCCTCATCCGGGTCATTTATAAAAATCACGAAGAGTAATGGTGCCAGAACAGATCCCTGAGGCACTCCATTGTTGACCCACCTCCATGCAGAATATGACCAGCCTACAACCACTTCTGTGGGCAAGCCAGTTCTGGATCCACAAAGCAATGTCCCCTTGGATCCCATGCCTCCTTACTTTCTCAATAAGCCTTGCAGGGGGTACCTTGTCAAATGCATTGTGGTCTGAAAATGGAGACAGCAAATATTGTGAAAGAAAATTTAAAAATTATACCCAGATTTTGGAAATCCAAAGAAACCTCAGCTGGAAACATTAACTTTGTTTCTCTTCCACAGATGCAACCTAACCTATTGACTAGTTCCAGTATTTTTGGTTTATCTTTCAAATTCTGCAAGGGAGAATGGAAATGCTCATTAAAACATCTGGATTTCCATGATAAGCTATGCATTTATGATTAGTTCTTCCCCTCCACCATCAGATTTCTGAACACTTTCATTGTAACAGCCAACACCAATAGCTTTGATATCATTTCCAGTGCATTGTGAGATAACTTTGGAGATACGAAGAAAACAAGGAGATTACCTAATTAGGTATTTTAAAATTCTAATTATACTTTTAATTTTGAAACTTGCTACCACTGACAGTTGTCCTCACCTCCATGCCTGGGTCTGATGGTTATCTTGATTAGTGAACAATTCCATTGTATTTTCTTGTCTGGGGATGTTACTATCCCTTTTTGTGATAATGTTTACTATTTCGCACATAATCCTATGTTGATTGGTTGAACAACGAGATGATGTTTCATTGAATGGAGAAGTCATTAATGAGGATTAATGTTATAGGAGTAATATTGACGGGGGAAAGGTAAGGTGAACTTCTTTTGAGTGCAGTTTTGCTGGAGAGTTGTTTAAGCTGAAATCATTACACCCTTGAAGAAACTGAGGATAATGACCTAAAGCAGACTCCTCTAAGGAAAAAGAAAGATAGCTTAATTAGCACTTGATTGATGAACCAAAGAATGATGAAGGTAAATTGGACCAAAAGATCTCTTCCTATATAATTAACTTACATGGTTTATAACAAATATTAACAACTCTATTCCTCACTCACCTCAGATGTGGCAAGATTGATTTTCAGCCATTCTTACAAAGTCCACCCATTTTGGATATTTCCATTATAGTCACCACATTACTACCTGCTTAATGTTACATTACACCATAAAAACCATTCATGGGTTCAATATTATTATTATTATTGATCTTATTATTATTAATTTTATCTCATGCCTTACCTCATATATTTTTCAAAGTTCAAAATAATTTTGTTATCAACGTATGTATATGCCACCATATACTACCCCGAGATTCATTTTCTTGTGGACATTTGCAGTAGAACAAAGAAATACAATGAGATCAATAAAAAATTACACACAACCGATTGACAAATAATATACAAAAGAAGACATACTGTACTAATACAAACAGATACAAATAATCATAACAATAAAAAAATACTGAGAACATGAGTTGTAGAGTACTTGAAAGAGAGTCCATCAGTTTTGGAATCAGCTCATTGTTGAGGTGAGTGAAGGTATCCATGCTGATTCAGGAGCTATATGGCTGTGGGGTATTAACTATTCCTGAACCTGGTGGTGTGGGACCTGAGGTTCCGGTATCTCCCTCCTGATTGCAGCAGTGAGAAGAGAGCTTGGCCTGGATGGCAGGGGTCCTCGATGATGGATGCTGCTTTCCTGTGGCAGCACTTCTTGTATCTGCGCTCAGCAGTGGGGAGGAATTTGCCTGTGATAGACTAGGCTGTATCCATTACTGTTTGTAGGCTGTTCCCTGACTTGTACCTTGTGGATGGTGGAAAAGTGCAGGAGTATCAGTAACTGCAGGCTAGCCAGCCTCTGAACTTCTCCATAGCTGTTGCATTTATCTTGCTAATCCAATTTGTGGTTTTGGTTAATGGTGAACCCCCAGCATGTTTATGACAATGGAATTGCATGTCAAAGATAAGGATTCCTTTTATGGTCAATGCTTGACACTTCTATGGCAAGAGTGCTAATCGCTCCTTATTAGCCCATGTCTTTATGTGATCTCCATGTACTGTCACAGTAATATCCTTGTGAGAAGGTTTGCTGGTGCTCATCTGGGGGGTTTAAACCAGAGTTGCAGGGGAAAGGGAACTAGAGTGCCAGGGCAGATAGAAGAGGGATTGTGAGGACAGATGTTAGGAATCAAAAGGTTGAGCACAGAGGGAATAACGTAAAAAAGGAGGGAATAATATTCTGAGTTGCATCTATTTCAATGTAAGGAGTATTGTAGGTAAGGTGGATAAGCTGAGAGTATGGGGAATTATGACATTGTACCATTAGTGAGACCTGGCTGCAGGAGGGGCAGGACTGGCAACTCAATTTTCTGGGGTTCCATTATGTTAGTCAGGGTGGAGTGGGAGGGATTAATGGAGGAGAGTTAGCATTACTGGTCAGGGATAATGTCTTGGCTGTGTTCAGAGAGGGCAGGCTGGAGAGCTTGTCTACTGAGACTATGCAGGTAGAATTGAGTAATGACCACAATAATGGGATTATATTATAGACTACCCAAATCAGTTGGATTTGGTGAAGCAAACTTGTAAAGATTGCAGATAGTTGCAGGAAACAAAAAGCCAGTTGCAGGAAACAAATGGTAGGTGATTTTAACTTTCCACAAACTGACTGAGACTGCTATACTGAAAAAGGGCTAGAAGGGATAGAGTTTGCCAAATGTGTTCAGGAAAGTTTCCTTAATAAATATATGGAGCTCCTGTGAGTGTGATACTAGAGCTCTTACTAGGGACTGAAGCAGGGCAAGTGTCAGAAGTGAGTGTAGAGGAACAATTTGGATCTAGTGATCATGATTTCATTAGTTTAAGATAATTATAGAGAAGAATATTTTCGTTTTGGTTTTCGGATTGAGTTTCTAAATTGGAGAAATACCGATTTTGATGTCTTTGAACATTGCACAGAGGATCTCCTATAATGACTTCCAGGATCTAGGATGATTAGTCTTTAACTATGACCATCGTCTTCCAGGTACAAGGTAAGACTCCAAGTTTGAGGTGGTTACCCAGTGACTTCAGATTTGCTGGGATCAGCCCAATGCTGTTTTGATGTCAAAGGCTGACACTCTCACCTCATCTTTAGAATTTAGTTCTTTGGTCCATATTTGTGCTTAGACAGTGATGAGATCCGGAGCTAAGTTTGAAGAAATGCAAATTGGACATCAATGAGCAAGTTACCAGAACATTCATGGATTTGCTGATTGGTGATGGTAGGTGGTAATTTACTGGATAGGATCTTGGCTACTTTTTGGAGACTGGATATCCCTGGGCATGTTTTGACTTTGTCAGCTGTATACCAGAGATGTTGTTGTACTGCAACGGCTTGACCGGAGACGTAGTTAGTCCTAGAGAGCACGGCTTCAGTACAAGAAATGTCTTGTTTGTTCCCCAGCCTTTGGAATGCGGTGCTTTCTGATCTTTTTTCGATGTCACATGGGGTGGATAAAGTTGACTGAAAATGGATCTGTGATTATGAGAATATCACAAGGAAGTTGAGGTGGATCTCCTATTCTGCACATCTAACTGAAAGTGACTGTGACTGCCTGAGTCTTGATTTAGCACTCTCATGGTGGCTACTGGCTTTGCTGAGGGTACATGTCCTATCAGTCATCTCCTCCCAATAGTTGCTGAATTGTCCACCATGATTCATGACCAGATGAGGCAGGGTTTTTATATGACTGTGAGATGTCTTGGCTCTGTTGGTTGCTTGGCGTTTAGTCTCATACCAGTTTTGCTAAGTTGGCACCTCATACTTAGGTATGCCTGGTGCTCCACCTAACAAGCTCTTCTGCATTCCATATTGACCATAAGACCATAAAATACAGGAGCAGAATTAGGCTATTTGGCCAATCGAGTATGCTCTGCCATTTCATCATGGCTGATCCAGTTTCCCTCTCAGCCTGAAACTCCCGCCTTCTCTGCAAATCCCTTCATGCCCTGACCAGCAAAGAATCTATCAACCTCTGACTTAAGTATACCCAATGACTTGACCTCCACAATCGCCATGGCAAAAAATTCCACAGATTCTCCACTATCTGGCTAAAGAAATCCCTCATCTCTGTTCTAAAAGGAAACCCTTCTATTCTAAGGCTGTGTCCTCTGGTCGTAGACTCTCCCACCATAGGAACCATCCTCTCCATATCCACTTAGTTCATCCCTTATTCTTCTTAATTCCAGTGAATATAGGCCCAGAACCATCAATCACTCTTCATGTGACAAGCTGGAATCATTTTCGTGAACCTTATTTGAACCCTCTTCAGTGTCTGTACATCCTTTCCTAGATAGGTGGGCCCAGAACTGCTCATAATACTCCAAGTGAGGCCTCAGCAGGGCTTTATAAATCCTCAACATTGCATTCTTGCTTTTATATTCTAGTCCTCTTGAAATGTTGATCCCCTGGTTTAATTTTAATGAGAGATGTGCCGGGCAATGAGATTCTAGGTGACATATATTTCTATTACTAAAGTCCATAGCATTTGATGATTTCCGTATCTTTTACCTTCTAAATTTGATCTGACAATATCCCAATTAGCTTGATGGCTGTGTCACTCAACACAGTGGAGGGTATCCTCACTGTACAAATTAGTCTTTGTCTGCATAAAAAACATGTACTGGTCACTCTATCATAGATATATCTGTATCTATCACAGATAGTTTGCTGAGGACATGTAGGCTTTTTGCCCATAATAATTCAGACCGAATCTGGTAGCAACACATTTCAGGTCTCAGCCAAGTTGGTCAGTCATGCTCCCAAGTCACCGTGGGTAATGGAAATTGAACTCCTCCACCAAGAGCACATTCTGTGTCCTTTCTACTTCAGCTACTTCTTTCAAGTGTGCTAATCTTCGAGAAACATAAATTCATCAGCTGAGAGGTGACGGTAGACGGTAATCAGCATGAAACTTCCAGGTCCATGCTTGACCAAATACCATGAGACTTCAAGTCAATGTTAAGAACTTGTAGGACCACTGCCTTCAGTAAGTAAACCCCTGTAATGTCAATTCAGAGTAGGATATACCCAGGGACAGTAATGTAGGACTCTGGCACATTGTTTGTGAGATATGATTCCAGGGCAACCATGATGACAAAACTTCAGAATACTAGAGGGTGGCTAATCTTGTTGTGAAGAAGGGAGATGACAACCAGTCAAAACCTATACACTGGTGAGCCAAACCTCAGTTGTAAAGAGGTTACTGGAAGAATACTGAAGGATAAGATCTACCTTCTTGGATAGTCAAGGCCTGATCAGGAATAGTCAGCATGGGTTTTGTGAGTGTGAAGTCATGTATGATAAATCTTCTGGAGTTGTTTGGAAGAGGTTGCTAAGAGGATAGATGAAAGTAGGGCAGTCCATGTTATCTTTGACAAGGTGCTACATAGCAGACTGATCTGGAAGTTGTCTTACTGGGGATTCAGGGAAAGAAAGTGAGATGAATGCAGAATTCGCTTAATGATAGGAAGCAGAGGGTGATAGCTGAAGGTTGATTCTCTGACTAGAGGTCTGTTTCTAGTGGGATGCCCCAGGAGTTAGTGATAGGACTCCCTTATTCATTATTTACATAAATGATTCAGATATGAATGTACTGCACATGGTATGGTTAACAGGTTTGCTGATAATACCAAATTAGGGTGTCTTGTTAATAGTGAAGTATGTTACAATGAATTTTAAAAGAATCTTTTTCAATTAGGGAGATGGGCTGAGGAATGGCAAATAGGTTTCAGCATGGATAAGTATGAGATGATGCATTTTGAACAGTCAAACCAGGGTTGGATCTTTACAGGAAATAGCAGGACACCAGCAAGTTGTGGAACAGAGAGACCGGGAGTACAAGTGCACAGTTTGCAGAAAGCAGCCACACAAGTAGACAGGGTGGTGAAGAAGGCATTTAACATACTGGTCTTTATCAGCAAGGACATTGAGCTTGGGACTACGGACATCTTGTTGCAGTTACATAAGTCATTGATAAGGTTGCAATTGTGTACTGTCTGGCCACCTTCTTATAAGAAAGACATTGACAAGGTAGAGAGGGTGCAGAAGAGATTAACAAGAATGTTTCCTTGACTAGAAGCCTTGCTTTATAGAGAGAGGTTGACCATACTGGATCTTAATTCCCTAGAGTGTGGGAGAATGTTTATAAAATCAAGAGGGATATGGATAGGATGGGTGATCATAGCCATTTCCCCAGCGCTAGGGAGTCCAAAAGTGAAGGACGCAGATGCAAGATAAGAGTATCTGTATCTGGATTTAGAAACGATGTTTACTATGACGGGAGAGCCTAAGACCAGATGACCAGAATAGAGGGTGCCCTTTTAGAATGGAGATGAAGAGGAACTTCTCTAGCCAGAGAGTGGTGAATCTGTGGAATTCTTTGCCACAGGCAGCTGTGGAGCCAAGTCTTTGTGTACATTTAAGGCAAAGGTTGATAGCTTCATGATTGGTCAGGACTTGAAGAGATATGGGGTGAAGGCAGGATATTGGTGCTAAGAGAAAAATTGGATCAGCCATGATGAAATAGTGGAGCAGACTTGATGAGCCATGTGGCCTAAATCTACCCCTATAACCTTTGCCTTAAAAATACACAAAGATTTGGCTCCACAGCTGCCTGTGGCAAAGAATTCCACAGATTCACCACTCTCTGGCTAAAGAAATTCCTCCTCATCTCCATTCTAAAAGGTGGAGAGATTTAAAAGAGCTTGAGAAGCAGCTTCTTTACACAAAGCATCGTGAGTACTTCGAATAAATTGCAAGAGGAAGTGGTCTAGGCAGGTAGAACAGGTGCAGCAGTTAAGAGCTTTCAGATAGGTACATAGAGAGGAGGGGGTTGGAGGGTTATGGGCCAAACAAAGGCAATCGGAACCAGCAGAGAGTATGGAGTGGTTAACAAGGATCAGTTGGACCAAGACCCTGTTTCTTTGCTGTATTACTCTATGATGCTATGATCATATGGTGCATTTGCATAACTTGTCTATGGGACAGCTTTCCCAGTTTTGACCAAGTCCCCAGATGTTAGGATTGACTGGGCTGGGAGCAATTCTGGTGTGTCTGAATCTGGTGCCCAGTTAAGTATCAAGTGGTCTGCTAAGTGTTAACCTTTGTCAATTTAACCTTGTTGTTATGATACAATTACGCTGCTTGCTGGCTCGTTTCAGAGGCGAGCTTCCACAATACTGCAGGATTGAGTCGCATATAAGCCAGACCAGGAAAGGACTGAAGGACAGCTGGCACAGTCCAGCAGTCTATCCAAATTTCAAAGTTCAAAGTAAACTTATTATCCAAGTATGTATATATCACCTCATCCAGCCCGGAGACTCATTTTCCTGCAGACATTCACAGTAGATGCAAAGAAACATAATGGAATCAATGCAAAGCCACACACAAGACAGACAAAAAACCCTGTGCAAAAGACAACAAGCTGCACATACAAAAAATCAAACAAAATAATAATAATAAATAAATAAGCAATAAATATTGAAAACCTGAGATGTTGTGTCCATAGGTTGTGGGAACAATTCGGTGTCAGTGTCAGAATGAGTGAAATTATCCCCTTTGGTTCAAGAGCCTGATGACTGGGAGGTAATCCCTTTTCCTGAAGCTGGCATTGTGGGTCTTGAGGCTCCTGTACCTGCTTTCTGATGGAAACAGTGAGAAGTGAGCATGGCCTGGATGACAGGGGTCCTCGATGATGGATGCTGCTTTCTTGCAACAGTGCTCCTTGTAAATGTGCTTAGTAGTGTTGACACCTGTCCCCAGATGTTAGCATTGACTAGGCTGGGAGCAATTTTGCTGTGTCTGTGTCAGGGTCCGGTCCGGTCCGGAATCTGCGTTCTGGGTCTCGATCCGGTCCGAGGGCTCCGGACTCCGGGTCCTGCAGTTGCCCCTCCCATCACCCGTGAATTAGTTAGGACCCTCCTGGCTCAAGGAGACACACCTGTGACTCATTGAGCTGCAGGTGTTTATAAGGGGCCTTGGGACTGGGACCAGGCGGGTGGTCATTTTGTTCTGTTTCCCCGCCGGCTCCGAACGCTTCTCTGCATTCCGTTATCCTGCCCGGGCTCAGATCGACTCCTCATCGCGCTTCTCTGCCCCGTACCAGTACTGCCAGGTTGGTCCTCTCCCCCACCTTTCTTCCCATGCGCTGGTCCCGCTTCTCCACTCGTTTGTTTTGTTTGCGCGGCCTTTCCCAATTTTCCTGCTATCATGGCTGTTGTGTTGGTCACCCTAGACCTATACCCGTTCCTACCCCTTGCCTCCGTCGGGCGGATCCGGCCGACCTGCCACTGCCCGGCGGTGGTTCTGCCCGTTCCTATCCCTTGCCTCCATCGGGCGGGTCCGGCTGACCCACCGCCACCCGGCGGGGGTTCTGCCCGTTCCTACCCCTTGCCTCCATCGGGCGGGTCCGGCCGACCCACCGCTGCCCGACGGTGGTTCTGCCCGTTCCTACCCCTTGCCTCCGTCGGGCGGGTCTGGCCGACCCACCGCTGCCCGACGGTGGTTCTGCCCGTTCCTACCCCTTGCCTCCGTCGGGCAGGCCCGGCCGGTCTGCCGCTGCCCGACGCTGGTTCTGCCCGTTCCTACCCCTTGCCTCCGTCGGGCAGGTCCGGCCGACCCACCGCTGCCCGACGGTGGTTCTGCCCGTTCCTACCCCTTGCCTCCGTCGGGCGGGTCCGGCCGGTCTGCCGCTGCCCGGCGGTGGTTCTGCCCGTTCCTATCCCTTGCCTCCGTCGGGAGGATCCGGCCGGTCTGCCGCTGCCCGACGGTGGTTCTGCCCGTTCCTATCCCTTGCCTCCGTCGGGAGGATCCGGCCGGTCTGCCGCTGCCCGACGGTGGTTCTGCCCGTTCCTATCCCTTGCCTCCGTCGGGCAGGCCCGGCCGGTCTGCTGCTGCCCGGCGGTGGTTCTGCCCGTTCCTATCCCTTGCCTCCGTCGGGCGGATCCGGCCGGTCTGCCGCTACCCGGTGGGGGTTCTGCCCGTTCCTATCCCTTGCCTCCGTTGGGCGGATCCGGCCGGTCTGCCGCTACCCAGCGGGGGTTCTGCCAGTTCCTATCCCTTGCCTCTGTCGGGCGGATCCGGCCGGTCTGCTGCTGCCCGGCGGGGGTTCTGCCCGTTCCTATCCCTTGCCTCCGTCGGGCAGGCCCGGCCGGTCTGCTGCTACCTGGCGGGGGTTCTGCCCCGTCCTCCTCTTCCGCCCGAACCCTGGGATTGTGCCCCGCACCCGCCTAGGGGTCCACGTCGTACCCAGGCCTCCAGTGTTTCCGCCTGGGAGGCGACCCTACCCGGGATATATGCGGCCCGCCCAGGGAGGGCTCTCCGCCAGCTTATCTAGCCACCTAGACCTGTCTGCCTGCCTGCCGAACCCCGGGGACCTGTCTATCTGCCTGCCCGAACTCCGGGAGCCCGATCCGCTCTGCCTGCCTGAACTTCGGGAGCCCGCACCGCTCTGCCTGCCTGAACCCCAGGAGCCCGCTCCGCTCTGCCTGTCTGAACGTCGGGAGCCCGCTCCGCTCTGCCTGCCTGAATTCCGGGAGCCCGCTCCGCTCTGCCTGCCTGAACGTCGGGAGCCCGCTCCGCTCTGCCTGCCGGAACGTCGGGAGCCCGCTCCGCTCTGCCTGCCTGAACGTCGGGAGCCCGCTCCGCTCTGCCTGCCTGAACTCCGGGAGCCCGCTCCGCTCTGCCTGCCGGAATGTCGGGAGCCCGCTCCGCTCCGTCTGCCGGAACGTCGGGAGCCCGCTCCGCTCTGCCTGCCTGACACTCTATCTACCTGAATCTACCCTTAAATGCCATGGAATCCCCATCCTGTCCTCCCCCTAGTACTTCAGTGTCTGCGTCCTGCATTTGGGTCCATCCGGCCGTGTTCCTGACAGTCTGAATGTGTATCTGGCTAGGCTATATCCACTACTTTTTGTTCAACAGCAGCGGTGTTTCCATGCCAGTCAGTAAACGCTCCACCTTGCATCTATAGAATTTTGTCAGAGGTTTAGGTGATGTGCCAATGTTTTAGATGGCATTGCAAACTTCTGAGAAATTAAAGATGCTTTCTCTGTAATGGCACTGAAGTGTTGGGCCCAGGACAGATCCTCTGACTTGATAATGCTGAGAAATTTAAAGTTACGGACTCTCTCCACCTCTGATCCCCCATGATGACTGCTTCATGGACCTCCAGTTTCCTTATCTCGTCATCAGTAATCATCTCGCTGGCTTTGCCAACTTGAAAGGTTATAGTTGCGGCACAATTTAACCAGATTTTCAATCTCCCTCCTATATGCTGATTTTTGATTCAGCCTACAGCAGTGGTGGTGTCAGCAAACTTAAATAAGTTATCTAAGAATTAAATTTTTAATGCAGAATACTGCCTACAGTATAAATAGCTCATTTAATCAGGCAGCATCATCAGTGTACTTTGAGCACTGTCCAATCTGGCTCTGATTTGAACAGTTAAGCAGATTTTTTTGCATTCTACGCTTTTTAACTGTCAATATGTGGAAAATGTGAAAATGAATTAATTTCCCAGGAATAGTTAGCAGTGATTAACATGGTTATTCTGTGAAATAATCACAAAGCAATATAAAAACGCTTGTTCCTCAGTCTGAATGGATTCATTTTTGGTCAACTGTAACATAAAGAAGTTTTAAAATAATATTCCAATTTTTTATCATTGAATTTTGTATACACTAAATGCAAAGTAAGTCTGATCTTTTTTAAAGCATCTACATCATAAATTAATGCAGTGACCTGGCCTCGGTGATCATTTCTGCAACATATTCCAGGAGCTGATAGCCACATGCATAAAACTGCTTTCAAAGGAAAGGTCGGATGGCAGGCAGCGGTACCTCAAATATCTTGTCTGAGTATGATTAAGGACATAATCCAAGAGACTCAATGGAATTGTACACCATGTAATATCAAACTTGATTGATGTGAATCTGTTCCAAGAGCTGACACATTACATTGGGACAATTCCATTATGCTGTCACTTCTGCATTGAAACTCTTTTAAAGTTTAAGTGCACATTGAAACTTTAATGGATGTGTTTAAATGTAAATGCGTAGTGTCCACAATGAAAATTAAATTAAAAAGTAACTTATCTCCTGATATGAAGAACTATCAAAAACAAAATAAATTTTGAAAATTGCATATACATCAAAGCAAAACACTATAAATGCTGGAAATCTGAAATAAAAACAGAAAATGTGGAAATACGTGGCAAAAGACAACATCTGCAGAAAAAGAAGCAGATTTAACATTTCATCTAGCATCAAAGCAATGCACCAGAATGCCTATTTATATATCTCTGCTCCCCCTAAGCTGTGCAGGTGCACGGCCATGCAGTAATTGAGATGCTCCTGCACAGATAACCTTCGTTGCTGCGCAGCTGGAATCTCCTTTTATATAATTTGAATATAATTTTGAAATTATGCTAATATAATTTTGAAATCGATGTTAACGTAATTGTGAATATCTTGTAATTAATTATATGTTAATGAATATAATCCATAAATTTTCTAAATAATAAATGTACCACAACCTTTACTTTGAAACATTTTAGAGCTTCATTGTCAGTGATTCAAATTGTAACAATACACACAGAATGGAAACCGTAGTTCATTGTTAATCAACCACGGGCCCACTGAACGCTAATGCTGTCCAGTCAAAACATTTTACCATTGCCATTCTGTCTGTCAATTGTTTTGACTGCCTGACATGGCTTACTTGTGTTGTGAGTTGTGGTTTGCATTTGTCTGAAGTGTATATTACCAAAAAAACTTTTAAGGTGCCATAAATTTTCAGGCCATGTAAACATTTTCTGCTCAGAGCGATGGTTGGTCCACACAGCTGTAAAAAAAAACAAGGGAATGGTGTTATACATCTGCCAGAATTCCCATGCATAAGCGGAAGTCCGGTCTTCTGCTTCAGCTAAGAGTTGACCCTGGGTCACCTGAGTTATCTCCTGGAATGGATAGAGGATAGCACAAACTTCCTCATATTTCTCAGCCCCTAAACTAGGAAATATTCCAGCTGAGCCTTGCACAAACCACATGAAATACACCCTGAAGTCAAGTATTTGACAAGACATTATTGTTTTCCTGGATTAGATTGAATTAATTTACACAAATTTAACAGTTTTTATGTTAATAACTATTTTGGTGCTTTGACTTTACAGAAATTAACTTAATTCAGTTTTCTTAATATTGATTTGAATTCTATCAGATTACTGAGCATTATGGAGCATGCAGCAGTTCCTCACAGCATTCTGGACACCTGAACCTCTGTGCCTCGGGACAATTTCCCTTTGGCTGTTAAAGGCTTCCTTGGGGTGGAGCTGGTGACTGGCCCCACACCAGGTGGAACAGTCAGCCTCCTAAAGGAAGACCATGCTGGAGACTTGCAGAATAAGGAAGTCAAGTAGACATCACACAAAGTACTGGATGAATTCAGTACGTCAGGGAGTGTTTATGGAGAGGAATAAACAGTAGGCATTTCAAGCCCAGTTGTTTTATCAGGATTAGGAGGAACTGGACCACTGATGTACTCAGTGGATGTGGAGACATCATGTGGACCAGACACTGGATGCTCAGCCAAAGAACACACCTGTGTCGACTGCGTTTAACAAGACAGACACGTTGCAGTCACCGGAATTACCTCTCAGTAATGATGTCACTGACAATAACGTGACACCAGAAACTGAGAACGTTGTCTTAGACAAGATACCTACCAAACCTGATGCCACACCACAGGTCCAGAGGCGCTATCCTGAAAGAAACAGATCACCACCCAGAAGACTGAACCTTTAGAACTGTCAAGTTAGTTGTGGACCATCATGTGAAAGCATGTTTATTTGGAATATGGACTAATGAAAGGGAAATTGAATGTTTTGTACACATACGGTTTATGTTGCATTAATCTAAAGGGGGAGGATGTGTAATGTATGGATCTATTTCTTTTAGAGCAATAAACCCCACCCCCTTGCTGCAATGTGACTACACCTGCTGAAGCCATCTTCCACGTGCATGCTTTTATTTAATCAAGGTGCAGTTGTGCGCAGACACAACAAAGTGTATGTACTCTGATAATAAATTTTACTTTGATTTAATAGGAAACTGAGGGACTTCTTCACCCAGAGGGTGGTCGGGGTGTGGAGCGGGCTGCTGGGGGAGGTGCTTGGGGCTGGTGCATTGACAGCATGTGAAAGGCACTTGGACAGGTACGTGGACAGGAAAGGTTTGGAGGGGTGTAGTGTCAGCACAGAAATAGGCCCTTCAACTCAGCGGGTCCATGCTGATCAAGAAACCATTTGAAGTGGTCCTATTAGCCCTTCTTTGGTCCAGAATCCCTCTAAACCTTTCCTACCCATCAGCCTCGGAAGGCAGTCCATCTAAGAGAGAGAAAACTCTGATTTCAAACCTCCGCTGCCTTGCGGCCATACCCACTCATGGGAAAGGCTTTGGGAGTAAACCCTGAGGACAAATCCAGAGCAGGAGTCCCTAAGGCAGTCCGACGTTGCCTTCAACCTCATCCTGGCAACTCCTGCGATGACACTGGTGCCAAGCTGTATTGGCCCTTGCTCTTCCCTTGGACAACATCGGTGTCGTGGAGAGAGGAGACTTGCTGCATGGGCAACTGCTGGTCTTCCATACAACCTTAACCAGGCCTGCGCCCCGGAGAGGCTGAAGCAAGACTTTCCAGGCGCAGATCCATGGTCTCGCGAGACTAACGGACGCCATCCATATAGGACCCTTCATTATGTATGTGTTACTCTGGATTTCCAGTATCTGCTGAAGCTCTTGTGTTTACAAGTGGAAATCATTTTAGAGTTTGTGTCTCATTTACCTCTCTCCCTTTCCAGTATTGATACATGGATTGGGAGCTCACTACACTGTCTAAAGGAATAATCAACAAGTTGCTATGATTGGGTAGCTGGAGCTTCTGGTGTTTGTTCAAATTACAGAAGTAGACATGGAATGGTGTGCCAGATACCGGACAGATTCCCACTAAAACTAGTTTTAGCCAGGCATGGTTATGTTGGGAAGCATTACCCCTTAAAGTACTGAATGAGTGGGAGAATGAGCAGATGCTGCTGATTAGAAGAAGGGAAGGGAAACGAGCTCTCGGGCAAGAGGCCTCTTCCATCCAGGGTGCTGAGGAAAAAATTCCTTTACCCAAACACAAGAAAGAAACACACTGCGAAGAAATCTGAGCTTCTGTAAGGACATTGTCACTGAAACTTGCAGCCTGCATTAGCAATTATTGCACTGACAGTGACTTTCACCATGACCATGAACTTTTCTACATCTGACTTTGTCTTCTCTTCAACTGGGGATATTTTCTACATTTCTCAGGTTTCTGTTGTTATTGCACAGTGAAGGTCACTGATATTCTGTATTCAAGTAAAGCCTACTACATTTCATTGCAAGAGACCAGTTGGCAGAGAATGTTTCTGGCTCTGTGAGGATTACAGGCTTTCCATGAGACAGATCCCCTGAATTGCTCATACATCACTCTGAGCCATTACGTATAAGCTCTGCCCTGTATTGGAATTAAAAAGAGGAATTGTTCCTTAGCTTGTGTTGAGTACTATAAATAAATGATATAGATTAATTCTGTCTGTTGTTGTAATGCTCTCATTCTTGCAACAGGTTGTGTGGATCTTAAACGACAAGGGCCATCTGTGGCTGTGCACAACCAACATGAACGTGGGCAGCAAGCATGCAGAGAGAGCCATGCTGCCTTACAGAGCAGTAACATGCCATGTTCCCACACAGGGATGAGTGCACCAACTTGGTGCCAAGATTCGTTCTGCTCGTTTGCTTGCTGCGTGAAGCTCACTCAGCCTCCAGCACCGGCTACCTGCTGGGCAGCTGCAGTGGAGAAACCAGACACTGAGCAGGGTGGCTGGGAGTGAAAGAAGGGCCGGGGGAAAGGAAACCCGAACTCTTCTTCTGGCCAGGATATTGGACATCCAGGATGATGGAATGGCAGAGCAGACTCTTTGGACTGAATGGCCTAATTCTGCTCCTATGTCTTATGGTCATGTCGACACCTGAATGGAATGTACTTAATTATAATCCAAATTCCCAAATCAAAGTCAATTCATACCCTTATTTTGCCTCTTCTGAGAATCATGATGTTTACTTGCCTTTCATGCAAAAATAAAAGCCAATACAAAATATATTCTAACTAAATTTATCAATTAAGTCAGAAGGCAGCTCACTTTCCTTTGAGTGTTCTCTGGGAATATCTCTCTTCTCAGTACATTTGCCGAAGGTATCCCGGTTCTGCTCTGCTTTGCAGAGATACTGAGCCAGGAAAGTCATTGAGATAAAAGGTTCTGTAGCAAAGATGAAAGCTACTGTCTGTCCTGTGAGTACCTGTTCAATTCAGGAAGGAATCGTTCACAAACATGAGCTGCAATGATTCGTGCTTCCTGCCTTCTTTGAAAGCCAGTCTGTGATTTGATGTGTCCCATATCAAGATTTTGGTTTGATGGATGTTTCTCACAGTAAGCACTCCCACCAGACTCTTTTCCTTAGGTCACTAACAAAGTGATTATGAACACCATGTTAGGGTCCAGTCCGGAGCCCACCTTCCGGGTCTTGCTCCGGTCCGTGGACTCCGGGCTCCGGGCCTTGCAGCCAGCCCTCCTGTCACACGGAGCCATTGGATCATCTTGGTTTAAGGAGGTACACCTGTCGACTATTAGGGGGCAGGTGTTTATAAGGGGCTCAGGGACTGAGCCTAGTTTTGGGGTTGTCAATAGACAATAGGTGCAGAAGTAGACCATTCGGCCCTTCGAGCCTGCACCGCCATTTTGAGATCATGGCTGATCAATTACTATCAACTGCTCTGAAGTTGGTTTAAGTGCTCTGTACCTGGACTGCTGGCTCTGAATCCTGTTCTGCCCTGCTTGGAATCCTGCTCTGCCCTGGTTGCTGGCCTGTTCTGTATATGCTTTATCTGGTTGGTCTTGTTCCCCTGCTTCTCTCCTGTGTGCTGGTCCTGCTGTTCCACTTTATTCTCCTTGCTCGTGCTGCCACGCTGTCAGTTGCCTTTCCCAAATTACCTGTGTATCACGGTAGTCCTGCTGTTCACCCTGGACCCAGCTTCCTTCTGATCCCTTGCCTCTGTCGGGGAGATCCGGCTGGACTGCCACTGCCTGGTGGGGGTTTTGCCCTTTCCACCCATCTGCCTTTTCCTACCCGTTGCCTCTGTCGGGGAGGTCCGGCTGGACTGCCACTGCCTGGTGGGGGTTCTGCCCTTTCCACCCATCTGCCTTTTCCTACCCGTTGCCTCTGTTGGGGAGGTCCGGCTGGACTGCCGCTGCCTGGCAGAGGTTCTCCCCCTTCCTGTCTGTTACCTCTGTTGGGCAGGTCTGGCTGGATTGCTGGTGGGGGTTTCTGCCCTATTGCTCCCTAAGGGTTGTGCCCTGCACCTGCCCAGGTGTCTGTGACTGGCCCAGGCCTCCGTGTTTCTGCCTGGGAGGCGGCCCTGCCCCGGATCCATGCGGCCCACCATGAGGGATCCTCTGGCCCTGTCTGAACTCTGGGATCCAGCCCCACCTGCCTTACCCCTCACATGCCATGGCATCCCCATCCTGTCCTACCCCTAGTACTTCAGTGTCTGTGTCCTGCATTTGGGTCCAATCCTGCCCCTGTTCCTGACACACCAAAGAGGGAGAAATTCATTATCAGTCACACATCCATAATATAGCAGCATAGAATCATAGAACACTACAGCACAGAAAAAGGCCCTTCTGACCCATCCAGTCCATGCAAATTGTCAAGTTGTCTAGTCCCATCGACCTGCACATGAGGAACACTTTTCCAGTAGAAAAGCAAAAAGAATAACAAGAACTTTCAAACTGTAGCATAACAGAAAAGGAAAGTCTAGCTAAGTTATCAAAAAAAGAAAATTCAATAAATAGGCCCATTGATTTGTGATCTAAAATAATTGTGCAGATTTGGAAAAGTCTACAATCAAATATGTTAAGGTAACAAAATGGTTGAAAGTCAAATATTCACTGATACTGGATTAAATACTGGGATCATTATCAATATCTGGTCACAAAACTGAAGGGATTAATTATGACTTCTCATTAAGCTGAGAGGGGTGTGCCAAATCCATCATCTACATTAACCATTCTGCCCCCTATATTATAAAACACAAGACCATAAGACAAAGGAGCAGAAGTCAGCTATTCGGCCCATCGAGTCTGCTCTGCCATTTCATCATGAGCTGATCCAATCTCCCCTGCCTTCTCACCATAACTGTTGAAGCCCTGACTACTCAGATACCTATCAATCTCTGCCTTAAATACACCCAATGACTTGGCCTCCACTGCCGCCCGTGGCAACAAATTCCATAGATTCACCACACTCTGGCTAAAAAAACTTTTTCGCATCTCTGTTCTGAATGGGCACCCTGCAATCCTCAAGTCATGTCCTCTCGTACTAGACTCCCCCACCATGGAAAACAACTTTGCCACATCCACTCTGTCCATGCCTTTCAACATTCAAAATGTTTCTATGAGGTCCCCCCTCATTCTTCTAAACTCCAAGGAGTACAGTCCAAGAGCAGTCAAACATTCCTCATATGTTAACCCTCTCATTCCCGGAATCATTCTAGTGAATCTTCTCTGAACCCTCTCCAATGTCAGCACATCCTTTCTTAAATAAGGAACCCAAAACTGCACACAGTACTCCAAATGGGGTCTTACCAGTGCCTTATAGAGCCTCAACATCACATCCCTGCTCCTATACTCTATTCCTCTAGAAATGAATGCCAACATTGCATTCGCCTTCTTCACCACCGACTCAACCTGGAGGTTAACCTTAAGGGTATCCTGCACGAGGACTCCCAAGTCCCGTTGCATCTCAGAACTTTGAATTCTCTCCCTATTTAAATAATAGTCTGCCCGTTTATTTCTTCTACCAAAGTGCATGACTGTACACTTTCCAACATTGTAATTTATTTGCCACTTCTTTGCCCATTCCCCCAATCTATCCAAGTCTCTCTGCAGACTCTCTGTTTCCTCAGCTCCACCAGCCCATCCACCTATTTTTATATCATCAGCAAACTTAGCCACAAAACCATCTATTCCATAATTCAAATCGTTGATATACAATGTAAAAAGAAGCGGCCCCAACCCCTGTGGATCACCACTGCTAACCGGCAGCCAACCAGAGTGGGATTCCTTTATTCCCACTCTCTGTTTCCTGCCAATCAGCCATCACTCTATCCACGTATGTAACTTTCCCATAATTTCATGAGCTCTTATCTTGTTTAGCAGCCTCGTGTGAGGCACCTTGTCAAAGGCCTTCTGAAAATCCGAATACACAACATCCACTGCATCTCCCTTGTCTAGCCTACTTGTAATTTCCTCAAAAAATTGCACTAGGTTTGTCAGGCAAGATTTTCCTTTAAGGAAACCATGCTGAGTTCTGCCTATCTTGTCATATGCCTCCAGGTACTCCGTAGCCTCATCCTCGACAATCGATTCCAACAATTTCCCAACCACCGATGTCAAGCTAACAGGTCTATAATTTCCTTTTTGCTTCCTTTCCCCCTTCTTAAATAGCGGAGTAACATTTGCAATCTTCCAGTCCTCCGGAACCAGGCCAGAATCTATCGATTTTTGAAAGATTATTGCTAATGCCTCTGCAATCTCCACTGCTACTTCCTTCAGAACACGAGGGTGCATTCCATCTGGTCCAGGAGATTTATCTACCCCTAGACTATTCAGCTTCCTGAGTACTTTCTCTGTTGTAATTGTGACTGCGCATATTTCTCTTCCCTGACACCCTTGAGTGTCCGGTATATTGCTGATGTCTTCCTCAGTGAAGACTGATGCAAAATACTCGTTCAGTTCCTCCGCCATCTCCTTATCTCCCATTACAATTTCTCCAGCATCATTTTCTATTGATCCTATATCTACTTTCACCTGTCTTTTACTCTTTATATACTTGAAAAAGCTTTTAGTATCCTCTTTGATATTATTTGCTAGCTTCCTTTCATAGTTCATCTTTTCCCTCTGAATGACCTTCTTAGTTTCCTTTTGTAAGCTTTTAAAAACTTCCCAATCCTCTGTCTTCCCACTAATTTTTGCTTCCTTGTACGCCCTCTGCTTTGCTTTTACTTTGACTTTGACTTCCCTTGTCAGCAACGGTTGCATCCTTTTTCCATTTGAAAATTTCTTCTTCTTTAGAATATATCTGTCTTGCACCTTCCTCACTTCTCACATAAACTCCAGCCACTGCTGCTCTGCCGTCCTTCCCGCTAGTGTCCCTCTCCAGTCAACCTTGGCCAGTTCCTCTCTCATGCCACTGGAATTTCCTTTACTCCACTGAAATACCGACACAATGGATTTTGGCTTCTCTTTCTCAAATTTCACAGTGAACTCAATCATGTTGTGATCACTACCTCCTAAGGGTTCCTTCACTTCCATCTCTCTAATCACCTCTGGTTCATTACACGATACCCAATCCAGTACAGCCAATCCCCTAGTGTAGTGGTCACCAACCCATTGATCATGATCGACTAGTCGATCTTTGAGACTTTCCCAGTAGATCTCGAAAAAAAAGAAAAATACACACACAAATACTGTTAAGAGATTGTTTCCGGGTTGTGGGGTTTTACTTCCATTCATTCTGCCCAGTACGCATGCGTGTAGCTCCCCCACACTACACAGTGTAATTCAGTGGTCCCCAACCACCGAGGAAATGATATGAGTCAGCTGCACCTTTCCTCATTCCCTGTCATGCCCACTGTTGAACCTGAACGTACGCAAGGTCATCAGTCACCTAAACGCAGTGATACCCTCGCGCCAGGAACCACTGGTTGGCCTCACGCGGCTGGCAGGAAGTGCCGTTGCTACCGGCCTGGAGCGCAGACAGATGGGCGCCACCTCTAAACCTGTTTACCACGGACAGACAGACATACTTTATTGATCCCAACGGAAATGGGGTTTCGTTACATTCGCACCAACCAAGAATAGTGTAGAAATATAGCAATATAAAACCAAAAATAATTAAATAATAATAGGTAAATTATGCCACGTGAAAATAAGTCCAGGACCAGCCTATTGGCTCAGGGTGTCTGACACTCCGAGGGAGGAGTTGTAAAGTTTGATGGCCACAGGCGGGAATGACTTCCTATGACGCTCAGTGTTGCATCTCGGTGGAATGAGTCTCTAGCTGAATGTACTCCTGTGCCTAACCAGTACATTATAGAGTGGATGGGAGACATTGTCCAAGATGGCATGCAACTTGGACAGCATCCTCTTTTCAGACACCACCATCAGAGAGTTCAGTTCCACCCCCACAACATCACTGGACTTACGAATGAGTTTGTTGATTCTGTTGGTGTTTGCTACCCTCAGCCTGCTGCCCCAGCACACAACAGCAAGCATGATAGCACTGGCCACCACAGACTCATAGAACATCCTCAGCATCGTCCGGCAGATGTTAAAGGACCTCAGTCTCCTCAGGAAGTAGAGACGGCTCTGACCCTTCTTGTAGACAGCCTCAGTGTTCTTTGACCAGTCCAGTTTATTGTCCATTCATATCCCCAGGTATTTGTAATCCTCCACCATGTCCACACTGACCCCTTGGATGGAAACAGGGGTTACCAGTGCTTTAGCCTTCCTCAGGTCCACCACCAGCTCCTTAGTCTTTTCACATTAAGCTGCAGATGATTCTGCTCACACCATGTGACAAAGTTTCCCACCGTAGCCCTGTACTCCGCCTCATCTCCCTTGCTGATGCATCCAACTATGGCAGAGTCATCAGAAAACTTCTGAAGATGGCAAGACTCTGTGCAGTAGTTGAAGTCCGAGGTGTAGATGGTGAAGAGAAAGGGAGACAGGACAGTCCCCTGTGGAGCCCCAGTGCTGCTGACCACTCTGTCTGACACACAGTGTTGCAAGCGCATGTACTGTGGTCTGCCAGTCAGGTAATCAATAATCCATGACACCAGGGAAGCATCCACCTGCATCACTGTCAGCATCTCACCCAGCAGAGCAGGGCAGATGGTGTTGAACGCACTGGAGAAGTCAAAAAACATGACCCTCACAGTGCTCGCTGGCTTGTCCAGGTGGGCGTAGACACGGTTCAGGAGGTAGACGATGGCATCCTCAACTCCTAGTCGGGGCTGATAGGCGAACTGGAGGGGGTCTAAGTGTGGCCTAACCATAGGCCGGAGCTGTTCTAGAACAAGTCTCTCCAGAGTCTTCATGATGTGGGAGGTCAATGCCACCGGTCTGTAGTCATTGGAGCCACTGGGGCGCGGCGTCTTCAGTACAGGGACGAGGCAGGACGTCTTCCACATCACAGGAATCCTCTGGAGACTCAGGCTCAGGTTGAAGACATGGTGAAGTACTCCACATAGCTGAGAGGCACAGGCTTTGAGCACCCTGGGGCTGACACCATCCGGGCCTGCAGCCTTGCTTGGGTGGAGACGTTTCAGCTGTCTTCTCACCTGTTCAGCTGTGAAGCCCAACGTGGTGGTTTCAGGTGTGGGAGGGATGCAGTCATGAGAGCAGGGTGGGGGGCTGTGAGGAGGGGTAGGAGGGGAGAGTGGAGTATATGTTGGTTGGGGGCAGACACATACATTCCCTACACCGAATGTTCGTGGGGAATCTGGTACTAAAATTTTGCAGACGACCTAATTCGGGCTCAGGGTTTCGTAAGTAGCAGAGCAGCTACCGCGCTGTGATCTACTGAAACAAACTTTTGTCGGCCGATAAATCCTACAAGGGGGGTGGGCACGTCCTGTCACACTCCTCCCTCGGTCGGTTGCTCTCTCTGGACTGTGACTGCCATGGCCCCGGCCCTGACCTTGTCCTCTCACCCACCCACGATCAGCTGCACCTGGCCAAGGCGTCTGGCGGCATGAGGGCGGAAGGCTGGAGTTCGGGCCCAGAGACTTTCTAATGAGGCAATGAAGCCCTCAAAACTGCTTCGGTACCCTAAGTCTAAGCACCCTGTACTTAAAGACAAACCCGTTGAGTTTTTTTCAGCGGAAAAAACGTGAGCAAGCGGGACAGAAGCTAAGTGCCGAGAGCTGCAAAAACTAAATTGTGGAATAGACTGGACATAAGGAACTTGCTTCGAGTATCGCTGTATTCCGATGGTGTTTATCACCCCCCACCCACCCCATCGGCCGGTCTGCAAGAATATTGTCAATATTAAATCGGTCCACGGTGCAAAAAAGGGTGGGTACCCCTGGTGTTTATACGTTATTTCTACTTCTGGGTTGTGGGGTTTTACTTCCATTCTTTTCTGCGCCGGTGCACATGCGTGTAACTAATCGATCTGGAGTTGATCTCGCCTTTCACTAAGACCGAGGTAGGGGATCTTGGGCTTAAAAAGGTTGGTGACCACTACCCTAGTGGGCTCAACAACAAGCTGTTCTAAAAAGTCATCTCATAGACATTCTACAAATTCTCTCTCTTGAGATCCAGTGCCAAACAGATTTTCCCAATCCACTCGCATGTTAAAATCCCCCACAATTATCATAACACTGCCCTTCTGGCAAGCCTTTTCTATTCCTGCTGTAATTTGTAGTCCACTTGAGCATTTTAGTAAATGTGACTGAGAACACGTTTCTAGCTTTACAGAGTTAATGTTTTCAGTCAGTAACTTTTGAAAAGTTTAACAAAGTTTCTTTCTCCACAGATCCTGATTGATATGCTAATTTTCTGTTTTTTTTTATGGACAGTCATGGTGTTTCAATTGATTGTAGTAATAATATACCTGTCTCTGGAAGGTTCAACTGCTGGTGAGTCATTATCCTGACAAAAACTAGACCATGAAGACAAAGAAACACTTCAAGCAACTCCACAAAAAGGTTATTGAAAAGCACAATTCTGGAGATGGATACAAGAAAATTTCTAATCCACTGAATATCCCTGGAGTAAATTAAGTCAATCATCCAGAATTGGAAAGAGTATGGCACAGCTGTAACTCTGCCTAGAGCAGGCCACCCTCAAAAACTGAGTGATCGTGGAAGAAGGGGACTAGTGAGGGAGGCCATTAAGAGCCCCATGACAACTCTGGAGGAGTTACAAGCTTCAGTGCTGAGGTGGGAAAGATTGGTGTATACAACTGTTGCCTGGGTGCTTCACTAGTCACAGCTTTATGGAGAGTGACAAAACGAAAGCCACTGTTGAAAAAAACTTACATGAAATCTTGACTAGAGCTTGCCAGAAAGCATGTAGGAGACTCTGAAGTCAGCTGGAAGCAGTTTCTATGATCTGATGAAACTAAAATTGAGCTTTTTGGCCATCCATCTAAATGCTGTATTTGGCGTGAGCCAAACACCGCACATCATCAAAAACACACCATCCCTACCATGAAGCGTGGCAATGACTGCATCATGCTGTGGGGATGTTTCACTGCAGTAGGCCCGGGAAGGCTTGTAAAGGTAAAGGGTAAAATTAATGCAGCAAAATACAGGGAGTTTCTGGAGGAAATTCTGATGCAGCCTGCAAGAGAACTGCAGCTTGGGAGAAGATTTGTTTTCCAGCAAGGCAATGACCACAAGCATAAAGCCAAAGCTACACAGCAATGGCTTAAAAAGAACAAATTTAATGTCCTGGAGTGGCCAAGTTAGAGTCCAGACCTCAAACTAATTGAAAATTTGTGGCTGGACTTGAAAAGGGCTGTTCACTCATGCAATCTGACAGAGCTTGTGCAGATTTGTAAAGAAGAATGGGGAAAAATTGTAATGTCCAAATGTGCAAATCTGATAGAGACCTATCCACACAGACTCAAGGCTGTAAATTGCATAACTAAATACTGACTTGAAGGGGGTGAATACTTATGCAATCAATTATTTGTATGTTATATTTATAATTAATTTAGATCACTTTGTAGAGATTTGTTTTCACTTTGACACAAAAGAGTCTTTTTCTGTTGATCAGTGTCAAAAGAGCCAAATTAAATCCAGTATGATTCAATGTTGTAAAACAATAAACATGAACGCTTCCAAGTGGAGTGAATACTTTTTTAGACACTCTAGGTGCCAAACTAATCTGAAATTGCATGCCGTGCTTAAATCAGAACAGAACAGATCAAATTAGTCACGTGTTCTAAGATATAACAGCTTTAAATTAGAAATGAATAGCTTATCTTATACAGTATGTTTGACAATTTACATGCCCGTCCATTTACAGTAACTCTCCATGACTGCAGCTTTTGGGGTAAAATTCTGGGTGAACAATGTAATGAGTAATCTTTAAGTACTCCTGAAGTCTTCTTGTCCTTGGCTTTCAAAGGTGGGAGAGAGGTTACTTTCATGCACTGTGGTCTTCTTGTCATCCGTTGAGTGAAGAACTTTAAAGGCCATAGTATTCAAACTTTTTGTTAAACCTGATCAAGGACATCATAAACTGTTCAAATGCTGAAGTATTCTGCTAATGTCACATCTGGGGTTTAAAAGATGATATTGGAAAATAATAACATTTTATGTAAGCATTTTTTATTTTTATTGCAGTCTACTGCAGCAATCGGGGAAGGTGCATTAGACCTCCCAAGCATTTTACATAGCTCTGGATAATTTAGCCTCAAAAATTCTATGAGCCAGAGGATCAATACAGCCTACCCTGCTGACATTGTGGCCATGCAGAAATATTTATGCTCTTTCTAATATTTAATCAGACTCAGCTTGTACCTTTGCCTTTGTTTGCACAGTAACAAGGATGCACTTCCTGGACTGCTGATTTAAAAATGTATGCATATTTATGGTGCCAATGAGTCATACAGATAGAAATTTAGACTAGCCCCATGATAGATGGTAAAATATATTGTTTACAGAGCATTAAACGAGACAGTCCTGTGGACTGAGCAGAGTAAGAAATTAGTCCCAGTTCACTCACCTGAATAAATTATGCAAATAAAGTGTTGGTGAATAACAAAAAAATTATTCAATGGTCTGTATCCTAACATAAGTAGTATAAATTATTACCCATGGAAACTAATGTCTGTATCCCTGGGGATATGATTTGATGTTAACATTGCTCCTTTTATGAACATGATCATTTAACAAAGTACATTTTTAGTTAAAAAAAATTAAATTTCTCACAAAACTGAAAATATATTGCACTGCTTCATAGAAGTTTTCAATGCATCTGTTTCTGAAGCACCTGCATGCAAAGTTTGTTACAAGAAGAACTTTTTTTTATTTCTGGACATAATTTCAAATACGAAAGCATACTTTATTGCAATTGCTGATATAATGCTGGCTTTGAGAAAATAACCCAAAGTTAACACAACACCTATGTTGTCAGTCTTAAATATCAGCAATGTGGACTAATCAGCAGCAATGGAAAAAATTATTATGGGGAATTAAAGGACAACATTGTGGTTGTCAGAAATACCTAAAAGTCAAGGGCTCAGTGGAAAGAAAAATTTGAAAATAATATTAGTATCTCTAGTGCAGAGAAGCCGGTGAGACTAAAACCCAATTAATACCAAGATCTACATCATAGAGTTTCAGAAGAGATGACTGTAGATAATTATCATCTTCCAAAATTATATAGATTCCAGAATTGTTCCTGTGGACTGGAGGGTAGCAAGTGTGACCCTGAGCGGAGACAGAGAGAAAGCAAGTATACACTCATCTGCTCCCTAAAGTCAGTGACAGGGGAAGTGCTGACCTGTACATCTTTGAATCGTGGGAGGAAACCAGAGCACCTGGAGGAATCTAACATAGTCAAGGAGAGAGAACATACCAAACAGCAGTGGAATAGAACACAGGTCAGTTGTGCTGTAATAACATTATGCTAAACGTTACACTACCATGATATCACCCAAATTTTCAGATTAGCAATCCAGAGCTAAGGAACTGAAATTTCATGATGGCACGTAATAGAAACACAATTTATAAATCTGGTGATCTGTGGCCTAGATTGATGTAAATCCTTAACTGGCACATCCTTGCCTATAAGTTGCTAGTTAGGTGCCAGTATCCCCTTGTGGAGATATTTTCTTCTTTGTTAACCACTGGTGAAGATCCTGAAGTCTGGAAGGTTCTGTTGTTGAGAAAGAGTAGCAAGGACAAGCCAGGGAACTACAGGCCAGTGAGTCTGACATCAGTAGTGGGGAAATTATTGGAGGGAATTCAGGCTGACAGGATTTATTAGCATTTAATAGATGGATTCTGATTAAAAGAAGGCTTGTGCATGGAAAGACATGCTTGTATTTGCTGACATGGTCATGCATGGTAGGCTGGTCCAGAAGGTTAGGTCCCTGGGATCCAGGGAAAGCTACATAGATGGAGTTAATATTGGCTCAGAGGTAGGACCCAGAGAGCGCTGGTGAAGTTGTTTCTCAGAATAGAGGCTAATGACTAGTGGTGTGCCACAGGGTTTGGTGTTGGGACCCTTGTTATCCATTATTTGTACAAATTATTTGGAAGCGAATGCTCAGGCTTGATCAGTAAGTTTGTACATGACACAAAACTAGAATGTGTTGCTGATAGTGTAGAAGATTATCATAGAGTACAGGGGGATCTTGACCAGTTAGGGGAGAAGTGGCAAATGGATTTCAGTACAGATAAGTGAGAGCTAATGCACTTTGGAAAGTCAAATCAGTGTAGAACTCCACTGTGAATGGTAGGGCTCCAAGGTGACCTAGAAGTAAGAGTTCATTGAAATCATCTTCACAGATAGACCTAGTGGTTTAAACTGAAGAAACAACCTACACACACAAAATGCTGGTGGAACGCAGCTGGCCAGGCAACCTACACGACTCCTTTCACATTCTTGCTGGGGACTTCAATCAAGCTAGACTAAAGAAATCTCGGTGAAATTATCATCAGCATATCGGATGCAGCACCAGGGGTCCCAACATGCTTGCCCACTGCTATACTACCATGAGGGATCCCTACCATTCCATCCTTACTCTGCATTTCAGGAAATCTGGTAGCCCTCCTCCTACCTGCATACAGGCAGACACTAAAGAGCAAGACACCAGAGCTAAAGACAACATAGAGGTGGTTGCGAAAAACAGAGGAGCAGCTACGGCATTGCTTCGAGTCAGTGGACTGAGTCATATTAAAGGGCTCATCAGAGGATCTGAAAGAATATACAGTATCATGGTTGCAACAGACTTTATAAAGGTACCTGTGGACTGGTGTGTCCCCACACAATCACTCAGTTTTCCCCAACCAGAAACCCTGGATGAACCAAGCGATTCGCAATCTGCTGAGGACCAGATCAGCGGCATTCAGATCTGGCAACCAAAGAAAATACAAGCAGTCCAGTAAGGCATCTCACATATCAAGTAGCAATACTGGACCAAACTTGAATCACAGAAGAATAGTCCACAGCTGTGGCAAGGCCTGAATATTATAGCAACCAACAAAGTAAAACCAAGTGACATATTTGACAACAAGGTTTCACTCCCAGATGAGTTCAGTGCCTTTTTAATGCTTCCCTTGACTGACGGAACATGAAGACACCTTCACAAACTCCCACAGCCCCCAACAACCCAGTCCCTGAGGTCGACATGAGAGCTTCCTTTAGGAGGGTGACCCCATAAGGAGGATAATACTCAAAGTTGCCTTTTCTTGGATGGGAGACTAAGGTCGCAAGTGCTGTTCCCCTTTAAGGAAACAAAGTGTGGCTGGCGCACCGGTCTGCAAGTATGATTGATATGCAGAGGCTTTAGACCCCCACTCCCCTTGGAAAATAAAATTGAAGACCTCAGAGCAAGATTGCTGTACCAGAGGGACATCAGAGACTGCTGTGTACTTTGCTTCACGGAAACGTGGCTATCCGGCATGATTTTGGATGCAGTGCTGCAGCTTGATAGCTTCATGATATTCTGCAAAGACAGAACAGCTGAGTCTTTTAAAGTTAGAGGGTGTGGAGTATGCTTTATGATGAACTCACTGTGGTGAACAAACATGGCAGTTCTGTCTCAGTCCTGTTCACCTAACCTGGAACATCTAGCAGTCAAGTGTCATCCATTTTATCTGTAAAGGAAGTTTTCCACCATCGTCCTGGATCCTGGTAACTGTGAACATTCCATCTCAGGCCAATGCCAGGCAGGCACTGGCGGAGCTGAGAAATGTAATCAGGGATGAAACTGCACACCCTGATGCCTTCCCTATCATTGCTGGGGATTTCAACAGGCCAGCTTGAAGAAGTCTCTGAACAACTACCAACAACACATTATCTGTGGAACCAGAGAAGCTAACAATCTTGGCCACTGTTGTGCCACCATCATGCTTACTGTGCCATCCTACGCCTACAATTTGAAAAGTCCTATCATCTGGTTATACTTCTATTCCCAGTGCATAGGTAGAGACTAAAGACTGCATTATCAGTGTTAAGGACCAACAAGGTGTGGTCAAGGCAGGTGGAGGGGCACTTACTGTGTTGAGTCAGTGGACTGTACGATGTCCAAAGATTCATGTCCAGAGTGTCACCAATTTCATCAAGACCTGCGCTGAGGACAGTGTGCCTTAGAGAACATACCCAATCCAAAAGCCATAGATGAACCAAAAGATTTGTAGTCTTCTGAGGGTTAGATCTGCAGCATTCATGACCAGTAATCCAGACCTATACAAGAAGTCAAGGTATGGCCAATGGAAGGTTTCTTTAAGGGCAATAAAACAATTTCAATTGCAGTTAGGGTCAGAATTGGATGCTTATCAGCACTGCTAGTGTTTGCAGACCATTACTTCCTACAAAGTGAAACCATTAATGGCTGTGATATTCACTCCCAGATGAGCTCAAAACTTTTTATGCACACTTCTAAAGGGAAAATAAAACTATACGTGTGCAAATCCCTGCAGCATCTGATGACTCTGTGATCTCTGTCTCTGAGGTCAATTTTAGAATATCTTTCAAGAGGATGAACCCTCGCAAGGCGTCAAACCCTGATGGTTTACGTGCTGGAGCTCTGAAAGCCTGTGCCAACCAACTGATAGAAATGTTCAAGGACATCTTCAATCTCTCACTGCTGCAGTCAGAGTTTCTCACCTGCTTCAAAAGGACGTCTATCATCCATGGCATTCATATCTACCGTGAGGAAGTGCTTTGAGATGTTGGTTATGGTGAGAATCGTCTCCTGCCTAAGCAAGGACCTGGACTGCTACAATTTGTCTATCACGACAATAGGTCTACAGTAATGCAATCTCACTTGGTCTCCAAATGGCCTTGGCTCACCTGTATGATAGCAATACCTATATCAGACTGCTGTTTATTGATGACAGCTCAGCGTTCAAAACAATCATGCTCTCAGTTCTAATCAAAAAGCTGCAAAACCTGGGTCTCTGTACCTCCCTCGACAAATGGATCCTTGACTTCCTCACTAGGAGACCACAGTGTAATGTAGATCAGAAATAACATCTCCTTGGTAACAAGCAACACTAGTGCACATCGAGTATGTGTGCTTAGCCCACTGCTCTACTCTCTCTATACCCACAATTGTGTGGCAAGGCACAGCTCAAGCAGCATCTATAAATTTGTCAATGCTACAACTATTGTTGGCAAAATTTCAGATGATAACGAGGAGGCATACAAGAGTGAAATAGATCAACTGGTTGAGTGTTGTTCCAGCAACAACCTTGCACTCAACATCAGTAAGACCAAGGGATTGATTGAGGACTTCAGGAAGGGGAGGTCGAGGGAACACATAACAATCCTCACCAAGGCATCAGAAGTGGAAAGGGTGAGCAGTCTCAAGTTCCTGGATTATCAACATCTCTGAGGATCTTCCCTGGGTCCAACATGCTGATGCAATTACAAACATGGCACAACAGTGGCTATATTTCATTATGAAATTTTCATGTTTTATTGTTTTACAACATTGAATCAAAATGGATTTAATTTGGCTTTTTTGACACTGATCAACAGAAAAAGACTTTTTGTGTCAAAGTGAAAACAGATCTCTGCAAAGTTATCTAAATTATTTACAAATATAAAACACAAAATAATTGATTGCATAAATCTCACCTTTAATATGACACACCAAATCATCACTGGTGCAGCCAATTAGTTTTAGAAAACACATAATTAGTTAAATGGAGATCACCGTGTTCAGTCAAGGTGTTTCAATTGATCGTAGTAAAAATACACCTGTATCTGGAAGATTCAACTGCTGGTGAGTCAGTATCCTGGCAGAAACTACACCATAAAGACTTACGAACACTCCAAACAACATCATGAAAAGATTATTGAAAAGCACAAGTCAGGAGATGAATACAAGAAAAATTCCAAGTCACTGACTATCCCTTGGAGTACAGTTAAGTCAATCATCAAGAAATGGAAAGAATATGGCACAACTGTAGATATGCCTAGAGAAGGCCATCCTCAAAACTGAGAGACCATATAAAAAGGGGACAAGTGAGAGAGGCCACCAAGGGACCTATGACAACTCTGGAGAAGTTACAACCTTCAGTGGCTAAGATAGGAGAGACTTTGCATGCAACAACTGTTGCCCGGGTGCTTCACCAGTTGCAGCTTTATGGGAGAGTGACAAAGAGAAAGCCACTGTTGAAAAAAAACTCACATGAAATCTTGACTAGAGTTTGCCAGAAGGCAAGTGGGAGACTCTGAAATCAGCTGGAATAAGGTTCTATGGTATGGTCTGATAAAAACAAAATTGAGCTTTTTGGTCATTGGAGTAAACGCTATGTTTGGTGTAATCCAAGCAGCACAATAATCAAAAACACACTAAAAATCAACAAAGTTAAGTCTTGGAGTGGCCAAGTCAGATTCCAGACCTCAACTCGATTCAAAATGTATGGCTGGACTTGAAAAGGGTAGTTCACTCACAATCCCCATGCAATCTGACAGAACTTGTGCAGTTTTGTAAAGAAGAATGGGGAAAAATTATAGTGTCCAGATGTGCAAAGCTGATAGAGCCCTATCCACACAGACTCAAGGTTGTAATTGCTGTCAAAGATGTATCTACTAAATACTGACTTGAAGTGTTGAATACTTACGCAAGCAATTATTTTGCATTTTATATTTGTAATTAATTTAGATCACTTTGTGGAGATCTGTTTTCGCTTTGACACGAAGGAGTCTTCTTCTGTTGATCAGTGTCAAAAAAGCCAAATTAAATCCACTGTGATTCAATGTTGTAAAACAATAAAACATGAAAGCCTCTGGGGGGGGGGGGGTTTAAATACTTTTTATAGGCACTGTATACTTATTGTAATTTATATTTTTATAATTATGTATTGCACTGTACTGCTGCCACAAAACAACAAATTTCACAACATATGAGGATGAGGTAAAACCTAATTCTGATTCTGATTCTGGAATTCTGGAAATCTTCTGGTCCAGTCTCTGTACCTGGCTGAGTACTCAAAACCTGTGTAAATCAACTGGCTGGACTGTTTACTGACATCTTTAAACTCTCACTTCAGTGTTCTGAGGTACCCACCTATCAAGCAGGCTTCAATCATACCAGTGCCCATGAAGAACGTGGCAACCTCTCTCAATGACTTTTGTCCAGTGGCACTTACATCCACTATGTTGAAGTGCTGAGAGAGGATGGTCATGAAACATATCATCTGCCTGAGAAGTGACTTGGATCCACTCTAATTTGCCTCCCATCACCACAAGTCAGTACCAGATGGTAATACATTGGCTCTTCACTCAACCCTGGAACATCTGAACCATGAAGATGCATACATCAGAATGCTCCTCATTGACTGCAGTTCGGCACTCAGTACTATCATCCGCTCAGAACTAATCAATAAGCTTCAAGTGCTAAGCCTCAATACCTCCTTGTGCAATTGGATCCTCAATTTCCTCACTTGCAGATCCCAGTCAACAAGTCAGATTTGCAACACCTCCTCCATCAGCACAGGTGCACCACAAAACTGAATGCTAAAACCCCTACTCTACTCACTTTATGACCTGAGGCTAAGCACAGCTCCAATGCCATGTTTAAGTTTTCTGATGCCGTCACTGTGGTTGGCTGATTCAAAGATGGCAACCAATCGCCATATAGGAGGGAGATGGAAAATCTAGCTCAATAGTGCCACAAGTACAGCCAAATGTCACCAAAACCAAAGAGTTGATTATTGACTACAGGAGGAGGAAACCAGAGCCAGTTCTCATGAGGGGATTAGAGATGGAGATGGAACTTTAAGTTCCTTGGCAACCAATGAAACCAATTAGGGACAACCATGTAAGTGCCATTACAAAGAAAGCATAGCAGCATCTCTATTTTCTTAGCAGTCTGCACAGACTGGGCATGTCATCTCAAACTTTGACAGACTCCAATAGATGCACAGTGGAGAGTATCATGAGTGGTTGCATCCTGGCCATGTATGGAATCACCCATGCCCACGTACAGAAAAGCGTATGAAAGTGATGGATATAGCCCAGTCTACCACAGGAAAAGCCTTCCCCACTATTCAGTACATCTCCAAGGAGGCCTGCCACAAGAAACCAACATTCGTCATCAAGGAACCCCACCACCCAGGTTCTGTTCTCTCCTTATTTTTCCCTTCAGGAGATCCATAGATTCAGGAGTGACTATGGATATGTATAAAATCATGAGATATGAGGGGTGATTGATAAGTTTTGTGGCCTAAGGTAGAAGGAGTCAATGTTAGAAAACCTAGCACATTTATTTTTCAACATAGTCCCTGCCTACATTTACACACTTAATCCAGCGGTCATGGAGCATACGGATCTTGGACCTCCAGAAAGTGTCCACAGATGGGTGATTGTTAAGTTCATGGCCTAAGGTAGAAGGAGATGAGTTATACAGCTCTTTTTACATGCACATGCAGGTCAACTCTTTGAGTGATTATGCAGAAAGTTTGAAGTTAATAATTCATCTCCTTCTACCTTAGGCCACAAACTTATCAATCACCCCTGATGAGTTATTAACTAATGAGTTATTAACTTCAAACTGTCAATGTGTAGGAAAAGTAAGCAAGTATATCAGAATGTGAAGTTATATTATCAGTTCAAGAGGTTATAGTTTCATCCGTGCTAAACTTATACACTGATACTATGAGTCCTTGCTTTATATTCTGTAGTACAAAAAATATGGTAAATAAGAGGCTTAGAAACAAGTTATTGAAATAAACTTTCTTCTGTCTTTACTCTCCACTTTGCAAGGTTGGATGCCTATTCTATTGAGGCTGGATAATTTATTGTTGTCATGTAATAATGGAAATAAGGTTTTTGATATCATCACGCAATTAGTATCATAAACACTAGCAAGTTAGATGTCTGCAAAAATTGGTGGAAATCATATGACAGAAGTTGGAGCGACTTTGATCCTTGGTTATCAAAAGAGATAACTCAGAAAATAACCATTTTAAAATAAAGGACCACCCATGTCTGTTGATAAGAGACAGTTGTGATATGTTTTTATTTCCCCAAGAGAGGGACATGATGTCATCGAAACTCTTTCTCAAAAGGAAATAGAAGCAGTTTTTGAATGTTCTTAAGCCAGAGTAAAATTATTCTTGATAAACAGATGGGTGAAATTTTACCAGAAATAGGTGGGAGTACAGAGTTGAGATTACAGTAAGATCAGTCATGATCTTACTATATAACAATGCATTCTTGAGGGACCAAGTAGCCTATTGCTCTTTATTAGAATGTTTGTATGGTGAATCTCAAGAATATTACTGTATCTTCCAGGTAAATGACGACATGAATTATCTGTCTGGGATCCCTCCGACCTGATGACATGAATATTGATTTCTCCTTCTGGTTAAAAAAAATTCCCTCCCCCTCCCCACACTTTCTATCCCCCACTTTGTCCTCTTACCTCTTCTCACTTGCCTATCACCTCCCCCTGGGTCCCCTCCTCCTTCCCTTTCTCTGATTGTCCACTCTTCTCTCCCATCAGATTCTTTCTTCTCCAGCCCTTTATCTCTCCAATCCACCTGGCTTCACCTATCAGCTTCCAGCTATCCTCCTTTGCCTTCCCCGCCTTTTTATTCTGGCATCTTTCCCCATCCCTTTCAGCCTTGAAGAAGGGTCTTGGCCTGAAATATTGATTTTTTCATTCATTGCCATAGATGTTGCCTGGCTGGCTGAGTTCCTCCAGCATTTTGTGTGTTAATTTGGATCTCCAGATTCTGCAGACTTTCTTGTGTTTATTATCATTACGTAAACCAGGGTTCAATCTATCACCAAGGATGAGCATAAAAAATCCAATGCCATTAGATCAAGAATTGCATAAATGTTCTAGAAATGACCTGACCAACATTTCTCTCTTGCTTAATACTAATAAAACAGGACTTCAAACATTTATTGAGCCTGTTCTACTGCTTAATGTACATTACAGCTGGATGATTCCGCACACCCCAATTTCCCCATGCCACAGCCTAATTTTCACCCTCATAGTTGGAATAATTAAATGTTTTACATGGATGCCCACAAGACTAGCACCTCTGCCTCAAACTAAGGAAGGAATCTCACCATGCTGTCTTCTCATATTTTGTCCGCTTTGGCTGACCAGTGTTGCTGTGTTATGTTTTTGCTCTTAACCATAACTTCTTCTTCAAATTCATGTTCTTCTTCCCACCCCTCAGTTTGTCAAAAACAAGAGCTGTGCCCTTAAAATGGCCAAATTGTACAGCAGAGTACCACAAATCCAGGCACCTGCTCATGAAAAGCAAAAGGAAACTGCAAATACTAAGTATTGTAGATACTCAGCTGGTCACTTTCACATCTGGAAAAAGAAATTATTACTGTTTCGGCTCCAGACTGTTCATCGGATATGGGCTCGACTGAGCCTCTCAGTGCTCCTTTCCAACAAGCCAGCTGGGGAAAGAGCTTCTGTATGACGGCAGCTTCTGAGAGTACAATACCTGCAGTATTGCTCGATTGGGACAACTACATTTATAAAAACCATAGGGTCACAGTGCACTACAGCACAGAAACAAGCCCTTTGGCCCATCTAGCCCATGCCGAACAATTATTCTGCCTTATCCCATTGACTTACATCTGGAACATAGTCCTCCATACCTTTCCCATCTATGTACTTATCCAAACTTCTCTCAAATGTTGAAATTGAACCCATATCAGGCACTTCTACTGGCAACTCGTTCCACACTCTCAGCCACCTCCGTGAGGACAAGGAATGTTTGGACCAAACTAATATTGAATCTTCTGTTACGTATTCAGGCAACAATAAATATATGTGAGTTAGGCAAGGGTTTTTATAACAAATAACACGTTTATTAAACACTGAAAACAAACCCCCCAAAAGTAAACAAACACTAACGTAACCGGAAAACAGCTGCTGTGCAGCAGCTTAACAGTTCTTAAAGCGATGCAGCTCAAACAGTTCTTAAAGCGATGTTGCAAAAACAGTTCTTTAAAGCGATATTGCCAAAAGTTCAAAATGCTCACAGGCCATTTAAAAGGAGAGACTTTTTAAGGCGATTTAAATTCTTTTCCACGTCGGTTTTCTTCAGTCTCCAAAGACGAACTCTTCCCATGAAGAATTTTATGAAACGTAATGGCTTAAAGGCACTGACCTTTCCTTTATCACACCGTCCTCAATCTTCTGCTATCCCGCAGAGATTAACACGAGAACAGTCAATGAAATCCTTCCGAATGAGGATCACACAAGGTTGAACCCGTTTCAACGTCGAAAATCGATTCTCCTCGATCTTTAACTCCCGAACTCCTATCTTCACTCTCCACTAGCAGTATTGTAAAGAAACTGCTGGCAATGACCTTTTAAACTTTAGGCATTAGCTAAAACTTCATTTTTCAACTAAACTGCGTCATCACATTAAATCACGCAGTGGCATGAAGTCAACATGACAAATCCAGCCACGAACTGCCCCTCCCCACAGGGTGGGGTCTTCCTTTTATAACCTGTAAAAAAAAACTGTCACATGATCTCTACTGGCGGGAAAATGACGTCACTCCACCATCACAAGACCATTACCTCAAGTCCAGTATAACTTCAACCCCAGTCACGTGACAAGGGTACCACTGTCACGTGTCACGAGTACGTAACACTTCAAATAGAAGAGTTATAAATTACCCAAGTATCTGAGTATGAATATAATAGTTATAAATTACCCGAGTTTCTTTGAAGTTTTTCTTGGGCATTGAAGGATGTAGAGCTTTTCCAATCCCAGAGTGGAAGATAAAGTCACAAAAGTAATAAGGAAATTTTAAAAGCAATTGCATGTACTGTTCCAAGTGTTTGCAAGCTTGTTGAAATGTTTTTGTTATTCATCGACACAAATGAAAGAAATGGAACTGATGCAAGGACGAGGCTGAGGACGAACCCAAGTGCAGGACACAGGCACGGAGGCAGAGTCGTGAGGCGTCAGCACTGTCGTGAACGGGGAACCGGTATCCAGGAGAGTCTGTACACGGAGGCAAGGTTTACGTAGAGTATCCAGGAAATGATGCAGACATTAGAACTGACAGTCCTACAGAATGAGGAAACGAGGCTTACTCACACTTGAGTCAACCAACGAACTGGCAAAGCATGGCTGTGATGCCCGAGTTTTATCCTATGGTCGCTAATGGGAACTAGGTGTGCTGTAATTAGTGGAACTGGGAATGATTGGAATTCAGACGAGGGGATTAAGGCCCAGTTAAGGAGGTAATAGCAAGATGGGGAATTGCCAGACGGGACCATGACAGTGCCCTCCCCTCAACGGGAGCCTCCAGGCGATCATCCGGGCTTATTCGGATGGTCCCGATGGAAGTCCAGGATGAAGGAGCAGGGAACCCAAGAACGCTCATCTGGGCCATAACCTTCACAATCAACCAGGTATTGGAGGCCCCTACCCCGACGGTGCACATCTAGTAGCCACCGGACAGTGTATGTTGGATGGTTGTCGATAATCCAGAGGGGTTTCAGTTAGAGGACACAAGGGGCTGATGGAAAGTGGTTTTAATTGGGAAACATGAAAAGTAGGTGGACGTGCATAGATCTTGGTAGTTTAAGTTGGACTGCTGTGGGGTTGATGTTAATTTTGACCTCGAAAGGTCCCAGGAAGCGAGGGGCGAGTTTCTTAGGCTTACTTTTGAGAGGGATGTCTTTGGATGAAAGCCACACCATCTGCCCAGGTCAATACTCAGGCGCAGGAGCCCGGTGTCAATCAGCAATCCTCCTATCGCGATCGGCTGATCTGAGCAGGGCTGTGTGTGTGTCCTCCCAAACCTTGTGGCACCGATCGATATGGGCCTGAACAGGCAGCACCGCGATCCCCTCTTCTTGCGCGGGAAACAGCAGGGGTTGGTACCCAAGGGAGCACTCGAAGGGAGACCTTTCGATGGCAGTACTAACCAGAGAGTTGTGGGCGTATTCAGCCCACGCGAGGTGGTCACTCCAGGTTACCAGGTTGTTGGTTGTTATACAATGTAGCGTCGCCTCCAAGTTCCGCTTGCCCATTCATCTGTGGGTGACCGAGGCACCTAAAGCTTGACAAAAGGCCTTCCATACCTGTGAGATGAATTGGGGACCTCGATCGTAGACGATGTCCGCGGGGATTCCATAGAGGTGAAGACGTGGTGGAAGAGAAGCTCTGCAGTTTCCTGAGCAGAAGGGAGTTTAGGGAGGGCTACAAAGTGCACCATCTTGGAGAACTGATCTACCACGGTGAGTATGGTGGTGTTTCTGTGTGAAGGGGGTAGACCGGTGACGAAATCTAGGGCGATGTGCGACGAAAGATGACCAAGGACAGGTAGGGGCGAAGTAATCCTGCAGGTGGCTGATGGGAGGCTTTTCCATGGGCACAGATGGAATTTCAGGAGAGCCAGGGTCCGATCAGTCCCGGGGTGGCAGGCGAACCAAGATGTGTGACCCCACCGGACAACCTGAGATCTGATGGAATCAGGCACAAAACGGCGATTGGCAGGTCCATTGCTCGGGTCAGGGTCGTCCTGTTGGGCTTCATTTACTGTGGACTCAATCTCCCAAGTGAGGGTGGCCATCACACAGGATGGTAGGAGGATGGTCCCAGGGCTGGTAGTGTCCTCCTTGGACTTGTATTGGCGGGAGAGCACATCCGGCTTCCCATTCTTGGACCCTGGACGGTATGTGAGGGAAAACTTGAACTGTCAAAAAATAATGCCCAACGGGCCTGGTGGGAGTTCAAACGTTTGGCGGTCTGAATATATCCCAGGTTCTTATGACCAGTCCAAACAATAAACGGTTCCGCCCCCTCCAGCCAGTGCCTCCACTCGTCCAAGGCCAGCTTGACTGCCAGTAGTTCCCGATTCCCCACGTCGTAATTCCACTCGGCGGGGAACAGTCGGTGAGAAAAGAAGGCACAGGGATGAAGCTTTTCGTCCGGACTTGATCGTTAGGACAGGACTGCTCCTACTCCGGAGTCGGAGGTGTCAACCTCAACAATGAATTGATGGGAGGAGTCTGGTTGGACCAGGATGGGAGGGGTTGTGATTCGCCTCTTCAGGTGAGAGAATGCCGAATCACCCTCAGAGTCCCAACTGAAAGGTGTGGTAGGTGAGGTAAATCGGGTAAGGGGCGCCGCCACCCAATTGTAATCCCTGATAAATCGGTGATGTAAGTTTGCAAACACAAAAAACCACTGAAGTTGCTTGCGGGTCGTGGGTCCGGGACATTCTTCCACCACCCGGATCTTCTCGGGGTCTGCCCTCACCTGCCCGCTCTCGATGATGTATCCCAGGAAGCTGACTGAAGGGACGTGGAACTCACATTTCTCCGCCTTCACAAATAACTTGTTCTCCCACAGTCTCTGGAGGACTAGATGGACATGGTGAATGTGTTTCTGGGGGCTGCTAGAAAATATTAAGATAATGTTAAGAAAATATTATGAAGCGATTAATAAAGTCCCTCTGCACATCATTGATTAGGGCTTGAAAAACGGCGGGGGCATTGGTGAGGTGAAACGGCATGACCAAGTATTCAAAGTGGCCCAAAGGTGTATTAAAGACCGTCTACCACTCGTCTCCCTCCCTTATCCTGACTAGATGGTAGGCGCTATGAAGGTCTAACTTCAAGAAGATGGTGGCTCCGTGAAGTGGTTCAAATGCAGAGTTAATGAGGGGTAGTGGGTATTTATTTTTAACTGTTATATTGTTTAGGCCTCGGTAATCAATACCAGGAAGAAGCAACTCATCCTTCTCTACAGAGAAGAAACCTGCATCCACCGGGGAAGATGAAGGTCGAATAATGCCCGCCGTGAGGGACTCACTAATGTATTTCTCCACAGCCTCTCTCTCCAGTCGGGATAAGTTATAGAGACAACTGGTGGGTAACGAGTCCCCGGGGAGAAGGTCGATAGCACTATCTCATGGGTGGTGCGGAGGCAGGGAAAGAGCCCGTTGTTTGCTGAATACCTGTCCTAGGTCATGGTGTTCTGCGGGGACTCCGGACAAGTGAAGGGGTTCCAAGACAGGCGAGGTCACAGTAGCCTCCCTAGGGGATGGAGCCGACCGCAGACAGGTGGCGTGGCAAAACGGGCTCCAGCTGGCTATCCCCCTGGCAGACCAGTCGATGTAGGGGTTGTGGTTGTTCAGCCAGGAATATCCTAGAACTACAGGGGCTTGAGGAGAATGGATGAGATTAAATCATACCTCCTCTCGATGGTTTCCGGACAGAATCAAGATCAGGGGTGGCGTACAGTGGGTAATCCAAGCCAGCAGTTTTCCATCCAGTGCCCGAGCCTCCAAAGGGGTACTTAATGGTTCCCGAGGTATTCCGGCTCAGGAGGCTATGTCCTTGTCCAGCAGAATTCCTTCGGCACCGGAATCCACCAAGGCGGATAGGGACAGGGACTGTTGTCGATAGTTCACAGTAGTGTGGATCTGCATCCGGGGGGTGGGTAACTGAAGTGAGTGTCGTCTGGCTCACCCATCCCATTAGTGAACATAGGTTAAAACTCAGATTACCCTTTCTACTGGTGAGCCCTCCCTTTTGGCCGCAAAGGACAGGTATCCCAGAAATGTCCCGGCTGGCCGCAATAGTAACAATCCCTAGCTTTCCGAAGTTGTTTGGCAGGGAAGAGACGGTTCCGTCCCAGCTGCATCGGTTCCTCCCCCAGGGTAGTGGGGATGGTCGGAACAGGAGCTACACTTGGAGCGGCTGGGGAAGGGAGGCTGGCTGAAGATGGTAGGGTGGGATGTGGGCTGACCCGAGGAGTGGGGCAACTGGTCTTTTCTCTCAGATGCTCTTGAAGTCGATTATCTAGCCTGGCAGCTAGAGAGATCAGACAGTCCAAGCTGTCTGCATCATCCCTTGCTGCCAATTTGTCTTTTATCTTATCTGAGAGGCCCTGTCGGAACACTTCCGGTGGTGCCTCGTCATTCCACCCAGAGTCGGCCACTAATGTTTGGAACTCGATGGAGTATTTTGCCTCACTTTGTGAACCCTGACAGAGAGTTAGCAAGTGCTTAGTGGTGTCCTTACTGCAAATGGGCTGTTCAAAGACCTTCCTCATTTCAGAGATGAAGGAGGGGAAGGAGGAACAGACCTCTGGCTGGTTGTCCCAGATCGCGGTGGCCCATGCCAATGCATCCCCTTGTAACAGCCCCATGACGTACGCAATTTTTGATCTGTCCAAGGTATATGTATGTGGCTGTTGCTCTAAGACTAAAGAGCATTGTAATAAGAAGACCCGTCACTTCCCTAGGTCCCCAGCATAGGGTTCCGGTTCGGGTACATACGGCTCTTGAGGGGATTGTGTTGCCTATCCAAGGGGTGTAGCCATCCCAGGCTGTGTGGTTTGGACAGTCGGGGTTCTTGGATGGTACGGAGTAAGGGAAGCGAATACCCGGTCAACCTGCTCACTGACCTTCCTCAGATTCATGGACAGTGCACAAAGGTTTTCCATGACCTCTCTGAGTAGCTGGTCATGGGCACCCTGGCTGGTGAGGACCTGTCGCGCGGGGTCCATGTCTACTGGGTTCATTCTCGGCCTGTTTGTTCTGTTGCAAGGATGAGGCTGAGGACGAACCCAAGTGCAGGACACAGGCGCGGAGGCAGAGTCGTGAGGCATCAGCACTGTCGCGAACGGGGAACCGGTATCCAGGAGAGTCTTTACACGGAGGCAAGGTTTACGTAGAGTATCCAGGAAATGATGCAGACATTAGAACTGACAGTCCTACGGAATGAGGAAACGAGGCTTACTCACACTAGAGTCAACCAATGAACCGGCAAAGCATGGCTGTGATGCCCGAGTTTTATCCTATGGTCGCTAATGGGAACCAGGTGTGCTGTAATTAGTGGAACTGTGAATGATTGGAATTCAGACGAGGGGATTAAGGCCCAATTGAGGAGGTAATAGCAAGATGGGGAATTGCCAGACGGGACCGTGACAGGAACTTATTAATGTTAAAGGCAAAAGGAAAATAGTATTGAGAAAATACTCTTTTCTTTCTTCCTTTAACTTTTTAAGTTATAATTGGTCTGGACAGGAGCATAAATTAATACTAGTATCGACCTAATGTGTTCCACCATAAGTTGGGGAGGCAGTTAACTATAACCTTTCAAAGTTCTCCTTTTTTAGGACTTGTCCCATCAAGTTGAAAAATGGCCAATATACACTCAGTGAGTACTTCATTAAGTACAACTGCATCCTGCTTGTTAATACAAATTCCTAATCAGCCAATCATGTGGCAACAACTCAATGCATAAACATGCAGACATGGTCAAGGATTCAGACCAAACATCAGAATCTGGAAGAAATGTGATCTAAGGGACTTTGACTGTGGAATCATTGTTGACTGGCTGTATCACAGCCTGGTACGGAAACACCAATGGCCCTGAACAGAAAATCCTACAAAAGGAAGTACATGTGGCCCAGTCCATCAAGGTTAAACCCTCCTCACTATTCAGGATATCTACATGGATTGTTGTTGCAGGAAAGCAATGTCTATCATCAGGGACACCCACCATCCTGGTCATGCTCCTTTCACTACTACCATCAGGACTCACAGCACCAGATTCAGGAACAGCTATTACCACTCAATCATCGGGCTCTTGAATCAAAGGAGATAACTTCCCAAACAAGAGAAAATCTCCAGATCCAAGCAAAACATGCAACACACACAGAATGCTGGAGGAACTCAGCAGTCCAGGCAGCATCTATTGTAAAAAAAGTACAGTCGACGTTTTGAGCTAGACCCTTCGGCAGGACTTCACTCAACATGCCCTATCACTGAAATGGTCCCACAACCTATGGACTTACTTTTCAGGACTCTTCATCTCATAGCCTTAATATTTATTGCTTATTTATTTATCATCATTCTTTCTTTTTTTGTATTTGCACAGTCGGCTGTCTTTTGCATACAGGTTGAGCATGCAGTTAGTGTGGTTTTTCATTGATTCTATTATGGATTACACAATTATGGATTTATTGAGTATTAATATACTGTATGTATTTTGATAATAAATTTACTTTGAACTTTGGTGCCAGACTGGGTGGCTTGAGTATTTATTTATTTTAATTTTACTTTATATAGTGATACAGCACAGAATAAGTCCTTCTGGCCCTTTGAGCCATGCCACCCAATAACCCTGGCAACCTCCGATTTAAATCTAACCTAATCACGGGACAATTTACAATGGCCAATTAACCTACTAACTGGTATTTTTTGATCTGTGAAAGGAAACTGGAGCTTCCGGCGAAACCCCATGCATTCTATGGGGAGGATATACAGACCCCTAACAGAGGACTCTGGGATTGAACTCCAAACTCTGATGCCCTGAGCTGTAATACTACCATGGAGCAGTATCAGTATCAGTACAGTATCTCATAAACTGCTGATCTCTTGGGATTTTATTGCATAACCATTCTAGAGTTTACAGAGAATGGCCCAAGAAACAGAAAAGAATCCTGTAAGTGGAAGTTCTGTGGGTGTAAACACCTTTTTAATGAGAGGAGAGGGAGGAGAATGGCCAGGCAGCCTCAAGCTGACAGGAAGGTGACAGTAACTCAAATAACCATGTGTTATATCAGTGGTGTGCAGAAGAGCATCTCTGAATGCACAACACATTGTACCTTGAAGTGGATGGGCTACAGCAGCAGAAGATCACACACATACCCTCAGTGGCCACTTTATTGGGTACAGAAAGTACCTAATCAAGTGTCAAGTGAACTTAGTTTTTCACTAAAAAGAATGAAGGAGTGAAACAAGTCTATAATCCTAATAATCTCATATGCATTGTACGTTTCTGAAATGTATGGTTAATACTGAGTAACTGAGCAACTGGGGATAGAGATCATTATTGAATGAAAGGCATTCCTGAGATGTTGGCTATAGTTAAATAATTTTCTTTGATGAAGTAGAATAAATGGTAGAAAATGGAGTATTTATGGTACATTGTTTCTGGGTCTTGCAGAAGGCGTTCTATTGAAGGTATTCATGTGGTATGAAAGTTCATGATTGAATTGGTGTGGACAGGAATGTAAATTACAAAATAATAAATTAATTCAAATAAAGAAATAAAGAAATAAATTGTGGGCTAGACATTTGTGGAACAAGGAGGCTCACCTGAAAAATTGACAGCACTCATTTATCTGATTTGGACTTAAACATGGAGTTTGAACCCCTCCCCCCACCCCCAAATGGCATAGACTAGCAATTTAGTTATTAGAATAAACATATTCACAAAATGGACAAGAGTGACAAGGGTCAATGGTTTAGTCAAAATACATGTGGACCTTAAGCATTCAAAGTGTGCACAAATCAAAACAATTAATTTTATTTCTTAACAGTTGATTTCAAACAGCTATAAGAAGTCTGTATAATAATTTAAGCTAATAGTCATTGTAAAGTGACCCCGGACACTAAAGGCACACCAGAAAATTTAAGCTCATACAGAATTTATTTTTTAATCAGTCCAAAATAATGAACCTTTTATCAGAAGTTACCATGAATTATTTGTACTTTATTAAGCTACTTTAGTTAATGGCAGGAAATATAGAATTAGAAAGGAAACTTGTCCAAAACTTTTCTGGAAGTGGGTGCATTTGATTGTATATTTACATTCACCTTGTGATACGTTTACCTCAACTTCCAGAAAGGGTAATTACAAACATTCAGCAAGGAAGGCTGTAAATGAAACTTCTACCTTCTGGCATGATAGATACTGTAGCTCCTGGGCCTGGGGAAGCAGCAGTCAGGAAATGTTAGGTCCATGCTAGAGCAGCTCTTTCAGAATGGGGAACACACTGATTGTCTTCACCCATTGGTTGACATTGAGCTCAGTTCCCCTTGTACTCTCTAGGAATAATCTGGAATCTGAAACACAAAACAAAGTGATCAATGGTTTTACTTTTATCAAATTAGTAAGACCAGCAGGTCTGAGAAACAATAGGAAGGTTATTCTTGAGTGATATTTCTTGGACTCAGTAAATATAACTAAAAAATAATCAGGCCTACTCTTGCACAGACTGTTTAAATTTTTACTTACAACAATAGCAGAAAACAGTGAAACTCTGAATGATTCTCAAATCATGATATTTTTTCAAGACTAGTTCTTTCTCTAATTGGCTTTAAGATCATTTTAAAGTTGGCATATATTTCCTACAATAGCTGGATATGCTTATATTAAATTCCTGGTCAGCATGGTGAGGGAGCTACTAATCCTGATTTTAAAACTTGCGGCTTGTCTTTGACAGCTCTCCGTGCGTGAGTCTTGCCAGTTTTTTCCCGCAGGGTGCCCTGTAAAGGTGACATCGTGTGGGGCCGCCCATAAAACTGGAGGAAAGCGCTTGGCGTTCCAGAAACACATGCCTCCAAAATTAACCGGAACTCCAAAGGCATGTTTGAACGTATTTTTTTTTAAAAAGCTTGAAAAGTTATACAAGCTTTTAAGATAGTTTAAACACTTCAAATATTTTAGAGATGAATTAAAACTTAAATTAACAATGACGATGTTTAACGGGCTGTTTTAAGTTAAAAAGCTACTGAGTTCGCAGCCTGGGTTTTCCGCACCTGTTCTCTTTTTTTCTACTACGGAGAAGTACTTTGCTGCTTCTCAGACTTGAAACAATATCTTTACGTGAGTTGTCACTGTAATGGACAATTGATGCAAGTTCCTGCTCTCTGGTTGATCCCTGTTGGCTTCGTTGTCAGACTGCAGCCCGCAGTCACGTCAGTTCACTGACAGCAAACTCTGGATTTATGCACCGGATCAGGCGTAGTCAGAAATACTGAAGCCCGGGTCGCTTTTGTGATTTGCAAACTTCAAGCTATTAAGATTAAAATTCTATTATTATTTCAAGGGCTGAATTTCTTCGCGAAGACACTGAGGAAATTTAGGGGACGTATGGCTGTTGATAAAACATTGTAAAATACTTGAAAGAATTTAAAATAGCGGCTTCACCTAAAATCTCTGCACTCCCCCGCCCCCATATAACTAGTAATGATATTTTTTCAACCAATCAATAACATTGGGCCTTAGTGAACAAAACTTAACTTCCGAGTTCTGGTGGTCCTCGATTCCTATTTCTAAAATAAAAAAGGGAACAGTGGAATTTGATGAGAGGCATTTAAGGTAATTATTTGTAGGGCTGTTACATGGGACATTCAATAGTATTCTGCTTGTGATATTGTTGACTGCAATTTTGACAACCACACGAACTGTTCTGGTGTCAAAATAAATAGAAAGAATTGAGTTTACTTAGAAACTTGAGATGTTGCGTTATACATAATCCTCAAACTTTCAGAAAGCTTCGGTACCGCGTACTTGATCTTCACATTTTCGTTAGCTTGGGGTCGCTGTTTGGCTACTTTTGGCGATATATTCTGCCCGCGCGCTGTTTCTTTGACAAATTAATTCGTGCTAATATTTCATTAAGAATATCATCGTCTTATTGCAGAATGCAAATAAACGTATTATCCCAGCCGTGAATTTTGAAAACTGAAATATAATGCTCAAAGACTCGATGGCTTACAGAGTTGCAATTTGAAGTTATTTGGCAGCGCTAACGCAAGGCTTGCACTCTTCTCAATTGGACAATAAAAGGGCGAGTTCAGAGTGCAGTGGCACTATCTACTGAACCAAACAGGTGCTTTGATCTGCAGTGGGTGAAACGTTATACAGACATCAGTTTGTTCATTTCAATCCGAGTCGGCCCGAAGGGACCACTTAACAGTCACATTACATTGTCTACCACATAGACTATCGCCTAATCTCACAGCCCCCAATACCCCTGCCCAAAAATAACTTCGCACAGTTGTTTTTACTCGGAATTCGTGTCAGTGCAGGGCACATTCCTTTAAAGCTCGGTTATCCTTGATAGCATAAAGGAATCTATTACCTGTTGCTTTTTAAGCTATGCAATTTGCGTTGAAGCAAGCTTTAGATGCGTTTCAACGCTACTTGAATCAGATGCTATCTTTAAAATAAGTAAAAGCGAACCATCTATAGTGCCACGAAAATTAGATTTGTAATTGAATTAGCGTTGTAATGTAATTACGCGGACAGACATCCAGTATCACTATTTCCATTTTACTACGAAACAGTAGAACATTTCAAATTTGACAGCAAAAGCCATGGAATTATGAATCTCCTGAATCTGTTTAATGCATAGCTTGATGTCGACGGATCACTTTTGCGTTGATTTTTCCCCCACGGGATTGTTGTTTAAATTGCTAATAATTTAACTTGATCAAAATTATTCGAGTTCTTTAAAAAACATGGCAGCTAACCGCAAATCTACAGTTAACCCGACTGGAAGTGTCGAAGTTCATTTCACTCCTTCGTCCCAATTGGAACCGAGACTGCCAAGTGAGGTTCTCTGGAGAGCGTCCCGTTGATCTTTTTGTTTAATGCCTGCTTTCCTTCAGCTTTAAATTTATATAATAACGACAAGCAGGAATAGCTTGTATGTTTAGTTCCTGTTAGTACGATATGGGACGCTCACAAAGACGTCCAAAGGGACGGAAATGGTGCCCGTTTAATATAATCGCTCATATGGTGACAATATATTCACATTTGTTACTAAATGTGTATGGTCATGTCTATTATAATTCCTTGCTTTTTTAAAAGCGAAGCCTCGGTTGTTTGATCAAATTACTTTTGCTGCTGATCTATATTAATGCTTTAAGGTTGAGGAGTCTACAAGTGCACTTTTAAATTCATTTATCTATGAAGATCATTCTCATTTCTCAACAATGAGGCTGTCTAAGGAACTTGGTCATTGGAAGAATTTTCAAGCATATTTCACGACAGGTCTGACGTGAATTGCCAGACGCAGCTTGCATAGCCTTCTGTATAACTTGACATATATAGTAATAGCTGGTGTCCAGACTGAAGCAAAGAATAAACCGTAATGGTAAATCTTCAGACCGGCAGAAGCTATAGTGGGAATACCAAGAACTGTGTTTACAGTTTACATTACCAAAGTAGACAAACGAACCCAAAGCGAAGTTCCTAAATATGCGGACGGAAGGCACTAAATGACTCACTTATGGGGAGGATGACAAACAATTGCAAAAAATACAATTAAAATGTGCATAGTTATATAATTGTTAAATCGATTTGGTAAGAAAAAAAAAGTTAAACTAGGAAGAGAAGTGAGGCTGAAGTAGTTCCAAGTGGGACAGGGATAGACGGGAATCTGAGAGAGCAAATACGCAAATCACTAGGATTATACAGGAAAACAAGTATAACAGTGTATTTCAGAGACGTGGAGCTAAGATGTAGGGAAGTAAAGATCAACTTGTTTCTAACTTTTTTGTCAGCACAATCATGGACTTCTGTGTATCCCTATTTATGCAGAAGTTACAGAAGCAACGGGGGGGGGGGGTGTAAAAGAAGGATTTACAAAGATTGTGCGCAAAATGTGATTTCAACTTTATAAGTAAGATCTCACTCCCAGAAGGTGGTCAGAACATGGACCATTCTATCACATGGGCTGGTTGAGTCAAACGGTATAGATGTACTTTAGGGTAGGAAATGGATAGTTAGGAGAAGATGGTACATCGAACGGCTTGGTCATATAAAACTTTGCTGCAGGGTTTATGGTGTTCTATGAAAAGCAGACAGAGAGTGGGTTCCAGAGTTGAAAGATTGACCTCAGTATCTGGTGTCCTGAATGAATGCACCATATACCTGATGCCTGTTGTATAGAGAATCTCATGATGAACATTAGGTAATGAAAAATATATATCATTTTTTCAAAAGCGTAATTAATAGAGTACAAACATTTACCAGAAAGAATTATAATTAATTATTATTGTAATATAATATTATTTGTAGCATTGTGAGCAACAGTTTAGGATGTTAACCTTACTTCTTAGGTCATGTGTTGCCGTAGGTGAAGTAACAATTGTCTCTCAATATGCTTTAATTTCAATCAAAAAAAAAAACACGCGCGCAGTGATTCCCTTATTGTACTCTTCGGTGCATGGGAACTCAACTTCTGATTTGTAAAATACTGGAATTTGCAAAAGCCCATCGCTGCATTGCTAAGATAAGAATAACTGTGACTCCGATGACGTGAGAAAGTATGAACAAAAGCGTTACAACGTAGTTGTGTAGGTTTTAGATTCAAGGCAGAGGCAACACTTCTGCGGCGTTGCGTATTTCGTGCATAATCATCCATTTTAACAGGTCATATAAGTGTTATTAGGAATATTTAAAATATCTCAGAAAGCGTTTTATTTCAGTTGTTGAGCCCAACTGCACCATCCCCCACCAAAAAAACCTTATAAATTAATTATGTTAATTAAAATGTACATTGGGTGTTGTATGACTTAATGTGTAATATGATTTTAATTTTCACTGGAGTACTCTAAATCATTTATGATTTCATTACAGAAATTATGATTTATTACACACTTGCACGCTATTAGGAGTGCATTTAGACTTGAAGTTGCAGTGTGGCAAATCATATCTGTATTATTTGAGTTCTGCTGGATGACATATTGGGCGGAGTTTTACACTTATTAACATTACTTCCACGAATTCCATTAAGTAGAAGTTTGTTTTTGCTTGCAACGTTCACAACAATATCACATTGGATTTACAATTTATGTAATGTCAAAACTGAGCTGAGACGGTGAAGCTGACGCGTAGAGTAGGTCTCATTTGAATCAAGTTCTGCCCTTCCTAATGCTGTTTTCTGTTCATTTTGCATGGTCAAATGTAGTGGTTGTGAGCCGGGTTAAACTTGTCTTTAGAAGGTCGCATTTACTATTTAGATACTATGTAGTTTTTTTAAAAAAAACTCTTCTTTACTTCCTATAAAAGTAATAGAAGTCACTGAGCTAAATAAGTTTGTCTGTAAGCCAATGCAGTTATGGAATAAACTGAGCCTTGCAAGTTCAGGAATTTGATTAGAGTTATTTGGATGAATAAGACTACCCCCCACCCCCCGGATGTAGTCAAAGTAGAGTGGTGTGCAACAGTACTATTTTGCTATGTTTCTAACGATCACAGAAAGTGGATTTAAAACCCCGTTTGGTCGGTAATTCTTCGTCCTGTCTGTACAATTGCCTTTCTTTGTTATACAATAATATCATTTTACAACAGATATTAAAGCTAATAGAATTCTCGTAACGGGCAGTTACCTTCCTCTATTATTCCCATTCTTTTGCTCAACAGTAAGACTTCCCTTATTACTCCCCATTTCCGAGCCATTTGCCCCTACATCTCCCATCAGACACTCCCTTTCTTGATACCTATTTCAAACCGTTTCTATTTTGGTTTAGTTTCAGATTGCTGAACATTTAGAGTTGTACATGCAGTACACTGTACAACTGGACTAAGAAAATCCCCCTCCAACAAAATAACCATCCCCGGGGTAATAAAAATGTGCGAAATAAAGCAACTGAAATATGTCAAAAGTGCCGTGAATAGATTAACCAAATTATATTTTACTTTCAGAAATGAAAAAAGAGCAATGAAGATAATTAAGTTTAGAAAATACATTTTAGAAGTGTTTCAGTCGTGTATTCAGCCAAAAAAGATTCCCTACTGGAGTTATAACAGGCACTGAGTTTTTAAGTTAAAGAAATACATTATACCCCATGTTCCTCTTGTTATTCCCTTCATTCGTCCCAAAGGCTGACTTTTACCATTGGCTTCAATAACCTGTATTTATTGTGTGATCGAGATAGCAAGATATTATCAGTTAATTTTTGGTGGTCTCAGTGAGAATCGAGATATAGAGCTGATTGCGTACCAACAGTGGTTCTTCCTCTTGATCTTCAGTTGTGTGTGTGTGTGTGTGTGTGTGTGTGTGTGTGTGTGTGTGTGTGTGTGTGTGTGTGTGTGTGTGTGTGTGTGTGTGTGTGTGCGCGCGTTAGAAGGGGTCGCATAGATTGAAAAGTTTTGTACAACTTTAGACACTTTCTTTGCTGATTTTCACTCACTCTGACTCTTAAGATTTCTTCATGTTTATTTGAGAACATTATTTCTTCGTTAGGTTTGAACCAGGATTGTTTTGGCGGAGTCTTTGCAGTTCCAGTCCATACAAACTCAGTAACTTGAGCAAATTGGGAACTATTTCAACCTACGCTGCAGCATCTTTTTTCTGAAATATTGTTAATATGAATGAGAAAAACATTCAACAGTTCTGCTGTTGGCAGCGCCTTTAGTGTTTGCACAACTATGTGTCTGGTTCGAGCGCGCTACTCCATGGTATATGATATTGCGCCTTTACAATTTTATAATGAACTTGTCTATGGCAATCGATTTTCTGCGCGTAATCTGTTTCTCAAAACAAATCGGCATTAAATGTGTAGAAACTATATTAATTATGGGCATTACTGAGTTAAAATATTTTACCAACAAATTTAAATGATTACATATACACATCCATATGGTCAAGTAAAAATAAAGCTATTTATTGTTGAAGCCAGCCAAAGTGACCAGATAAACTATCAAGATTCATAGATTTCGCCAAGATTGAGAAACACAATAACTATTAAGACTTTTTTTACACTGGCACAAAATAGTACATTTGATTTGTTTTATAAACGAAAATATTTACAAAAACAACACATATTCCGCACTGTCCCACCTGCATTTTGGTGTTCATAATTTTACGCGTTTTACATGCATCTATTCTGTCATCAGCTCTGCATCTCCCACGGATAACCCGCTCATATTTGTTTAATGGTGACACTGAAATGCCTTAATGAAGTCAATTAGACAAAATCCATTCTTTTACCTTTTATTTATCTAAAATAAAATTATTTACTTAAATATGATAATATCATATATTCCTCTGCCAAGCTACCATAAGCACCTAAAGTATTTAAACTGAAATAAATTTCTGACAAAATGCATTTGTTTTACTGTTGTTCATAGTTACAAAATGGCAAATGTAAAGGTGTCATCACAATCACCCCTTCCCTTAGTTTGTCGGTATATTAAATTAGTATTACAATCGGGCATGAAGTTTATTCAGTTATGAGACGTCATGTGCCGGGAAAGATGATGGCGTTCCCTAAAGGATTCATTGCAAATGGGACATTTAAGTTTTTCTTCTCTTCGTCTTTTCACTAAAGGCTCCATGGCATATTCTTTTTTGTGATGAGATCGCATGTGGTACACTAAATCGGACGTCATTCTGAAAGAAGCGTTGCATTTGGCACACCAGTTTTGTGCAGGTAAACAAAAGGACGTGAAGGAAGGAGGAAGAAGGGTCAGAGCGGACGGAACTTGCAGCTGAATGGGCCCAGCGGCCTTTGGCCAGAAGGCAGTAGCATAGATGAAAGGACTTTGTTTACCGAGGCCTCCTTGCAGATTACAACTGCCGTTAAGGTCTGCACTTTGGAGCTTTGCAGCCAATGCATTCGCCTGATAAAGTCTGCCAGAATCGCCAACGCCAGGGTGGCACTCTAAACCAGGGATCACCTTTTGGGACACCAGGAGTGGGGGCAACTGTGCAAATGATCTGGCCGGTTGAGAGAATGCGCTCTTCCTCTCTTCCGTTGCACAGAGCTGAGAGACGCTCCTGAACGCGCTTCCCATGGCAATGTTGTCCAGACAAGAAGGGGCCTGCGTTTCAGTCAGGACTGATTTAATGTCCACTGGCTTCTCCGCTGGGCCGGTGTTGGCCACCGAGCCATTCTTGTTATCTGTTTCAGGAGCGTGATCCTTTGTTGTCTGTTTAAGGGGAAGTGAAGTTCTCCTCACCTCGTTGAAGGCGCTCTGTTTAGCATCCATAGACTCTGGGCTGGATGTCATCAACCTTCCATTTTCTCTCAGACTGAAATAGCTCCCTCTGAACTGCTGGGAAGGACAAGGGAGCTTCTCTCTCGGAGAAGGCTGCGATCTGTCTGCCATTTTTGTATCGTGCATTATATCGTCATTCTTTTCCATTTCGTCGTACTTCCTTTTATTTTCATTTATGCTTTCAGCTTCCCGGCGATTCCTAGCATCTTCCCTTGGATTTTCCATGTCCCTGGCGAGATTGTGGAAATCCGTCGTGGGCTTGCTGTTTTCTACATTGGTGAAGACTGATGGGCGCTCTGATCGGCCGAATTTTACACTTGACTCGACGGCAACAACGTGGTCACGGTCCTCGCCGCTTTTAACGTTCTCATCTGAGGCAATGCAACCCATTCGCTTCTGACAGCGGAATCTCAGGTGAGCTAGAAAGGGGTATTCACATTGGAATCGCTGGCTGCAGTCCAGGCACGTGTACGGCGAGGTTCCTGTATGAATAAAGCACATTCGAATGAGATTGCTCACTCCCACAAGTCAATCGTGCTCCAGCGTCCACTGGTTTAACAGCAAGCAATAAATCACAATGTTAACCGTGCACATTCTCAATGTAAAAATATATCAATAACGTGATACATAGTTCATTGTCATTGCAGTAATTACATTAGCATGCATATTCCCGAATCTCTTCGCTTACGCTTGTCCTTGTGCGGATCTCTACTCCATTATACTCCCCACTGTGGATTTGTCCATACAAAATTGTCCTTCCATTTTCCTATCTGGCCCCTCCTGTAAGCAATTCGGCAGGTTCTTTCCAACTACACACGTCTCCATCACTTCTTTCGACAACTTGTTGTTGTTTCAAAACCACTTGAAGGATATGAACATACATCACACGCCGATTTGTTACATAAAAGGGTTTCAGGAAAATGAAATAATCTTTAAATTACTAATCCGAGTTGACAAAACTCACTACAGACACATTAAATAATACATTTTCAGTGGTCAAATACACAGTGCAGCGTGCATCCGCATGTGTGATTGTGTGTATTATAACGTCAGTGGGAAACTTTAGGAATACCGGCTCACCGTTCATTTTGGCTGGCGCTCTGACGTTGCTGAGAAGGAGCAGTTCCAGCAGTTCTTTTCCATACCACACAAGTAATTCTTCGTCTTTATCAATCCGCCTCAATGACCGATAAAACAGCTGGCCGTTCTTCACATAGGCTTCGAGATTCTGTTCTTCTTTATCCCTGGCCGACTGGACCAGCCTGAGCCACATTAAACCCTCGGAGGAGCCATTTGCCGACGATGTATCCACCTGCAGTAAATATGAGCCACACGCAAGGTGAATACAGGCCAATTATCAATAATCAAATTTAGATCTCCCTCCCCCAAGTTCCACATAACATAAATCAAACCCGTTACTGAGATCGTATTGGGGTTTGCGACTGTTATATAGCATAATTTCATGTTAATGAATTCCGGGGTCAGCGGGATAACATATACGGCCGAATATTACAAAGACGATTGAACGTCTCATTAGTGATTTACTATGCACTACATCAAAACTGATTCAGCACTGTATTAGGAGTAAATCGTGGTCAGATTCGCGATCTAAATACTTTACTGAATCACGCTCACTCGCTCGCAAATGTAAGGAAGACATGAAATGCCGCTGTTCGGCGGAATGTCTGTCAGTGATCAAGAAATTATTATTCAAAAGTGGGGGAGGGCTGTTGCAAGTGACAAGCACTTTCCAGGTACTGAGTCACTCTGGAAAAACCAAATGACAGGCGAGCCTTGGGCGTCTTTACGCGCTTCTATATACTTTCAATTTCGCTGCCCCGCCCAAACCTCAGTTACCCCCCCCCCCCCCCACCAACACCAGCATCTAACCACCCCCCTTCCCCCATTACCATCCACCTCCCCTCCTCCAATAAACCACTTTCCCGGTGTGTCGCTTCTCTAAAGGGCAAGCGCGAGAGCATTGGGGAAGAAATCGCTCGAGATACACATATATGAGGAACATTTTATGAAGAAGGGAGACGCATCCCCAAGTCTAAAGTAGAGGGAATACAATATGGGCCCATATGCAAATCCATTGGTGATAAAGAGAACGTTTAAAAATGTAACGAGCGCACGAAACGTTTAACTGGTGAGACAAAAGACGAAATCATGAAGGGCATATGATGAGCACAGAGAAATAAAATTAATCCTACCCTAAAAATGTAGGGCACCGTCCTTTTGTCGGCGGACTTCAGAGCAATGAAAGCGATGCTGTCATAGAGGGACGTGTGGCTCAGTACGCAGGGCCCAAAGATGGCATTTTCTGGAATGTCACAGGTTGTATAGACGCTGGTGAAAATGTCGGTTAGACACTGCTGGACGGCCCTGCTTGCATCGCTCTCCCAAAACCCCTTGTGAGCATTTGGATCTTCCATCACCGAGGTTTGTTCTTGGAGGAAATGATATGAAAAGGTCACCTCGATGCTTAAGGAGACAGAGAAGGCACAATGCTCAAGCTTTGAAAATCACGGCACCATTACTAGCCCTGATTACAAATTAATTCCCGATCTTTGACCAAGGACATTATGAGACACCATTAAAATATTTACAGCATGCATTAAGTGTGCAAACAAATTGTCTAATACTCCAGGGATAACGGATAAAACCAAGCCTTGCGAAAATTAGGTCTTAAGTTCTACAGCTAAAATAGCACTGATGTGATCAGCCTAAAAAGGCTTTTCATGTCATTTTAAAAAAAACTTTTGTTCACGCGGTATTATCATAAACAGCTTCCATGTTGCAAATAATAATCTCGTCCTTGCACTTACTGATGATCAGTTTTCAAAATTTGGGTGGGTTCTAGCACAATGAGTGGGATTGTTACCTGCGTCGCTCCCAATTCGGTGTGTTATTTTGGCAGAATGCTGACGAGACCATTCATCAATAAGCATCAAATCGAACTGTTCCGGTGTCTGGAAGTGCAAATAAAAATGGATGGAAAGTGTGCAGTCATCTACGGTGGTTTGATGTCAGATAACCTTTAGATCTTTTCTACAAGAAAGAACGTATGTCTTCTTCGTCCGCTCTCCTCATTACCATAATACACCACTTTCCCTCTGAGACTTTAATTAAAAGCAGCATGCAGAGTTAATTATTTTTACCTCGACACGGTTATTTATGGATGAGAATGAATCCCAGTTACCTTGTTCGACACAGGGAGAGATTCGGTCAAACGTAGCTTGTGAAATCTGAATTGTAAGGGGAGGGGGGTGGGGGGTAGTTTGCATTGCTGGTAATCTTCGGAAGGTTTGAATGAGTTCCGGACCAATTTTATGCAGCAGGCACGCTTCGAAATCGTAACCTATGTCAGAAGCTTCTCAGTTCCAACTTGGATTATTTGAGCAAGCATTTGCGTTGTATTTCATGTGCCAAATATTTTGACATTGCATCTTACCTTTCAATATACATTTCAATACAGTAAAACGCTTATTATTTTAAAAAGAGGAACACAATTGCATCGATGGCAGACCGATAAAGTGTTAGGCATTTAGACTTCGGAAAGTAGAAAGTTAAAGGCAAAAATAACCCCCATCGTCCTTCGATGCAAACTGGATTGTTTTGATTGCAATAATAATAAAAAGAAGTCTGCCAGTGAGCGCCAGAAAGCTACCTATTCTAATGTTAAATACACTGGCGTTAACCAGCGGAGATTCGCTGCCCAGTCTCACTGCATCGTTCGCGCAATGTGAAACCAAAGCCAAGTAGACAATTGTAGCCCTTACGAACTTGGAGTGAACGCAACGCAGAGAGTCCTCAGCCAAAGCACGATCACACAAGAAAGTGAAACCCTCACCTTACCTGATCAAGGGATAGTTATCTGCATATTTCTCTAGATTCCATTTTTTGTTTTGTTTGTAAAGCAATGAGTAAAAAATGCAACATATGCTGTAAGCTCATTTTATAAATGCCTTTTTTTGTGAATGAGGTCGCGCGTCGCTTGGGGCGTCAAATGAAAATAAAAACGGCTTTCATGAATATGCATTTCTTTCCAATCCCCGGCGTCCAGGACGAATGAAAACAATAACAGAAAGTAGACACTCACCAGAAAAAAAGGCAGCGTTTTGTTTTAAAAGGTCTCTCTCTTGGCTCTTTATTGGGGGGGGGGGGGGGTGGAGAAGGGGACGGTGCAGGAGGATGGAACAGCAACTGTAGACGCGGCGCTCCGGCTCTGTGCTGTCAGCGCAGTGGCATCGTTGGTGAAAGTGACGGCGATGCTGTGCTTCCGATACAAAAAAAGCAGAGGAGCCGCGGAGAGAGTTGCATATGGGCCCAAGCGTAAGTGGCAGACACTTTGTTTGGTGGAGATAATCTATCCAATGACGCGTGAAACTCCATCCCCATCCCCTCCCGCTCCCGAAATAACCACCCTGCCTGCGCTCCCGATTGGCCAGCGGGAGGTCGCTGTTGGTGGCGGCGGCTCGTGCCCCGCCGCACCTGCCACGCGCCGGGTGAACGCTCAGGAGCGCGCGCGCGCACGGGGTGGGGGGGCGGGCACGCGCACGCCTGCTCGGTGGAATGCCGGCCGCCGGGCTTGATTGGGCAATGAGGGCTCGGCTCGGCGGCACGGCGGGGCGGCTGAGGGGGTCACTGGCTACCACCCCTGCCCTACAGCAGCCCTCCAAAAGTGATCCCAATTTCACAATGTGAGGGGGAAATGCTCTTCATCCGAGAAGGTAACATAATGCATTCTCTGAGCTTGCCAACTCTCATGTTCCACTGGCGGCTCATCATATTAAAGCTCTTCTCGACATTAAGCCGCTCAGTAGGAGCGGTTTCTCTGTCGCAAGTACATTTTACACAGATGCTCTTCAGCCCGGAATGATCAACTTACGGCAGGGCCTTTAAAAGGGATGAAGAGGTACGGTTTGTTATTCATGTTGAAAGAGGGCTGCCTAACTTTAAGAAATTAAACATGCAGTTTGTTTCCTGCTGAAATTGGAGCCTGTTTGGAAATGTTGCATTTTTACACGCAATTCAACATACAGAGCTAAGGTTCTATAAAGTTTAACAATTTTCCGTTTCCAATGGATTACTTTGATGCTTTTAGAGTATTTGGAGTGCATTACATCTTCTATTTGACCGGGAAATAACATCATCATTACTTTTTTACTGCTATTGTGTAATTAAATTATTAGGGAATGCATAAATTCATGGTGGAGTTTTTTTTCTAAGTTTCATAAGCAGCTTTGTTCTGAGAGAGTTCACGCCTTCACTTGAGAAAGTTTGCAAAATTATTATGACAATTCAACCTTTTTTAAAAAATTTAATTTTTGCAGCTATGAGCGATCCAAAGGTGCAGAGTGAACAGGTGCGAGCCTACGCGGTACCGAGGCGAATTCTTTTTAACCTGTCGGCAAGCTGCAGTCGAATTCCTGCATCTCATTCAGGCTTCACCAGCGTGGATGGGTGGTGTTTTAACCATTCGGTACAAACGGAAAAACATGGCATCCTATAAAAGCATGTGGCACTTCTGTGATGTGTATTTAGTATATATGTCCCTACCTGTCATGGTACATATGCCTGCATATGTTTATTCACCAAGGTAAAATTGTAGACGCGTGCACATTGTCATTTACAAATATGTACAGAAACACCCACGCACACAGAAAGATCATGCATTGATCTAAATATTAATAGAAACATTCACCATAAATATGTATATGGGCAGTTAAACGCCAAATACACACTCATTTCATGAATACTTAAGTAGGAGCAAATGCAATTATCAAATTATCTACACCATTCCTGTTGAATTTCACTCAGAAAAAAAGCAGTTTTTGCAAGCATGTTTATTATAGATGATATAATAATTCGCAATTTGTTTTATATTATTAGCTAACTGCGGTGATTACATGCAATAATATGCCCGGGAAGTTGCTATGCAAACAATTCCGGGGCTCTATTGCCTTTTCAATGAGTACATTTTGTGAATCAAGTGTGAAATCTGGAAGCTGTCACTCAAAACGTTATTTTCCTGCTGCTGTATTTTCGGGATTAACAATATTCTACGCTGAATTAAGGCATAATGAAGACTATAAAGATCCAAGAGGGGAATCAAACTAGAACTAATAATGGCTTGTGTACCAGGCCATAGACATCACGTAGTGATGAAATATGAAAATATTGAATTTAATTTGCTATTATGTATTGACTGAGTTACAGGAACAGTAAATAATCACACAGCGCAAGCCAATGAAAGGCTCACAGTCGCACATGCTAACAGGGCAACATGCTGTTCAAAATAACAATGGAACTATCCGGTATATATTTTATTATACTCCAAAGAGTACCCTTTTCCACATGAAATCGATTGTCAACAGCTTTTAGATGCTTTACTCGGCGTTGCTTACGTGAGTGGGATTTGAAATGCGACCCCTCCTTTAAGAAAAGTATTTTTCAAACTTACGGTTAAACAATTTGGGAGATTTCTTTAAATGGTAAGGTAGGACACCAACCAACTGAATTGCTGCGAAACTGTTTTGTGATTTCTGTCGATAAAGCACAGAAAACGATTGATATGCCGTAATCATAAATCTTCTCCATTGTGCCTCTGACCAACGAAGCATGATAAAACCCTTTTCCATAAAGTATTCAGCATTAAAACCACAAAGCTCTCCCAATCAGTAGCCATCTGCCTCCATCACCACAGCAGCGTGTGTGCCGGAGGACGGCGGTCTGAGCAGCCGCGCGCCACTCAGGTTCCTAGCACAGAAACGATCTGCAACTACATCGTGTCAGCAGAGACATTATTACATTTTTAAAGTGCAAGGGACTACAAGAATGCAGGAAGCAGTTCGTATAAAACAAGCAAGTTAGTGTTACACAGCTTAACTGCAGGATCATCAATATGATGAGATGCATTCATTCAAAAAACTGAGTCGAAGGGTGCCTGCCCCTTTGTAAATATTGAAATAATATTTACGTTTTCTGTCCGATTGAGTCTCTGACCTTTCCTCGAACAAAAGTGCTACAACAAAACATAGTTAACAATAGCAAAAAGAATTAGGAACGAAGTCATAAATCTTAGTGATACCGAGTCAGTGAAGTGTATGAATCCGTACAACGTCGCGCGAGTAACATTTATTGCACCACCCCCCCCAAAAAAAATTGTTTAGTTTTAAAGTGTGGCCTGGATGCCTCTGTATGACATTGGGGGAGATATTATAATTTGATACATTGGCAACTTTGTTGGATCATTTACTTAAATTGAAACTACTCCGCCATCGGTAGTCCTCTGGTCTTACTGTGCGGTGTTCATCTTTTCATGGACAATGATCTTGTCACCGCAGCTGCGGTGTGTCAATTGCGACCGCTATGAGTGTATCACTGAAGCTCATAGTTAAAAAAGGCCGAGATGAATTGAACTTCTAAAAGTTTCCCCCTTCACTGGGACGCTTGGAATTGCTCACCTGTATACAGGTAACGTCCGATTATATTTATGTCTATGCACTGCATTTGAATCTTGTAAGCATTATAATAAACCCATACGTTGCTCTTATTGGGACCTTAATCCCCATCTTAATATCAAAATGAATTATATCATGACTTTGTTAATCTGTCGAGAAAATATGATTCACGTCGAGATTTTTACTAAATAGTTCAAACTTTAAAGTACATTTATTATTAAAGTGTGTATACATTATATATTATACATATGGTCAAATATGTTTTAAAGATGAAGTGGTTGATTGAATTCCAGCTAACAACAGGTACCTTTTGTTTCTCAGTTCTGCACTTTAATTTCTTATTTATTTATGAATATTTATTTTAAATGAATTACTGTTAACTTAATAGAAATTAGTCTGATGGGAAAGAATACTTCCCCTTGTAGACATAACAGACTTATAAATTGTAATATTTTTATTTGCTCATTATAATCACCTGCGGATTTTCTGTCATCAGCTACATGCATGTCTAGCCGTCAAGTAACTTTGATCACCTTTGCTATTCAATAACTTACAACTATACTAATCAAATCAGACATCTTTTAGGAGTACCCATTGTAATGAATCATTCCGAATGGCAATAGAGTTTTCGAATAAACAGTGTATAGACGTGAATGAAGCAATGGTCATAAATACAATTAACTCATCTCCAAATGTATAAACATCACGTTGATCGAGATGCATAAGAGAAACGTATATTGTCTGTAAACGTATATAACAGTTTGCATAGTTTCGAAATTAATATTTCGTAAGCAAAACTCTGGGAGTCAATTACTGTTTGGCAATACTCACTCAGTCTGACCGGACCCATCGTACAATACAGTTGAACGTGAAGAAATACCTCGTGACAAGATATTTGTATGTTCAATGCAAAACAATTATTTTATTTATATTTCTTATTTGGAATACAGTGCGGAATTGGTGCCCCGCCGCCCAACGACTCCCGATTTAACCCTAGCCTAATAACGGGACAATTTACAATGACCAATTAACCTACTAACCCGTACTTCTTTGGAATGTGGGAGGAAAGCGGAGCACCCGGAGAAAACCCACGCGGTTCACAGACCGCTTCCAAATGGCGCTGGAACTGATTCCAAACTCCGACGCCCCGCGCTGTGACAGCGTCGCGCTAACCGCAGTGCCACTATTTTGCCTATCCAAGCGGTTAGTTTTTCATCTAAGTAACACCAACTAAAATCTATACATCCCTCATAGAAACTGGTTTCATTTCATTTCAGGATGTCACATGCAACATATCGCTTTTCATGATATGAATGAGAACTTGTCCAGTTACATATAACTTGTACTTAACTATTAAATTTGAATTTTCGTACACGGACAAGTTTAAAAATAAACCAGAGGGCCTCTGTAATGAAGACTATTTGAATTAGAACACAAAATATAGAGACTTTTAAAATAAACATGTCCCGTGCTTATAATTAACATACTGATTCTAGACGACAACTAACTACCAAATTCCCGAAGGTAAATGCTGTAACTTACGTGCAACAACTTTTCAAGTGCTTTTATTATCTCACTAATTTTAAGTCCTATACGGCCCGACTATCATAACATCTCACCTGAAAAGTTTGTTTTCCAATAAGTGCCCCAAATGCAATGCCAGGAACGCGCTATATTTTCAGTTCCCATACTGTTTGAGACTGCTTGGATAAATAGCGGAATCCAGATCTATACTTGTATTAATATCTGTTGTTCGAATATTAATATTACAGGATACTACTGTTCGCAGCATATATTCAAGGATTATCCGAAATGATTGCAAAAAATTCACTTTAAGTACCGTGACTCAATACTTAGTGTATTCATGATGCGAGTAAAGTCAACACCCTAAACAATCAAGCATACCTTTTATGTGCACTCAATTAAGCCGTGTAATAAAATATTTCCAATGTTGAGTATGGTACTTTGTTAAAAAAAAGTGTAAATACTGTTCTTTCCAAAGTGTTCAATTGAGGCTTTTGTCCTCTCCCAGTAGCAATATAATTAAACGCGCCTGCATCTATTCACTCGTTTCGAGGCAACCAATCTGCTGAATAATTTGATTGTTAGAATTCAAATGACACTTCCTCTGTTCAGTAATGAGCAAATATATTTTCTCCACAGTTTGTCTTTAGTATTTTTTTCAAGTAGAAACAAATAAAAGCCCCCTTACTTAATAGAAATGGTCAATACTGTATATTGTACGGACATGGAAGTTGGATTTTTAGACTAGTTGCTTTCTGTAATTTCAGGTTTAATTTAGTGACGTAACTAACGGTTCCATATCAGAGTGTAACCTAGTATATATACCATTTGGAGTCGGTTAAGTTCATTTGTTCAAGATTAATCGCAGCACCAAGAGGGACTTCAAGTATATAATTAGATCGTTACCGAGTCTAACAAAGTAAATAAAATATATCATTCCTTGAAACAAAAGGTAACTTCAAATGACCACTTCTTACTATTTCTTTAATTTTGGTAGCTACAGTAACTCCTGACTAGCAACCATTTTATCTTAAACTTAAAGGTAGATACCAACAAAAGCAATATTTATGTACATCTATTGGCAAGAGATAAAGCCCAAGAGAAAGGGGAAAAAACGCTCATTAGGAAGTCTTAGCCTTAAGGTCACGCTATTGTTGTATACATATAAAATCAATAAAGTAGTAAAGATTTGTTTAACCACAAGAACAGTATATTCATTCTCCTTTATTAATATTAAAGTATCTTTTTCCCCATTGCACCTGGTTTATCGAGTTCCTTAATGTTAATTGATGTAAATGTATTTTTCTTCTCTGTAATAAAGAATTGTATAGGACATACAGAAATAGACTTACCCTTTGATTGTAAGCAACCACGTAGCTGGATCAATCATGTTCCCGTGATAAACTGGGATTTCAGTTCTTCCCTTACACCTGGATCTGCCTAGCATTTCACTAAAGCAAACTGCACAGCCATCTGGAAAGTTACGTCATTTAGCGGAGAAGGGTAGCTATACTGTATAGGGACTAGGAGGTGAACGTTACCTTCCTATAACTATTCTTCAAGTGATCCACGCGGTGTAAATTAGGCATCTCCTCCTAGCGTTCAGAGAGCAAATGGATTTGCTTCAGATGAAGTCATTATCACGACGTTGAGCATTGAACAAACTATTGCCTTGTCATACATGGCTAATTCTTGAACTCTTCTTGGCACCCAAGCGCCGCACTGATCTTAGAGTCAAAAACAATTTCAATTTCTTCTCTCTCCACCCCCAACCCCAGCCCCCATAAAGATCGCCGCTTTGTCCTCAGTTTGCTCAAAGAGTCCTTGGAAACAAAACAATTGGCTTTCAAAGTGGCATTGGCATGGAAACATGGTTCTGTAGGGTTCTGCAGTAACTTGGACATACTTTAATGGGTAAATGTTAAACATCTGACCTTTGATATTAATGAACCCGGCGTCTCCATTGTACTTAAAACGCAAGAAACACAATTTAAACACTGGTCACATAGTGCAGTATCTGGGACAAATGTCATACCCCAGAGTCAAGAATATCAGACTATCTGCAACAAGTGGATGATGATCATGAAATGCTGAAAATATTCAGCGGGTCAGGTCGCACCTTTCTCTTCCGACTATTTCAAGCATTTTCGGCTTTGGAGCAACAAGCAAGATGCTGGAAGAACTCGGCGGATCAGGCAGCATTTGTCAGGGAGTAATAGTCGATAATTCGGGTCGGGACGCTACTCCTGCCCCGTTTGTTGTCCCAGATTCCAGCACATGCAGTCTCCATTTTCTGCCTTTAGATTTCCAGTATTCGCAGAGTTTTGTTCTATTTTCAAGTGGACAACTACTAAATCACGACTCGACGATGCAATGGACCATAATAAAATAATACAAGCGGAAAGCAATATGGGTATATTTTGAAGGAAGCAACATGACAACAATGAAATCATGAAACGTGTTACTCTGCACTAGATTAGATTTTTTTTTAAAAAAAAATTCTGGTAGAGGGCAGAAGAGTTGTAAGTGCTGCATCCAAAGCGCAATCAAGGGCTGATGCATTCTGATCTTTGCTTATTTGCCCGTGACTGACACATTACGGTTTTAAACGCTCCACTCCCAAACTAGTAAAACCGATTAAATTTACATGTGCCGCGTACATTTTATGTGATCAGTTATTACATTCTTTTGGCTAGTTATCAATTAGAATTCGGTTACGCAATATAAACACGAATGAGTCACCAGTCCCACCCAGATCATTAACGCTTCTGCTGCGGACGCCACCCAGCTTCCGCCCCTTGAATATACCGGTTGCAGCGCTATTCAGCGATTCGAAGTATGGCAGACCGGACCTACTTCAAGTTCTTAATTGCATTTCTTCGATTACAGTTCTACTGTATTTTCGCGCCTATGATTGAACATGAGAATGACGTACTGCCTCCACACCAACAGCATAACGATTACTGAGATTCTATGGTGGGTCTTCAGGGAGCTAGGGTTGAAGATTCCATTTCAGGATTATTCATTGTAATACGCCCCAGCAAGAGTAAAAACAGGAAGATAGAAAGAGTTAACGTTTGGTTTAAGACAAGGTTTGGGATTTCGGGCGGGATGCACCAATTCAGAAAGGACATATTGAAACTGGAAAAGACTGGGGACAATATTCTCATCGTTAAGGAAGATGAGACAGAAGAGAGGAATAAGATGCTTAACTGAGGGTGTTAGATTGTACTAGTGAAGTAGCACATTATCAGGTAAGAGCAGAGCCCAGAAGAATACAAATAGGGTGGGAAGCTGCGGGTAGAAATAGCCGAGTGAGCAGAGGAAATAGCAGACATGTGGCTTTAAATGGTGAGGACTGAACATTTCATCGTCACTCGTGACAGTGTGTTCAGTAAAGTTGGGCAAGGACTAAAGGAAGGTGGGTGGTGGCAGTGATTTGGGAAGGTGTTTAGTGTGTTTGCGTAGAAAAGAACAAAGTCTACAGTAGTTTTTGATTAGAGGTGAGAACCTTAATGGATATGTTCATACTAATGGGATATTCTGTAGGCTTTCAAATAGTGAGAGGGAGACTTCGAAATATATCTGTAGGGGAATTACAAAGATGTACAGAGATAGATTATTAACATTGGTTTTCTTTAATTAGCCAAACAGTGGATAGGGTATTGTTAAAGAAAAAGAAAAAAATTCAGTGTGTGTTCTGGAGAAATTCCTTAACTGGTCTGTTCTGGGCCTAATTAAGAGAGAGGTAATACTGAAACCGGGGTTAGAGGATCAAGTGACTGCGGGAGAACACTTGAATGAGAATGGTTTAGATTTGCCTTGGAGAAGAACAAAGAATATTTTAATTGGAATTAAACATGCAACATTTTCACTGGAAACAATGAAGTTTGCGGAATACAATGCCAAGGTAAAATAGGAGCAAAGATTTACAGGAAAAAGAGTGATTGAATAGTGCACAAACTTTAAAATGAAGATGCTTTGGATTCATATGAGGTACTATTTATTCCCAGGAGAAGAAAAGTCAGGAGAACTGAAGCTAGTGTTCCTTGAGAAAATATGATGAAATGCAAACCAGAGCATATGATGAACGTCAGGTGAACTTTGCAAGCTAGAACCAGGTGAATTACAATAAGTTCAGAAGGAAAGTGAAGAGACAGTGCATATGCAGATTCAGACCTGAGCTTGAGTGCAGTCTGTGTGGAGTTTGCATGTTCTCTCTAGCTGCAAATGTTTCCTGCAGTTGTTCCATTTTCCTCCTACTTCCCAACATCAGGCAGGTTTGCTAGGTTAACTGGTCGCTGTAATTTGCTCTTGGGCTGAAGACTAGTGCTTAAAAGTCAGTAGAGTTGTGCTGTATCACTCAGTATCACCATCTTCTCAAGAGCAAGTATAAATGAGCAACAAACTCTGGCCTTGCCAGTGACCCTCAGAAATCCAAACTGATCTTGTTTTGAAAAATTATAGATCAAAGGAGAAGAATGGTGGGGATTAAGGGCAAAAGCAGGTAACTAATATTGAATCTTCATAAAGGTCTTGTTTGGCCTTACCTAGAATGTTAGTCTGGTCACAATAGAAAGGATGTGGTCCTTGAAAGTGAGCAGGGGAGATTAAACAGAGTGGTTCCAATTACAAAAGGCATTAAAGATGCTGGCATTGTTCACATTGGAATAAAGGAGACAAGCAATAGATTTGATGGAGACATATGAGATTAAAACAGGTTTAGTTAATGTAAACAAACAAGATCTGTTTCCATTAGTTACTATTCGAGGACCAATATTTGAGTAAGCAGTGTGGGGAGGATGTGAAGTCTTTCTGATAACTACATCTGCATGAAGTGCACTGAGCTGACCATGTTAGGGAACTGGAGCTGCAGCTCAATGTCCTTTGGTTCATACAGGATAATGAGGAGGTGATAGATGGGAGCCACAGGGAGGTAATCACCCTAACTTGTGACTGTCAGGAGAGGGAAAAGGAGTAGGCAGCCAGTACAGAGTATGTATATGGCCATTCCCCTCAATAATACCTATTCTGCTTTGGAAACGAAGATGGTGCAGGAAGGAGGGCTTCAGATATTTGGATCATTGGGCCCTCTTCCAGGAAAGATGGGACTTGTACAGAAGGAACAGCTTGTACCTGAACTGGAGGGGGACTAATATCCTAGCAGGAATGTCTGCACAGGGATGTTTAAACTATAGTTGCAGGGGGAAGGGAACCAAAGCACCAGAATAGGTAGTGAAGTGGTTGTGGAGAAGGATGATATTAAGCCTGTGTGCAGGGTTAGGAGACAAAAGGTTGAGTATGGTGTGGCTAATGTACCGAGCTGCATGTATTTCAATGCAAGGAGTATTGCAGGAAAGGTGGATGAGCTTAGGGCATGGATCAACTTGTGGAATTATGACATTGTAGCCATTAGTGAGACTTGGTTTAAGGACGGGCAGGACTAGCAGCTCAATATACTGGGGTTCCATTGCTTTAAACATGATAGAGTGGAAGGGATGGTATTACTAGACAGGGAAAAAGACAAGGTAGTGCGCAGTCAGAGTAAACTGGAGAACTTGTCTGGTGAAGGTTGTATGGGTAGAATTGAGGAATTGGAAATGTATTACAACATTAATGGGATTATATTATAGACTACCCAACAGTCTGCAGGATTTAGAAAAGCAAATTTGTGGAAAAATAGCAGACTGTTTCAGGAACCATAAGGTTGTGATAGTAGGTGATTTTAACTTTCCACATATTGACTGGGGCTCCCATACTATAAAAGGACTGGATGGGAAAGAGTTTGTCAAATATGTTCGGGAATGTTTCTTTATCAGTCCATAGAAGTCCCACCTAGAGAGAGTGTGATTCTAGATCTCCTATTAGGGAATGAGACAGGGCAGGTGACAGAATTCTATGTAGGGAACACTTGCATCTAGTGATCATAATGCCATTAGTTTCAAGGTAACTATGGAAATGGAAGGGTCTGGTCCTTGGGTTGAGATTCTGATTCAGAGAAAGGTCAACTTTGATGCTATCAGAAAGGATTTTGCAAGTGTGGATTGGGGTAGGTTGTTTCTGGCTATGTTGTACTTGGCAAGTGAGAGTCCTTCAAATGTGAAACTTTAGGAGTACAGAGCTTGTATGCTCCTGTCAGAATAAAATGCAAGGATAGTACGTTAATAGAAATCTTGCTTTATGAGATTTATTGAGGCACTGGTTAAGAAAAGAAGGAGATGCTTAGCAGCTATAAGCAGGTAGGAACAAATGAGGTACTTGAGGAGAATAAGAAATGCAAGAGAACACTTAAAAAAGAAATAAGGAGCACGAAAGACAAGAGTTTGCTCTAGCAGACAAGTTGGAGGTGAATCCTAAGGGCCTATACAAATATATTACAAGTGAAAGGATAGCAAGGGAAAAAATGTGTCCTCTGGAAGTTCAAATTGGTAATTTATGCATGGAACCAAAAGAGATGGGGGAGATCCTAAATGGACTTCTTGCATCTGGAAATGGACGCAGAGTCCATGGAGAAAAGGAAATGCATCAGTGAAGTGATGGTCCCTATACAAATTGCATAGGAGGAGGTGTTTGCTGTCTGGAGACAAGTTTTTGCCTTGGATTCTGTGGGAGGCTAGTGCAGAATTTGCAGGGGCCTTAGCAAAGATATTTAAAACATTCTTAGCCATAGTTGGGGTGCCAGAGGATTAGAAGATATCTAATATTGTTCCATTGTTTAAGATAAACCAGGAAATTATAAGCCAGTGATCTTGATATTAGTAGTAGGAAAGGTATTGGAAGGTATTCTAAGGGATCAGATAGATCAATATTTGGATAGACAAGGTCTGATTAGCGATAGTCAACGTGCCTTTGTGCATCATAGATCTTGTCTAACCAATCTTATAGAGGTTTTTGAGAAAGTTACTAGGAAAGTTGATGAAGGCAAGGCAGTGGATGTTGTCTACATTGACTTTAGCAAGGCCTTTGGCAAGTCCCCACATGGGAAGCGGGTCAAAAAGGTTTAGTTGCTTGGCATTCAAAATGAGGTTGCAAATTGGATGAGACATTGACTCTGTGGAAGAAGCCAGAGAGTGGTTGTAAATGGTTGTCTCTCTGACTGGAGGCCTGTGAGAAGTGGTGTGCCAAAGGGATTGGTGTTAGGTCCATTGTTGTTTGCCATCTGCATCAATGATCTAGATGATAATGTGGCAAGCTGTATCAGCAAATTTGCAGATGACACCGAGACTGGGGATGTAGTGGATAGCAAGGAAAATTAACTAAATAAGCTTTCAGTGGTATCTGGACCAGCTGAAAAAATGGGCCGAAAATGGCAGATAGAATTTAATGCAGCCAAGTGTGAAGTGGCATACTTTGGGTAGGTCTTCCACAGTGAGTGGTAGGGTACTGAGAAGTGCAGTATAACAGAGGGATCTGGGAATATAAATCCATAATTCCTTGAAAGTGCCATTACAGGTAGATAGGGTTGGAAAGAAAGCTTTTGACACATTTGCCTTAGTAAATCAATGTATTGAGTGCAGGAATTGGAATGTTACATTGAAATTGTATAAGACGTTGGAGTATTGTGTGCAAGTTTGGTCACCTACCTACAGGAAGAATGTAAATAAGATTAAAAGAGTGCAGAGAAAATTTACAAGGATGTTGCCAGGACTTGTGGGCCAGAGTTACAATGGTAGGTTGAATAGGTTAGGACTTCATTCTCTAGAGCATAGAAGATTAAGGGGAGATTTGATGGAGTTATACAAAATTGTAAGGGGTATAGATAGGTTAAGTGCAGATATGGTTCCTTAAGGTTCTCATAGCAGGAGCGGTAGTGGGGATAAGCCTCCTCTACCTATTAAATGCTGCCAATGGCATGCATCTCAAATTACCTCTAACAGCCAAACTCCTGGACTCCTCATGCGGCTTAGCTACTAAGCCTACTCACAGAGGTGTGTTACTGGAGCCTTAAGACCAGTCACTTTAGGCAGGTGAGGCTCATCAGCTGTGGTTGGCAGCTCATCTAGGAGAAGGAAAACTCTGATCTCAAGCTTCTGCTGTCTTTGGGAATATACCCACTCATGGGGAAGGCTTTGGGAACAAACACTGAGGAAAAATCTGGAGCTGGAGTCCCTAAGGTAGTCCAACATTGAGTTCAATGCAGGATGGCAATTCCTGAAAAGCTGCTGGTGCCAAAGTTATTGGACTCTGTCTTTTCTTTGGATTCATCAGCTGTGTGGCGAATTGGGGCCTACTGCATGGGCAACTGCTTGCTCTTCCTATTGTACTTCCCTGGCTTGCACATCACCTGGACAACTAGGACACAAGATCCATAGTTGACCCCAAACAATGGAGGGCCTCATTGCAACAGGGTTGGGTGAGACAACAACTAGAGGTCATGGGTTAAAGATAAAAGTGAAATGTTTAAGGGGAACATAAGGAGAAATATCTTCAATCAGAGTATGATGAGAGTGTGGAACAAGCTGCCAGTGCAAGTGGTGCATGTGGGGTTAATTTCAATAGGTAGATGAATGAAAGAGGCATGGAGGGCTATGGTCCAGGTGCAGGTTGATGGGACTTGGCAGACTAATGGTTCAGCACAGACTTGATGGGCTGAAGGGCCTTCTTCTGTGTTGTAGTGTTCTATGACTCTGTGACATATACTGTGAAATTTGTTGTTTTGCAGCAGCAATACCATGCAATACATAAAAAGAACTATTAGCTTACAATGAGAATAAAATAAATAAATTTTATACATTTATAATTTTATAAATTTTATAATAAATAAAACAAATAAATAACGTGCAAAGAAGAGCAAAATAGTGAGGTAGTGTTCATGTGTTCACGGACCAGTCAGAAATCTTACAGTGGAAGGGAGGAAGCGGTTCTTAAAGTGCTGAGGCTCCTTCAGGCTCCTGTACCTTCTCCTCGATGGCAGTAATGAGAAGAGAGCATGTCCTGATGGGCATCACCTTTCTGAGCTTTTACCTTCTGACAATGTCCTTGACGGTGGTGGGACTAGTACCCATGATGGAGTTGGCTGAGTTTACAACCCTCTTCAGCTTTCTCCAATCCTGTGCATTGGCACCTTCATACCAGACAGTGATGCAACCAATCAAAATGCTCTCCACGTAGACGTTCACCAGTCTTTGGTGACATTCCATTATCCTCCTTATCTCCCAATAAAGTATAGCTGCTAGATATGTTCTTTGTAATTGTATCAATATATTGGGCCTAGGATAGACCTTCAGAGATGTTGATACCCAGGAACTTGAAGCTGTTCACTGCAGGGCTATAGGGACAGGATGGAAAATAGGACCCTGTACAGAGCTGCAATGGACTTGATGAGCTCACTGGCCTGCTTAATGACTTTCTGACTCTAAGAACAAATTTCACTTATGTAATTTTAATCAAGTAGACTACACTGAAGTCTACACTGTGGAGATGTCGAGGCACTGGAAGAAAAGTCATGTGAATTTGCAATCATGCAGTATTTTCTGTTATTCTTTCAATATCTTCATTTGCTGAAAAGATTAAGCTGCACATAGACATTTTCTGCTGAGAAGAATTCCTTAGTGGCATAAGGTTCTCTTCATGCAATATATTGATCTTTCAGGTCAGAAGCCTTGAATGCATTTTTAGAAATTTTATTTTAGCAATACAGCATGGTAACAAGCCCTTCTGACCCAATGAGCTTAGTTGTCCAATTACATCCGATTAACCTACTAACATGTACGTCTTTGGAATGTGGTGGGAAACCAGTGCACCAGAAGGAAACCCATGTAGCCACGGGGAGAACATACAAACTCCTTACAAACAACGGTGAGAATTGAACCCGGGTCACTGGCACCATGAGAGCATTACACTGACCGGTACACTACTGTGTCGACCCAAAATGTGGAACATTTTATGCATTTGCGTGCCATCATTGAGCACAGGACACACTAATCTTCTCTCTATTGTTCCAGTTTTAGTGTATGTGTGGCCAAAGCGAGCATGCATTTGATAGGTTACCACTAGCACTTTCTTTCCATTAGGGAAAACCTTTGCACTGCTACTTTATTTTGGTAAGACATAAATAAAGAATTGATTTATGAATATTTCTATTATTCTCACACATTGCTAAGGAATTATTTAAACATTACTTAGTGTATGGAGAAGACAGAGCAACAATAAATCAGCCATGATGGAATTGTGGAGAAAACTCAATGGACTGAATGGCCTAATTCTGCTTCTGTGTCTTTTGGGCGTATGATCTAATTTTCTTTAAATCTTGTCACAATTTAATGTAGCTTCCCTTAATGCAATGATTCACTGTTTGCCATTTTTAAAATGTCAACAATTCAAACAGCTTAGCAATTGTTTTACTTCCACCAATCTTCACTGTGCAGAAGAGTGGACATTGACAAAAGAAAGTGGAAGTCCAGGTGATTGTTAAAACATAATATAGCAATCAAATGTGCTAAGTGTTCTTTACATCATCCTACAGAGCACACAAGTGGAAGGCTGACTACACGAGTATGATTTCTTTTGAGTAAAGTATGATTTTACGAAGAACTGTCAGATAGTCATTGAAGGAGACATAGCTTCTGAGTTAAAAATTATGTCTTCCTTTCTCTACTTAAAAGGTTAGGACTCTTAGAACAGTAACACTGGAAATTAAAAGATAAAGGACATGGAGGAAAATGTCGTTTTAATCATTAATATTTCAGATCAGCTTTGGTGAGACTTGTATAATGCTTAGAAATATATTCTTTTTTTAAAAAAAAAATAATTGAGTTTTCAAATGATTACAGAAAGAAAAAACAAATTATTTACCCTTCCCCCCCCCGAACCCCTCCCCCCTAACATCCCTATAGAAGAAAAGAAAAAGAAAAAGAAGAAAAAAGAAAGAAAGAAAGAATGCCTGGATATCGGAAGATCCCCACATGCTCCACAGAGTTCATAATAACTTTAGTATATATATTTCCCCAAATAACCAATTATGTTATCTTCGGAGCACCTATATATTTAATCCTGTCTTTTGTAAATAAGGGTGCCAAATTTTCAAAAATGTTTCATATTTATCTCTTAAATTATAAGTAATTTTTTCAAGTGGAATACAGCTGGAAATTTCATTCTTCCAACGATCTATACTTAAGTATGAATCCGATTTCCAAGTAACTGCAATAGTCTTTTAGGCTACTGCCAGTGCAATTTTTATGAATTCTTTCTGATATTTATTCAATTTGGGTTTCGGTTTTATCCTTTCAATATCGCCTAATAAAAATAATATTGAGTTATGTGGAAGTTGTGTTCCAATAATTTGTTCCAGTAAAACTTTTAAATTTGTCCAAAAAGGTTGAATTTTAGAACAAGACCAAGTAGAATGTAAAAAAGTACCAATTTCTTGGTTACATCGGAAACACTGATCAGATAAAATTGGGTTTAATTTATTAATTAATTTATTTAAGAAATATATTCTTGACATGAAAAATAATCATACCTCATTACACTTTGAATATTCCACCAGAGTTTGCTAATTCATTTTCAACTCAGATTTTAATTTTGATTTAATAAATATTGTTTGAAAATATAGAAATGAAAATTAATTGTATAGATGTGTATACAGTGTGTGTGTGTGTTTTCATTGTCCAGTGCCTCAGTCAGCCAATGCAGTCAAAGGTAGCCATTTCATTCACTGCATATACTTGATGTACTAAGCCTTTATTTGAATAAAGCATCTTCTATTTTTGAATAGTAGCCAGAATACATTTTAGTATGTTAATATGGTTAATGCTTTGAACAAAAAAGATTGTATAGGCATTCCTATCACAGTAGGATCATATATCACAGCTAATCAGTTGAATTTTCCCCTTCAGGATTTCTTCATGCTGCAGATGGTTCTGACTGCTATGAAGGACAGATGCGAAGTAGATCCTTGGCAATCTCCTGTATACTCAAGAGCAAGCAACCTGGATGTGCATGTGCCCTCCATGTAGTGGAGTCACTATGAAATGTATCCACTTAGGGGATAGCCATCTGGGGAGCACAGCAGAGACAAACCAACACAGAATCAGAATCAGAATCAGAATCAGGTTTATTATCACCGGCATGTGACATGATATTTGTTAGCTTAGCAGCAGCAGTTCAATGCAATACATAATCTAGCAGAGAGAGAAAAAATAAAATAAAATAATAATAATAAACAAGTAAATCAATGATGTATATTGAATCAAATTGAAACAAATATTACACTAAACTGTGCATATCAGAAGACATCTGTTGTGATTTAGGATTTTACCTCTGATTATAAGGCCAAGATTTTAAGGAACTTCAAGAGGTAGCTGGGACGCAAATCGGGAAATGCCTCAAAGCTGCAGAATGTGGTATTGGATCTCACATGACTTTGTAATGACATATGATAAGCAACCATCTTCGGCAGGGCAAAGCAAAGTTAAACAGAAGTGCCCACACAATAGAAAGAACCCATAAACCAAAACTAATTCAGAAATATTGAAAAGTTGTAAAATATGAGCTTCAGTTGAGTTACAGTTCAAACTCCATCAATTTGAAGCAGTCCAAAATAGTTTATAGCCAGCACAAAAAAATCTGAGATGCTGGAAATCCAGAGCAACACCCACAAAATGCTGGAGGAGCTCAGCAGATCAGGCAGCATCCATGGAAAAGAGTAAACAGTCAACGTCTCAGGCCAATTCCCTTCCTCAGGACTGGAAAGGAAAGGGAGAAGTTGGAGTAAGAGGGTGTGAGAAGAGGAGGAAGAAGTACAAGGCAATGTTTAAAGCTAAAGTTGCAAAACAATGTAGATATCTGGGGAAACTAGGAAATGCTTTAAAACCTCCAACACCAATTAGAAATATGAAACTATGAAGATTATTTCAGCATTAATATATTACATGAAATCATTACACTCCGGAGCATCAAAATTAAGCATTCTTTGAACAGAGCCTCAGCTTTAGAATGCCAGAGTCATGCATTTGTGTGTCAATACTTTAGTTAAGCTCTGCTAACATAGATTAACATTTTAAAGCTATTACTGCCAAGTAATCTTCATATGGGAAACATAATCCGCTGTACAGTAATTAGTTAGGAAATCGTTCAAATGAACAAACAGTAATTTGATCTATAGGAACATTTGCAACACTAAAAAGAGGGTGATTGGCTTTTGGCTCTTTGATATTTTCCATTATTTTTCACTGAACATTTTCTTGTGATGATTTAGCATTTTGAGGCTGATGGTCTCAACACTCCCCTTTAAATGTGCTGCATTTTATCCATAAATGTTTCTCTGTCAACCTTCAATAGGTTGATTATTTTCTTTATCCTTGTAACTTGTCCTGCAATTGAAGCTGGCCCACAGCCATCAGGCACTCCTCATATGATAAGCTCTTCAATCCTGGAATCATTTTCATGAAACACACACAAAATGCTGGTGGAACGCAGAATGCCAGGCAGCATCTATAGGAAGAAACACTGTTGACGTTTTGGGCCGAGACCCTTCGTCAGGACTATCTGGGATCCTCAGAAGATCCAAATTGAGAAGCTCGAAAATGGATCCTGAAACCAACTGGAGTCAGTTGGTGGTGGAGACACATTCCAAGGAAGGATATATGGCTGTAATAGCGGGACTGGGTCAAAATATGATCGAAAAGTTGAAGGGCCAAAGAAATTATAGATGGGGAGCAGTGAGAGAGGGTTTCACTGAACTCCCATCAAAGAGAAGATTTAAACTTCTTCAGTGTAGGCATCACTGTCAGAGGCTTCGCAGTGGTGAATTTAAAAATGCAAACACGAGGAAATCTGCAGATGCTGGAAATTCTAGCAACACACACAAAATGCTGGTGGAATGCACCAGGCCAGGCAGCATCTATAGGAAGAAGCATTGTCGACATTTCCGGCTGAGGCCCTTCGTCAGGACTAACTGGGATTCTCTAAAGGTCCAAATTGAGAAGCTCGAAAATGGATCCTGAAGCCAACTGGAGTCAGTTAGCGGTGGAAACACGTTCCAAGGAAAGATATATGGCTGTAATAGCAGACACGTTCCAAGGAAGGATATATGGCCGTAATAACGGACACGTTCCAAGGAAGGATATGAAGGCTATTACAGCCATATATTCTTCCTTGGAACGTGTCTTCGCTGCCAACTGACTCCAGTTGGCTTTAGGATCCGTTTTCGAGCTTCTCAATTTGGACCTTCTGAGGATCCCAGTTAGTCCTGATGAAGGGTCTCAGCCCAAAACGTCGACAATGCTTCTTTCTATAGATGCTGCCTGGCCTGGTGCGTTCCACCAGCATTTTGTGTGTGTTGCTTGAATTTCCAGCATCTGCAGATTTCCTTGTGTTATCATTTTCATGAATCACCTTTGAATCCTCTCTAATGTCAGCACACCCTTTCTTACATAAGGGTCCCAAAACAGCTCACAATTTTTCAAGTGAGGCCTCACAAGTGCTTTAAAAAGCTTCAACATTACATTCTTGCTTTTATCTTCTGTTCCTCTTGAAATGAATGCAGAGATTGCATCTGGGAACAGCACAGAGAAAATTCCAGGTCTTCATTTTGAAAACACCAGGAACTGAGTTTTTGCAGAAGTCATCAGACTCCAAGTGACTGTAACCACCAAATATTTAGCATGCATTTGTACCCAGTATTGGACCTCTTGAAAAATGACATCAATGGAGTTAACAAACTTAAGAAACAGTACTACTTTGAGAAGGACAATACTATTTTAAAAATGGTTTCAGCAAATTAAAATTATGTGTGGTGGAGTTATACGATTGGATTTGGAGTTAGAGTTTGCTTTGCTGTTACAACACCAACAGGATGTTAAAAACGACTTATTCCTTTATAACCTTACATAAGATTTCAAAGCAATTGGTGCTAATTGCCATGTGTATTCTTCTTGTTGGGAAACAATGCTGGCTCCTGGGCCAAATGGAATTGCTGATGAAGTGCTTTGATGTTGACCGAATGGTCGATTTTAGACGTATTAGTCAAGAAAATGCACCTATTTGCACTTGTTTTACTTTACTTACAAATCACCATAAGAATGAAATAATTCAAAATTTTGATTCATACCTACCATCAAAAGAAAGAGGAAACTCAAAGAAAGTCAATAAGAAGACATGAATTAAGTGAATAATACTTAGACATCAATGTGTTGCTAAATATGTACATCATCTAGTCTGAGAGTTTAATGCTCTAAATATTTCACACATCATTATTGGATCTCACAGTACATGGTACAACAATGTACAGGAGTGGCACATACTATAGACTCTGTGGAGTGATGATCCAATACTTTACGGTGGCGCGCAGTCACTCCTAGCATAGTGGTCCTGTAGTGTTGACGTTCACGGTGATGTTGACAATGGACACTGGCCACAATCTGAAATCACTCACAGCCTCCTATGCCCCAAATAAATGTACGATACTTATCATCTTACTTCAATAATAGACTTACTTCAAACTTTGATCCCTGAACAAAACTGATATTTGGATGCAGTACCTCACCAAAGGAGTATGAACTGCATTTCCTAGGTAACTAACGCAAAGAAACTAATGTACTGGCATAAATCTAAATTTTAGAAAAATATGAATACTTTACCAGAATTTTTATACTTTTACTAGCACTTAACTTTGCAAGTCAGAATGTTTGCTGGATTATTTATAACACTGGGTGCAGATTGGGATAAATTAAGGGACAATATTGAAAATATCAGAAGGAAATCACTTTAATAGTGTGGAAGCCTTTAAATTACCTTTGAAGGAAAATTATATAAAAAAGGAAAAATTCTTTCAGACTTCGAAAAAAATTGAAAATTTATCACCATCCACGGTTGACTTATAAGCAGGGGAGACCATACATCTGACAGGTAAAAACGGAGAGAAATAAAAACAAATATACAAGCAGTTTTCTTCAGGCAGGTGTTGAAGAATATAATTCATTATTTCATGGCTGCCGCAGGGGAGATCCTGTTATATGAGGTGGTTGTGAGAAGGAAAGTCTGTCTCAGCCCCGTAGGCTGGTATTGCAGAAAGTGAAAGCAGGCCAATGTGTCATTGCCAAAGGAGCGACCCTTGTAACAGATGCTACAGTATCTGACTATCCAATGACCTAGAATCTAAGAAGGCAATACCTTCCAATCATTATCTGGTAAATATGCCAGAACCTCAGCAGTGCTTGAAGCCACCTTTGTGGTTTGCAGCCAGTCAGAATCCATTGGATCACATTCAACTTGGCAAACACCTTCCGTTATACACTGCCAAAGAAAGGACATCTTTATGGAATCGTTTCTGAGAAAACTTTCAAGAATCTTACTGAGTTCCATCAATCTCCTACCACAGCTCCTGTAGCCTCTGTGCACACTGATCTTTGATTAAAGCAAGGTGAATTCTCTGAGACCACAGTAGTGCATGTCTGGCACATTTTGTGAAATATCAGTTCTTACAGGTCACCTCTTCAGCTTCTTGTGAAAGGACTAATTCTAGGCAAGAACATTTATTCTGCACAGCTTTGTAGAAACCGGCTGAATGGACCATCTAATCCATGCCATTGTTTAAACAATACCTTAAACCCACTTATCAAACACCCATTGTCAAACTACCATACAGGTCATGCCGTCTTTTCACAGTAACACTGGGCAGGAAGTACAGAAGCCTAAAGTTCCATACCACCTAGGCCAAGAACAGCTATTTCCCTTCCACCATTAGTTTTTCGAACCTACTCAACATTTTAATACCACCATGACCACTTTGATCTCTTCACACTAAAATTGACTTTTTTGTTCTAACTTTATTCTTTCTTGTTAAATTGTGTAATATTTATGTTCAACTTAAGTTTATCTTATGAATGATGTTTGCATGATGCCATTCTTAAAGCTGTTGTATCTGCTTATAAATATACTTTGACATTTGGCAATAAACTCTACTTTGACTTCTAACTCTCTTGATTTAATCTCACCTTCAATTCTTGTCTCCCTCTGTATTCCTCTAAAATATCTTTGTTATTTATCTTAGCTGTCCTTAGAGGAAGGAAAGCTCATATAGGTTTCACCTTCTTTCCCTAAATACATGCTATTTGTAGCGGTGTGCTACAGACAGCGCTGAAATAACGACACGCAGTCGGTGAGCTGCAGTTACAAAAGAGGTTTATTCTAACTTCGCGGCCTCGCTTTAAAGCCTTCCTGTTCCCGCCCTCCCCGGGTGGGAATGCGTATTCACAGTCCCGTCCCGTGTGCGGGCTTTTCCCCTTGCTGGTGAAGCAGGCTTGGCGCCCTCTTTGGGACCGGCCTCAATGCCAGCGCGTGCCGCTTTGTGAGCCGGTTCGAGTGCGCTGGGAAGTGGGTCGCCACATAACCTCCCTCCAGAACCGGCGATAAACCCCCCAATGTCCACAGTCTGGGTTGGTCTCTGTTTGAGAGGTCTGCCTCTGCGCTGTGGTGCCGGAATCTCGACCGGCTGCACCACGTCCACATGGGCTGGTTTGAGTCGGTCCACCGTGAAAACCTCCTCTCTCCCCTCAATGTCTAGCAAGAATGAGGACCCATTGGTTCTGATCACCGTAAACGGCCCCTCGTAGGGCCGCTGTAGCGGTGTCCGGTGTCTGCCCCATCGTACAAAAACAAACTTACAGTTCTGTAGGTCTTTGGGTATGCAGGTCGGGTTCTGCCCATGCTGTGAAGTGGGTATGGGGGCCAGGCTACCGAGCCTCTCGCGTAGTCTACCCAGGACTGCTGCGAGTTCTTCCTCTCGCCCCCTTGGGGCTGGTATGAACTCTCCTGGGACGACCAGGGGTGCGCCGTACACCAACTCGGCCGACAAGGTGTGCAGATCCTCTTCGGGCGCCGTGCGGATTCCGAGCAGGACCCAGGGAAGCTCGTCCACCCAGTTAGGCCCTTTGAGGCGGGCCATGAGAGCCGACTTCAGGTGATGGTGGAAACACTCCACTAGTCCGTTCGATTGTGGGTGGTAGGCAGTAGTGTGGTGTAGCTGTGTCCCCAAAAGGCTGGCCATAGCTGACCACAGGCTGCAGGTGAACTGGCCGCCTCTGTCGGAGGTAATGTGGGCCGGTACACCAAAGCGGGACACCCAGGTTGCAATCAGTGCTCGGGCGCAAGATTCGGAGGTGCTGTGTTGGATACGTCCACCGTGAGGGTGGTAGGGACGTCCGTTCTGGGATGCACTAGCATCACGGCATTTGCCAAGGCTTCCTTGGTTTTAACGAAAGCGGCTGCGGACTCTTCGTCCCAGGTAATGTCCTTGCCCTTACCCGACATCAGGGCGAACATGGGGCGCATGATTCGGGCTGCTGAAGGGAGGAAACGGTGGTAGACATTCACCATACCCACAAATTCCCGCAGGCCTTTGATTGTGTTGGGTCGGGGGAAGTGTCGGACCGCGTCTGCCTTGGCAGGCAGAGGGGTTGCCCCGTCTTTAGTAATCCTGTGGCCCAGGAAGTCGATGGTGTCGAGCCTGAACTGGCATTTGGCCGGGTTGATTGTCAGGCCGTATTCACTCAGTTGGGCGTAGAGTTGACGGAGGTGAGACAGATGCTCCTGACTTCTACTGCTGGCTATGAGGATGTCATCCAAATAGATGAAAGCAAAGTCCAGGTCGCGTCCCACCGCGTCCATTAACCGCTGGAATGTCTGTGCAGCATTCTTTAGGCCGAACGGTATGCGGAGGAACTCGAAAAGGCCGAACGGGGTGATGAGTGCCGTTTTGGGGACGTAGTCCGGATGCATCGGGATTTGATGGTATCCCCGGACGAGGTCTACCTTGAAGAAGATCCGTGCGCCGTGCAGGTTTGCTGCAAAGTCCTGAATGTGTGGCACAGGGTAGCGGTCCGGTGTTGTAGCCTCGTTCAGCCTGCAGTAGTCGCCGCATGGTCTCCAGCCCCCTGTTGCTTTGGGCACCATGTGCAGGGGGGAGGCCCATGGGCTGTCGGACCGCTGTATGATCCCCAATTCCTCCATCCTCTTGAACTCCTCCTTTGTCAGTCGGAGCTTGTCTGGGGGAAGTCTTCGAGCACGGGTGTGGAGGGGTGGTCCCTGTGTCGGGATGTGGTGCTGTACGCCGTGTTGGAGCATGGCTGCCGTGAACTGCGGCACCAGAACCAATGGGAAATCCGCCAGGACTCTGGTGAAGTCGTTGTTGGACAGCATGATGGAGTCTAGGTGTGGGGCCGGCAAATGGGCTTCACCCAGGGAGAACGTTTGAAAGGTCTCGGCGTGGACCAGTCTCCTCCCTTGCAGGTCGACCAGTAGGCTGTGAGCTCGCAAAAAATCCGCTCCCAGGAGTGGTTGGGCTACAGCGGCCAGTGTGAACTAGCTGGAACCGAACTGTAGCCGCACCGTACGGGTGCCATAGGTCCTTACTGTGCTGCCATTCGCAGCCCTTAGGGTGGGACCCGGTGCTCTGTTGCGGGTGTCATAACTCGTCGGAGGTAAGACGCTGATCTCGGCTCCGGTGTCGACCAAAAAGCAGCGTCCCGACTGCTTGTCCCAGACATACAGGAGGCTATCCCGATGGCCAGCCGCCGTAGCCATCAGCGGCGGCTGGTCCTGGCGTTTCCCGGGAACTTGCAGGGCGGGCTACAGCAGTGGGCTTCTGCGTCCCACCGCTGGTGGTAGAAGCACCATTGTTCGTTGGTCTCCTCACCCCTGCCTCTGGGGTTAGCAGGCTCTGTGGCCGGGCCTGGTCTGGTTTGCTGCTGAAAACGTGGCCTGGTGATCTGTGCGACGGACGCCCCACTCTCCTTCTTGGCTTTCCACAGCACGTCTGCCCGGGCTGCCACCTTCCAGGGGTCGCTGAAATCCACATCGTACAGCAGCAGGCGTATGTCCTCGGGCAGCCGCTCCAGGAATGCCTGCTCAAACATGAGGCAGGGCTTGTGTCCGTCAGCCAGGGCCAGCATCTCGTTCATCAACGCCGACGGCGGCCTGTCTTCCAAACCATCCAGGTGCAGTAAGCGGGCAGCTCGCTCGCGCCGTGAGAGTCCGAAAGTCCTTATGAGCAAGGCTTTGAATTCTGTGTATTTGCCATCCTCCGGGGGGTGAATGTATGAACTCCTCAACCTGGGCCGCTGTCTCCTGGTCGAGGAAGCTCACCACGTAGTAGTAACGTGTGGAATCCGAGGTTATCTGCCGAATGTGGAATTGGGCTTCTGCTTGCTGGAACCATAGGTGAGGTTGCAGCGTCCAGAAGCTTAGCAGTTTTAACGAAACTGCATGAACAGATATGACGTCGTTCATCTCCAGTCCAAATATCGTTTGGGCCATGGGGGTCACCAATTCTAGCGATGTGCTACACACAGCACTGAAATAACGACACGCAGTCAGTGAGTTGCAGTTGCAAAAGAGATTCATTCAAACTTTGCGGCGTCACTTTAAACCCTTCCTGTTCACGCCCTCCCCGGGCAGGAATGCTGTAGGGGGCGCATATTCACAGTCCCTTCCCACGCGTGGACTTTTCCCCTTGCTGGTGAAGAAGGCCTGGCGCCCTTTTTGGGGCCGGCCTCTCTGCCAGCGCGCGCCACTTTGTGAGCCGGTTCGAGTGCGCTGGGAAGTGGGTCGCCACAATCAAACCTTTTCACCATCTTACATAACTGTTAGGTTTCTCAGCCCTTTCTAAATCACTTCTTCTTCCAATCTAGAGTACTGCATTCAATACTCACAAAGTGGTCTCCTCTACATTAGAGGAACCATGAGCTGATGAGATAGATGCTTTGTCAACCATTACACTTGGTCTGCAAACTTCCAGTTGCTTTCCACTTAAATTCTCCTTTCCTCACTGAATATTGAATTCTTCAACTCTAGGTAGCTAGCTCTATCTTGTCTGTTTTAGAACTGACCATTTCAGCTAGTCACCTGTCTGCATTTTTAATCCAGTTTATCTGTCTCCATCTATACAGTTTTTCTTGTTAGACATTTCCTACCACCCTGCTCCTAGTCAACATAAACAAAAATGTGTAAACTGCTTCTAAATTCTACATTAATGCATTTGCCCTCACCCTATCAAAGATTATCTCTTTATTCCAGCTATTCCCCCACCCAATTTCTCTGCAATTGAAAATGGTTTGCTTTCTCCTTCCTAATTCTTCCTAATTCCTATGGCTTCTGCACCCCACCACTGGTGGTAGAAGCACCATTGTTCGTTGGTCTCCTCACCCCTGCCTCTGGGGTTAGCAGGCTCTGAGGCCGGGCCTGGTCTGGTTTGCTGCTGGGAACGTGGCCTGGTGATCTGTGCGACGGACGCCCCACTCTCCTTCTTGGCTTTCCACAGCACGTCTGCCCGGGCTGCCACCTTCCAGGGGTCGCTGAAATCCACATCATACAGCAGCAGGCGTATGTCCTCGGGCAGCCGCTCCAGGAATGCCTGCTCAAACATGAGGCAGGGCTTGTGTCCGTCAGCCAGGGCCAGCATCTCGTTCATCAACGCCGACGGCGGCCTGTCTCCCAAACCATCCAGGCGCAGTAAGCGGGCAGCTCGCTCGCGCCGTGAGAGTCCTAAAGTGCTTATGAGCAAGGCTTTGAATTCTGTGTATTTGCCGTCCACCGGGGGGTGACTGTACGAACTCCTCAACCTGGGCCGCTGTCTCCTGGTCGAGGAAGCTCACCACGTAGTAGTAACGTGTGGAATCCGTGGTTATCTGCCGAATGTGGAATTGGGCTTCTGCTTGCTGGAACCATAGGTGAGGTCGCAGCTTAGCAGTTTTAACGAAACTGCATGAACAGATATGACGTCGTTCATCTCCAGTCCAAATATCGTTTGGGCCGTGGGGGTCACCAATTCTAGCGGTGTGCTACACACAGCGCTGAAATAACGACACGCAGTCAGTGAGTTGCAGTTGCAAAAGAGATTCATTCAAACTTCGCGGCCTCACTTTAAACCCTTCCTGTTCCCGCCCTCCCCGGGCAGGAATGCTGTTGGGGGCGCATATTCACAGTCCCTTCCCACGCGTGGACTTTTCCCCTTGCTGGTGAAGAAGGCCTGGCGCCCTTTTTGGGGCCGGCCTCTCTGCCAGCGCGCGCCACTTTGTGAGCCGGTTCGAGTGCGCTGGGAAGTGGGTCGCCACAATCAAACCTTTTCACCATCTTACATAACTGTTAGGTTTCTCAGCCCTTTCTAAATCACTTCTTCTTCCAATCTAGAGTACTGCATTCAATACTCACAAAGTGGTCTCCTCTACATTAGAGGAACCATGAGCTGATGAGATAGATGCTTTGTCAACCATTACACTTGGTCTGCAAACTTCCAGTTGCTTTCCACTTAAATTCTCCTTTCCTCACTGAATATTGAATTCTTCAACTCTAGGTAGCTAGCTCTATCTTGTCTGTTTTAGAACTGACCATTTCAGCTAGTCACCTGTCTGCATTTTTAATCCAGTTTATCTGTCTCCATCTATACAGTTTTTCTTGTTAGACATTTCCTACCACCCTGCTCCTAGTCAACATAAACAAAAATGTGTAAACTGCTTCTAAATTCTACATTAATGCATTTGCCCTCACCCTATCAAAGATTATCTCTTTATTCCAGCTATTCCCCCACCCAATTTCTCTGCAATTGAAAATGGTTTGCTTTCTCCTTCCTAATTCTTCCTAATTCCTATGGCTTCTGCACCCCACCACTGGTGGTAGAAGCACCATTGTTCGTTGGTCTCCTCACCCCTGCCTCTGGGGTTAGCAGGCTCTGAGGCCGGGCCTGGTCTGGTTTGCTGCTGGGAACGTGGCCTGGTGATCTGTGCGACGGACGCCCCACTCTCCTTCTTGGCTTTCCACAGCACGTCTGCCCGGGCTGCCACCTTCCAGGGGTCGCTGAAATCCACATCGTACAGCAGCAGGCGTATGTCCTCGGGCAGCCGCTCCAGGAATGCCTGCTCAAACATGAGGCAGGGCTTGTGTCCGTCAGCCAGGGCCAGCATCTCGTTCATCAACGCCGACGGCGGCCTGTCTCCCAAACCATCCAGGCGCAGTAAGCGGGCAGCTCGCTCGCGCCGTGAGAGTCCTAAAGTGCTTATGAGCAAGGCTTTGAATTCTGTGTATTTGCCGTCCACCGGGGGGTGACTGTACGAACTCCTCAACCTGGGCCGCTGTCTCCTGGTCGAGGAAGCTCACCACGTAGTAGTAACGTGTGGAATCCGTGGTTATCTGCCGAATGTGGAATTGGGCTTCTGCTTGCTGGAACCATAGGTGAGGTCGCAGCTTAGCAGTTTTAACGAAACTGCATGAACAGATATGACGTCGTTCATCTCCAGTCCAAATATCGTTTGGGCCGTGGGGGTCACCAATTCTAGCGGTGTGCTACACACAGCACTGAAATAACGACACGCAGTCGGTGAGTTGCAGTTGCAAAAGAGATTCATTCAAACTTCGCGGCCTCACTTTAAACCCTTCCTGTTCCCGCCCTCCCCGGGCAGGAATGCTGTAGGGGGCGCATATTCACAGTCCCTTCCCACGCGTGGACTTTTCCCCTTGCTGGTGAAGAAGGCCTGGCGCCCTTTTTGGGGCCGGCCTTTCTGCCAGCGCGCGCCATTTTGTGAGCCGGTTCGAGTGCGCTGGGATGTGGGTCGCCACAATCAAACCTTTTCACCATCTTACATAACTGTCAGGTTTCTCAGCAACTTTCTAAATCACTTCTTCTTCCAATCTAGAGTACTGCATTCAATACTCATAACGTGGTCTCCTCTACATTAGAGGAACCATGAGCTGATGAGATAGATGCTTTGTCAACCAGTGCACTTGGTCTGCAAACTTCCAGTTGCTTTCCACTTAAATTCTCCTTTCCTCACTGAATATTGAATTCTTCAACTCTAGGTAGCTAGCTCTATCTTGTCTGTTTTAGAACTGACCATTTCAGCTAGTCACCTGTCTGCATTTTTAATCCAGTTTATCTGTCTCCATCTATACAGTTTTTCTTGTTAGACATTTCCTACCACCCTGCTCTTAGTCAACATAAACAAAAATGTGTAAACTGCTTCTAAATTCTACATTAATGCATTTGCCCTCACCCTATCAAAGATTATCTCTTTATTCCAGCTATTCCCCCACCCAATTTCTCTGCAATTGAAAATGGTTTGTTTTCTCCTTCCTAATTCTTCCTAATTCCTATGGCTTCTGCGCCCCACCACTGGTGGTAGAAGCACCACTGTTCGTTGGTCTCCTCACCCCTGCCTCTGGGGTTAGCAGGCTCTGTGGCCGGGCCTGGTCTGGTTTGCTGCTGGGAACGTGGCCTGGTGATCTGTGCGACGGACGCCCCACTCTCCTTCTTGGCTTTCCACAGCACGTCTGCCCGGGCTGCCACCTTCCAGGGGTCGCTGAAATCCACATCGTACAGCAGCAGGCGTATGTCCTCGGGCAGCTGCTCCAGCAATGCCTGCTCAAACATGAGGCAGGGCTTGTGTCTGTCAGCCAGGGCCAGCATCTCGTTCATCAACGCCGACGGCGGCCTGTCTCCCAAACCATCCAGGCGCAGTAAGCGGGCAGCTCGCTCGCGCCGTGAGAGTCCGAAATTCCTTATGACCAAGGCTTTGAATTCTGTGTATTTGCCGTCCTCCAGGGGGTGACTGTATGAACTCCTCAACCTAGGCCGCTGTCTCCTGGTCGAGGAAGCTCACCACGTAGTAGTAACGTGTGGAATCCGAGGTTATCTGCCGAATGTGGAATTGGGCTTCTGCTTGCTGGAACCATAGGTGAGGTCGCAGCTTAGCAGTTTTAACGAAACTGCATGAACAGATATGACGTCGTTCATCTCCAGTCCAAATATCGTTTGGGCCGTGGGGGTCACCAATTCTAGCGGTGTGCTACACACAGCGCTGAAATAACGACACGCAGTCAGTGAGTTGCAGTTGCAAAAGAGATTTATTCAAACTTCGCGGCCTCACTTTAAACCCTTCCTGTTCCCGCCCTCCCTGGGCAGGAATGCTGTATTCACAGTCCCATCCAGCGCGTGGACTTTTCCCCTTGCTGGTGAAGAAGGCCTGGTGCCCTTTTTGGGGCCAGCCTCTCTGCCAGCGCGCGCCATTTTGTGAGCCGGTTCGAGTGCGCTGGGAAGTGGGTCGCCACAATCAAACCTTTTCACCATCTTACATAACTGTCAGGTTTCTCAGCCCTTTCTAAATCACTTCTTCTTCCAATCTAGATTACTGCATTCAATACTCACAACGTGGTCTCCTCTACATTAGAGGAACCATGAGCTGATGAGATAGATGCTTTGTCAACCAGTGCACTTGGTCTGCAAACTTCCAGTTGCTTTCCACTTAAATTCTCCTTTCCTCACTGAATATTGAATTCTTCAACTCTAGGTAGCTAGCTCTATCTTGTCTGTTTTAGAACTGACCATTTCAGCTAGTCACCTGTCTACATTTTTAATCCAGTTTATCTGTCTCCATCTATACAGTTTTTCTTGTTAGACATTTCCTACCACCCTGCTCTTAGTCAACATAAACAAAAATGTGTAAACTGCTTCTAAATTCTACATTAATGCATTTGCCCTCACCCTATCAAAGATTATCTCTTTATTCCAGCTATTCCCCCACCCAATTTCTCTGCAATTGAAAATGGTTTGTTTTCTCCTTCCTAATTCTTCCTAATTCCTATGGCTTCTGCGCCCCACCGCTGGTGGTAGAAGCACCATTGTTCGTTGGTCTCCTCACCCCTGCCTCTGGGGTTAGCAGGCTCTGTGGCCGGGCCTGGTCTGGTTTGCTGCTGGGAACGTGGCCTGGTGATCTGTGCGACGGATGCCCCACTCTCCTTCTTGGCTTTCCACAGCACGTCTGCCCGGGCTGCCACCTTCCAGGGGTCGCTGAAATCCACATCGTACAGCAGCAGGTGTATGTCCTCGGGCAGCCGCTCCAGGAATGCCTGCTCAAACATGAGGCAGGGCTTGTGTCCATCAGCCAGGGCCAGCATCTCGTTCATCAACGCCGACGGCGGCCTGTCTTCCAAACCATCCAGGTGCAGTAAGCGGGCAGCTCGCTCGCGCCGTGAGAGTCCGAAAGTCCTTATGAGCAAGGCTTTGAATTCTGTGTATTTGCCGTCTTCCGGGGGGTGACTGTATGAACTCCTCAACCTGGGCCGCTGTCTCCTGGTCGAGGAAGCTCACCACGTAGTAGTAACGTGTGGAATCCGAGGTTATCTGCCGAATGTGGAATTGGGCTACTGCTTGCTGGAACCATAGGTGAGGTCGCAGCGTCCAGAAGCTTAGCAGTTTTAACGAAACTGCATGAACAGATATGACGTCATTCATCTCCAGTCCAAATATCGTTTGGGTCGTGGGGGTCACCAATTCTAGCGGTGTGCTACACACAGCGCTGAAATAACGACACGCAGTCGGTGAGTTGCAGTTGCAAAAGAGATTTATTCAAACTTCACGGCCTCACTTTAAACCCTTCCTGTTCCCGCCCTCCCCGGGCAGGAATGCTGTATTCACAGTCCCATCCAGCGCGTGGACTTTTCCCCTTGCTGGTGAAGAAGGCCTGGCGCCCTTTTTGGGGCCGGCCTTTCTGCCAGCGCGCGCCATTTTGTGAGCCGGTTCGAGTGCGCTGGGATGTGGGTCGCCACAATCAAACCTTTTCACCATCTTACATAACTGTCAGGTTTCTCAGCCCTTTCTAAATCACTTCTTCTTCCAATCTAGAGTACTGCATTCAATACTCATAACGTGGTCTCCTCTACATTAGAGGAACCATGAGCTGATGAGATAGATGCTTTGTCAACCAGTGCACTTGGTCTGCAAACTTCCAGTTGCTTTCCACTTAAATTCTCCTTTCCTCACTGAATATTGAATTCTTCAACTCTAGGTAGCTAGCTCTATCTTGTCTGTTTTAGAACTGACCATTTCAGCTAGTCACCTGTCTACATTTTTAATCCAGTTTATCTGTCTCCATCTATACAGTTTTTCTTGTTAGACATTTCCTACCACCCTGCTCTTAGTCAACATAAACAAAAATGTGTAAACTGCTTCTAAATTCTACATTAATGCATTTGCCCTCACCCTATCAAAGATTATCTCTTTATTCCAGCTATTCCCCCACCCAATTTCTCTGCAATTGAAAATGGTTTGTTTTCTCCTTCCTAATTCTTCCTAATTCCTATGGCTTCTGCGCCCCACCGCTGGTGGTAGAAGCACCATTGTTCGTTGGTCTCCTCACCCCTGCCTCTGGGGTTAGCAGGCTCTGTGGCCGGGCCTGGTCTGGTTTGCTGCTGGGAACGTGGCCTGGTGATCTGTGCGACGGATGCCCCACTCTCCTTCTTGGCTTTCCACAGCACGTCTGCCCGGGCTGCCACCTTCCAGGGGTCGCTGAAATCCACATCGTACAGCAGCAGGTGTATGTCCTCGGGCAGCCGCTCCAGGAATGCCTGCTCAAACATGAGGCAGGGCTTGTGTCCATCAGCCAGGGCCAGCATCTCGTTCATCAACGCCGACGGCGGCCTGTCTTCCAAACCATCCAGGTGCAGTAAGCGGGCAGCTCGCTCGCGCCGTGAGAGTCCGAAAGTCCTTATGAGCAAGGCTTTGAATTCTGTGTATTTGCCGTCTTCCGGGGGGTGACTGTATGAACTCCTCAACCTGGGCCGCTGTCTCCTGGTCGAGGAAGCTCACCACGTAGTAGTAACGTGTGGAATCCGAGGTTATCTGCCGAATGTGGAATTGGGCTACTGCTTGCTGGAACCATAGGTGAGGTCGCAGCGTCCAGAAGCTTAGCAGTTTTAACGAAACTGCATGAACAGATATGACGTCATTCATCTCCAGTCCAAATATCGTTTGGGTCGTGGGGGTCACCAATTCTAGCGGTGTGCTACACACAGCGCTGAAATAACGACACGCAGTCGGTGAGTTGCAGTTGCAAAAGAGATTTATTCAAACTTCACGGCCTCACTTTAAACCCTTCCTGTTCCCGCCCTCCCCGGGCAGGAATGCTGTATTCACAGTCCCATCCAGCGCGTGGACTTTTCCCCTTGCTGGTGAAGAAGGCCTGGCGCCCTTTTTGGGGCCGGCCTTTCTGCCAGCGCGCGCCATTTTGTGAGCCGGTTCGAGTGCGCTGGGATGTGGGTCGCCACAATCAAACCTTTTCACCATCTTACATAACTGTCAGGTTTCTCAGCCCTTTCTAAATCACTTCTTCTTCCAATCTAGAGTACTGCATTCAATACTCATAACGTGGTCTCCTCTACATTAGAGGAACCATGAGCTGATGAGATAGATGCTTTGTCAACCAGTGCACTTGGTCTGCAAACTTCCAGTTGCTTTCCACTTAAATTCTCCTTTCCTCACTGAATATTGAATTCTTCAACTCTAGGTAGCTAGCTCTATCTTGTCTGTTTTAGAACTGACCATTTCAGCTAGTCACCTGTCTGCATTTTTAATCCAGTTTATCTGTCTCCATCTATACAGTTTTTCTTGTTAGACATTTCCTACCACCCTGCTCTTAGTCAACATAAACAAAAATGTGTAAACTGCTTCTAAATTCTACATTAATGCATTTGCCCTCACCCTATCAAAGATTATCTCTTTATTCCAGCTATTCCCCCACCCAATTTCTCTGCAATTGAAAATGGTTTGTTTTCTCCTTCCTAATTCTTCCTAATTCCTATGGCTTCTGCGCCCCACCACTGGTGGTAGAAGCACCACTGTTCGTTGGTCTCCTCACCCCTGCCTCTGGGGTTAGCAGGCTCTGTGGCCGGGCCTGGTCTGGTTTGCTGCTGGGAACGTGGCCTGGTGATCTGTGCGACGGACGCCCCACTCTCCTTCTTGGCTTTCCACAGCACGTCTGCCCGGGCTGCCACCTTCCAGGGGTCGCTGAAATCCACATCGTACAGCAGCAGGCGTATGTCCTCGGGCAGCTGCTCCAGCAATGCCTGCTCAAACATGGGGCAGGGCTTGTGTCTGTCAGCCAGGGCCAGCATCTCGTTCATCAACGCCGACGGCGGCCTGTCTCCCAAACCATCCAGGCGCAGTAAGCGGGCAGCTCGCTCGCGCCGTGAGAGTCCGAAATTCCTTATGAGCAAGGCTTTGAATTCTGTGTATTTGCCGTCCTCCAGGGGGTGACTGTATGAACTCCTCAACCTGGGCCGCTGTCTCCTGGTCGAGGAAGCTCACCACGTAGTAGTAACATGTGGAATCCGAGGTTATCTGCCGAATGTGGAATTGGGCTTCTGCTTGCTGGAACCATAGGTGAGGTCGCAGCTTAGCAGTTTTAACGAAACTGCATGAACAGATATGACGTCGTTCATCTCCAGTCCAAATATCGTTTGGGCCGTGGGGGTCACCAATTCTAGCGGTGTGCTACACACAGCGCTGAAATAACGACACGCAGTCAGTGAGTTGCAGTTGCAAAAGAGATTCATTCAAACTTCGCGGCCTCACTTTAAACCCTTCCTGTTCCCGCCCTCCCCGGGCAGGAATGCTGTTGGGGGCGCATATTCACAGTCCCTTCCCACGCGTGGACTTTTCCCCTTGCTGGTGAAGAAGGCCTGGCGCCCTTTTTGGGGCCGGCCTCTCTGCCAGCGCGCGCCACTTTGTGAGCCGGTTCGATTGCACTGGGAGTGGGTCGCCACAATCAAACCTTTTCACCATCTTACATAACTGTCAGGTTTCTCAGCCCTTTCTAAATCACTTCTTCTTCCAATCTAGAGTACTGCATTCAATACTCATAACGTGGTCTCCTCTACATTAGAGGAACCATGAGCTGATGAGATAGATGCTTTGTCAACCAGTGCACTTGGTCTGCAAACTTCCAGTTGCTTTCCACTTAAATTCTCCTTTCCTCACTGAATATTGAATTCTTCAACTCTAGGTAGCTAGCTCTATCTTGTCTGTTTTAGAACTGACCATTTCAGCTAGTCACCTGTCTGCATTTTTAATCCAGTTTATCTGTCTCCATCTATACAGTTTTTCTTGTTAGACATTTCCTACCACCCTGCTCTTAGTCAACATAAACAAAAATGTGTAAACTGCTTCTAAATTCTACATTAATGCATTTGCCCTCACCCTATCAAAGATTATCTCTTTATTCCAGCTATTCCCCCACTCAATTTCTCTGCAATTGAAAATGGTTTGTTTTCTCCTTCCTAATTCTTCCTAATTCCTATGGCTTCTGCGCCCCACCGCTGGTGGTAGAAGCACCATTGTTCGTTGGTCTCCTCACCCCTGCCTCTGGGGTTAGCAGGCTCTGTGGCCGGGCCTGGTCTGGTTTGCTGCTGGGAACGTGGCCTGGTGATCTGTGCGACGGATGCCCCACTCTCCTTCTTGGCTTTCCACAGCACGTCTGCCCGGGCTGCCACCTTCCAGGGGTCGCTGAAATCCACATCGTACAGCAGCAGGCGTATGTCCTCGGGCAGCTGCTCCAGCAATGCCTGCTCAAACATGAGGCAGGGCTTGTGTCTGTCAGCCAGGGCCAGCATCTCGTTCATCAACGCCGACGGCGGCCTGTCTCCCAAACCATCCAGGCGCAGTAAGCGGGCAGCTCGCTCGCGCCGTGAGAGTCCGAAATTCCTTATGAGCAAGGCTTTGAATTCTGTGTATTTGCCGTCCTCCAGGGGGTGACTGTATGAACTCCTCAACCTGGGCCGCTGTCTCCTGGTCGAGGAAGCTCACCACGTAGTAGTAACGTGTGGAATCCGAGGTTATCTGCCGAATGTGGAATTGGGCTTCTGCTTGCTGGAACCATAGGTGAGGTCGCAGCTTAGCAGTTTTAACGAAACTGCATGAACAGATATGACGTCGTTCATCTCCAGTCCAAATATCGTTTGGGCCGTGGGGGTCACCAATTCTAGCGGTGTGCTACACACAGCGCTGAAATAACGACACGCAGTCAGTGAGTTGCAGTTGCAAAAGAGATTTATTCAAACTTCGCGGCCTCACTTTAAACCCTTCCTGTTCCCGCCCTCCCTGGGCAGGAATGCTGTATTCACAGTCCCATCCAGCGCGTGGACTTTTCCCCTTGCTGGTGAAGAAGGCCTGGTGCCCTTTTTGGGGCCAGCCTCTCTGCCAGCGCGCGCCATTTTGTGAGCCGGTTCGAGTGCGCTGGGAAGTGGGTCGCCACAATCAAACCTTTTCACCATCTTACATAACTGTCAGGTTTCTCAGCCCTTTCTAAATCACTTCTTCTTCCAATCTAGAGTACTGCATTCAATACTCACAACGTGGTCTCCTCTACATTAGAGGAACCATGAGCTGATGAGATAGATGCTTTGTCAACCAGTGCACTTGGTCTGCAAACTTCCAGTTGCTTTCCACTTAAATTCTCCTTTCCTCACTGAATATTGAATTCTTCAACTCTAGGTAGCTAGCTCTATCTTGTCTGTTTTAGAACTGACCATTTCAGCTAGTCACCTGTCTACATTTTTAATCCAGTTTATCTGTCTCCATCTATACAGTTTTTCTTGTTAGACATTTCCTACCACCCTGCTCTTAGTCAACATAAACAAAAATGTGTAAACTGCTTCTAAATTCTACATTAATGCATTTGCCCTCACCCTATCAAAGATTATCTCTTTATTCCAGCTGTTCCCCCACCCAATTTCTCTGCAATTGAAAATGGTTTGTTTTCTCCTTCCTAATTCTTCCTAATTCCTATGGCTTCTGCGCCCCACCGCTGGTGGTAGAAGCACCATTGTTCGTTGGTCTCCTCACCCCTGCCTCTGGGGTTAGCAGGCTCTGTGGCCGGGCCTGGTCTGGTTTGCTGCTGGGAACGTGGCCTGGTGATCTGTGCGACGGATGCCCCACTCTCCTTCTTGGCTTTCCACAGCACGTCTGCCCGGGCTGCCACCTTCCAGGGGTCGCTGAAATCCACATCGTACAGCAGCAGGTGTATGTCCTCGGGCAGCTGCTCCAGGAATGCCTGCTCAAACATGAGGCAGGGCTTGTGTCCGTCAGCCAGGGCCAGCATCTCGTTCATCAACGCCGACGGCGGCCTGACTTCCAAACCATCCAGGTGCAGTAAGCGGGCAGCTCGCTCGCGCCGTGAGAGTCCGAAAGTCCTTATGAGCAAGGCTTTGAATTCTGTGTATTTGCCGTCTTCCGGGGGGTGACTGTATGAACTCCTCAACCTGGGCCGCTGTCTCCTGGTCGAGGAAGCTCACCACGTAGTAGTAACGTGTGGAATCCGAGGTTATCTGCCGAATGTGGAATTGGGCTACTGCTTGCTGGAACCATAGGTGAGGTCGCAGCGTCCAGAAGCTTAGCAGTTTTAACGAAACTGCATGAACAGATATGACGTCATTCATCTCCAGTCCAAATATCGTTTGGGTCGTGGGGGTCACCAATTCTAGCGGTGTGCTACACACAGCGCTGAAAAAACGACACGCAGTCGGTGAGTTGCAGTTGCAAAAGAGATTTATTCAAACTTCACGGCCTCACTTTAAACCCTTCCTGTTCCCGCCCTCCCCGGGCAGGAATGCTGTATTCACAGTCCCATCCAGCGCGTGGACTTTTCCCCTTGCTGGTGAAGAAGGCCTGGCGCCCTTTTTGGGGCCGGCCTTTCTGCCAGCGCGCGCCATTTTGTGAGCCGGTTCGAGTGCGCTGGGATGTGGGTCGCCACAATCAAACCTTTTCACCATCTTACATAACTGTCAGGTTTCTCAGCCCTTTCTAAATCACTTCTTCTTCCAATCTAGAGTACTGCATTCAATACTCATAACGTGGTCTCCTCTACATTAGAGGAACCATGAGCTGATGAGATAGATGCTTTGTCAACCAGTGCACTTGGTCTGCAAACTTCCAGTTGCTTTCCACTTAAATTCTCCTTTCCTCACTGAATATTGAATTCTTCAACTCTAGGTAGCTAGCTCTATCTTGTCTGTTTTAGAACTGACCATTTCAGCTAGTCACCTGTCTGCATTTTTAATCCAGTTTATCTGTCTCCATCTATACAGTTTTTCTTGTTAGACATTTCCTACCACCCTGCTCTTAGTCAACATAAACAAAAATGTGTAAACTGCTTCTAAATTCTACATTAATGCATTTGCCCTCACCCTATCAAAGATTATCTCTTTATTCCAGCTATTCCCCCACCCAATTTCTCTGCAATTGAAAATGGTTTGTTTTCTCCTTCCTAATTCTTCCTAATTCCTATGGCTTCTGCGCCCCACCACTGGTGGTAGAAGCACCACTGTTCGTTGGTCTCCTCACCCCTGCCTCTGGGGTTAGCAGGCTCTGTGGCCGGGCCTGGTCTGGTTTGCTGCTGGGAACGTGGCCTGGTGATCTGTGCGACGGACGCCCCACTCTCCTTCTTGGCTTTCCACAGCACGTCTGCCCGGGCTGCCACCTTCCAGGGGTCGCTGAAATCCACATCGTACAGCAGCAGGCGTATGTCCTCGGGCAGCTGCTCCAGCAATGCCTGCTCAAACATGAGGCAGGGCTTGTGTCTGTCAGCCAGGGCCAGCATCTCGTTCATCAACGCCGACGGCGGCCTGTCTCCCAAACCATCCAGGCGCAGTAAGCGGGCAGCTCGCTCGCGCCGTGAGAGTCCGAAATTCCTTATGAGCAAGGCTTTGAATTCTGTGTATTTGCCGTCCTCCAGGGGGTGACTGTATGAACTCCTCAACCTGGGCCGCTGTCTCCTGGTCGAGGAAGCTCACCACGTAGTAGTAACGTGTGGAATCCGAGGTTATCTGCCGAATGTGGAATTGGGCTTCTGCTTGCTGGAACCATAGGTGAGGTCGCAGCTTAGCAGTTTTAACGAAACTGCATGAACAGATATGACGTCGTTCATCTCCAGTCCAAATATCGTTTGGGCCGTGGGGGTCACCAATTCTAGCGGTGTGCTACACACAGCGCTGAAATAACGACACGCAGTCAGTGAGTTGCAGTTGCAAAAGAGATTTATTCAAACTTCGCGGCCTCACTTTAAACCCTTCCTGTTCCCGCCCTCCCTGGGCAGGAATGCTGTATTCACAGTCCCATCCAGCGCGTGGACTTTTCCCCTTGCTGGTGAAGAAGGCCTGGTGCCCTTTTTGGGGCCAGCCTCTCTGCCAGCGCGCGCCATTTTGTGAGCCGGTTCGAGTGCGCTGGGAAGTGGGTCGCCACAATCAAACCTTTTCACCATCTTACATAACTGTCAGGTTTCTCAGCCCTTTCTAAATCACTTCTTCTTCCAATCTAGAGTACTGCATTCAATACTCACAACGTTGTCTCCTCTACACTAGAGGAACCATGAGCTGATGAGATAGATGCTTTGTCAACCAGTGCACTTGGTCTGCAAACTTCCAGTTGCTTTCCACTTAAATTCTCCTTTCCTCACTGAATATTGAATTCTTCAACTCTAGGTAGCTAGCTCTATCTTGTCTGTTTTAGAACTGACCATTTCAGCTAGTCACCTGTCTGCATTTTTAATCCAGTTTATCTGTCTCCATCTATACAATTTTTCTTGTTAGACATTTCCTACCACCCTGCTCTTAGTCAACATAAACAAAAATGTGTAAACTGCTTCTAAATTCTACATTAATGCATTTGCCCTCACCCTATCAAAGATTATCTCTTTATTCCAGCTATTCCCCCACCCAATTTCTCTGCATTTGAAAATGGTTTGTTTTCTCCTTCCTAATTCTGACAGAGTGGCCTGAAAACAAAACGTTAACACAAGAGATTCTGCAGATGCTAGCGATCCAGAGCAACACACGCAAAATGCTGGAGCAACTCAATATCTATGGAAGTGAATAAACAGTTAACATTTCAAGCTGAGATCCTCATCAAGACCAGAAATTCTGCTCCTATGGCTTATGTCTGACGTTGGCACATACTTGTCAGGTGACTGAGTTACCTAGTCCTTCGCACAGCTCAGGAGTTCTTCAGTTCTTCCCAGGTTTGCTGTTTGTTTCCTTTGATAAGGTCCTGTACACAATCAATGGCAAGTACATTTTTCGCAAGCTGCTAGAGATATTGCATTCAAATTCTTCAGTAGGAAGAATTTCTTCTATGGAACTTATTCATTTTGTTTAGCAATGAGCAAAAAATCCTGCAAATCAATGTAATATGTATTGAGTTTCTTTCACCTTTGAAAATATGAACCTTTCTGAGTTTTTCAGGAAAAAAAGAATCATACTGATTAATAGTATATGACATACTGTTTACAGTAGTTCTATTCACAAAAATTATGGCTTTAGTAAGAATTCTTGGAAAGGTAGTGTAGGAGTTCTACAGTAAGGTACTGGCCAATCAAACTACCATTGACTTGATTATTTGGGACATAATTTGCGAGTGTCATTATCTCTGACTTAACCCATCAATTCTGGGCGCATTGCATTGACCCAATCTTGAAGAAGGCTCAGCAGTGGCTATGTTTCGTTGGAAGTTTAAGGAGAGTTTGTATGCCACCAAAGACTCGAGCAAATTTCACCATGGAGAGCATTTGACTGGTTGCATCTCTGCCTAGTATGGAGGAGCCAATACCCAGGATCAAGAGAGGCTGTGGAGATGTAGACTTAGTCAGATACATCACAACCGCAACCCTCCCACAGTCAAGTGCATTTTCAAAGGTGGTTTCTCAAGAAAGTGGCACCCATTATTAAGGACCCTCATCACCTGGCACATGTCTCTTCTCATTACTACCATCAGAGAGGAGATACAGGAGCCTGAAACCCAACAGCCTCTTCCCCTCTGCCATCAGGTTTCTGAACAGAGCACAAGCTCATGAGCATTAGCTTTCGATAAGCACGAGAAAATCGGTAGATGCTGGAAATCCAAGGCAACTCTGCAGGTCAGGCAGCATCTGTGGAAATGAATAAACAGTCAAAGTTTTGGGCTGAGAGGCTTCTTCAAGACTGAAGTGGAAGGGGGAAGATGCCCGAATAAAAAGGTGTGGGTGGGGAGGGAGGTCAGCTAGAAGGCGATACATGAAGCCAAGTGAGTGGGAAAAGTAAAGGACTGGAGAAGAAGGAGGAACAAGAGGAGTCCATGGACCGGTATGTCAGAACAGGAATGGAATGGGAATCGGAATTGATTGTTTGACCATTGGGAAGTTCCCACTTCGGCAGATGAAGTGGAGATGCTCATTGAAGCGGTTCCCCAATTTACAACAGGTCTCAACGATGTAGAGGAGGCTGCATCGGGAGCACTGGACACTGTAAATGACCCCAGGGATTCGCAGGTGAAGTGTTGACTCACTATCTTCTGCTCCTCTTTTGCACTACTTATTTATTTATTCTTGTAAATTATAATTACTTTTATGTCTTGCACTTGTACTGCTGACTCAGAACAACAAATTTCGCGACAGTGAAAATGAGCCTGATTCTGATTCCTCAGGAAAGGCTCCATTCATGACTTTGGCTACTTCTCAGGCTGAACTAAATAGTTTGCATTACCAGTTCTAAACCTGACTCCCAGTAAATTCAGGTAATACAAAAGAAAAGCAAAAACAAATTGCAGAATAAAGAGCTTCAGTTACTAGGAGAGAGCAGTGCAGCAGACATCAAGTGCTAAGCCACATCAAGGAAGTCCAAGGTCCAAAGTTCACCGTGTCATACAAGGGGACTATTTAGTAGTCTTAAGATAGAAGCTGACCTTGGTGATATGCGTTTCAGGCTTTTGTGTCTTTTGCCCGATGGGAGGGCTGAAAAGAGTGAGTAACCAGGGTGGGGTGGGAGTGCTGGCCCTTGATTATGCAGGCTGCTTTACTGAGAAAGCAAGAAGTGCAGATAGAGTCCATGGAAGGTTGCTGGCTCTTCGTGATATGCTGTGCAGACTTCAGAATTCTCTGCTGTTTCTTACAGTCATGGGCAGAGCAGTTGCCATAGCAAGCTGTGATGCATCCAGATCCATTCTTTGTGTGGTGCATCTATAAAAACTGATGAAGGTCAAAGACAATACGTTAAATTTCTGGAGACTTTGGAAGAAATAGAGGTGCTGGTATCCTTTCTTTGTATGACATCTACATCGTTGTAATAGGCTGTTGGTCATGTTTGCTCCTAGGGACTTGGAGCTCTCAATTCTCTGAACCTCAGCACCATTGATGCAAACAGAAGCATGTGCACTGACCCCTCCCCCTTCCTGAACTCAATGACCAACTCTTTTAAATTGGTAGCTATTGCTTTGCCATTAGCAATAGCTACCAATTATTCTGCTGTCAGCCCCTCTGGTGTGCTTAAAAATATTTAACTCTTGTTGATTCATTGCAAATTAAAATCTCCGTACAAAGATAGAGCAAGTATTTAATGATGCCATTTATTTTCCTGTAGTCTTACAGTTACTCCTCTACCTCCCCAAATAAGACACGAAATAACTGAAAATTTATATTTTTCCACTAAACATTTAAATAATTTTAAAAATTATTTTTTTATATTTTAATTGCATTTCCATTCCAATCCTGTTCCCTTTTCCCTATTATTGCAATCTTGCTATACCAAATTTAACTCAGATTCACCCTTAATCCTTCAGTTTTTCCTTCCTTTGACACATATTAATCTCATTGGCTAAGTGGATGACATGATGGTCCTACTCTTCACTGAGATATCAAATGCCCATTCTGTTTTGCTGTTTCATTACGAACTTTACTCCCACTAATTTATGACATAACTAATTTCAGTTGGTAATTGACAGGAAAATTCTAATTGGTAGGATAGATCATTGCAAATTCTGGCATTATTTTTTGGTACAAATTGTTCTTGTTATTGATGCTGTTTCTGACTATGCCAGACCTGGATTGCCTTTGCAACTATAAACAGAAGCAATCATCATTTGTGTGGGTCTTTCAGTCAAAACAAGGCCTGCACCAACTACTACAATAAACTCCCATTTATCTGGCAAAATTTTCTACATGTATAATTAATCTTGTTCAACAATGCTAATAAGCTCAAACAAAGAATTGTATTTTAAGTGTTAACGTGTAAAAGGACATTTCTTGTACATTTTTGTATATACAGTACAGTAAATAGATGCAGTGCAGGTGTAGTTCTAAAGCAGTGTGTATAATTTCACTCACCTCAACTCTGAACTGATTCTGCAACGTATGAAAAATTGTCAAGGAACCTACAACTCATGTTCTTGGTGTTATTTATTTGTTTGTTATATTTGCAATAGTTTGTCTACTATTGCACATTGGTTGTTTGTCAGTTTTGGTTTTTGTGTAGTTTTTCATTGATTTTGTTGTGTCCTTGTTCTACTGAGTGCCTGTAAGAAAATGAATCTCCAGGTAGTACATGGTGGCATATATATACTTTGAGAATGAATTTACTTTGAACATTCTTTTTGAAGATTTGACTCTTCATGTGATGTTGAGTATAGCAATTAATGTGATATATTTTTGCTTTATTTTACTTTAATACTGTTGAGACAAAATTACAGAGTAAAAATTTGAAGTTTGAAGTTGATAAGGAGCTGTGTGGAAGACGCAGTAAAGTAAGGGTTAATGAAAATATCCAGGCAAAAATAGCCAGAGGCAGTTGTAGTCAAGTGAGACCTTTAAAATGAGACTGCGGGAAACACCTCTGCCTTCTACAGGTGAGATAGGCTGGGGTGACCACAGCATTCTTTACTGAAGCCATTTGAAGCCTCTGTTGTGAGAATTTTTTCCAGAAAGGTCTTCCTAAAACACAGCATCCCTTTACACAATAGGGGGTGCTGGAGACAAATGAGATAGGAATAATGGAAGGATGTGAAACACACCCAACAACCAAGGGACAATTGCTTAACTGACTTCAAATATCATCGGTTGTCAGCTTGAAGTTTTGATTGTGAATGATGATTTATCTTGCAATTAAGGAAGTCAAAATAAATAATTTACTAAATTGTCAATATCCATAACTGATAAGCTAATTCTGTATAAACACAGCAGTTTTCCGAATAGACGTTAGAACAGTGTGGGTGACAGGGGTCATAGGTAAAATAAAAGAATGTTTGAGTCATAGGAGTCCAGGTCCAGTTATCTTAGTTAACTTATTTAATTTTTTTAAAATCAGTGATGCAGTTACCTGGACTGTCCGTGCAGATGGCTAACCCTTCACATAATTACATGGGAGAAAGGAATTCTGCTCTGGTAGTCGATCAGTCCTTAATCCTAGGCAGCTGCTAGATGAGAAAGGGACTGCCTGCTGCTGGAATGCAAATTTCCTCCTGCGTGCAGAGTTAAGGTATGGCAACAACTCAGCTGTTGATGCAGGAAAGCTGCAGCTTTAAGAAAAAGGTTGCTGTGTGTCCAGGTCCTGACCCACATGAGGTGGCGCTGGTGAGGGTTCGGTCCTAACTAAGGTGGCCATGCTGAGGGTCTGGTTCTAACTAAGGTGGCCATGGTAAGGGTCGGGTTCTAAATGAGGTGGCCATGGTGAGGGTCGGGTCCTAAATGAGGTGGCCCCGGTGAGGGTTGGGTTTTAAATGAGGTGGCCCTGGTGAGGGTCGGGTTCTAAATGAGGTGGCCCTGGTGAGGGTCGGGTCCTGAATGTGGTGGCCCTGGTGAGGGTCGGGTCCTAAATGAGGTGGCCCTGGTGAGGGTTGGGTCCCAAATGAGGTGGCCCTGGTGAGGGTCGGGTCCTAAAATAGGTGGCCAAGGTGAGGGTCAGGTTCAAAATGAGGTGGCCATGGTGAGGATCGAGTCCTAAATGAGGTGGCCATGGTGAGGGTCGGGTCCTAAATGAGGTGGCCCTGGTGAGGGTCGGGTTCTAAATGAGGTGGCCCTGGTGAGGGTCGGGTTCTGAATGAGGTGGCCATGGTGAGGGTCGGGTCCTAAATGAGGTGGCCATGGTGAGGGTCGGGTCCTAAATGAGGTGGCCATTGTGAGGGTCGGGTTCTAAATGAGGTGGCCCCGGTGAGGGTCGGGTTTTAAATGAGGTGGCCCTGGTGAGGGTCGGGTTCTAAATGAGGTGGCCCTGGTGAGGGTCGGGTCCTGAATGTGGTGGCCCTGGTGAGGGTCGGGTCCTAAATGAGGTGGCCCTGGTGAGGATTGAGTCCTACATGAGGTGGCCCTGGTGAGGGTCGGGTCCTGAATGTGGTGGCCCTGGTGAGGGTCGGGTCCTAAATGAGGTGGCCCTGGTGAGGGTCGGGTCCCAAATGAGGTGGCCCTGGTGAGGGTCGGGTCCTAAAATAGGTGGCCAAGGTGAGGGTCAGGTTCAAAATGAGGTGGCCATGGTGAGGATCGAGTCCTAAATGAGGTGGCCATGGTGAGGGTCGGGTCCTAAATGAGGTGGCCCTGGTGAGGGTCGGGTTCTAAATGAGGTGGCCCTGGTGAGGGTCGGGTTCTGAATGAGGTGGCCATGGTGAGGGTCGGGTCCTAAATGAGGTGGCCATGGTGAGGGTCGGGTCCTAAATGAGGTGGCCATTGTGAGGGTCGGGTTCTAAATGAGGTGGCCATTGTGAGGGTCGGGTCCTAAATGAGGTGGCCATTGTGAGGGTTGGGTTCTAAATGAGGTGCCCCTGGTGAGGGTCGGGTCCTAAATGAGGTGGCCAAGGTGAGGGTCGGGTCTTAAATGAGGTTGCCATGGTGAGGGTTGGGTCCTAAATGTGGTGGCCATGCTGAGGGTCGGGTCATAAATGAGGTGGCCATGGTGAGGGTTGGGTCCTAAATGTGGTGGCCATGCTGAGGGTCAGGTCCTAAATGAGGTGGCCATGGAGAGGGTTGGGTCCTGAATGTGGTGGCCAAGGTGAGGGTCGGGACTTAAATGAGTTGGCCATGGTGAGGGTCGGGTTCTAAATGAGGTGGCCCTGGTGAGGGTCAGGTCCTGAATGAGGTGGCCCTGGTGAGGGTCGGGTTCTAAATGAGTTGACCCTGTTGAGGGTCGGGGTCTAAATGAGGTGGCCATGGTGAGGGTCGGGTTCTAAATGAGGTGGCCCTGGTGAGGGACGTGTCCTAAATGAGGTGGCCCTTGTGAGGGTTGAGTCCTAAATGAGGTGGCCCTGGTGAGGGTAGGGTCCTAAATGTGGTGGCCATGGTGAGGGTCGGGTTCTAAATGAGGTGGCCATGGTGAGGGTCAGGTCCTAAATGAGGTGGCAATGGTGAGGGTCGGGTCCTAAATGAGGTGGCCATGGTGAGGGTCAGGTCCTAAATGAGGTGGCCATGGTGAGGGTTGGGTTGTAAATGAGGTGGCCATGGTGAGGGTCGAGTCCTAAAGGAGGTGACCACAGTGAGGGTCGGGGTCTAAATGAGGTGGCCCTGGTGAGGATCGGGTCCAAAATGAGGCGGCCGAGGTGAGGATTGAGTCCTAATTGATGTGGCCCTGGTGAGTGTCGGTTTCTAAGTGAGGTGGCCTTGGTGAGGATCGAGTCCTAATGAGGTGGCCTTGGTGAGGATCGAGTCCTAAATGAGGTGGCCCTGGTGAGGGTCAGGTCCTAAATGAGGTGGCCCTGTTAAGATTCGATTCCTAAATGAAGTGGCCTTGGTGAGGATCGAGTCCTAAATGAGGTGGCCCTGGTGAGGATCCGGTTCTAAATGAGTTGGCCATGGTGAGGGTTGGGTCCTAATTGAAGTGGCCATGGTGAGGGTCAAGTCCTAAATGAGGTGGCCCTGTTGAGGATCGAGTCCTAAATGAGGTGGCCCTGGTGAGGATCCGGTTCTAAATGAGTTGGCCATGGTGTGGATCGGGTTCTAAATGAGGTGGCCATGGTAAGGATCCAGTCCTAAATGAGGTGGCCCTGGTGAGGATCGAGTCCTGAATGTCGTGGACATTGTGAGGGTTGTGTCCTATATGAGCTGTCCATGGTGAGGGTCGGGTCCTAAATGAGGTGGCCATGGTGAGGGTTGGGTCCTAAATCAGGTGGCCATGGTGAGGGTCGGGTTCTAAATGAGGTGGCCATGGTGAGGGTTGGGTCCTAAATGTGGTGGCCATGGTGAGGATAGAGTCCTAAAGGAGGTGACCATGGTGAGGGTCGGGTTCTAAATGAGGTGGCCCTGGTGAGGGTCGTATCCTCAATGTGGTGGCCATGGTGAGGATCGAGTCCTAAATGAGGTGGCCCATGTGAGGAGCGGGGCCAAAATGTGGTGGCCATGGTGAGGATAGAGTCCTAAAGGAGGTGACCATGGTGAGGGTCGGGTTCTAAATGAGGTGGCCCTGGTGAGGGTCGGGTCCTAAATGAGGTGGCCCTGGTGAGGATTGAGTCCTACATGAGGTGGCCCTGGTGAGGGTTGTGTCCTAAATGAGTTGGCCATGGTGAGGGTTGGGTCCTAAATGAGGTGGCCATGGTGAGGGTCGGGTCCTAAGTGAGGTGGCCATGGTGAGGATCGGGTCCTAAATGAGGTGGCCATGGTGAGGGTCTGTTCCTAAATGAGGTGGCCCTGGTGAGTGTTGGGTCCTGAAAGACGTGGCCATGGTGACCGTCGGGTCCTAAATGAGGTGGCCCTGGTAAAGGTCGGGTTCTGAATGAGGTGGCCATGGTGAGGGTCGGGTTCTAAATGAGGTGGCCATGGTGAGGGTCAGGTCCTGAATGTCGTGGCCATTGTGAGGGTTGTGTCCTATATCAGCTGTCCATGGTGAGGGTCGGGTCCTAAATGAGGTGGCCATGGTGAGGGTTGGGTCCTAAATCAGGTGGCCATGGTGAGGGTCGGGTTCTAAATGAGCTGGCCATGGTGAGGGTTGGGTCCTAAATGTGGTGGCCATGGTGAGGATAGAGTCCTAAAGGAGGTGACCATGGTGAGGGTCGGGTTCTAAATGAGGTGGCCCTGGTGAGGGTCGTGTCCTCAATGTGGTGGCCATGGTGAGGATCGAGTCCTAAATGAGGTGGCCAAAGTGAAGGTCGGGTCTTACATGAGGTGGCCATGGTGAGGGTCGGGTCCTAAATGAGATGGCCCTGGTGAGGTTCGAGTCCTAAATGAGGTGGCCCTGGTGAGGGTCGGGTCCTAAATGTGGTGGCCATGGTGAGGGTCGGGTCCTGAATGTCGTGGCCAAGGTGAGGGTCGGGTCTTAAATGAGGTGGCCATGGTGAGGGTCCGGATCTAAATGAGGTGGCCCTGGTGAGGGTTGGATTCTAAATGAGGTGGCCTTGGTGAGTGTCGGGTCCTGAATGTGGTGGCCCTGGTGAGGGTTCGGTTCTAAATGAGTTGGCCTTGGTGAGGGTCGGGTCCTGAATGTGGTGGCCCTGGTGAGGGTCGGGTCCTAAATGAGGTGGCCCTGGTGAGGATTGTGTCTTAAATGAGTTGGCCATGGTGAGGGTTGGGTCCTAAATGAGGTGGCCATGGTGAGGGGCGGGTCCTAATTGAGGTGGCCATGGTGAGGATCGGGTCCTAAATGAGGTGGCCATGGTGAGGGTCTGTTCCTAAATGAGGTGGCCCTGGTGAGTGTTGGGTCCTGAATGACGTGGCCATGGTGACCGTCGGGTCCTAAATGAGGTGGCCCTGGTAAAGGTCGGGTTCTGAATGAGGTGGCCATGGTGAGGGTCGGGTTCTAAATGAGGTGGCCATGGTGAGGGTCGGGTCCTGAATGAGGTGGCCCTGGTGAGCGTCGGGTCCTAAATGAGGTGGCCCTGGTGAGGATCGAGTCCTAAATGAGGTGGCCCTGGTGAGGGTCGGGTTCTGAATGAGGTGGCCATGGTGAGGGTCGGGTCATAAATGAGGTGGCCTTGGTGATGGTCGGGTCCCAAAGGAGGTGGCCATGGTGAGGGTCGGGTTCTAAAGGAGGTGGCCATGCTGAGGGTCGGGTCCTAAAGGAGCTGACCATGGTGAGGGTCGGGTCCTAAATGAGGTGGCCCTGGTGAGGGTCGGGTCCTAAATGAGGTGGCCCTGGTGAGGGTCGGGTCCTAAATGAGGTGGCCATGGTGAGGGTCGGGTCCTAAAGGAGGTGGCAATGGTGAGGGTCGGGTCCTAAATGAGGTGGCCCTGGTGAGGGTCGGGTCCTAAATGAGGTGGCCATGGTGAGGGTCGGGTCCCAAATGAGGTGGCCCTGGTGAGGGTCAGGTCCTAAATGAGGTGGCCAAGGTGAGGGTCGGGTCCTGAAAGTGGTGGCCATGGTGAGGGTCTGGTCCTAAATGAGGTGGCTATGGTGAGTATCGAGTCCTAAATGAGGTGGCCCTGGTGAGGGTTGTGTCCTAAATGAGGTGGCCCTGGTGAGTGTCGGGTTCTGAATGAGGTGGCCATGGTGAGGGTCGGGTTCTGAATGAGGTGGCCATGGTGAGGGTCGGGTCCTAAATGAGGTGGCCATGGTGAGGGTCGGGTCCTAAATGAGTTGGCCATTGTGAGGGTCGGGTTCTAAATGAGGTGGCCATTGTGAGGGTCGGGTTCTAAATGAGGTGGCCCTGGTGAGGGTCGGGTCCTAAATGATGTGGCCAAGGTGAGGGTCGGGTCTTAAATGAGGTTGCCATGGTGAGGGTTGGGTCCTAAATGAGGTGGCCATGGTGACGGTCAGGTCCTAAATGAGGTGGCCATGGTGAAGGTCGGGTTCTAAATGAGTTGGCCTTGGTGAGGGTTGGGTTCTAAATGAGGTGGCCATGGTGAGGGTCAGGTCCTAAATCTGGTGGCCACGGTGAGGATCGAGTCCTAAAGGAGATGACCACGGTGAGGGTCGGGTTCTAAATGAGGTGGCTCTGGTGAGGGTCGGGTCCTAAATGAGGTGGCCCTCGTGAGGGTCGGGTCCTGAATGTGCTGGCCAAGGTGAAGGTCGGGTCTTACATGAGGTGGCCATGGTGAGGGTCGGGTTTTAAATGAGGTTGCCCTGGTGAGAGTCAGGTCCTGAATGAGGTGGCCATTGTGAGGGTCGGGTTCTAAATGAGGTGGTCCTGGTGAGGGTCGGGTTCTAAATGAGGTGGCCATGGTGAGGGTCGGGTCCTAAATGATGCGGCCCTTGTGAGGGTCAGGTCCTAAATGAGGTGGCCCTGGTGAGGGTCGTGTCCTAATTGAGGTGGCCATGGTGAGGATCGGGTCCTAAATGATGTGGCTCTGGTGAGGGTCGGGTCCTAAATGAGGTCGCCATCGTGAGGGTCGGGTCCTAAATGAGGTGGCCATGGTGAGGGTCGGGTGCTAAATGAGGTGGCCATCGTGAGGGTCGGGTCCTAAATGAGGTGGCCCTGGTGAGGGTAGGGTTCTAAATGAGTTGGCCTTGGTGAGGGTCGGGTCCTGAATGTGATGGCCCTGGTGAGGGTCGGGTCCTAAATGAGGTGGCCCTGGTGAGGATTGAGTCCTACATGAGGTGGCCCTGGTGAGGGTTGTGTCCTAAATGAGTTGGCCATGGTGAGGGTTGGGTCCTAAATGAGGTGGCCATGGTGAGGGTCGGGCCCTAAGTGAGGTAGCCATGGTGAGGATCGGGTCCTAAATGAGGTGGCCATGGTGAGGGTCTGTTCCTAAATGAGGTGGCCCTGGTGAGTGTTGGGTCCTGAATGACGTGGCCATGGTGACCGTCGGGTCCTAAATGAGGTGGCCCTGGTAAAGGTCGGGTTCTGAATGAGGTGGCCATGGTGAGGGTCGGGTTCTAAATGAGGTGGCCATGGTGAGGGTCAGGTCCTGAATGTCGTGGCATTGTGAGGGTTGTGTCCTATATGAGCTGTCCATGGTGAGGGTCGGGTCCTAAATGAGGTGGCCATGGTGAGGGTTGGGTCCTAAATCAGGTGGCCATGGTGAGGGTCGGGTTCTAAATGAGGTGGCCATGGTGAGGGTTGGGTCCTAAATGTGGTGGCCATGGTGAGGATAGAGTCCTAAAGGAGGTGACCATGGTGAGGGTCGGGTTCTAAATGAGGTGGCCCTGGTGAGGGTCGTGTCCTCAATGTGGTGGCCATGGTGAGGATCGAGTCCTAAATGAGGTGGCCCATGTGAGGATCGGGGCCAAAATGAGGCGGCCATGGTGAGGGTCGGGTCCTAAATGAGATGGCCCTGGTGAGGTTCGAGTCCTAAATGAGGTGGCCCTGGTGAGGGTCGGGTCCTAAATGAGGTGGCCATGGTGAGGGTCGGGTCCTAAATGAGATGGCCCTGGTGAGTTTCGAGTCCTAAATGAGGTGGCCCTGGTGAGGGTCGGGTCCTAAATGTGGTGGCCATGGTGAGGGTCGGGTCCTGAATGTGGTGGCCAAGGTGAGGGTCGGGTCTTAAATGAGGTGGCCATGGTGAGGGTCCGGATCTAAATGAGGTGGCCCTGGTGAGGGTCGGATTCTAAATGAGGTGGCCTTGGTGAGTGTCGGGTCCTGAATGTGGTGGCCCTGGTGAGGGTTCGGTTCTAAATGAGTTGGCCTTGGTGAGGGTCGGGTCCTGAATGTGGTGGCCCTGGTGAGGGTCGGGTCCTAAATGAGGTGGCCCTGGTGAGGATTGAGTCCTACATGAGGTGGCCCTGGTGAGGGTTGTGTCCTAAATGAGTTGGCCATGGTGAGGGTTGGGTCCTAAATGAGGTGGCCATGGTGAGGGGCGGGTCCTAAGTGAGGTGGCCATGGTGAGGATCGGGTCCTAAATGAGGTGGCCATGGTGAGGGTCTGTTCCTAAATGAGGTGGCCCTGGTGAGTGTTGGGTCCTGAATGACGTGGCCATGGTGACCGTCGGGTCCTAAATGAGGTGGCCCTGGTAAAGGTCGGGTTCTGAATGAGGTGGCCATGGTGAGGGTCGGGTTCTAAATGAGGTGGCCATGGTGAGGGTCGGGTCCTGAATGAGGTGGCCCTGGTGAGCGTCGGGTCCTAAATGAGGTGGCCCTGGTGAGGATCGAGTCCTAAATGAGGTGGCCCTGGTGAGGGTCGGGTCCTAAATGAGCTGGCCCTGGTGAGGGTCGGGTCCTAAATGAGGTGGCCATGGTGAGGGTCGGGTCCTGAATGTGGTGGCCAAGGTGAGGGTCGGGTCTTAAATGAGGTGGCCATGGTGAGGGTCCGGATCTAAATGAGGTGGCCCTGGTGAGGGTCGGATTCTAAATGAGGTGGCCTTGGTGAGTGTCGGGTCCTGAATGTGGTGGCCCTGGTGAGGGTTCGGTTCTAAATGAGTTGGCCTTGGTGAGGGTCGGGTCCTGAATGTGGTGGCCCTGGTGAGGGTCGGGTCCTAAATGAGGTGGCCCTGGTGAGGATTGAGTCCTACATGAGGTGGCCCTGGTGAGGGTTGTGTCCTAAATGGGTTGGCCATGGTGAGGGTTGGGTCCTAAATGAGGTGGCCATGGTGAGGGGCGGGTCCTAAGTGAGGTGGCCATGGTGAGGATCGGGTCCTAAATGAGGTGGCCATGGTGAGGGTCTGTTCCTAAATGAGGTGGCCCTGGTGAGTGTTGGGTCCTGAATGACGTGGCCATGGTGACCGTTGGGTCCTAAATGAGGTGGCCCTGGTAAAGGTCGGGTTCTGAATGAGGTGGCCATGGTGAGGGTCGGGTTTTAAATGAGGTGGCCATGGTGAGGGTCGGGTCCTGAATGAGGTGGCCCTGGTGAGCGTCGGGTCCTAAATGAGGTGGCCCTGGTGAGGATCGAGTCCTAAATGAGGTGGCCCTGGTGAGGGTCGGGTTCTGAATGAGGTGGCCATGGTGAGGGTCGGGTCATAAATGAGGTGGCCTTGGTGATGGTCGGGTCCCAAAGGAGGTGGCCATGGTGAGGGTCGGGTTCTAAAGGAGGTGGCCATGCTGAGGGTCGGCTCCTAAAGGAGGTGGCCATGGTGAGGGTCGGGTCCTAAATGAGGTGGCCATTGTGAGGGTCGGGTTCTAAATGAGGTGGCCATTGTGAGGGTCGGGTTCTAAATGAGGTGGCCCTGGTGAGGGTCGGGTCCTAAATGATGTGGCCAAGGTGAGGGTCGGGTCTTAAAGGAGGTTGCCATGGTGAGGGTTAGGTCCTAAATGAGGTGGCCATGGTGACGGTCAGGTCCTAAATGAGGTGGCCATGGTGAAGGTCGGGTTCTAAATGAGTTGGCCTTGGTGAGGGTTGGGTTCTAAATGAGGTGGCCATGGTGAGGGTCAGGTCCTAAATGTGGTGGCCACGGTGAGGATCGAGTCCTAAAGGAGATGACCACGGTGAGGGTCGGGTTCTAAATGAGGTGGCTCTGGTGAGGGTCGGGTCCTAAATGAGGTGGCCCTCGTGAGGGTCGGGTCCTGAATGTGCTGGCCAAGGTGAAGGTCGGGTCTTACATGAGGTGGCCATGGTGAGGGTCGGGTTTTAAATGAGGTTGCCCTGGTGAGAGTCAGGTCCTGAATGAGGTGGCCATTGTGAGGGTCGGGTTCTAAATGAGGTGGTCCTGGTGAGGGTCGGGTTCTAAATGAGGTGGCCATGGTGAGGGTCGGGTCCTAAATGATGCGGCCCTTGTGAGGGTCAGGTCCTAAATGAGGTGGCCCTGGTGAGGGTCGTGTCCTAATTGAGGTGGCCATGGTGAGGATCGGGTCCTAAATGATGTGGCTCTGGTGAGGGTCGGGTCCTAAATGAGGTCGCCATCGTGAGGGTCGGGTCCTAAATGAGGTGGCCATGGTGAGGGTCGGGTGCTAAATGAGGTGGCCATCGTGAGGGTCGGGTCCTAAATGAGGTGGCCCTGGTGAGGGTAGGGTTCTAAATGAGTTGGCCTTGGTGAGGGTCGGGTCCTGAATGTGATGGCCCTGGTGAGGGTCGGGTCCTAAATGAGGTGGCCCTGGTGAGGATTGAGTCCTACATGAGGTGGCCCTGGTGAGGGTTGTGTCCTAAATGAGTTGGCCATGGTGAGGGTTGGGTCCTAAATGAGGTGGCCATGGTGAGGGTCGGGTCCTAAGTGAGGTGGCCATGGTGAGGATCGGGTCCTAAATGAGGTGGCCATGGTGAGGGTCTGTTCCTAAATGAGGTGGCCCTGGTGAGTGTTGGGTCCTGAATGACGTGGCCATGGTGACCGTCGGGTCCTAAATGAGGTGGCCCTGGTAAAGGTCGGGTTCTGAATGAGGTGGCCATGGTGAGGGTCGGGTTCTAAATGAGGTGGCCATGGTGAGGGTCAGGTCCTGAATGTCGTGGCATTGTGAGGGTTGTGTCCTATATGAGCTGTCCATGGTGAGGGTCGGGTCCTAAATGAGGTGGCCATGGTGAGGGTTGGGTCCTAAATCAGGTGGCCATGGTGAGGGTCGGGTTCTAAATGAGGTGGCCATGGTGAGGGTTGGGTCCTAAATGTGGTGGCCATGGTGAGGATAGAGTCCTAAAGGAGGTGACCATGGTGAGGGTCGGGTTCTAAATGAGGTGGCCCTGGTGAGGGTCGTGTCCTCAATGTGGTGGCCATGGTGAGGATCGAGTCCTAAATGAGGTGGCCCATGTGAGGATCGGGGCCAAAATGAGGCGGCCATGGTGAGGGTCGGGTCCTAAATGAGATGGCCCTGGTGAGGTTCGAGTCCTAAATGAGGTGGCCCTGGTGAGGGTCGGGTCCTAAATGAGGTGGCCATGGTGAGGGTCGGGTCCTAAATGAGATGGCCCTGGTGAGTTTCGAGTCCTAAATGAGGTGGCCCTGGTGAGGGTCGGGTCCTAAATGTGGTGGCCATGGTGAGGGTCGGGTCCTGAATGTGGTGGCCAAGGTGAGGGTCGGGTCTTAAATGAGGTGGCCATGGTGAGGGTCCGGATCTAAATGAGGTGGCCCTGGTGAGGGTCGGATTCTAAATGAGGTGGCCTTGGTGAGTGTCGGGTCCTGAATGTGGTGGCCCTGGTGAGGGTTCGGTTCTAAATGAGTTGGCCTTGGTGAGGGTCGGGTCCTGAATGTGGTGGCCCTGGTGAGGGTCGGGTCCTAAATGAGGTGGCCCTGGTGAGGATTGAGTCCTACATGAGGTGGCCCTGGTGAGGGTTGTGTCCTAAATGAGTTGGCCATGGTGAGGGTTGGGTCCTAAATGAGGTGGCCATGGTGAGGGGCGGGTCCTAAGTGAGGTGGCCATGGTGAGGATCGGGTCCTAAATGAGGTGGCCATGGTGAGGGTCTGTTCCTAAATGAGGTGGCCCTGGTGAGTGTTGGGTCCTGAATGACGTGGCCATGGTGACCGTCGGGTCCTAAATGAGGTGGCCCTGGTAAAGGTCGGGTTCTGAATGAGGTGGCCATGGTGAGGGTCGGGTTCTAAATGAGGTGGCCATGGTGAGGGTCGGGTCCTGAATGAGGTGGCCCTGGTGAGCGTCGGGTCCTAAATGAGGTGGCCCTGGTGAGGATCGAGTCCTAAATGAGGTGGCCCTGGTGAGGGTCGGGTCCTAAATGAGATGGCCCTGGTGAGGGTCGGGTCCTAAATGAGGTGGCCATGGTGAGGGTCGGGTCCTAAATGAGATGGCCCTGGTGAGGTTCGAGTCCTAAATGAGGTGGCCCTGGTGAGGGTCGGGTCCTAAATGTGGTGGCCATGGTGAGGGTCGGGTCCTGAATGTGGTGGCCAAGGTGAGGGTCGGGTCTTAAATGAGGTGGCCATGGTGAGGGTCCGGATCTAAATGAGGTGGCCCTGGTGAGGGTCGGATTCTAAATGAGGTGGCCTTGGTGAGTGTCGGGTCCTGAATGTGGTGGCCCTGGAGAGGGTTCGGTTCTAAATGAGTTGGCCTTGGTGAGGGTCGGGTCCTGAATGTGGTGGCCCTGGTGAGGGTCGGGTCCTAAATGAGGTGGCCCTGGTGAGGATTGAGTCCTACATGAGGTGGCCCTGGTGAGGGGTGTGTCCTAAATGAGTTGGCCATGGTGAGGGTTGGGTCCTAAATGAGGTGGCCATGGTGAGGGGCGGGTCCTAAGTGAGGTGGCCATGGTGAGGATCGGGTCCTAAATGAGGTGGCCATGGTGAGGGTCTGTTCCTAAATGAGGTGGCCCTGGTGAGTGTTGGGTCCTGAATGACGTGGCCATGGTGACCGTTGGGTCCTAAATGAGGTGGCCCTGGTAAAGATCGGGTTCTGAATGAGGTGGCCATGGTGAGGGTCGGGTTTTAAATGAGGTGGCCATGGTGAGGGTCGGGTCCTGAATGAGGTGGCCCTGGTGAGCGTCGGGTCCTAAATGAGGTGGCCCTGGTGAGGATCGAGTCCTAAATGAGGTGGCCCTGGTGAGGGTCGGGTTCTGAATGAGGTGGCCATGGTGAGGGTCGGGTCATAAATGAGGTGGCCTTGGTGATGGTCGGGTCCCAAAGGAGGTGGCCATGGTGAGGGTCGGGTTCTAAAGGAGGTGGCCATGCTGAGGGTCGGGTCCTAAAGGAGGTGGCCATGGTGAGGGTCGGGTCCTAAATGAGGTGGCCCTGGTGAGGGTCGGGTCCTAAATGAGGTGGCCATGGTGAGGGTCTGTTCCTAAATGAGGTGGCCCTGGTGAGTGTTGGGTCCTGAATGACGTGGCCATGGTGACCGTCGGGTCCTAAATGAGGTGGCCCTGGTAAAGGTCGGGTTCTGAATGAGGTGGCCATGGTGAGGGTCGGGTTCTAAATGAGGTGGCCATGGTGAGGGTCGGGTCCTGAATGAGGTGGCCCTGGTGAGCGTCGGGTCCTAAATGAGGTGGCCCTGGTGAGGATCGAGTCCTAAATGAGGTGGCCCTGGTGAGGGTCGGGTCCTAAATGAGATGGCCCTGGTGAGGGTCGGGTCCTAAATGAGGTGGCCATGGTGAGGGTCGGGTCCTAAATGAGATGGCCCTGGTGAGGTTCGAGTCCTAAATGAGGTGGCCCTGGTGAGGGTCGGGTCCTAAATGTGGTGGCCATGGTGAGGGTCGGGTCCTGAATGTGGTGGCCAAGGTGAGGGTCGGGTCTTAAATGAGGTGGCCATGGTGAGGGTCCGGATCTAAATGAGGTGGCCCTGGTGAGGGTCGGATTCTAAATGAGGTGGCCTTGGTGAGTGTCGGGTCCTGAATGTGGTGGCCCTGGTGAGGGTTCGGTTCTAAATGAGTTGGCCTTCGTGAGGGTCGGGTCCTGAATGTGATGGCCCTGGTGAGGGTCGGGTCCTAAATGAGGTGGCCCTGGTGAGGATTGAGTCCTACATGATGTGGCCCTGGTGAGGGTTGTGTCCTAAATGAGTTGGCCATGGTGAGGGTTGGGTCCTAAATGAGGTGGCCATGGTGAGGGTCGGGTCCTAAGTGAGGTGGCCATGGTGAGGATCGGGTCCTAAATGAGGTGGCCATGGTGAGGGTCTGTTCCTAAATGAGGTGGCCCTGGTGAGTGTTGGGTCCTGAATGACGTGGCCATGGTGACCGTCGGGTCCTAAATGAGGTGGCCCTGGTAAAGGTCGGGTTCTGAATGAGGTGGCCATGGTGAGGGTCGGGTTCTAAATGAGGTGGCCATGGTGAGGGTCAGGTCCTGAATGTCATGGCCATTGTGAGGGTTGTGTCCTATATGAGCTGTCCATGGTGAGGGTCGGGTCCTAAATGAGGTGGCCATGGTGAGGGTTGGGTCCTAAATCAGGTGGCCATGGTGAGGGTCAGGTTCTAAATGAGGTGGCCATGGTGAGGGTTGGGTCCTAAATGTGGTGGCCATGGTGAGGATAGAGTCCTAAAGGAGGTGACCATGGTGAGGGTCGGGTTCTAAATGAGGTGGCCCTGGTGAGGGTCGTGTCCTCAATGTGGTGGCCATGGTGAGGATCGAGTCCTAAATGAGGTGGCCCATGTGAGGATCGGGGCCAAAATGAGGCGGCCATGGTGAGGGTCGGGTCCTAAATGAGATGGCCCTGGTGAGGTTCGAGTCCTAAATGAGGTGGCCCTGGTGAGGGTCGGGTCCTAAATGAGGTGGCCATGGTGAGGGTCGGGTCCTAAATGAGATGGCCCTGGTGAGGTTCGAGTCCTAAATGAGGTGGCTCTGGTGAGGGTCGGGTCCTAAATGTGGTGGCCATGGTGAGGGTCGGGTCCTGAATGTGGTGGCCAAGGTGAGGGTCGGGTCTTAAATGAGGTGGCCATGGTGAGGGTCCGGATCTAAATGAGGTGGCCCTGGTGAGGGTCGGATTCTAAATGAGGTGGCCTTGGTGAGTGTCGGGCCCTGAATGTGGTGGCCCTGGTGAGGGTTCGGTTCTAATTGAGTTGGCCTTGGTGAGGGTCGGGTCCTGAATGTGGTGGCCCTGGTGAGGGTCGGGTCCTAAATGAGGTGGCCCTGGTGAGGATTGAGTCCTACATGAGGTGGCCCTGGTGAGGGTTGTGTCCTAAATGAGTTGGCCATGGTGAGGGTTGGGTCCTAAATGAGGTGGCCATGGTGAGGGGCGGGTCCTAAGTGAGATGGCCATGGTGAGGATCGGGTCCTAAATGAGGTGGCCATGGTGAGGGTCTGTTCCTAAATGAGGTGGCCCTGGTGAGTGTTGGGTCCTGAATGACGTGGCCATGGTGACCGTCGGGTCCTAAATGAGGTGGCCCTGGTAAAGGTCGGGTTCTGAATGAGGTGGCCATGGTGAGGGTCGGGTTTTAAATGAGGTGGCCATGGTGAGGGTCGGGTCCTGAATGAGGTGGCCCTGCTGAGCGTCGGGTCCTAAATGAGGTGGCCCTGGTGAGGATCGAGTCCTAAATGAGGTGGCCCTGGTGAGGGTCGGGTTCTGAATGAGGTGGCCATGGTGAGGGTCGGGTCATAAATGAGGTGGCCTTGGTGATGGTCGGGTCCCAAAGGAGGTGGCCATGGTGAGGGTCGGGTTCTAAAGGAGGTGGCCATGCTGAGGGTCGGGTCCTAAAGGAGGTGGCCATGGTGAGGGTCGGGTCCTAAATGAGGTGGCCCTGGTGAGGGTCGGGTCCTAAATGAGGTGGCCATGGTGAGGGTCGGGTCCCAAATGAGGTGGCCCTGGTGAGGGTCAGGTCCTAAATGAGGTGGCCAAGGTGAGGGTCGGGTCCTGAAAGTGGTGGCCATGGTGAGGGTCTGGTCCTAAATGAGGTGGCTATGGTGAGTATCGAGTCCTAAATGAGGTGGCCCTGGTGAGGGTTGTGTCCTAAATGAGGTGGCCCTGGTGAGTGTCGGGTTCTGAATGAGGTGGCCATGGTGAGGGTCGGGTCCTAAATGAGGTGGCCATGGTGAGGGTCGGGTCCTAAATGAGGTGGCCATTGTGAGGGTCGGGTTCTAAATGAGGTGGCCATTGTGAGGGTCGGGTTCTAAATGAGGTGGCCCTGGTGAGGGTCGGGTCCTAAATGATGTGGCCAAGGTGAGGGTCGGGTCTTAAATGAGGTTGCCATGGTGAGGGTTGGGTCCTAAATGAGGTGGCCATGGTGACGGTCAGGTCCTAAATGAGGTGGCCATGGTGAAGGTCGGGTTCTAAATGAGTTGGCCTTGGTGAGGGTTGGGTTCTAAATGAGGTGGCCATGGTGAGGGTAAGGTCCTAAATGTGGTGGCCACGGTGAGGATCGAGTCCTAAAGGAGATGACCACGGTGAGGGTCGGGTTCTAAATGAGGTGGCTCTGGTGAGGGTCGGGTCCTAAATGAGGTGGCCCTCGTGAGGGTCGGGTCCTGAATGTGCTGGCCAAACTGAAGGTCGGGTCTTACATGAGGTGGCCATGGTGAGGGTCGGGTTTTAAATGAGGTTGCCCTGGTGAGAGTCAGGTCCTGAATGAGGTGGCCATTGTGAGGGTCGGGTTCTAAATGAGGTGGTCCTGGTGTGGGTCGGGTTCTAAATGAGGTGGCCATGGTGAGGGTCGGGTCCTAAATGATGCGGCCCTTGTGAGGGTCAGGTCCTAAATGAGGTGGCCCTGGTGAGGGTCGTGTCCTAATTGAGGTGGCCATGGTGAGGATCGGGTCCTAAATGATGTGGCTCTGGTGAGGGTCGGGTCCTAAATGAGGTCGCCATCGTGAGGGTCGGGTCCTAAATGAGGTGGCCATGGTGAGGGTCGGGTGCTAAATGAGGTGGCCATCGTGAGGGTCGGGTCCTAAATGAGGTGGCCCTGGTGAGGGTAGGTTTCTAAATGAGTTGGCCTTGGTGAGGGTCGGGTCCTGAATGTGATGGCCCTGGTGAGGGTCGGGTCCTAAATGAGGTGGTCCTGGTGAGGATTGAGTCCTACATGAGGTGGCCCTGGTGAGGGTTGTGTCCTAAATGAGTTGGCCATGGTGAGGGTTGGGTCCTAAATGAGGTGGCCATGGTGAGGGTCGGGTCCTAAGTGAGGTGGCCCTGGTGAGGGTCAGGTCCTAAATGAGGTGGCCTGGTGAGGGTAGGGTTCTAAGTGAGGTGGCCTTGGTGAGGGTCGAGTTCTGAATGAGGTGGCCATGTTGAGGATCGACTCCTAAATGAGGTGGCCCTGGTGAGGGTCGTATTCTAAATGAGGTGGCCTTGGTGAGGGTCGGGTCCTGAATGTGGTGGCCCTGGTGAGGGTCCGGATCTAAATGAGGTGGCCTTGGTGAGGGTCGGGTCCTGAATGTGGTGGCCCTGGTGAGGGTCTGGTCCTAAATGTGGTGGCCCTGTTGAGGATCGAGTCCTACATGAGGTGGCCCTGGTGAGGATCCAGTCCTATATGAGCTGTCCATGGTGAGGGTCGGGTCCTAAATGAGGTGGCCATGGTGAGGGTCGGGTCCTAAATGAGGTGGCCATGGTGAGGGTTGTGTTCTAAATGAGGTGGCCATGGTGAGGGTTGGGTCCTAAATGTGGTGGCCATGGTGAGGATAGATTCCTAAAGGAGGTGACCATGGTGAGGGTCGGGTTCCAAATGAGGTGGCCCTGGTGAGGGTCGGATTCTAAATGAGGTGGCCCTGGTGAGGGTCATGTCCTCAATGTGGTGGCCATGGTGAGGATCGAGTCCTAAATGAGGTGGCCCATGTGAGGATCGGGGCCAAAATGAGGCGGCCATGGTGAGGGTCGGGTCCTAAATGAGATGGCCCTGGTGAGGTTCGAGTCCTAAATGAGGTGGCCCTGGTGAGGGTCGGGTCCTAAATGAGGTGGCCATGGAGAGGGTCGGGTCCTGAATGTGGTGGCCAAGGTGAGGGTCGGGTCTTAAATGAGGTGGCCATGGTGAGGGTCCGGATCTAAATGAGGTGGCCCTGGTGAGGGTCGGATTCTAAATGAGGTGGCCTTGGTGAGTGTCGGGTCCTGAATGTGGTGGCCCTGGTGAGGGTCCGGTTCTAAATGAGGTGGCCTTGGTGAGGGTCGGGTCCTAAATGAGGTGGCCCTGGTGAGGATTGAGTCCTACATGAGGTGGCCCTGGTGAGGGTTGTGTCCTAAATTAGTTGGCCATGGTGAGGGTTGGGTCCTAAATGAGGTGGCCATGGTGAGGGTCGGGTAGTAAGTGAGGTGGCCATGGTGAGGATCGGGTCCTAAATGAGGTGGCCATGGTGAGGGTCTGTTCCTAAATGAGGTGGCCCTGGTGAGTGTCGGGTCCTGAATGACGTGGCCATGGTGACCGTCGGGTCCTAAATGAGGTTGCCCTGGTAAAGGTCGGGTTCTGAATGAGGTGGCCATGGTGAGGGTCGGGTTCTAAATGAGGTGGCCATGGTGAGGGTCGGGTCCTGAATGAGGTGGCCCTGGTGAGCGTCGGGTCCTAAATGAGGTGGCCCTGGTGAGGATCGAGTCCTAAATGAGGTGGCCCTGGTGAGGTTCGGGTCCTGAATGAGGTGGCCCTGGTTAGCGTCGGGTCCTAAATGAGGTGGCCCTGGTGAGGGTCGGGTTCTAAATGAGGTGGCCATGCTGAGGGTCGGGTCCTAAATGAGGTGGCCCTGGTGAGGGTCGGGTCCTAAATGAGGTGGGCATGGTGAGGGTCGGTTCCTAAATGAGGTGGCCCTGGTGAGGGTCAGGTCCTAAATGAGGTGGCCAAGGTGAGGGTCGGGTCCTGAAAGTGGTGGCCATGGTGAGGGTCTGGTCCTAAATGAGGTGACCATGGTGAGTATCGAGTCCTAAATGAGGTGGCCCTGGTGAGGGTTGTGTCCTAAATGAGGTGGCCATGGTGAGGGTCGGGTTCTGAATGAGGTGGCCATGGTGAGGGTCGGGTCCTAAATGAGGTGGCCATGGTGAGGGTCGGGTCCTAAATGAGGTGGCCATTGTGAGGGTCGGGTTCTAAATGAGGTGGCCATTGTGAGGGTTGGGTTCTAAATGAGGTGGCCCTGGTGAGGGTCGGGTCCTAAATGAGGTGGCCAAGGTGAGGGTCGGGTCTTAAATGAGGTTGCCATGGTGAGGGTTGGGTCCTAAATGTGGTGGCCATGCTGAGGGTCGGGTTCTAAATGAGTTGGCCATGGTGAGGGTTGGGTTCTAAATGAGGTGGCCATGGTGAGGGTCAGGTCCTAAATGTGGTGGCCACGGTGAGGATCGAGTCCTAAAGGAGATGACCACGGTGAGGGTCGGTTTCTAAATGAGGTGGCTCTGTTGAGGGTCGGGTCCTAACTGAGGTGGCCCTCGTGAGGGTCGGGTCCTGAATGTGGTGGCCAAGGTGAAGGTCGGGTCTTACATGAGGTGGCCATGGTGAGGGTCGGGTTCTAAATGAGGTTGCCCTGGTGAGGGTCAGGTCCTGAATGAGGTGGCCATTGTGAGGGTCGGGTTCTAAATGAGGTGGCCATGGTGAGGGTCGGGTCCTAAATGATGCGGCCCTTGTGAGGGTCAGGTCCTAAATGAGGTGGCCCTGGTGAGGGTCGTGTCCTAATTGAGGTGGCCATGGTGAGGATCGGGTCCTAAATGATGTGGCTCTGGTGAGGGTCGGGTCCTAAATGAGGTCGCCATCGTGAGGGTCGGGTCCTAAATGAGGTGGCCATGGTGAGGGTCGGGTGCTAAATGAGGTGGCCAACGTGAGGGTCGGGTCCTAAATGAGGTGGCCCTGGTGAGGGTCGGGTCCTAAATGAGGTGGCCATGGTGAGGGTCGGGTCCTAAATGAGGTGGCCCTGGTGAGGGTCAGGTCCTAAATGAGGTGGCCAAGGTGAGGGTCGGGTCCTGAAAGTGGTGCCCATGGTGAGGGTCTGGTCCTAAATGAGGTGGCTATGGTGAGTATCGAGTCCTAAATGAGGTGGCCCTGGTGAGGGTTGTGTCCTAAATGAGGTGGCCCTGGTGAGTGTCGGGTTCTGAATGAGGTGGCCATGGTGAGGGTCGGGTTCTGAATGAGGTGGCCATGGTGAGGGTCGGGTCCTAAATGAGGTGGCCATGGTGAGGGTCGGGTCCTAAATGAGGTTGCCATTGTGAGGGTCGGGTTCTAAATGTGGTGGCCATTGTGAGGGTCGGGTTCTAAATGAGGTTGCCCTGGTGAGGGTCGGGTCCTAAATGAGATGGCCAAGGTGAGGGTCGGGTCTTAAATGAGGTTGCCATGGTGAGGGTTGGGTCCTAAATGTGGTAGCCATGCTGAGGTTCGGGTTCTAAATGAGGTGGCCATGGTGAGGGTCAGGTCCTAAATGAGGTGCCCATGGTGAGGGTTGGGTCCTAAATGAGGTGGCCATGGTGACGGTCAGGTCCTAAATGAGGTGGCCATGGTGAAGGTCGGGTTCTAAATGAGTTGGCCATGGTGAGGGTTGGGTTCTAAATGAGGTGGCCATGGTGAGGGTCAGGTCCTAAATGTGGTGGCCACGGTGAGGATCGAGTCCTAAAGGAGATGACCACGGTGAGGGTCGGGTCCTGAATGTGGTGGCCCTGGTGAGGGTCCTGATCTAAATGAGGTGGCCATGGTGAGGGTCGGGTCCTGAATGTGGTGGCCCTGGTGAGGGTCTGGTCCTAAATGTTGTGGCCCTGGTGAGGATCGAGTCCTAAATGAGGTGGCCCTGGTGAGGATCGGGTCCAAAATGAGGCGGCCATGGTGAGGATCGAGTCCTAATCGATGTGGCCCTGGTGAGTGTCGGTTTCTAAGTGAGGTGGCCTTGGTGAGGATCGAGTCTTAATGAGGTGGCCTTGGTGAGGATCGAGTCCTAAATGAGGTGGCCATGGTGAGGATCGGGTCCAAAATGAGGCGGCCATGGTGAGGATCGAGTCCTAATCGATGTGGCCCTGGTGAGTGTCGGTTTCTAAGTGAGGTGGCCTTGGTGAGGATCGAGTCTTAATGAGGTGGCCTTGGTGAGGATCGAGTCCTAAATGAGGTGGCCATGGTGAGGGTCAAGTCCTAAATGAGGAGGCCATGGTGAGGATCGAGTCCTAAATGAGGTGGCCCTGGTGAGGGTCAGGTCCTAAATGAGGCACCCATGGTGAGGATCCGGTTCTAAATGAGGTGGCCATGGAGAGGATCAAGTCCTAAATGAGGTGGCCCTGTTAAGGATCGATTCCTAAATGAAGTGGCCATGGTGAGGATCGGGTTCTAAATGAGGTGGCCATGGTGAGGATCCAGTCCTGAATGTTGTGGCCATTGTGAGGGTTGGGTCCTAAATGTGGTGGCCAAGGTGAAGGTCGGGTCTTAAATGAGGTGGCCATTATGAGGGTCGGGTTCTAAATAAGGTGGCCCTGGTGAGGGTCGGGTCCTAAATGAGGTGGCCATTTTGAGGGTCGGGTTCTAAATGAGGTGGCCATTGTGAGGGTCGGGTTCTAAATGAGGTTGCCCTGGTGAGGGTCGGGTCCTAAATGAGGTGGCCAAGGTGAGGGTCGGGTCTTAAATGAGGTTGCCATGGTGAGGGTTGGGTCCTAAATGTGGTAGCCATGCTGAGGTTCGGGTTCTATATGAGGTGGCCATGGTGAGGGTCAGGTCCTAAATGAGGTGGCCATGGTGAGGGTTGGGTCCTAAATGAGGTGGCCATGGTGACGGTCAGGTCCTAAATGAGGTGACCATGGTGAAGGTCGGGTTCTAAATGAGTTGGCCATGGTGAGGGTCGGGTCCTGAATGTGGTGGCCCTGGTGAGGGTCCGGTTCTAAATGAGGTGGCCTTGGTGAGGGTCGGGTCCTGAATGTGGTGGCCCTGGTGAGGGTCTGGTCCTAAATGTGGTGGCCCTGGTGAGGATCGAGTCCTAAATGAGGTGGCCCTGGTGAGGATCGGGTCCAAAATGAGGCGGCCATGGTGAGGATCGAGTCCTAATCGATGTGGCCCTGGTGAGTGTCGGTTTCTAAGTGAGGTGGCCTTGGTGAGGATCGAGTCTTAATGAGGTGGCCTTGGTGAGGATCGAGTCCTAAATGAGGTGGCCATGGTGAGGGTCAAGTCCTAAATGAGGAGGCCATGGTGAGGATCGAGTCCTAAATGAGGTGGCCCTGGTGAGGGTCAGGTCCTAAATGAGGCACCCATGGTGAGGATCCGGTTCTAAATGAGGTGGCCATGGAGAGGATCAAGTCCTAAATGAGGTGGCCCTGTTAAGGATCGATTCCTAAATGAAGTGGCCATGGTGAGGATCGGGTTCTAAATGAGGTGGCCATGGTGAGGATCCAGTCCTGAATGTTGTGGCCATTGTGAGGGTTGGGTCCTAAATGTGGTGGCCAAGGTGAAGGTCGGGTCTTAAATGAGGTGGCCATTATGAGGGTCGGGTTCTAAATAAGGTGGCCCTGGTGAGGGTCGGGTTCTAAATGAGGTGGCCAAGGTGAGGGTCGGGTCCTAAATGATGCAGCCCTTGTGAGGGTCGGGTCCTAATTGAGGTGGCCATGGTGAGGATCGGGTCCTAAATGATGTGGCCATGGTGAGGGTCGTGTCCTAAATGAGGTGGCTATGGTGAGGGTCGTATCCTAAATGAGGTGGCCATGGTGAGGGTCGGGTTCTAAATGAGGTGGCCCTGGTGAGGGTCGGGTCCTAAATGAGGTGGCCATGGTGAGGGTCGGGATCTAAATGAGGTGGCCATGGTGAGGGTCGGGTTCTAAATGAGGCGGCTCTGCTGAGGGTCGGGTGCTAAATGAGGTGGCCCTGTAAGGGTCGTGTCCTCAATGTCGTGGCCATGGTGAGGATCGAGTCCTAAATGAGGTGGCCCATGTGAGGATCGGGTCCAAAATGAGAGGGCCGTAGTGAGGATCGAGTCCTAAAAGAGGTGGCCCTGATGAGGGTCGGGTCCTAAATGAGATGGCCCTGGTGAGGATCGAGTCCTAAATGTGGTGGCCATGGTGAGGATCGAGTCCTAAATGAGGTGGCCCTGGTGAGGGTCGGATTCTAAATGATGTGGCCCTGGTGAGGGTCGGGACCTAAATGAGGTGGCCCTGGTGAGGGTCGGGTTCTAAATGAAGTGGCCATGGTGAAGGTCGGGTTCTAAATGAGGTGGCCATGGTGAGGGTTGGGTTCTAAATGAGGTGGCCATGGTGAGGGTCAGGTCCTAAATTGTGTGGCCATGGTGAGGATCGAGTCCTAAAGGAGATGACCACGGTGAGGGTCGGGGTCTAAATGAGGTGGCCCTGGTGAGGGTCGGGTTCTAAATGAGGTGGCCATGGTGAGGGTCAAGTCCTAAATGAGGAGGCCATGGTGAGGATCGAGTCCTAAATGAGGTGGCCCTGGTGAGGGTCAGGTACTAAATGAGGCACCCATGGTGAGGATCCGGTTCTAAATGAGGTGGCCATGGAGAGGATCAAGTCCTAAATGAGGTGGCCCTGTTAAGGATCGATTCCTAAATGAAGTGGCCATGGTGAGGATCGGGTTCTAAATGAGGTGGCCATGGTGAGGATCCAGTCCTGAATGTTGTGGCCATTGTGAGGGTTGGGTCCTAAATGTGGTGGCCAAGGTGAAGGTCGGGTCTTAAATGAGGTGGCCATTATGAGGGTCGGGTTCTAAATAAGGTGGCCCTGGTGAGGGTCGGGTCCTAAATGAGGTGGCCATTTTGAGGGTCGGGTTCTAAATGAGGTGGCCATTGTGAGGGTCGGGTTCTAAATGAGGTTGCCCTGGTGAGGGTCGGGTCCTAAATGAGGTGGCCAAGGTGAGGGTCGGGTCTTAAATGAGGTTGCCATGGTGAGGGTTGGGTCCTAAATGTGGTAGCCATGCTGAGGTTCGGGTTCTAAATGAGGTGGCCATGGTGAGGGTCAGGTCCTAAATGAGGTGGCCATGGTGAGGGTTGGGTCCTAAATGAGGTGGCCATGGTGACGGTCAGGTCCTAAATGAGGTGACCATGGTGAAGGTCGGGTTCTAAATGTGTTGGCCATGGTGAGGGTTGGGTTCTAAATGAGGTGGCCATGGTGAGGATCGAGTCCTAAAGGAGATGACCACGGTGAGGGTCGGGTCCTGAATGTGGTGGCCCTGGTGAGGGTCCGGATCTAAATGAGGTGGCCATGGTGAGGGTCGGGTCCTGAATGTGGTGGCCCTGGTGAGGGTCCGGTTCTAAATGAGGTGGCCTTGGTGAGGGTCGGGTCCTGAATGTGGTGGCCCTGGTGAGGGTCTGGTCCTAAATGTGGTGGCCCTGGTGAGGATCGAGTCCTAAATGAGGTGGCCCTGGTGAGGATCGGGTCCAAAATGAGGCGGCCATGGTGAGGATCGAGTCCTAATCGATGTGGCCCTGGTGAGTGTCGGTTTCTAAGTGAGGTGGCCTTGGTGAGGATCGAGTCTTAATGAGGTGGCCTTGGTGAGGATCGAGTCCTAAATGAGGTGGCCATGGTGAGGGTCAAGTCCTAAATGAGGAGGCCATGGTGAGGATCGAGTCCTAAATGAGGTGGCCCTGGTGAGGGTCGGGTCCTAAATGAGGTGGCCATGGTGAGGATCCGGTCCTAAATGAGGTGGCCATCATAAGGGTCGGGTTCTAAATGAGTTGGTCCTGGTGAGGGTCGGGTCCTAAATGAGGTGGCCATTGTGAGGGTCGGGTTCTAAATGAGGTGGCCATTGTGAGGGTCGGGTTCTAAATGAGGTGGCCCTGGTGAGGGTCGGGTCCTAAATGAGGTGGCCAAGGTGAGGGTCGGGTCTTAAATGAGGTTGCCATGGTGAGGGTTGGGTCCTAAATGTGGTGGCCATGCTGAGGGTCAGGTCCTAAATGAGGTGGCCAAGGTTAGGTTCGGGTACTAAATGAGGTTGCCCTGGTGAGGGTCAGGTCCTGAATGAGGTGGCCATTGTGAGGGTCGGGTTCTAAATGAGGTGGCCCTGGTGAGGGTTGGGTTCTAAATGAGGTGGCCATGGTGAGGGTCGGGTCCTAAATGATGCGGCCCTTGTGAGGGTCAGGTCCTAAATGAGGTGGCCCTGGTGAGAGTCGTGTCCTAAATGAGGTGACCATGGTGAGGGTTGGGTCCTAAATGAGGTGGCCATGGTGACGGTCAGGTCCTAAATGAGGTGGCCCTGGTGAGGGTCGAGTTCTAAATGAGGTGGCCATGGTGAGGATCAATTCCTAAATGAGTTGGCCATGGTGAGTGTCGGGTTCTAAATGCGGTGGCCATGGTGAGGATCAATTCCTAAATGAGTTGGCCATGGTGAGGGTCGGGTCCTAAATGAGGTGGCCCTGGTGAGGGTCGGGTCCTAAATGAGGTGGCCCTGGTGAGGGTCGGGTTATAAATAAAGTGGCTCTGGTGAGGGTCGGGTTCTAAATGCGGTGGCCTTGGTGAGGGTCGGGTCCTGAATGTGGTGGCCCTGGTGAGGGTTCGGTTCTAAATGAGTTGGCCTTGGTGAGGGTCGGGTCCTGAATGTGATGGCCCTGGTGAGGGTCGGGTCCTAAATGAGGTGGCCCTGGTGAGGATTGAGTCCTACATGAGGTGGCCCTGGTGAGGGTTGTGTCCTAAATGAGTTGGCCATGGTGAGGGTTGGGTCCTAAATGAGGTGGCCATGGTGAGGGTCGGTTCCTAAGTGAGGTGGCCATGGTGAGGATCGGGTCCTAAATGAGGTGGCCATGGTGAGGGTCTGTTCCTAAATGAGGTGGCCCTGGTGAGTGTTGGGTCCTGAATGACGTGGCCATGGTGACCGTCGGGTCCTAAATGAGGTGGCCCTGGTAAAGGTCGGGTTCTGAATGAGGTGGCCATGGTGAGGGTCGGGTTCTAAATGAGGTGGCCATGGTGAGGGTCAGGTCCTGAATGTCGTGGCCATTGTGAGGGTTGTGTCCTATATGAGCTGTCCATGGTGAGGGTCGGGTCCTAAATGAGGTGGCCATGGTGAGGGTTGGGTCCTAAATGAGTTGGCCATGGTGAGGGTCGGGTTCTAAATGCGGTGGCCATGGTGAGGATCAATTCCTAAATGAGTTGGCCATGGTGAGGGTCGGGTCCTAAATGAGGTGGCCATGGTGAGGGTCAGGTTCTGAATGTGGCCATGGTGAGGGTCGGGTCCTAAATGAGGTGGCCCTGGTGAGGGTCGGGTCCTAAATGAGGTGGCCCTGGTGAGGGTCGGGTTATAAATAAAGTGGCTCTGGTGAGGGTCGGGTTCTAAATGCGGTGGCCTTGGTGAGGGTCGGGTCCTGAATGTGGTGGCCCTGGTGAGGGTTCGGTTCTAAATGAGTTGGCCTTGGTGAGGGTCGGGTCCTGAATGTGATGGCCCTGGTGAGGGTCGGGTCCTAAATGAGGTGGCCCTGGTGAGGATTGAGTCCTACATGAGGTGGCCCTGGTGAGGGTTGTGTCCTAAATGAGTTGGCCATGGTGAGGGTTGGGTCCTAAATGAGGTGGCCATGGTGAGGGTCGGGTCCTAAGTGAGGTGGCCATGGTGAGGATCGGGTCCTAAATGAGGTGGCCATGGTGAGGGTCTGTTCCTAAATGAGGTGGCCCTGGTGAGTGTTGGGTCCTGAATGACGTGGCCATGGTGACCGTCGGGTCCTAAATGAGGTGGCCCTGGTAAAGGTCGGGTTCTGAATGAGGTGGCCATGGTGAGGGTCGGGTTCTAAATGAGGTGGCCATGGTGAGGGTCAGGTCCTGAATGTCGTGGCCATTGTGAGGGTTGTGTCCTATATGAGCTGTCCATGGTGAGTGTCGGGTCCTAAATGAGGTGGCCATGGTGAGGGTCAGGTCCTGAATGTCGTGGCCATTGTGAGGGTTGTGTCCTATATGAGCTGTCCATGGTGAGTGTCGGGTCCTAAATGAGGTGGCCATGGTGAGGGTTGGGTCCTAAATCAGGTGGCCATGGTGAGGATAGAGTCCTAAAGGAGGTGACCATGGTGAGGGTCGGGTTCTAAATGAGGTGGCCCTGGTGAGGGTTGGGTCCTAAATGTGGTGGCCATGGTGAGGATAGAGTCCTAAAGGAGGTGACCATGGTGAGGGTCGGGTTCTAAATGAGGTGGCCCTGGTGAGGGTCGTGTCCTCAATGTGGTGGCCATGGTGAGGATCGAGTCCTAAATGAGGTGGCCCATGTGAGGATCGGGGCCAAAATGAGGCGGCCATGGTGAGGGTCGGGTCCTAAATGAGATGGCCCTGGTGAGGTTCGAGTCCTAAATGAGGTGGCCCTGGTGAGGGTCGGGTCCTAAATGAGGTGGCCATGGTGAGGGTCGGGTCCTGAATGAGATGGCCCTGGTGAGGTTCGAGTCCTAAATGAGGTGGCCCTGGTGAGGGTCGGGTCCTAAATGTGGTGGCCATGGTGAGGGTCGGGTCCTGAATGTGGTGGCCAAGGTGAGGGTCGGGTCTTAAATGAGGTGGCCATGGTGAGGGTCCGGATCTAAATGAGGTGGCCCTGGTGAGGGTTGGATTCTAAATGAGGTGGCCTTGGTGAGTGTCGGGTCCTGAATGTGGTGGCCCTGGTGAGGGTTTGTTTCTAAATGAGTTGGCCTTGGTGAGGGTCGGGTCCTGAATGTGGTGGCCCTGGTGAGGGTCGGGTCCTAAATGAGGTGGCCCTGGTGAGGATTGAGTCCTACATGAGGTGGCCCTGGTGAGGGTTGTGTCCTAAATGAGTTGGCCATGGTGAGGGTTGGGTCCTAAATGAGGTGGCCATGGTGAGGGGCGGGTCCTAAGTGAGGTGGCCATGGTGAGGATCGGGTCCTAAATGAGGTGGCCATGGTGAGGGTCTGTTCCTAAATGAGGTGGCCCTGGTGAGTGTTGGGTCCTGAATGACGTGGCCATGGTGACCGTCGGGTCCTAAATGAGGTGGCCCTGGTAAAGGTCGGGTTCTGAATGAGGTGGCCATGGTGAGGGTCGGGTTTTAAATGAGGTGGCCATGGTGAGGGTCGGGTCCTGAATGAGGTGGCCCTGGTGAGCGTCGGGTCCTAAATGAGGTGGCCCTGGTGAGGATCGAGTCCTAAATGAGGTGGCCCTGGTGAGGGTCGGGTTCTGAATGAGGTGGCCATGGTGAGGGTCGGGTCATAAATGAGGTGGCCTTGGTGATGGTCGGGTCCCAAAGGAGGTGGCCATGGTGAGGGTCGGGTTCTAAAGGAGGTGGCCATGCTGAGGGTCGGGTCCTAAAGGAGGTGGCCATGGTGAGGGTCGGGTCCTAAATGAGGTGGCCCTGGTGAGGATTGAGTCCTACATGAGGTGGCCCTGGTGAGGGTTGTGTCCTAAATGAGTTGGCCATGGTGAGGGTTGGGTCCTAAATGAGGTGGCCATGGTGAGGGTCGGGTAGTAAGTGAGGTGGCCATGGTGAGGATCGGGTCCTAAATGAGGTGGCCATGGTGAGGGTCTGTTCCTAAATGAGGTGGCCCTGGTGAGTGTCGGGTCCTGAATGACGTGGCCATGGTGACCGTCGGGTCCTAAATGAGGTTGCCCTGGTAAAGGTCGGGTTCTGAATGAGGTGGCCATGGTGAGGGTCGGGTTCTAAATGAGGTGGCCATGGTGAGGGTCGGGTCCTGAATGAGGTGGCCCTGGTGAGCGTCGGGTCCTAAATGAGGTGGCCCTGGTGAGGATCGAGTCCTAAATGAGGTGGCCCTGGTGAGGTTCGGGTCCTGAATGAGGTGGCCCTGGTTAGCGTCGGGTCCTAAATGAGGTGGCCCTGGTGAGGGTCGGGTTCTAAATGAGGTGGCCATGCTGAGGGTCGGGTCCTAAATGAGGTGGCCCTGGTGAGGGTCGGGTCCTAAATGAGGTGGCCATGGTGAGGGTCGGTTCCTAAATGAGGTGGCCCTGGTGAGGGTCAGGTCCTAAATGAGGTGGCCAAGGTGAGGGTCGGGTCCTGAAAGTGGTGGCCATGGTGAGGGTCTGGTCCTAAATGAGGTGACCATGGTGAGTATCGAGTCCTAAATGAGGTGGCCCTGGTGAGGGTTGTGTCCTAAATGAGGTGGCCATGGTGAGGGTCGGGTTCTGAATGAGGTGGCCATGGTGAGGGTCGGGTCCTAAATGAGGTGGCCATGGTGAGGGTCGGGTCCTAAATGAGGTGGCCATTGTGAGGGTCGGGTTCTAAATGAGGTGGCCATTGTGAGGGTCGGGTTCTAAATGAGGTGGCCCTGGTGAGGGTCGGGTCCTAAATGAGGTGGCCAAGGTGAGGGTCGGGTCTTAAATGAGGTTGCCATGGTGAGGGTTGGGTCCTAAATGTGGTGGCCATGCTGAGGGTCGGGTTCTAAATGAGTTGGCCATGGTGAGGGTTGGGTTCTAAATGAGGTGGCCATGGTGAGGGTCAGGTCCTAAATGTGGTGGCCACGGTGAGGATCGAGTCCTAAAGGAGATGACCACGGTGAGGGTCGGTTTCTAAATGAGGTGGCTCTGTTGAGGGTCGGGTCCTAACTGAGGTGGCCCTCGTGAGGGTCGGGTCCTGAATGTGGTGGCCAAGGTGAAGGTCGGGTCTTACATGAGGTGGCCATGGTGAGGGTCGGGTTCTAAATGAGGTTGCCCTGGTGTGGGTCAGGTCCTGAATGAGGTGGCCATTGTGAGGGTCGGGTTCTAAATGAGGTGGCCATGGTGAGGGTCGGGTCCTAAATGATGCGGCCCTTGTGAGGGTCAGGTCCTAAATGAGGTGGCCCTGGTGAGGGTCGTGTCCTAATTGAGGTGGCCATGGTGAGGATCGGGTCCTAAATGATGTGGCTCTGGTGAGGGTCGGGTCCTAAATGAGGTCGCCATCGTGAGGGTCGGGTCCTAAATGAGGTGGCCATGGTGAGGGTCGGGTGCTAAATGAGGTGGCCAACGTGAGGGTCGGGTCCTAAATGAGGTGGCCCTGGTGAGGGTCGGGTCCTAAATGAGGTGGCCATGGTGAGGGTCGGGTCCTAAATGAGGTGGCCCTGGTGAGGGTCAGGTCCTAAATGAGGTGGCCAAGGTGAGGGTCGGGTCCTGAAAGTGGTGCCCATGGTGAGGGTCTGGTCCTAAATGAGGTGGCTATGGTGAGTATCGAGTCCTAAATGAGGTGGCCCTGGTGAGGGTTGTGTCCTAAATGAGGTGGCCCTGGTGAGTGTCGGGTTCTGAATGAGGTGGCCATGGTGAGGGTCGGGTTCTGAATGAGGTGGCCATGGTGAGGGTCGGGTCCTAAATGAGGTGGCCATGGTGAGGGTCGGGTCCTAAATGAGGTTGCCATTGTGAGGGTCGGGTTCTAAATGTGGTGGCCATTGTGAGGGTCGGGTTCTAAATGAGGTTGCCCTGGTGAGGGTCGGGTCCTAAATGAGATGGCCAAGGTGAGGGTCGGGTCTTAAATGAGGTTGCCATGGTGAGGGTTGGGTCCTAAATGTGGTAGCCATGCTGAGGTTCGGGTTCTAAATGAGGTGGCCATGGTGAGGGTCAGGTCCTAAATGAGGTGCCCATGGTGAGGGTTGGGTCCTAAATGAGGTGGCCATGGTGACGGTCAGGTCCTAAATGAGGTGGCCATGGTGAAGGTCGGGTTCTAAATGAGTTGGCCATGGTGAGGGTTGGGTTCTAAATGAGGTGGCCATGGTGAGGGTCAGGTCCTAAATGTGGTGGCCACGGTGAGGATCGAGTCCTAAAGGAGATGACCACGGTGAGGGTCGGGTCCTGAATGTGGTGGCCCTGGTGAGGGTCCTGATCTAAATGAGGTGGCCATGGTGAGGGTCGGGTCCTGAATGTGGTGGCCCTGGTGAGGGTCTGGTCCTAAATGTGGTGGCCCTGGTGAGGATCGAGTCCTAAATGAGGTGGCCCTGGTGAGGATCGGGTCCAAAATGAGGCGGCCATGGTGAGGATCGAGTCCTAATCGATGTGGCCCTGGTGAGTGTCGGTTTCTAAGTGAGGTGGCCTTGGTGAGGATCGAGTCTTAATGAGGTGGCCTTGGTGAGGATCGAGTCCTAAATGAGGTGGCCATGGTGAGGATCGGGTCCAAAATGAGGCGGCCATGGTGAGGATCGAGTCCTAATCGATGTGGCCCTGGTGAGTGTCGGTTTCTAAGTGAGGTGGCCTTGGTGAGGTTCGAGTCTTAATGAGGTGGCCTTGGTGAGGATCGAGTCCTAAATGAGGTGGCCATGGTGAGGGTCAAGTCCTAAATGAGGAGGCCATGGTGAGGATCGAGTCCTAAATGAGGTGGCCCTGGTGAGGGTCAGGTCCTAAATGAGGCACCCATGGTGAGGATCCGGTTCTAAATGAGGTGGCCATGGAGAGGATCAAGTCCTAAATGAGGTGGCCCTGTTAAGGATCGATTCCTAAATGAAGTGGCCATGGTGAGGATCGGGTTCTAAATGAGGTGGCCATGGTGAGGATCCAGTCCTGAATGTTGTGGCCATTGTGAGGGTTGGGTCCTAAATGTGGTGGCCAAGGTGAAGGTCGGGTCTTAAATGAGGTGGCCATTATGAGGGTCGGGTTCTAAATAAGGTGGCCCTGGTGAGGGTCGGGTCCTAAATGAGGTGGCCATTTTGAGGGTCGGGTTCTAAATGAGGTGGCCATTGTGAGGGTCGGGTTCTAAATGAGGTTGCCCTGGTGAGGGTCGGGTCCTAAATGAGGTGGCCAAGGTGAGGGTCGGGTCTTAAATGAGGTTGCCATGGTGAGGGTTGGGTCCTAAATGTGGTAGCCATGCTGAGGTTCGGGTTCTATATGAGGTGGCCATGGTGAGGGTCAGGTCCTAAATGAGGTGGCCATGGTGAGGGTTGGGTCCTAAATGAGGTGGCCATGGTGACGGTCAGGTCCTAAATGAGGTGACCATGGTGAAGGTCGGGTTCTAAATGAGTTGGCCATGGTGAGGGTCGGGTCCTGAATGTGGTGGCCCTGGTGAGGGTCCGGTTCTAAATGAGGTGGCCTTGGTGAGGGTCGGGTCCTGAATGTGGTGGCCCTGGTGAGGGTCTGGTCCTAAATGTGGTGGCCCTGGTGAGGATCGAGTCCTAAATGAGGTGGCCCTGGTGAGGATCGGGTCCAAAATGAGGCGGCCATGGTGAGGATCGAGTCCTAATCGATGTGGCCCTGGTGAGTGTCGGTTTCTAAGTGAGGTGGCCTTGGTGAGGATCGAGTCTTAATGAGGTGGCCTTGGTGAGGATCGAGTCCTAAATGAGGTGGCCATGGTGAGGGTCAAGTCCTAAATGAGGAGGCCATGGTGAGGATCGAGTCCTAAATGAGGTGGCCCTGGTGAGGGTCAGGTCCTAAATGAGGCACCCATGGTGAGGATCCGGTTCTAAATGAGGTGGCCATGGAGAGGATCAAGTCCTAAATGAGGTGGCCCTGTTAAGGATCGATTCCTAAATGAAGTGGCCATGGTGAGGATCGGGTTCTAAATGAGGTGGCCATGGTGAGGATCCAGTCCTGAATGTTGTGGCCATTGTGAGGGTTGGGTCCTAAATGTGGTGGCCAAGGTGAAGGTCGGGTCTTAAATGAGGTGGCCATTATGAGGGTCGGGTTCTAAATAAGGTGGCCCTGGTGAGGGTCGGGTTCTAAATGAGGTGGCCAAGGTGAGGGTCGGGTCCTAAATGATGCAGCCCTTGTGAGGGTCGGGTCCTAATTGAGGTGGCCATGGTGAGGATCGGGTCCTAAATGATGTGGCCATGGTGAGGGTCGTGTCCTAAATGAGGTGGCTATGGTGAGGGTCGTATCCTAAATGAGGTGGCCATGGTGAGGGTCGGGTTCTAAATGAGGTGGCCCTGGTGAGGGTCGGGTCCTAAATGAGGTGGCCATGGTGAGGGTCGGGATCTAAATGAGGTGGCCATGGTGAGGGTCGGGTTCTAAATGAGGCGGCTCTGCTGAGGGTCGGGTGCTAAATGAGGTGGCCCTGTAAGGGTCGTGTCCTCAATGTCGTGGCCATGGTGAGGATCGAGTCCTAAATGAGGTGGCCCATGTGAGGATCGGGTCCAAAATGAGAGGGCCGTAGTGAGGATCGAGTCCTAAAAGAGGTGGCCCTGATGAGGGTCGGGTCCTAAATGAGATGGCCCTGGTGAGGATCGAGTCCTAAATGTGGTGGCCATGGTGAGGATCGAGTCCTAAATGAGGTGGCCCTGGTGAGGGTCGGATTCTAAATGATGTGGCCCTGGTGAGGGTCGGGACCTAAATGAGGTGGCCCTGGTGAGGGTCGGGTTCTAAATGAAGTGGCCATGGTGAAGGTCGGGTTCTAAATGAGGTGGCCATGGTGAGGGTTGGGTTCTAAATGAGGTGGCCATGGTGAGGGTCAGGTCCTAAATTGTGTGGCCATGGTGAGGATCGAGTCCTAAAGGAGATGACCACGGTGAGGGTCGGGGTCTAAATGAGGTGGCCCTGGTGAGGGTCGGGTTCTAAATGAGGTGGCCATGGTGAGGGTCAAGTCCTAAATGAGGAGGCCATGGTGAGGATCGAGTCCTAAATGAGGTGGCCCTGGTGAGGGTCAGGTACTAAATGAGGCACCCATGGTGAGGATCCGGTTCTAAATGAGGTGGCCATGGAGAGGATCAAGTCCTAAATGAGGTGGCCCTGTTAAGGATCGATTCCTAAATGAAGTGGCCATGGTGAGGATCGGGTTCTAAATGAGGTGGCCATGGTGAGGATCCAGTCCTGAATGTTGTGGCCATTGTGAGGGTTGGGTCCTAAATGTGGTGGCCAAGGTGAAGGTCGGGTCTTAAATGAGGTGGCCATTATGAGGGTCGGGTTCTAAATAAGGTGGCCCTGGTGAGGGTCGGGTCCTAAATGAGGTGGCCATTTTGAGGGTCGGGTTCTAAATGAGGTGGCCATTGTGAGGGTCGGGTTCTAAATGAGGTTGCCCTGGTGAGGGTCGGGTCCTAAATGAGGTGGCCAAGGTGAGGGTCGGGTCTTAAATGAGGTTGCCATGGTGAGGGTTGGGTCCTAAATGTGGTAGCCATGCTGAGGTTCGGGTTCTAAATGAGGTGGCCATGGTGAGGGTCAGGTCCTAAATGAGGTGGCCATGGTGAGGGTTGGGTCCTAAATGAGGTGGCCATGGTGACGGTCAGGTCCTAAATGAGGTGACCATGGTGAAGGTCGGGTTCTAAATGTGTTGGCCATGGTGAGGGTTGGGTTCTAAATGAGGTGGCCATGGTGAGGATCGAGTCCTAAAGGAGATGACCACGGTGAGGGTCGGGTCCTGAATGTGGTGGCCCTGGTGAGGGTCCGGATCTAAATGAGGTGGCCATGGTGAGGGTCGGGTCCTGAATGTGGTGGCCCTGGTGAGGGTCCGGTTCTAAATGAGGTGGCCTTGGTGAGGGTCGGGTCCTGAATGTGGTGGCCCTGGTGAGGGTCTGGTCCTAAATGTGGTGGCCCTGGTGAGGATCGAGTCCTAAATGAGGTGGCCCTGGTGAGGATCGGGTCCAAAATGAGGCGGCCATGGTGAGGATCGAGTCCTAATCGATGTGGCCCTGGTGAGTGTCGGTTTCTAAGTGAGGTGGCCTTGGTGAGGATCGAGTCTTAATGAGGTGGCCTTGGTGAGGATCGAGTCCTAAATGAGGTGGCCATGGTGAGGGTCAAGTCCTAAATGAGGAGGCCATGGTGAGGATCGAGTCCTAAATGAGGTGGCCCTGGTGAGGGTCGGGTCCTAAATGAGGTGGCCATGGTGAGGATCCGGTCCTAAATGAGGTGGCCATCATAAGGGTCGGGTTCTAAATGAGTTGGTCCTGGTGAGGGTCGGGTCCTAAATGAGGTGGCCATTGTGAGGGTCGGGTTCTAAATGAGGTGGCCATTGTGAGGGTCGGGTTCTAAATGAGGTGGCCCTGGTGAGGGTCGGGTCCTAAATGAGGTGGCCAAGGTGAGGGTCGGGTCTTAAATGAGGTTGCCATGGTGAGGGTTGGGTCCTAAATGTGGTGGCCATGCTGAGGGTCAGGTCCTAAATGAGGTGGCCAAGGTTAGGTTCGGGTACTAAATGAGGTTGCCCTGGTGAGGGTCAGGTCCTGAATGAGGTGGCCATTGTGAGGGTCGGGTTCTAAATGAGGTGGCCCTGGTGAGGGTTGGGTTCTAAATGAGGTGGCCATGGTGAGGGTCGGGTCCTAAATGATGCGGCCCTTGTGAGGGTCAGGTCCTAAATGAGGTGGCCCTGGTGAGAGTCGTGTCCTAAATGAGGTGACCATGGTGAGGGTTGGGTCCTAAATGAGGTGGCCATGGTGACGGTCAGGTCCTAAATGAGGTGGCCCTGGTGAGGGTCGAGTTCTAAATGAGGTGGCCATGGTGAGGATCAATTCCTAAATGAGTTGGCCATGGTGAGGGTCGGGTCCTAAATGATGCGGCCCTTGTGAGGGTCAGGTCCTAAATGAGGTGGCCCTGGTGAGGGTCGTGTCCTAATTGAGGTGGCCATGGTGAGGATCGGGTCCTAAATGATGTGGCTCTGGTGAGGGTCGGGTCCTAAATGAGGTCGCCATCGTGAGGGTCGGGTCCTAAATGAGGTGGCCATGGTGAGGGTCGGGTGCTAAATGAGGTGGCCAACGTGAGGGTCGGGTCCTAAATGAGGTGGCCCTGGTGAGGGTCGGGTCCTAAATGAGGTGGCCATGGTGAGGGTCGGGTCCTAAATGAGGTGGCCCTGGTGAGGGTCAGGTCCTAAATGAGGTGGCCAAGGTGAGGGTCGGGTCCTGAAAGTGGTGCCCATGGTGAGGGTCTGGTCCTAAATGAGGTGGCTATGGTGAGTATCGAGTCCTAAATGAGGTGGCCATGGTGAGGGTTGTGTCCTAAATGAGGTGGCCCTGGTGAGTGTCGGGTTCTGAATGAGGTGGCCATGGTGAGGGTCGGGTTCTGAATGAGGTGGCCATGGTGAGGGTCGGGTCCTAAATGAGGTGGCCATGGTGAGGGTCGGGTCCTAAATGAGGTTGCCATTGTGAGGGTCGGGTTCTAAATGTGGTGGCCATTGTGAGGGTCGGGTTCTAAATGAGGTTGCCCTGGTGAGGGTCGGGTCCTAAATGAGATGGCCAAGGTGAGGGTCGGGTCTTAAATGAGGTTGCCATGGTGAGGGTTGGGTCCTAAATGTGGTAGCCATGCTGAGGTTCGGGTTCTAAATGAGGTGGCCATGGTGAGGGTCAGGTCCTAAATGAGGTGCCCATGGTGAGGGTTGGGTCCTAAATGAGGTGGCCATGGTGACGGTCAGGTCCTAAATGAGGTGGCCATGGTGAAGGTCGGGTTCTAAATGAGTTGGCCATGGTGAGGGTTGGGTTCTAAATGAGGTGGCCATGGTGAGGGTCAGGTCCTAAATGTGGTGGCCACGGTGAGGATCGAGTCCTAAAGGAGATGACCACGGTGAGGGTCGGGTCCTGAATGTGGTGGCCCTGGTGAGGGTCCTGATCTAAATGAGGTGGCCATGGTGAGGGTCGGGTCCTGAATGTGGTGGCCCTGGTGAGGGTCTGGTCCTAAATGTGGTGGCCCTGGTGAGGATCGAGTCCTAAATGAGGTGGCCCTGGTGAGGATCGGGTCCAAAATGAGGCGGCCATGGTGAGGATCGAGTCCTAATCGATGTGGCCCTGGTGAGTGTCGGTTTCTAAGTGAGGTGGCCTTGGTGAGGATCGAGTCTTAATGAGGTGGCCTTGGTGAGGATCGAGTCCTAAATGAGGTGGCCATGGTGAGGATCGGGTCCAAAATGAGGCGGCCATGGTGAGGATCGAGTCCTAATCGATGTGGCCCTGGTGAGTGTCGGTTTCTAAGTGAGGTGGCCTTGGTGAGGTTCGAGTCTTAATGAGGTGGCCTTGGTGAGGATCGAGTCCTAAATGAGGTGGCCATGGTGAGGGTCAAGTCCTAAATGAGGAGGCCATGGTGAGGATCGAGTCCTAAATGAGGTGGCCCTGGTGAGGGTCAGGTCCTAAATGAGGCACCCATGGTGAGGATCCGGTTCTAAATGAGGTGGCCATGGAGAGGATCAAGTCCTAAATGAGGTGGCCCTGTTAAGGATCGATTCCTAAATGAAGTGGCCATGGTGAGGATCGGGTTCTAAATGAGGTGGCCATGGTGAGGATCCAGTCCTGAATGTTGTGGCCATTGTGAGGGTTGGGTCCTAAATGTGGTGGCCAAGGTGAAGGTCGGGTCTTAAATGAGGTGGCCATTATGAGGGTCGGGTTCTAAATAAGGTGGCCCTGGTGAGGGTCGGGTCCTAAATGAGGTGGCCATTTTGAGGGTCGGGTTCTAAATGAGGTGGCCATTATGAGGGTCGGGTTCTAAATGAGGTTGCCCTGGTGAGGGTCGGGTCCTAAATGAGGTGGCCAAGGTGAGGGTCGGGTCTTAAATGAGGTTGCCATGGTGAGGGTTGGGTCCTAAATGTGGTAGCCATGCTGAGGTTCGGGTTCTATATGAGGTGGCCATGGTGAGGGTCAGGTCCTAAATGAGGTGGCCATGGTGAGGGTTGGGTCCTAAATGAGGTGGCCATGGTGACGGTCAGGTCCTAAATGAGGTGACCATGGTGAAGGTCGGGTTCTAAATGAGTTGGCCATGGTGAGGGTCGGGTCCTGAATGTGGTGGCCCTGGTGAGGGTCCGGTTCTAAATGAGGTGGCCTTGGTGAGGGTCGGGTCCTGAATGTGGTGGCCCTGGTGAGGGTCTGGTCCTAAATGTGGTGGCCCTGGTGAGGATCGAGTCCTAAATGAGGTGGCCCTGGTGAGGATCGGGTCCAAAATGAGGCGGCCATGGTGAGGATCGAGTCCTAATCGATGTGGCCCTGGTGAGTGTCGGTTTCTAAGTGAGGTGGCCTTGGTGAGGATCGAGTCTTAATGAGGTGGCCTTGGTGAGGATCGAGTCCTAAATGAGGTGGCCATGGTGAGGGTCAAGTCCTAAATGAGGAGGCCATGGTGAGGATCGAGTCCTAAATGAGGTGGCCCTGGTGAGGGTCAGGTCCTAAATGAGGCACCCATGGTGAGGATCCGGTTCTAAATGAGGTGGCCATGGAGAGGATCAAGTCCTAAATGAGGTGGCCCTGTTAAGGATCGATTCCTAAATGAAGTGGCCATGGTGAGGATCGGGTTCTAAATGAGGTGGCCATGGTGAGGATCCAGTCCTGAATGTTGTGGCCATTGTGAGGGTTGGGTCCTAAATGTGGTGGCCAAGGTGAAGGTCGGGTCTTAAATGAGGTGGCCATTATGAGGGTCGGGTTCTAAATAAGGTGGCCCTGGTGAGGGTCGGGTTCTAAATGAGGTGGCCAAGGTGAGGGTCGGGTCCTAAATGATGCAGCCCTTGTGAGGGTCGGGTCCTAATTGAGGTGGCCATGGTGAGGATCGGGTCCTAAATGATGTGGCCATGGTGAGGGTCGTGTCCTAAATGAGGTGGCTATGGTGAGGGTCGTATCCTAAATGAGGTGGCCATGGTGAGGGTCGGGTTCTAAATGAGGTGGCCCTGGTGAGGGTCGGGTCCTAAATGAGGTGGCCATGGTGAGGGTCGGGATCTAAATGAGGTGGCCATGGTGAGGGTCGGGTTCTAAATGAGGCGGCTCTGCTGAGGGTCGGGTGCTAAATGAGGTGGCCCTGTAAGGGTCGTGTCCTCAATGTCGTGGCCATGGTGAGGATCGAGTCCTAAATGAGGTGGCCCATGTGAGGATCGGGTCCAAAATGAGAGGGCCGTAGTGAGGATCGAGTCCTAAAAGAGGTGGCCCTGATGAGGGTCGGGTCCTAAATGAGATGGCCCTGGTGAGGATCGAGTCCTAAATGTGGTGGCCATGGTGAGGATCGAGTCCTAAATGAGGTGGCCCTGGTGAGGGTCGGATTCTAAATGATGTGGCCCTGGTGAGGGTCGGGACCTAAATGAGGTGGCCCTGGTGAGGGTCGGGTTCTAAATGAAGTGGCCATGGTGAAGGTCGGGTTCTAAATGAGGTGGCCATGGTGAGGGTTGGGTTCTAAATGAGGTGGCCATGGTGAGGGTCAGGTCCTAAATTGTGTGGCCATGGTGAGGATCGAGTCCTAAAGGAGATGACCACGGTGAGGGTCGGGGTCTAAATGAGGTGGCCCTGGTGAGGGTCGGGTTCTAAATGAGGTGGCCATGGTGAGGGTCAAGTCCTAAATGAGGAGGCCATGGTGAGGATCGAGTCCTAAATGAGGTGGCCCTGGTGAGGGTCAGGTACTAAATGAGGCACCCATGGTGAGGATCCGGTTCTAAATGAGGTGGCCATGGAGAGGATCAAGTCCTAAATGAGGTGGCCCTGTTAAGGATCGATTCCTAAATGAAGTGGCCATGGTGAGGATCGGGTTCTAAATGAGGTGGCCATGGTGAGGATCCAGTCCTGAATGTTGTGGCCATTGTGAGGGTTGGGTCCTAAATGTGGTGGCCAAGGTGAAGGTCGGGTCTTAAATGAGGTGGCCATTATGAGGGTCGGGTTCTAAATAAGGTGGCCCTGGTGAGGGTCGGGTCCTAAATGAGGTGGCCATTTTGAGGGTCGGGTTCTAAATGAGGTGGCCATTGTGAGGGTCGGGTTCTAAATGAGGTTGCCCTGGTGAGGGTCGGGTCCTAAATGAGGTGGCCAAGGTGAGGGTCGGGTCTTAAATGAGGTTGCCATGGTGAGGGTTGGGTCCTAAATGTGGTAGCCATGCTGAGGTTCGGGTTCTAAATGAGGTGGCCATGGTGAGGGTCAGGTCCTAAATGAGGTGGCCATGGTGAGGGTTGGGTCCTAAATGAGGTGGCCATGGTGACGGTCAGGTCCTAAATGAGGTGACCATGGTGAAGGTCGGGTTCTAAATGTGTTGGCCATGGTGAGGGTTGGGTTCTAAATGAGGTGGCCATGGTGAGGATCGAGTCCTAAAGGAGATGACCACGGTGAGGGTCGGGTCCTGAATGTGGTGGCCCTGGTGAGGGTCCGGATCTAAATGAGGTGGCCATGGTGAGGGTCGGGTCCTGAATGTGGTGGCCCTGGTGAGGGTCCGGTTCTAAATGAGGTGGCCTTGGTGAGGGTCGGGTCCTGAATGTGGTGGCCCTGGTGAGGGTCTGGTCCTAAATGTGGTGGCCCTGGTGAGGATCGAGTCCTAAATGAGGTGGCCCTGGTGAGGATCGGGTCCAAAATGAGGCGGCCATGGTGAGGATCGAGTCCTAATCGATGTGGCCCTGGTGAGTGTCGGTTTCTAAGTGAGGTGGCCTTGGTGAGGATCGAGTCTTAATGAGGTGGCCTTGGTGAGGATCGAGTCCTAAATGAGGTGGCCATGGTGAGGGTCAAGTCCTAAATGAGGAGGCCATGGTGAGGATCGAGTCCTAAATGAGGTGGCCCTGGTGAGGGTCGGGTCCTAAATGAGGTGGCCATGGTGAGGATCCGGTCCTAAATGAGGTGGCCATCATAAGGGTCGGGTTCTAAATGAGTTGGTCCTGGTGAGGGTCGGGTCCTAAATGAGGTGGCCATTGTGAGGGTCGGGTTCTAAATGAGGTGGCCATTGTGAGGGTCGGGTTCTAAATGAGGTGGCCCTGGTGAGGGTCGGGTCCTAAATGAGGTGGCCAAGGTGAGGGTCGGGTCTTAAATGAGGTTGCCATGGTGAGGGTTGGGTCCTAAATGTGGTGGCCATGCTGAGGGTCAGGTCCTAAATGAGGTGGCCAAGGTTAGGTTCGGGTACTAAATGAGGTTGCCCTGGTGAGGGTCAGGTCCTGAATGAGGTGGCCATTGTGAGGGTCGGGTTCTAAATGAGGTGGCCCTGGTGAGGGTTGGGTTCTAAATGAGGTGGCCATGGTGAGGGTCGGGTCCTAAATGATGCGGCCCTTGTGAGGGTCAGGTCCTAAATGAGGTGGCCCTGGTGAGAGTCGTGTCCTAAATGAGGTGACCATGGTGAGGGTTGGGTCCTAAATGAGGTGGCCATGGTGACGGTCAGGTCCTAAATGAGGTGGCCCTGGTGAGGGTCGAGTTCTAAATGAGGTGGCCATGGTGAGGATCAATTCCTAAATGAGTTGGCCATGGTGAGTGTCGGGTTCTAAATGCGGTGGCCATGGTGAGGATCAATTCCTAAATGAGTTGGCCATGGTGAGGGTCGGGTCCTAAATGAGGTGGCCCTGGTGAGGGTCGGGTCCTAAATGAGGTGGCCCTGGTGAGGGTCGGGTTATAAATAAAGTGGCTCTGGTGAGGGTCGGGTTCTAAATGCGGTGGCCTTGGTGAGGGTCGGGTCCTGAATGTGGTGGCCCTGGTGAGGGTTCGGTTCTAAATGAGTTGGCCTTGGTGAGGGTCGGGTCCTGAATGTGATGGCCCTGGTGAGGGTCGGGTCCTAAATGAGGTGGCCCTGGTGAGGATTGAGTCCTACATGAGGTGGCCCTGGTGAGGGTTGTGTCCTAAATGAGTTGGCCATGGTGAGGGTTGGGTCCTAAATGAGGTGGCCATGGTGAGGGTCGGTTCCTAAGTGAGGTGGCCATGGTGAGGATCGGGTCCTAAATGAGGTGGCCATGGTGAGGGTCTGTTCCTAAATGAGGTGGCCCTGGTGAGTGTTGGGTCCTGAATGACGTGGCCATGGTGACCGTCGGGTCCTAAATGAGGTGGCCCTGGTAAAGGTCGGGTTCTGAATGAGGTGGCCATGGTGAGGGTCGGGTTCTAAATGAGGTGGCCATGGTGAGGGTCAGGTCCTGAATGTCGTGGCCATTGTGAGGGTTGTGTCCTATATGAGCTGTCCATGGTGAGGGTCGGGTCCTAAATGAGGTGGCCATGGTGAGGGTTGGGTCCTAAATGAGTTGGCCATGGTGAGGGTCGGGTTCTAAATGCGGTGGCCATGGTGAGGATCAATTCCTAAATGAGTTGGCCATGGTGAGGGTCGGGTCCTAAATGAGGTGGCCATGGTGAGGGTCAGGTTCTGAATGTGGCCATGGTGAGGGTCGGGTCCTAAATGAGGTGGCCCTGGTGAGGGTCGGGTCCTAAATGAGGTGGCCCTGGTGAGGGTCGGGTTATAAATAAAGTGGCTCTGGTGAGGGTCGGGTTCTAAATGCGGTGGCCTTGGTGAGGGTCGGGTCCTGAATGTGGTGGCCCTGGTGAGGGTTCGGTTCTAAATGAGTTGGCCTTGGTGAGGGTCGGGTCCTGAATGTGATGGCCCTGGTGAGGGTCGGGTCCTAAATGAGGTGGCCCTGGTGAGGATTGAGTCCTACATGAGGTGGCCCTGGTGAGGGTTGTGTCCTAAATGAGTTGGCCATGGTGAGGGTTGGGTACTAAATGAGGTGGCCATGGTGAGGGTCGGGTCCTAAGTGAGGTGGCCATGGTGAGGATCGGGTCCTAAATGAGGTGGCCATGGTGAGGGTCTGTTCCTAAATGAGGTGGCCCTGGTGAGTGTTGGGTCCTGAATGACGTGGCCATGGTGACCGTCGGGTCCTAAATGAGGTGGCCCTGGTAAAGGTCGGGTTCTGAATGAGGTGGCCATGGTGAGGGTCGGGTTCTAAATGAGGTGGCCATGGTGAGGGTCAGGTCCTGAATGTCGTGGCCATTGTGAGGGTTGTGTCCTATATGAGCTGTCCATGGTGAGTGTCGGGTCCTAAATGAGGTGGCCATGGTGAGGGTCAGGTCCTGAATGTCGTGGCCATTGTGAGGGTTGTGTCCTATATGAGCTGTCCATGGTGAGTGTCGGGTCCTAAATGAGGTGGCCATGGTGAGGGTTGGGTCCTAAATCAGGTGGCCATGGTGAGGATAGAGTCCTAAAGGAGGTGACCATGGTGAGGGTCGGGTTCTAAATGAGGTGGCCCTGGTGAGGGTTGGGTCCTAAATGTGGTGGCCATGGTGAGGATAGAGTCCTAAAGGAGGTGACCATGGTGAGGGTCGGGTTCTAAATGAGGTGGCCCTGGTGAGGGTCGTGTCCTCAATGTGGTGGCCATGGTGAGGATCGAGTCCTAAATGAGGTGGCCCATGTGAGGATCGGGGCCAAAATGAGGCGGCCATGGTGAGGGTCGGGTCCTAAATGAGATGGCCCTGGTGAGGTTCGAGTCCTAAATGAGGTGGCCCTGGTGAGGGTCGGGTCCTAAATGAGGTGGCCATGGTGAGGGTCGGGTCCTGAATGAGATGGCCCTGGTGAGGTTCGAGTCCTAAATGAGGTGGCCCTGGTGAGGGTCGGGTCCTAAATGTGGTGGCCATGGTGAGGGTCGGGTCCTGAATGTGGTGGCCAAGGTGAGGGTCGGGTCTTAAATGAGGTGGCCATGGTGAGGGTCCGGATCTAAATGAGGTGGCCCTGGTGAGGGTTGGATTCTAAATGAGGTGGCCTTGGTGAGTGTCGGGTCCTGAATGTGGTGGCCCTGGTGAGGGTTTGTTTCTAAATGAGTTGGCCTTGGTGAGGGTCGGGTCCTGAATGTGGTGGCCCTGGTGAGGGTCGGGTCCTAAATGAGGTGGCCCTGGTGAGGATTGAGTCCTACATGAGGTGGCCCTGGTGAGGGTTGTGTCCTAAATGAGTTGGCCATGGTGAGGGTTGGGTCCTAAATGAGGTGGCCATGGTGAGGGGCGGGTCCTAAGTGAGGTGGCCATGGTGAGGATCGGGTCCTAAATGAGGTGGCCATGGTGAGGGTCTGTTCCTAAATGAGGTGGCCCTGGTGAGTGTTGGGTCCTGAATGACGTGGCCATGGTGACCGTCGGGTCCTAAATGAGGTGGCCCTGGTAAAGGTCGGGTTCTGAATGAGGTGGCCATGGTGAGGGTCGGGTTTTAAATGAGGTGGCCATGGTGAGGGTCGGGTCCTGAATGAGGTGGCCCTGGTGAGCGTCGGGTCCTAAATGAGGTGGCCCTGGTGAGGATCGAGTCCTAAATGAGGTGGCCCTGGTGAGGGTCGGGTTCTGAATGAGGTGGCCATGGTGAGGGTCGGGTCATAAATGAGGTGGCCTTGGTGATGGTCGGGTCCCAAAGGAGGTGGCCATGGTGAGGGTCGGGTTCTAAAGGAGGTGGCCATGCTGAGGGTCGGGTCCTAAAGGAGGTGGCCATGGTGAGGGTCGGGTCCTAAATGAGGTGGCCCTGGTGAGGATTGAGTCCTACATGAGGTGGCCCTGGTGAGGGTTGTGTCCTAAATGAGTTGGCCATGGTGAGGGTTGGGTCCTAAATGAGGTGGCCATGGTGAGGGTCGGGTCCTAAGTGAGGTGGCCATGGTGAGGATCGGGTCCTAAATGAGGTGGCCATGGTGAGGGTCTGTTCCTAAATGAGGTGGCCCTGGTGAGTGTTGGGTCCTGAATGACGTGGCCATGGTGACCGTCGGGTCCTAAATGAGGTGGCCCTGGTAAAGGTCGGGTTCTGAATGAGGTGGCCATGGTGAGGGTCGGGTTCTAAATGAGGTGGCCATGGTGAGGGTCAGGTCCTGAATGTCGTGGCCATTGTGAGGGTTGTGTCCTATATGAGCTGTCCATGGTGAGGGTCGGGTCCTAAATGAGGTGGCCATGGTGAGGGTTGGGTCCTAAATGAGTTGGCCATGGTGAGGGTCGGGTTCTAAATGCGGTGGCCATGGTGAGGATCAATTCCTAAATGAGTTGGCCATGGTGAGGGTCGGGTCCTAAATGAGGTGGCCATGGTGAGGGTCAGGTTCTGAATGTGGCCATGGTGAGGGTCGGGTCCTAAATGAGGTGGCCCTGGTGAGGGTCGGGTCCTAAATGAGGTGGCCCTGGTGAGGGTCGGGTTATAAATAAAGTGGCTCTGGTGAGGGTCGGGTTCTAAATGCGGTGGCCTTGGTGAGGGTCGGGTCCTGAATGTGGTGGCCCTGGTGAGGGTTCGGTTCTAAATGAGTTGGCCTTGGTGAGGGTCGGGTCCTGAATGTGATGGCCCTGGTGAGGGTCGGGTCCTAAATGAGGTGGCCCTGGTGAGGATTGAGTCCTACATGAGGTGGCCCTGGTGAGGGTTGTGTCCTAAATGAGTTGGCCATGGTGAGGGTTGGGTCCTAAATGAGGTGGCCATGGTGAGGGTCGGGTCCTAAGTGAGGTGGCCATGGTGAGGATCGGGTCCTAAATGAGGTGGCCATGGTGAGGGTCTGTTCCTAAATGAGGTGGCCCTGGTGAGTGTTGGGTCCTGAATGACGTGGCCATGGTGACCGTCGGGTCCTAAATGAGGTGGCCCTGGTAAAGGTCGGGTTCTGAATGAGGTGGCCATGGTGAGGGTCGGGTTCTAAATGAGGTGGCCATGGTGAGGGTCAGGTCCTGAATGTCGTGGCCATTGTGAGGGTTGTGTCCTATATGAGCTGTCCATGGTGAGTGTCGGGTCCTAAATGAGGTGGCCATGGTGAGGGTTGGGTCCTAAATCAGGTGGCCATGGTGAGGATAGAGTCCTAAAGGAGGTGACCATGGTGAGGGTCGGGTTCTAAATGAGGTGGCCCTGGTGAGGGTTGGGTCCTAAATGTGGTGGCCATGGTGAGGATAGAGTCCTAAAGGAGGTGACCATGGTGAGGGTCGGGTTCTAAATGAGGTGGCCCTGGTGAGGGTCGTGTCCTCAATGTGGTGGCCATGGTGAGGATCGAGTCCTAAATGAGGTGGCCCATGTGAGGATCGGGGCCAAAATGAGGCGGCCATGGTGAGGGTCGGGTCCTAAATGAGATGGCCCTGGTGAGGTTCGAGTCCTAAATGAGGTGGCCCTGGTGAGGGTCGGGTCCTAAATGAGGTGGCCATGGTGAGGGTCGGGTCCTGAATGAGATGGCCCTGGTGAGGTTCGAGTCCTAAATGAGGTGGCCCTGGTGAGGGTCGGGTCCTAAATGTGGTGGCCATGGTGAGGGTCGGGTCCTGAATGTGGTGGCCAAGGTGAGGGTCGGGTCTTAAATGAGGTGGCCATGGTGAGGGTCCGGATCTAAATGAGGTGGCCCTGGTGAGGGTTGGATTCTAAATGAGGTGGCCTTGGTGAGTGTCGGGTCCTGAATGTGGTGGCCCTGGTGAGGGTTTGTTTCTAAATGAGTTGGCCTTGGTGAGGGTCGGGTCCTGAATGTGGTGGCCCTGGTGAGGGTCGGGTCCTAAATGAGGTGGCCCTGGTGAGGATTGAGTCCTACATGAGGTGGCCCTGGTGAGGGTTGTGTCCTAAATGAGTTGGCCATGGTGAGGGTTGGGTCCTAAATGAGGTGGCCATGGTGAGGGGCGGGTCCTAAGTGAGGTGGCCATGGTGAGGATCGGGTCCTAAATGAGGTGGCCATGGTGAGGGTCTGTTCCTAAATGAGGTGGCCCTGGTGAGTGTTGGGTCCTGAATGACGTGGCCATGGTGACCGTCGGGTCCTAAATGAGGTGGCCCTGGTAAAGGTCGGGTTCTGAATGAGGTGGCCATGGTGAGGGTCGGGTTTTAAATGAGGTGGCCATGGTGAGGGTCGGGTCCTGAATGAGGTGGCCCTGGTGAGCGTCGGGTCCTAAATGAGGTGGCCCTGGTGAGGATCGAGTCCTAAATGAGGTGGCCCTGGTGAGGGTCGGGTTCTGAATGAGGTGGCCATGGTGAGGGTCGGGTCATAAATGAGGTGGCCTTGGTGATGGTCGGGTCCCAAAGGAGGTGGCCATGGTGAGGGTCGGGTTCTAAAGGAGGTGGCCATGCTGAGGGTCGGGTCCTAAAGGAGGTGGCCATGGTGAGGGTCGGGTCCTAAATGAGGTGGCCCTGGTGAGGGTCGGGTCCTAAATGAGGTGGCCATGGTGAGGGTCGGGTCCCAAATGAGGTGGCCCTGGTGAGGGTCAGGTCCTAAATGAGGTGGCCAAGGTGAGGGTCGGGTCCTGAAAGTGGTGGCCATGGTGAGGGTCTGGTCCTAAATGAGGTGGCTATGGTGAGTATCGAGTCCTAAATGAGGTGGCCCTGGTGAGGGTTGTGTCCTAAATGAGGTGGCCCTGGTGAGTGTCGGGTTCTGAATGAGGTGGCCATGGTGAGGGTCGGGTTCTGAATGAGGTGGCCATGGTGAGGGTCGGGTCCTAAATGAGGTGGCCATGGTGAGGGTCGGGTCCTAAATGAGGTGGCCATTGTGAGGGTCGGGTTCTAAATGAGGTGGCCATTGTGAGGGTCGGGTTCTAAATGAGGTGGCCCTGGTTAGGGTCGGGTCCTAAATGATGTGGCCAAGGTGAGGGTCGGGTCTTAAATGAGGTTGCCATGGTGAGGGTTGGGTCCTAAATGAGGTGGCCATGGTGACGGTCAGGTCCTAAATGAGGTGGCCATGGTGAAGGTCGGGTTCTAAATGAGTTGGCCTTGGTGAGGGTTGGGTTCTAAATGAGGTGGCCATGGTGAGGGTCAGGTCCTAAATGTGGTGGCCACGGTGAGGATCGAGTCCTAAAGGAGATGACTACGGTGAGGGTCGGGTTCTAAATGAGGTGGCTCTGGTGAGGGTCGGGTCCTAAATGAGGTGGCCCTCGTGAGGGTCGGGTCCTGAATGTGCTGGCCAAGGTGAAGGTCGGGTCTTACATGAGGTGGCCATGGTGAGGGTCGGGTTTTAAATGAGGTTGCCCTGGTGAGAGTCAGGTCCTGAATGAGGTGGCCATTGTGAGGGTCGGGTTCTAAATGAGGTGGTCCTGGTGAGGGTCGGGTTCTAAATGAGGTGGCCATGGTGAGGGTCGGGTCCTAAATGATGCGGCCCTTGTGAGGGTCAGGTCCTAAATGAGGTGGCCCTGGTGAGGGTCGTGTCCTAATTGAGGTGGCCATGGTGAGGATCGGGTCCTAAATGATGTGGCTCTGGTGAGGGTCGGGTCCTAAATGAGGTCGCCATCGTGAGGGTCGGGTCCTAAATGAGGTGGCCATGGTGAGGGTCGGGTGCTAAATGAGGTGGCCATCGTGAGGGTCGGGTCCTAAATGAGGTGGCCCTGGTGAGGGTAGGGTTCTAAATGAGTTGGCCTTGGTGAGGGTCGGGTCCTGAATGTGATGGCCCTGGTGAGGGTCGGGTCCTAAATGAGGTGGCCCTGGTGAGGATTGAGTCCTACATGAGGTGGCCCTGGTGAGGGTTGTGTCCTAAATGAGTTGGCCATGGTGAGGGTTGGGTCCTAAATGAGGTGGCCATGGTGAGGGTCGGGTCCTAAGTGAGGTGGCCTTGGTGAGGGTCGGGTCCTAAATGAGGTGGCCTGGTGAGGGTAGGGTTCTAAGTGAGGTGGCCTTGGTGAGGGTCGAGTTCTGAATGAGGTGGCCATGGTGAGGATCGACTCCTAAATTAGTTGGCCCTGGTGAGGGTCGTATTCTAAATGAGGTGGCCTTGGTGAGGGTCGGGTCCTGAATGTGGTGGCCCTGGTGAGGGTCCGGATCTAAATGAGGTGGCCTTGGTGAGGGTCGGGTCCTGAATGTGGTGGCCCTGGTGAGGGTCTGGTCCTAGATGTGGTGGCCCTGGTGAGGATCCGGTTCTAAATGAGTTGGCCATGGTGAGGGTTGGGTCCTAATTGAAGTGGCCATGGTGAGGGTCAAGTCCTAAATGAGGTGGCCCTGTTGAGGATCGAGTCCTACATGAGGTGGCCCTGGTGAGGATCCAGTCCTATATGAGCTGTCCATGGTGAGGGTCGGGTCCTAAATGAGGTGGCCATGGTGAGGGTTGGGTCCTAAATGAGGTGGCCATGGTGAGGGTCGGGTTCTAAATGAGGTGGCCATGGTGAGGGTTGGGTCCTAAATGTGGTGGCCATGGTGAGGATAGAGTCCTAAAGGAGGTGACCATGGTGAGGGTCGGGTTCCAAATGAGGTGGCCCTGGTGAGGGTCGGATTCTAAATGAGGTGGCCCTGGTGAGGGTCGTGTCCTCAATGTGGTGGCCATGGTGAGGATCGAGTCCTAAATGAGGTGGCCCATGTGAGGATCGGGGCCAAAATGAGGCGGCCATGGTGAGGGTCGGGTCCTAAATGAGATGGCCCTGGTGAGGGTCGGGTCCTAAATGAGGTGGCCATGGAGAGGGTCGGGTCCTGAATGTGGTGGCCAAGGTGAGGGTCGGGTCTTAAATGAGGTGGCCATGGTGAGGGTCCGGATCTAAATGAGGTGGCCCTGGTGAGGGTCGGATTCTAAATGAGGTGGCCTTGGTGAGTGTCGGGTCCTGAATGTGGTGGCCCTGGTGAGGGTCCGGTTCTAAATGAGTTGGCATTGGTGAGGGTCGGGTCCTAAATGAGGTGGCCCTGGTGAGGATTGAGTCCTACATGAGGTGGCCCTGGTGAGGGTTGTGTCCTAAATTAGTTGGCCATGGTGAGGGTTGGGTCCTAAATGAGGTGGCCATGGTGAGGGTCGGGTAGTAAGTGAGGTGGCCATGGTGAGGATCGGGTCCTAAATGAGGTGGCCATGGTGAGGGTCTGTTCCTAAATGAGGTGGCCCTGGTGAGTGTCCGGTCCTGAATGACGTGGCCATGGTGACCGTCGGGTCCTAAATGAGGTGGCCCTGGTAAAGGTCGGGTTCTGAATGAGGTGGCCTTGGTGAGGATCGAGTCTTAATGAGGTGGCCTTGGTGAGGATCGAGTCCTAAATGAGGTGGCCATGGTGAGGGTCAAGTCCTAAATGAGGAGGCCATGGTGAGGATCGAGTCCTAAATGAGGTGGCCCTGGTGAGGGTCAGGTCCTAAATGAGGCACCCATGGTGAGGATCCGGTTCTAAATGAGGTGGCCATGGAGAGGATCAAGTCCTAAATGAGGTGGCCCTGTTAAGGATCGATTCCTAAATGAAGTGGCCTTGGTGAGGATCGAGTCTTAATGAGGTGGCCTTGGTGAGGATCGAGTCCTAAATGAGGTGGCCATGGTGAGGGTCAAGTCCTAAATGAGGAGGCCATGGTGAGGATCGAGTCCTAAATGAGGTGGCCCTGGTGAGGGTCAGGTCCTAAATGAGGCACCCATGGTGAGGATCCGGTTCTAAATGAGGTGGCCATGGAGAGGATCAAGTCCTAAATGAGGTGGCCCTGTTAAGGATCGATTCCTAAATGAAGTGGCCATGGTGAGGATCGGGTTCTAAATGAGGTGGCCATGGTGAGGATCCAGTCCTGAATGTTGTGGCCATTGTGAGGGTTGGGTCCTAAATGTGGTGGCCAAGGTGAAGGTCGGGTCTTAAATGAGGTGGCCATTATGAGGGTCGGGTTCTAAATAAGGTGGCCCTGGTGAGGGTCGGGTCCTAAATGAGGTGGCCATTTTGAGGGTCGGGTTCTAAATGAGGTGGCCATTGTGAGGGTCGGGTTCTAAATGAGGTTGCCCTGGTGAGGGTCGGGTCCTAAATGAGGTGGCCAAGGTGAGGGTCGGGTCTTAAATGAGGTTGCCATGGTGAGGGTTGGGTCCTAAATGTGGTAGCCATGCTGAGGTTCGGGTTCTAAATGAGGTGGCCATGGTGAGGGTCAGGTCCTAAATGAGGTGGCCATGGTGAGGGTTGGGTCCTAAATGAGGTGGCCATGGTGACGGTCAGGTCCTAAATGAGGTGGCCATGGTGAAGGTCGGGTTCTAAATGAGTTGGCCATGGTGAGGGTTGGGTTCTAAATGAGGTGGCCATGGTGAGGGTCAGGTCCTAAATGTGGTGGCCACGGTGAGGATCGAGTCCTAAAGGAGATGACCACGGTGAGGGTCGGGTCCTGAATGTGGTGGCCCTGGTGAGGGTCCGGATCTAAATGAGGTGGCCATGGTGAGGGTCGGGTCCTGAATGTGGTGGCCCTGGTGAGGGTCCGGTTCTAAATGAGGTGGCCTTGGTGAGGGTCGGGTCCTGAATGTGGTGGCCCTGGTGAGGGTCTGGTCCTAAATGTGGTGGCCCTGGTGAGGATCGAGTCCTAAATGAGGCGGCCATGGTGAGGATCGAGTCAATCGATGTGGCCCTGGTGAGTGTCGGTTTCTAAGTGAGGTGGCCTTGTTGAGGATCGAGTCTTAATGAGGTGGCCTTGGTGAGGATCGAGTCCTAAATGAGGTGGCCCTGGTGAGGGTCAGGTCCTAAATGAGACACCCATGGTGAGGATCCGGTTCTAAATGAGGTGGCCATGGAGAGGATCAAGTCCTAAATGAGGTGGCCCTGTTAAGGATCGATTCCTAAATGAAGTGGCCATGGTGAGGATCGGGTTCTAAATGAGGTGGCCATGGTGAGGATCCAGTCCTGAATGTTGTTGCCATTGTGAGGGTTGGGTCCTAAATGTGGTGGCCAAGGTGAAGGTCGGGTCTTAAATGAGGTGGCCATTATGAGGGTCGGGTTCTAAATAAGGTGGCCCTGGTGAGGGTCGGGTTCTAAATGAGGTGGCCATGGTGAGGGTCGGGTCCTAAATGATGCAGCCCTTGTGAGGGTCGGATCCTAATTGAGGTGGCCATGGTGAGGATCGGGTCCTAAATGATGTGGCCATGGTGAGGGTCGTGTCCTAAATGAGGTGGCCATGGTGAGGGTCGTGTCCTAAATGAGGTGGCCATGGTGAGGGTCGGGTTCTAAATGAGGTGGCCCTGGTGAGGGTCGGGTCCTAAATGAGGTGGCCATGGTGAGGGTCGGGATCTAAATGAGGTGGCCATGGTGAGGGTCAGGTCCTAAATGAGGTGGCCATGGTGAGGATTGGGTTCTAAATGAGGTGGCCATGGTGAGGGTCAGGTCTTAAATGTGGTGGCCATGGTGAGGATCGAGTCCTAAAGGAGGTGACCACGGTGAGGGTCGGGTTCTAAATGAGGCGGCTCTTGTGAGGGTCGGGTGCTAAATGAGGTGGCCCTGTAAGGGTCGTGTCCTCAATGTCGTGGCCATGGTGAGGATCGAGTCCTAAATGAGGTGGCCCATGTGAGGATCGGGTCCAAAATGAGAGGGCCGTAGTGAGGATCGAGTCCTAAAAGAGGTGGCCCTGATGAGGGTCGGGTCCTAAATGAGATGGCCCTGGTGAGGATCGAGTCCTAAATGTGGTGGCCATGGTGAGGATCGAGTCCTAAATGAGGTGGCCCTGGTGAGGGTCGGATTCTAAATGATGTGGCCCTGGTGAGGGTCGGGACCTAAATGAGGTGGCCCTGGTGAGGGTCAGGTTCTAAATGAAGTGGCCATGGTGAAGGTCGGGTTCTAAATGAGGTGGCCATGGTGAGGGTTGGGTTCTAAATGAGGTGGCCATGGTGAGGGTCAGGTCCTAAATGTGGTGGCCATGGTGAGGATCGAGTCCTAAAGGAGGTGACCACGGTGAGGGTCGGGGTCTAAATGAGGTGGCCCTGGTGAGGGTCGGGTTCTAAATGAGATGGCCCTGGTGAGGATCGGGTCCAAAATGAGGCGGCCATGGTGAGGATCGAGTCCTAATTGATGTGGCCCTGGTGAGGATCGAGTCCTAAATGAGGTGGCCCTGGTGAGGGTCAGGTCCTAAATGAGGCAGCCATGGTGAGGATCCGGTTCTAAATGAGGTGGCCATGGTGAGGATCAAGTCCTAAAAGAGGTGGCCCTGTTAAGATTCGATTCCTAAATGAAGTGGCCATGGTGAGGGCCAAGTCCTAAATGAGGTGGCCCTGTTGAGGATCGGGTTCTAAATGAGGTGGCCCTGGTGAGGATCGAGTCCTGAATGTCGTGGCCATTGTGAGGTTTGGGTCCTATATGAGCTGTCCATGGAGAGGGTCGGGTCCTGAATGTGGTGGCCAAGGTTAGGGTCGGGTACTAAATGAGGTTGCCCTGGTGAGGGTCAGGTCCTGAATGAGGTGGCCATTGTGAGGGTCGGGTTCTAAATGAGGTGGCCCTGGTGAGGGTTGGGTTCTAAATGAGGTGGCCATGGTGAGGGTCGGGTCGTAAATGATGCGGCCCTTGTGAGGGTCAGGTCCTAAATGAGGTGGCCCTGGAGAGAGTCGTGTCCTAAATGAGGTGACCATGGTGAGCGTTGGGTCCTAAATGAGGTGGCCATGGTGACGGTCAGGTCCTAAATGAGGTGGCCCTGGTGAGGGTCGGGTTCTAAATGAGGTGGCCATGGTGAAGATCAATTCCTAAATGAGTTGGCCATGGTGAGGGTCGGGTTCTAAATGCGGTGGCCATGGTGAGGATCAATTCCTAAATGAGTTGGCCATGGTGAGGGTCGGGTCCTAAATGAGGTGGCCATGGTGAGGGTCAGGTTCTGAATGTGGCCATGGTGAGGGTCGGGTCCTAAATGAGGTGGCCCTGGTGAGGGTCGGGTCCTAAATGAGGTGGCCCTGGTGAGGGTCGGGTTATAAATAAAGTGGCTCTGGTGAGGGTCGGGTTTTAAATGCCGTGGCCTTGGTGAGGGTCGGGTCCTAAATGAGGTGACACTGGTGAGGGTCGGGTCCTAAATGAGGTGGCCATGGTGAGGATCCGGTCCTAAATGAGGTGGCCATCATAAGGGTCGGGTTCTAAATGAGTTGGTCCTGGTGAGGGTCGGGTCCTAAATGAGGTGGCCATTGTGAGGGTCGGGTTCTAAATGAGGTGGCCCTGGTGAGGGTCGGGTCCTAAATGAGGTGGTCAAGGTGAGGGTCGGGTCTTAAATGAGGTTGCCATGGTGAGGGTTGGGTCCTAAATGTGGTGGCCATGCTGAGGGTCGGGTTCTAAATGAGGTGGCCATGGTGAGGGTCAGGTCCTAAATGAGGTGGCCAAGGTTAGGGTCGGGTACTAAATGAGGTTGCCCTGGTGAGGGTCAGGTCCTGAATGAGGTGGCCATTGTGAGGGTCGGGTTCTAAATGAGGTGGCCCTGGTGAGGGTTGGGTTCTAAATGAGGTGGCCATGGTGAGGGTCGGGTCCTAAATGATGCGGCCCTTGTGAGGGTCAGGTCCTAAATGAGGTGGCCCTGGTGAGAGTCGTGTCCTAAATGAGGTGACCATGGTGAGGGTTGGGTCCTAAATGAGGTGGCCATGGTGACGGTCAGGTCCTAAATGAGGTGGCCCTGGTGAGGGTCGAGTTCTAAATGAGGTGGCCATGGTGAGGATTAATTCCTAAATGAGTTGGCCATGGTGAGGGTCGGGTTCTAAATGCGGTGGCCATGATGAGGATCAATTCCTAAATGAGTTGGCCATGGTGAGGGTCGGGTCCTAAATGAGGTGGCCATGGTGAGGGTCAGGTTCTGAATGTGGCCATGGTGAGGGTCGGGTCCTAAATGAGGTGGCCCTGGTGAGGGTCGGGTCCTAAATGAGGTGGCCCTGGTGAGGGTCGGGTTATAAATAAAGTGGCTCTGGTGAGGGTCGGGTTCTAAATGCGGTGGCCTTGGTGAGGGTCGGGTCCTAAATGAGGTGACACTGGTGAGGGTCGGGTCCTAAATGAGGTGGCCACGGTGAGGATCGAGTCCTAAAGGAGATGACCACGGTGAGGGTCGGGTTCTAAATGAGGTGGCTCTGGTGAGGGTCGGGTTCTAAATGAGGTGGCCCTGGTGAGGGTCGGGTCCTAAATGAGGTGGCCAAGGTGAGGGTCGGGTCTTAAATGAGGTTGCCATGGTGAGGGTTGGGTCCTAAATGTGGTGGCCATGCTGAGGGTCGGGTTCTAAATGAGGTGGCCATGGTGAGGGTCAGGTCCTAAATGAGGTGGCCATGGTGAGGGTTGGGTCCTAAATGAGGTGGCCATGGTGACGGTCAGGTCCTAAATGAGGTGGCCATGGTGAAGGTCGGGTTCTAAATGAGTTGGCCATGGTGAGGATCGAGTTCTAACTGAGGTGGCCATGGTGAGGGTTGGTTTCTAAATGAGGTGACCATGGTGAGGGTCAGGTCCTAAATGTGGTGGCCACGGTAAGGTCGGGTCTTACATGAGGTGGCCATGGTGAGGGTCGGGTTCTAAATGAGGTTGCCCTGGTGAGGGTCAGGTCCTGAATGAGGTGGCCATTGTGAGGGTCGGGTTCTAAATGAGGTCGCCATGGTGAGGGTCGGGTCCTAAATGATGCGGCCCTTGTGAGGGTCAGGTCCTAAATGAGGTGGCCCTGGTGAGGGTCGTGTCCTAATTGAGGTGGCCATGGTGAGGATCGGGTCCTAAATGATGTGGCTCTGGTGAGGGTCGGGTCCTAAATGAGGTCGCCATCGTGAGGGTCGGGTCCTAAATGAGGTGGCCATGGTGAGGGTCGGGTGCTAAATGAGGTGGCCATCGTGAGGGTCGGGTCCTAAATGAGGTGGCCCTGGTGAGGGTCGGGTCCTAAATGAGGTGGCCTGGTGAGGGTAGGGTTCTAAGTGAGGTGGCTTTGGTGAGGGTCGAGTTCTGAATGAGGTGGCCATGGTGAGGATCGACTCCTAAATGAGGTGGCCCTGGTGAGGGTCGTATTCTAAATGAGGTGGCCTTGGTGAGGGTCGGGTCCTGAATGTGGTGACCCTGGTGAGGGTCCGGATCTAAATGAGGTGGCCATGGTGAGGGTCGGGTCCTGAATGTGGTGGCACTGGTGAGGGTCCGGTTCTAAATGAGGTGGCCTTGGTGAGGGTCGGTTCCTGAATGTGGTGGCCCTGGTGAGGGTCTGGTCCTAAATGTGGTGGCCCTGGTGAGGATCGAGTCCTAAATGAGGTGGCCCTGGTGAGGGTCAGGTCCTAAATGAGGTGGCCCTGTTAAGGATCGATTCCTAAATGAAGTGGCCATGGTGAGGATCGGGTTCTAAATGAGGTGGCCATGGTGAGGATCCAGTCCTAAATGAGGTGGCCCTGGTGAGGATCGAGTCCTGAATGTTGTGGCCATTGTGAGGGTTGGGTCCTAAATGTGGTGGCCAAGGTGAAGGTCGGGTCTTAAATGAGGTGGCCATTATGAGGGTCGGGTTCTAAATAAGGTGGCCCTGGTGAGGGTCGGGTTCTAAATGAGGTGGCCATGGTGAGGGTCGGGTCCTAAATGATGCAGCCCTTGTGAGGGTCGGGTCCTAATTGAGGTGGCCATGGTGAGGATCGGGTCCTAAATGATGTGGCCATGGTGAGGGTCGTGTCCTAAATGAGGTGGCCATGGTGAGGGTCGTGTCCTAAATGAGTTGGCCATGGTGAGGATCGGGTCCTAAATGATGTGGCCATGGTGAGGGTCGTGTCCTAAATGAGGTGGCCATGGTGAGGGTCGGGTTCTAAATGAGGTGGCCCTGGTGAGGGTCGGGTCCTAAATGAGGTGGCCATGTTGAGGGTCGGGTTCTAAATGAGGTGGCCCTGGTGAGGGTCGGGTCCTAAATGAGGTGGCCATGGTGAGGGTCGGGTCATAAATGAGGTGGCCCTGGTGAGGGTCGGGTCCTAAATGAGGTGGCCGTGGTGAGGGTAGGGTTCTAAGTGACGTGGTCTTGGTGAGGTTCGGGTTCTGAATGAGGTGACCATGGTGAGGATCGACTCCTAAATGAAGTGGCCCTGGTGAGGGTCGGATTCTAAATGAGGTGGCCTTGGTGAGGGTCTGGTCCTAACTGAGGTGGCCCTGGTGAGTGTCGGGTTCTGAATGAGGTGGCCCTGGTGAGGGTCGGGTCCTAAATGAGGTGGCCATGGTGAGGGTCGGGATCTAAATGAGGTGGCCATGGTGAGGGTCGGGTTCTAAATGAGGTGGCCCTGGTGAGGGACGGGATCTAAATGTGGTGGCCATGGTGAGGATCGAGTCCTAAATGAGGTGGCCATGGTGATGGTTGGGTTCTAAATGAGGTGGCCATGGTGAGGGTCGGGTTCTAAATGAGGTGGCCATGGTGAGGGTCGGGATCTAAATGTGGTGGCCATGGTGAGGATCGAGTCCTAAATGAGGTGGCCATGGTGATGGTTGGGTCCTAAATGTGGTGGCCATGGTGAGGGTCGGGTCCTGAATGTGGTGGCCATGGTGAGGATCGAGTCCTAAAGGAGGTGACCACGGTGAGGGTCGGGTTCTAAATGAGGCGGCTCTGGTGAGGGACGGGTGCTAAATGAGGTGGCCCTGTAAGGGTCGTGTCCTCAATGTCGTGGCCATGGTGAGGATCGAGTCCTAAATGAGGTGGCCCATGTGAGGATCGGGTCCAAAATGAGAGGGCCGTAGTGAGGATCGAGTCCTAAAAGAGGTGGCCCTGATGAGGGTCGGGTCCTAAATGAGATGGCCCTGGTGAGGATCGAGTCCTAAATGTGGTGGCCATGGTGAGGATCGAGTCCTAAATGAGGTGGCCCTGGTGAGGGTCGGATTCTAAATGATGTGGCCCTGGTGAGGGTCGGGTCCTAAATGAGGTGGCCCTGGTGAGGGTCGGGTTCTAAATGAAGTGGCCATGGTGAAGGTCGGGTTCTAAATGAGGTGGCCATGGTGAGGGTCAGGTCCTAAATGTGGTGGCCATGGTGAGGATCGAGTCCTAAAGGAGGTGACCACGGTGAGGGTCGGGGTCTAAATGAGGTGGCCCTGGTGAGGGTCGGGTTCTAAATGAGGTGGCCCTGGTGAGGGTAGTGTTATCAATGAGGTGGCCCTGGTGAGGATCGGGTCCAAAATGAGGTGGCCATGGTGAGGATCGAGTCCTAATTGATGTGGCCCTGGTGAGGATCGAGTCCTAAATGAGGTGGCCCTGGTGAGGGTCAGGTCCTAAATGAGGCAGCCATGGTGAGGATCCGGTTCTAAATGAGGTGGCCATGGTGAGGATCAAGTCCTAAAAGAGGTGGCCCTGTTGAGGATCGGGTTCTAAATGAGGTGGCCCTGGTGAGGATCGAGTCCTGAATGTCGTGGCCATTCTGAGGTTTGGGTCCTATATGAGCTGTCCATGGAGAGGGTCGGGTCCTGAATGTGGTGGCCAAGGTTAGGGTCGGGTACTAAATGAGGTTGCCCTGGTGAGGGTCAGGTCCTGAATGAGGTGGCCATTGTGAGTGTCGGGTTCTAAATGAGGTGGCCCTGGTGAGGGTTGGGTTCTAAATGAGGTGGCCATGCTGAGGGTCGGGTCCTAAATGATGCGGCCCTTGTGAGGGTCAGGTCCTAAATGAGGTGGCCCTGGTGAGAGTCGTGTCCTAAATGAGGTGACCATGGTGAGGGTTGGGTCCTAAATGAGGTGGCCATGGTGACGGTCAGGTCCTAAATGAGGTGGCCCTGGTGAGGGTCGGGTTCTAAATGAGGTGGCCATGGTGAGGGTCAGGTCCTAAATGAGGTGGCCCTGGTGAGAGTCGTGTCCTAAATGAGGTGACCATGGTGAGGGTTGGGTCCTAAATGAGGTGGCCATGGTGACGGTCAGGTCCTAAATGAGGTGGCCATGGTGAGGGTTGGGTCCTAAATGAGGTGGCCATGGTGAGGGTCAGGTTCTGAATGTGGCCATGGTGAGGGTCGGGTCCTAAATGAGGTGGCCCTGGTGAGGGTCGGGTTATAAATAAAGTGGCTCTGGTGAGGGTCGGGTTCTAAATGCGGTGGCCTTGGTGAGGGTCGGGTCCTAAATGAGGTGACACTGGTGAGGGTCGGGTCCTAAATGAGGTGGCCATGGTGAGGATCGGGTCCTAAATGAGGTGGCCATCATAAGGGTCGGGTTCTAAATGAGGTGGTCCTGGTGAGGGTCAGGTTCTAAATGAGGTGGTACTGGTGAGGTTCGGGTTCTAAATGAGGTGGCCATGGTGAGGGTCAGGTTCTAAATGAGGTGGTCCTGGTGCGGATCGAGTCCTAAATGAGTTGGCCATGGTGAGGATCGAGTCCTAAATGAGGTGGCCAAGGTGAGGGTCGGGTTCTAAATGAGGTGGCCATGGTGAGGGTTTGGTCCTAAATGAGGTGACACTGGTGAGGGTCGGGTCCTAAATGAGGTGGGCATGGTGAGGGTCGGGTCCTAAATGAGGTGGCCATGGTGAGGGTTGTGTTCTAAATGAGATGGCCATGGTGAGGGTCGGGTTTTAAATGAGGTGGCCCTGGTGAGGGTCGGGTCCTAAATGAGGTGGGCATGGTGAGGGTCGGGTCCTAAATGAGGTGGCCATGGTGAGGGTCGTGTTCTAAATGTGATGGCCATGGTGAGGGTCGGGTTCTAAATGTGGTGGCCTTGGTGAGGGTCGGGTTCTAAATAAGATGGCCCTGGTGAGGGTCGGGTCCTAAATGAAGTGGCCATGGTGAGGATCGAGTCATAAATGAGGTGGCCCCGGTGAGGATCGAGTCCTAAATGAGGTGGCCATGGTGAGGGTCAGGTTCTAAATGAGGTGGCCCTGGTGAGGATCGAGTCCTAAATGAGGTGGCCATAGTGAGGGTCGGGTTCTAAATGAGGTGGGCAGGGTGAGGGTCGGGTTCTAAATGAGGTGGCCCTGGTGAGGGTTGTGTCCTAAATGAGGTGGCCCTGGTGAGGATCGAGTTCTAAATGAGGAGGCCATGGTGAGGATCGAGTCATAAATGAGTTGGCCATGGTGAGGGTCGGGTCCTAAATGAGGTGGCCCTGGTGAGGATCGAGTACTAAATGAGGTGGCCATGGTGAGGGTCGGGTTCTAAATGAGGTGGCCATGGTGGGGATCGAGTCCTAAATGAGGTGGCCCCAGTGAGGGTCGGGTCCTAAATGAGGTGGCCATGGTGAGGGTCGGGTTCTAAATGAGATGGCCCTGGTGAGGGTCGGGTCCTAAATGAGGTGGCCCTGGTGAGGATCGAGTACTAAATGAGGTGGCCATGGTGAGGGTCGGGTTCTAAATGAGGTGGCCATGGTGAGGATCGAGTCCTAAATGAGGTGGCCATGGTGAGGATCGAGTCCTAAATGAGGTGGCCATGGTGAGGATCGAGTCCTAAATGAGATGGCCCTGGTGAGGGTCGGGTTCTAAATGCGGTGGCCCTGGTGAGGGTCAGGTTCTAAATGTGTTGGCCATGGTGAGGGTCGTATTCTAAATGAGGTGGCCATGGTGAGGATCGAGTCCTAAATGAGGTGGCCATGGTGAGGGTCGAGTCCTAAATGATGTGGCGCTGGTGAAGGTCGAGTTTAAAATGAGATGGCCCTGGTGAGGGTCGGGTCCTAAATGAGATGGCCCTGGTGAGGATCGATTCTTAAATGAGGTGGCACTGGTGAGGCTCGGGTCCTAAATGAGGTGGCCATGGTGAGGGTCGGGTTCTAAACGAGGTGGCCCTGGTGAGGGACGGGTCCTAAATGAGGCAGCCATGGTGAGGATCGGGTTCTAAATGAGGTGGCCATGGTGAGGATCGAGTCCTAAATGCGGTGGACCTGGTGAGGGTCGGGTCCTAAATGTGGCAGCCATGGTGATGGTCTGGTCCTAAATGAGGTGGCCATGGTGAGGGTCGGGTCCTGAATGAGGTGGCCATGGTGAGGGTCATATTTTAAATGAGGAGTCCCTGGTGAGGGTCGATTCCTAAATGAGGTGGCCATGTTGAGGGTCGGGTCCTAAATGAGGTGGCCCTGGTGAGGGTCGTATTTTAAATGAGGTGGACATGGTGAGGGTCGAGTCCTAAATGAGGTGGTCATGTTGAGGGTTGGGTCCTAAATGAGATGGCCATGGTGAGGGTCGGGTTCTAAATGAGGTGGCCCTGGTGAGGGTCGGGTTCTAAATGAGGTGGCCCTGGTGAGGATCGAGTCCTAAATGAGGTGGCCATGGTGAGCGGTGGGTCCTAAATGAGATGGCCCTGGTGAATGTCGGGTCTTAAATCAGGTAGCCATGGTGAGGGTCGGGTTCTAAATGAGATGGCCCTGGTGAGGGTCGGGTCCTAAATGAGTCGGCCATGGTGAGGATCGAGTCCTAAATGAGGTGGCTCAGGTGAGGGTCGGGTCCTAATTGAGGAGGACATGGTGAGTGTCGGGTCCTAAATGAGGTGGCCATGGTGAGGGTCGGGTTCTAAATGAGGTGGCCATGGTGAGGATCGAGTCCTAAATGCGGTGGCCCTGGTGAGGGTCGGGTCCTAAATGTGGCAGCCATGGTGATTGTCTGGTCCTAAATGAGGTGGCCATGGTGAGGATCGGGTCCTAAATGAGGTGGCCATCATAAGGGTCGGGTTCTAAATGAGGTGGTCCTGGTGAGGGTCAGGTTCTAAATGAGGTGGTACTGGTGAGGTTCGGGTTCTAAATGAGGTGGCCATGGTGAGGGTCAGGTTCTAAATGAGGTGGTCCTGGTGCGGATCGAGTCCTAAATGAGTTGGCCATGGTGAGGATCGAGTCCTAAATGAGGTGGCCAAGGTGAGGGTCGGGTTCTAAATGAGGTGGCCATGGTGAGGGTTTGGTCCTAAATGAGGTGACACTGGTGAGGGTCGGGTCCTAAATGAGGTGGGCATGGTGAGGGTCGGGTCCTAAATGAGGTGGCCATGGTGAGGGTTGTGTTCTAAATGAGATGGCCATGGTGAGGGTCGGGTTTTAAATGAGGTGGCCCTGGTGAGGGTCGGGTCCTAAATGAGGTGGGCATGGTGAGGGTCGGGTCCTAAATGAGGTGGCCATGGTGAGGGTCGTGTTCTAAATGTGATGGCCATGGTGAGGGTCGGGTTCTAAATGTGGTGGCCTTGGTGAGGGTCGGGTTCTAAATAAGATGGCCCTGGTGAGGGTCGGGTCCTAAATGAAGTGGCCATGGTGAGGATCGAGTCATAAATGAGGTGGCCCCGGTGAGGATCGAGTCCTAAATGAGGTGGCCATGGTGAGGGTCAGGTTCTAAATGAGGTGGCCCTGGTGAGGATCGAGTCCTAAATGAGGTGGCCATAGTGAGGGTCGGGTTCTAAATGAGGTGGGCAGGGTGAGGGTCGGGTTCTAAATGAGGTGGCCCTGGTGAGGGTTGTGTCCTAAATGAGGTGGCCCTGGTGAGGATCGAGTTCTAAATGAGGAGGCCATGGTGAGGATCGAGTCATAAATGAGTTGGCCATGGTGAGGGTCGGGTCCTAAATGAGGTGGCCCTGGTGAGGATCGAGTACTAAATGAGGTGGCCATGGTGAGGGTCGGGTTCTAAATGAGGTGGCCATGGTGGGGATCGAGTCCTAAATGAGGTGGCCCCAGTGAGGGTCGGGTCCTAAATGAGGTGGCCATGGTGAGGGTCGGGTCCTAAATGAGGTGGCCATGGTGAGGATCGAGTCCTAAATGAGGTGGCCATGGTGAGGATCGAGTCCTAAATGAGGTGGCCATGGTGAGGATCGAGTCCTAAATGAGATGGCCCTGGTGAGGGTCTGGTTCTAAATGCGGTGGCCCTGGTGAGGGATGGGTCTTAAATGAGTTGGCCCTGTTGAGGGTCAGGTTCTAAATGTGTTGGCCATGGTGAGGGTCGTATTCTAAATGAGGTGGCCATGGTGAGGATCGAGTCCTAAATGAGATGGCCCTGGTGAGGATCGAGTCTTAAATGAGGTGGCACTGGTGAGGCTCGGGTCCTAAATGAGATGGCCCTGGTGAGGATCGAGTCTTAAATGAGGTGGCACTGGTGAGGCTCGGGTCCTAAATGAGGTGGCCATGGTGAGGGTCGGGTTCTAAACGAGGTGGCCCTGGTGAGGGACGGGTCCTAAATGAGGCAGCCATGGTGAGGATCGAGTCCTAAATGCGGTGGCCCGGGTGAGGGTCGGGTCCTAAATGTGGCAGCCATGGTGATGGTCTGGTCCTAAATGAGGTGGCCATGGTGAGGGTCGGGTCCTGAATGAGGTGGCCATGGTGAGGGTCATATTTTAAATGAGGAGGCCCTGGTGAGGGTCGATTCCTAAATGAGGTGGCCATGTTGAGGGTCGGGTCCTAAATGAGGTGGCCCTGGTGAGGGTCGTATTTTAAATGAGGTGGACATGGTGAGGGTCGAGTCCTAAATGAGGTGGTCATGTTGAGGGTTGGGTCCTAAATGAGATGGCCATGGTGAGGGTCGGGTTCTAAATGAGGTGGCCCTGGTGAGGGTCGGGTTCTAAATGAGGTGGCCCTGGTGAGGATCGAGTCCTAAATGAGGTGGCCATGGTGAGGGGTGGGTCCTAAATGAGATGGCCCTGGTGAATGTCGGGTCTTAAATCAGGTAGCCATGGTGAGGGTCGGGTTCTAAATGAGATGGCCCTGGTGAGGGTCGGGTCCTAAATGAGGTGGCCATGGTGAGGATCGAGTCCTAAGTGAGGTGGCCCAGGTGAGGGTCGGGTCCTAATTGAGGTGGGCATGGTGAGTGTCGGGTCCTAAATGAGGTGGCCATGGTGAAGGTCGTGTTCTAAATGAGATGGCCATGGTGAGGGTCGGGTTCTAAATGTGGTGGCCTTGGTGAGGGTCGGGTCCTAAATGTGGCAGCCATGGTGAGGATCGGGTTCTAAATGAGGTGGCCATGGTGAGGATCGAGTCCTAAATGAGGTGGCCATGGTGAGGGTCGGGTCCTAAATGAGGTGGCCCTGGTGAGGGTCGGATCCTGAATGAGGTGGCCATGGTGAGGGTCGTGTTTTAAATGAGGTGGCCCTGGTGAGGGTCGATTCTAAAATGAGGTGGTCATGTTGAGGGTTGGGTCCTAATTGAGGTCGCCATGGTGAGGGTTGGGTCCTAAATGAGGTGGCCATGGTGAGGGTTGGGTTCTAAATGAGGTGGCCCTGGTGAGGATCGAGTCCTAAATGAGGTGGCCATTGTGAGGGTCGGGTCTTAAATGAGGTGGCCATGGTGAGGATCAAGTCCTAAATGAGGTGGCCCCGGTGAGGGTCGGGTCCTAAATGAGGTGGCCATGGTGAGGATCGAGTCCTAAATGAGTTGGCCATGGTGAGGATCGAGTTCTAAATGAGATGGCCCTGGTGAGGGTCGGGTTCTAAATGTGTTGGCAATGGTGAGGGTCGTATTCTAAATGAGGTGGCCATGGTGAGGGTTGGGTACTAAATGAGGTGGCCCTGGTGAGGATCGAGTTCTAAATGAGGTGGCCATGGTGAGGGTCGGGTCCTAAATCAGGTGGCCCTGGTGAGGATTGAGTCCTAAATGAGTTGGCCATGGTTGGGGTCGGGTCCTAAATGAGGTGGCCCTGGTGAGGATCGATTCCTAAATGAGGTGGCCATGGTGAGGGTCGGGTCTTAAATGAGGTGGCATTGGTGAGGGTCGGGTCTTAAATGAGGTGGCATTGGTGAGGATCGAGTCCTAAATGAGGTGGCCATGGTGAGTGTCGGGTTCTAAATAAGATGGCCCTGGTGAGGGTCGGGTCCTAAATGAGGTGGCCATGGTGAGGATCGAGTCCTAAATGAGTTGGCCATGGTGAGGATCGAGTCCTAAATGAGATGGCCCTGGTGAGGGTCGGGTTCTACATGTGTTGGCCATGGTGAGGGTCGTATTCTAAATGAGGTGGCCCTGGTGAGGATCGAGTCTTAAATGAGGTGGCCATGGTGAGGGTCAGGTTCTAAATGAGGTGGCCCTGGTGAGGATCGAGTCCTAAATGAGGTGGCCCCGGTGAGGGTCGGGTCCTAAATGAGGTGGCAATGGTGAGGATCGAGTCCTAAATGAGTTGGCCATGGTGAGGATCGAGTCCTAAATGAGATGGCCCTGGTGAGGGTCGGGTTCTACATGTGTTGGCCATGGTGAGGGTCGTATTCTAAATGAGGTGGCCATGGTGAGGATCGAGTCCTAAATGAGGTGGCCATGGTGAGGGTCAGGTTCTAAATGAGGTGGCCCTGGTGAGGATCGAGTCCTAAATGAGGTGGCCATAGTGAGGGTCGGGTTCTAAATGAGGTGGGCATGGTGAGGGTCGGGTTCTAAATGAGGTGGCCCTGGTGAGGGTTGTGTCCTAAATGAGGTGGCCATGGTGAGGATCGAGTCATAAATGAGGTGGCCATGGTGAGGGTCGGGTTCTAAATGAGATGGCCCTGGTGAGGGTCGGGTCCTAAATGAGGTGGCCCTGGTGAGGATCGAGTACTAAATGAGGTGGCCATGGTGAGGGTCGGGTTCTAAATGAGGTGGCCATGGTGAGGATCGAGTCCTAAATGAGGTGGCCATGGTGAGGATCGAGTCCTAAATGAGGTGGCCATGGTGAGGATCGAGTCCTAAATGAGATGGCCCTGGTGAGGGTCGGGTTCTAAATGCGGTGGCCCTGGTGAGGGTCAGGTTCTAAATGTGTTGGCCATGGTGAGGGTCGTATTCTAAATGAGGTGGCCATGGTGAGGATCGAGTCCTAAATGAGGTGGCCATGGTGAGGGTCGAGTCCTAAATGATGTGGCGCTGGTGAAGGTCGAGTTTAAAATGAGATGGCCCTGGTGAGGGTCGGGTCCTAAATGAGATGGCCCTGGTGAGGATCGATTCTTAAATGAGGTGGCACTGGTGAGGCTCGGGTCCTAAATGAGGTGGCCATGGTGAGGGTCGGGTTCTAAACGAGGTGGCCCTGGTGAGGGACGGGTCCTAAATGAGGCAGCCATGGTGAGGATCGGGTTCTAAATGAGGTGGCCATGGTGAGGATCGAGTCCTAAATGCGGTGGACCTGGTGAGGGTCGGGTCCTAAATGTGGCAGCCATGGTGATGGTCTGGTCCTAAATGAGGTGGCCATGGTGAGGGTCGGGTCCTGAATGAGGTGGCCATGGTGAGGGTCATATTTTAAATGAGGAGTCCCTGGTGAGGGTCGATTCCTAAATGAGGTGGCCATGTTGAGGGTCGGGTCCTAAATGAGGTGGCCCTGGTGAGGGTCGTATTTTAAATGAGGTGGACATGGTGAGGGTCGAGTCCTAAATGAGGTGGTCATGTTGAGGGTTGGGTCCTAAATGAGATGGCCATGGTGAGGGTCGGGTTCTAAATGAGGTGGCCCTGGTGAGGGTCGGGTTCTAAATGAGGTGGCCCTGGTGAGGATCGAGTCCTAAATGAGGTGGCCATGGTGAGCGGTGGGTCCTAAATGAGATGGCCCTGGTGAATGTCGGGTCTTAAATCAGGTAGCCATGGTGAGGGTCGGGTTCTAAATGAGATGGCCCTGGTGAGGGTCGGGTCCTAAATGAGTCGGCCATGGTGAGGATCGAGTCCTAAATGAGGTGGCTCAGGTGAGGGTCGGGTCCTAATTGAGGAGGACATGGTGAGTGTCGGGTCCTAAATGAGGTGGCCATGGTGAGGGTCGGGTTCTAAATGAGGTGGCCATGGTGAGGATCGAGTCCTAAATGCGGTGGCCCTGGTGAGGGTCGGGTCCTAAATGTGGCAGCCATGGTGATTGTCTGGTCCTAAATGAGGTGGCCATGGTGAGGGTCGGGTCCTGAATGAGGTGGCCATGGTGAGGGTCGGTTCCTGAATGAGGTGGCCATGGTGAGGGTCATATTTTAAATGAGGAGGCCCTGGTGAGGGTCGATTCCTAAATGAGGTGGCCATGTTGAGGGTCGGGTCCTAAATGAGGTGGCCCTGGTGAGGGTCGTATTTTAAATGAGGTGGACATGGTGAGGGTCGAGTCCTAAATGAGGTGGTCATGTTGAGGGTTGGGTCCTAAATGAGATGGCCATGGTGAGGGTCGGGTTCTAAATGAGGTGGCCCTGGTGAGGGTCGGGTTCTAAATGAGGTGGCCCTGGTGAGGATCGAGTCCTAAATGAGGTGGCCATGGTGAGCGGTGGGTCCTAAATGAGATGGCCCTGGTGAATGTCGGGTCTTAAATCAGGTAGCCATGGTGAGGGTCGGGTTCTAAATGAGATGGCCCTGGTGAGGGTCGGGTCCTAAATGAGGCGGCCATGGTGAGGATCGAGTCCTAAATGAGGTGGCTCAGGTGAGGGTCGGGTCCTAATTGAGGTGGGCATGGTGAGTGTCGGGTCCTAAATGAGGTGGCCATGGTGAGGGTCGTGTTCTAAATGAGATGGCCATGGTGAGGGTCGGGTTCTAAATGTGGTGGCCTTGGTGAGGGTCGGGTCCTAAATGTGGCAGCCATGGTGAGGATCGGGTTCTAAATGAGGTGGCCATGGTGAGGATCGAGTCCTAAATGAGGTGGCCATGGCGACGGTCGGGTCCTAAATGAGGTTGCCCTGGTGAGGGTCGGATCCTGAATGAGGTGGCCATGGTGAGGGTCGTGTTTTAAATGAGGTGGCCCTGGTGAGGGTCGATTCTAAAATGAGGTGGTCATGTTGAGGGTTGGGTCCTAATTGAGGTCGCCATGGTGAGGGTTGGGTCCTAAATGAGGTGGCCATGGTGAGGGTTGGGTTCTAAATGAGGTGGCCCTGGTGAGGATCGAGTCCTAAATGAGGTGGCTATTGTGAGGGTCGGGTCTTAAATGAGGTGGCCATGGTGAGGATCGAGTCCTAAATGAGGTGGCCATGGTGAGGGTTGGGTTCTAAATAAGATGGCCCTGGTGAGGGTCGGATCCTAAATGAGGTGGCCATGGTGAGGATCAAGTCCTAAATGAGGTGGCCCCGGTGAGGGTCGGGTCCTAAATGAGGTGGCCATGGTGAGGATCGAGTCCTAAATGAGTTGGCCATGGTGAGGATCGAGTTCTAAAGGAGATGGCCCTGGTGAGGGTCGGGTTCTAAATGAGATGGCCCTGGTGACGGTCGGGTTCTAAATGTGTTGGCAATGGTGAGGGTCGTATTCTAAATGAGGTGGCCATGGTGAGGATCGAGTCCTAAATGAGGTGGCCATGGTGAGGATCGAGTCCTAAATGAGGTGGCCATGGTGAGGGTCGGGTTCTAAATGAGATGGCCCTGGTGAGGGTCGGGTCCTAAATGAGGCGGCCATGGTGACGGTCGGGTTCTAAATGTGTTGGCAATGGTGAGGGTCGTATTCTAAATGAGGTGGCCATGGTGAGGATCGAGTCCTAAATGAGGTGGCCATGGTGAGGGTCGGGTTCTAAATGAGATGGCCCTGGTGAGGGTCGGGTCCTAAATGAGGCGGCCATGGTGAGGGTTGGGTCCTAAATGAGTTGGCCCTGGTGAAGGTCGGGTCTTAAATGAGATGGCCATGGTGAGGATCGAGTCCTAAATGAGGTGGCCATGGTGAGGGTCGGTTTCTAAATGAGATGGCCCTGGTGAGGGTCGGGTCCTAAATGTGGTGGCCATGGTGGGGATCGAGTCCTAAATGAGGTGGCCCCGGTGAGGGTCGGTTCGTAAATGTGGTGGCCATGGTGAGGATCAAGTCCTAAATGAGGTGGCCATGGTGAGGATCGAGTCCTAAATGAGATGGCCCTGGTGAGGGTCGGGTTCTAAATGCGGTGGCCCTGGTGAGGGTTGGGTCTTAAATGAGTTGGCCCTGATGAGGTTCGGGTTCTAAATGTGTTGGCCATGGTGAGGGTCGTATTCTAAATGAGTTGGTCATGTTAAGTGTTGTGTCCTAAATGAGGTGGCCATGCTGAGGTCGGGTCCTAAATGAGGTGTCCCTGGTGAGGGTTAGGTCCTAAATGAGATGGCCCTGGTCAAGGTCGGGTCTTAAATGAGATGGCCATGGTGAGGATCGAGTCCTAAATAAGGTGGCCATGGTGAGGGTCGGGTTCTAAATGAGGTGGCCATGGTGAGGGTCAGGTCCTAAATGTGGTGGCCATGGTGAGGATCGAGTCCTAAAGGAGGTGACCCTGGTTAGGGTCGGTTTCTAAATGAGGTGGCCATGGTGAGGATCGCGTCCTAAAGGAGGTGACCAAGGTGAGGGTCGGGTTCTAAATGAGGTGGCCATGGTGAGGATCGCGTCCTAAAGGAGGTGACCACGGTGAGGGTCGGGTTCTAAATGATGCGGCCCTGGTGAGGGTCCGGTTCTAAATGAGGTGGCCATGGTGAGGATCGAGTCCTAAATGAGGTGGCCATGGTGAGGGTCGGGTTGTAAATGAGGTGGCCATGGTGAGGGTCGGGTTCTAAATGAGATGGCCCTGGTGAGGATCGAGTCCTAAATGAGGTGGCCATGGTGAGGGTCAGGTCTAAATGAGATGGCCCTGGTGAGGATCGGGTTCTAAATGTGTTGGCCATGGTGAGTGTTGTATTCTAAATGAGGTGGCCATGGTGAGGATCGAGTCCTAAATGAGGTGGCCATGGTGAGCGTCGGGTCCTAAATGAGGTGGCCCTGGTGAGGGTCGGATCCTGAATGAGGTGGTCATGGTGAGGGTCGTGTTTTAAATGAGGTGGCCCTGTTGAGGGTCGATTGCTAAATGAGGTGGCCATGGTGAGGGTCGGGTCCTAAATGAGGTGGCCCTGGTGAGGGTCGTATTTTAAATGAGGAGGCCATGGTGAGGGTCGAGTCCTAAATGAGGTGGACATGTTGAGGGTTGGGTCCTAAATGAGGTCGCCATGGTGAGGGTTGGGTCCTAAATGAGGTGGCCCTGGTGAGGATCGAGTTCTAAATGTGGTGGCCATGGTGAGGGTCGGGTCCTAAATCAGGTGGCCCAGGTGAGGATCGAGTCCTAAATGCGGTGGCCATGGTTGGGGTCGGGTCCTAAATGAGGTGGCCCTGGTGAGGATCGATTCCTAAATGAGGTGACCATGGTGAGGGTTAGGTCCTAACTGAGATGGCCATGGTGAGGGTCGGGTCTTAAATGAGGTGGCCATGGTGAGGATCGAGTCCTAAATGAGGTGGCCATGGTGAGGGTCGGGTTCTAAATAAGATGGCCCTGGTGAGGGTCGGTTCCTAAATGAGGTGGCCCTGGTGAGGATCGAGTCCTAAATGAGGTGGCCGCGGTGAGGGTCGGGTCCTAAATGAGGTGGCCATGGTGAGGATTGTGTCCTAAATGAGTTGGCCATGGTGAGGATCGAGTCCTAAATAAGATGGCCCTGGTGAGGGTCGGGTTCTAAATAAGATGGCCCTGGTGAGGGTCGGGTCCTAAATGAGGTGGCCATGGTGAGGATCGAGTCCTAAATGAGGTGGCCCCGGTGAGGGTCGGGTCCTAAATGAGGTGGCAATGGTGAGGATCGAGTCCTAAATGAGTTGGCCATGGTGAGGATCGAGTCCTAAATGAGATGGCCCTGGTGAGGGTCGGGTCCTAAATGAGGTGGCCATCGTGAGGGTCGGTTTCTAAATGAGATGGCGCTGGTGAGGGTCGGGTCCTAAATGAGCTGGCCCTGGTGAGGGTCGGGTCCTGAATGAGGTGGCCATGGTGAGGGTCGTGTTTTAAATGAGGTGGCCCTGGTGAGGGTCGATTCCTAAATGAGGTGGCCATGGTGAGGGTCGGGTCCTAAATGAGGTGGCCATGGTGAGGGTCGTATTTTAAATGAGGCGGCCATGGTGAGGGTCGAGTCCTAAATGAGCTGGTCATGTTGAGGTTTGGGTCCTAAATGAGGTCGCCATGGTGAGGGTTGGGTACTAAATGAGGTGGCACTGGTGAGGATCGAGTTTTAAATGAGGTGGCCCTGGTGAGGATCGAGTTCTAAATGAGGTGGCCATGGTGAGGGTCGGGTCCTAAATCAGGTGGCCCTGGTGAGGATCGAGTCCTAAATGAGTTGGCCATGGTTGGGGTCGGGTCCTAAATGAGGTGGCCCTGGTGAGGATCGATTCCTAAATGAGGTGGCCATGGTGAGGGTCGGGTCTTAAATGAGGTGGCCATGGTGAGGGTCGGGTCTTAAATGAGGTGGCCTTGGTGAGGATCGAGTCCTAAATGAGGTGGCCATGGTGAGGGTCGGGTTCTAAATAAGATGGCCCTGGTGAGGGTCGGGTCCTAAATGAGGTGGCCATGGTGAGGATCGAGTCCTAAATGAGGTGGCCCCGGTGAGGGTCGGGTCCTAAATGAGGTGGCAATGGTGAGGATCGAGTCCTAAATGAGTTGGCCATGGTGAGGATCGAGTCCTAAATGAGATGGCCCTGGTGAGGGTCGGGTTCTACATGTGTTGGCCATGGTGAGGGTCGTATTCTAAATGAGGTGGCCATGGTGAGGATCGAGTCCTAAATGAGGTGGCCATGGTGAGGGTCAGGTTCTAAATGAGGTGGCCCTGGTGAGGATCGAGTCCTAAATGAGGTGGCCATAGTGAGGGTCGGGTTCTAAATGAGGTGGGCATGGTGAGGGTCGGGTTCTAAATGAGGTGGCCCTGGTGAGGATCGAGTTCTAAATGAGGTGGCCATGGTGAGGATCGAGTCATAAATGAGGTGGCCATGGTGAGGGTCGGGTTCTAAATGAGATGGCCCTGGTGAGGGTCGGGTCCTAAATGAGGTGGCCCTGGTGAGGATCGAGTACTAAATGAGGTGGCCATGGTGAGGGTCGGGTTCTAAATGAGGTGGACATGGTGGGGATCGAGTCCTAAATGAGGTGGCCCCAGTTAGGGTCGGGTCCTAAATGAGGTGGCCATGGTGAGGGTCGGGTCCTAAATGAGGTGGCCATGGTGAGGATCGAGTCCTAAATGAGGTGGCCATGGTGAGGATCGAGTCCTAAATGAGGTGGCCATGGTGAGGATCGAGTCCTAAATGAGATGGCCCTGGTGAGGGTCGGGTTCTAAATGCGGTGGCCCTGGTGAGGGATGGGTCTTAAATGAGTTGGCCCTGGTGAGGGTCAGGTTCTAAATGTGTTGGCCATGGTGAGGGTCGTATTCTAAATGAGGTGGCCATGGTGAGGATCGAGTCCTAAATGAGGTGGCCATGGTGACGGTCGAGTCCTAAATGAGGTGGCGCTGGTGAAGGTCGTGTTTAAAATGAGATGGCCCTGGTGAGGATCGAGTCTTAAATGAGGTGGCACTGGTGAGGCTCGGGTCCTAAATGAGGTGGCCATGGTGAGGGTCGGGTTCTAAACGAGGTGGCCCTGGTGAGGGACGGGTCCTAAATGAGGCAGCCATGGTGAGGATCGGGTTTTAAATGAGGTGGCCCTGGTGAGGGTCGGGTCCTAAATGAGGTGGCCATGGTGAGGGTCGGGATCTAAATGAGGTGGCCATGGTGAGGGTCAGGTCCTAAATGAGGTGGCCATGGTGAGGGTTGGGTTCTAAATGAGGTGGCCATGGTGAGGGTCAGGTCCTAAATGTGGTGACCATGGTGAGGATCGAGTCCTAAAGGAGGTGACCACGGTGAGGGTCGGGTTCTAAATGAGGCGGCTCTGGTGAGGGTCGGGTGCTAAATGAGGTGGCCCTGTAAGGGTCGTGTCCTCAATGTCGTGGCCATGGTGAGGATCGAGTCCTAAATGAGGTGGCCCATGTGAGGATCGGGTCCAAAATGAGAGGGCCGTAGTGAGGATCGAGTCCTAAAAGAGGTGGCCCTGATGAGGGTCGGGTCCTAAATGAGATGGCCCTGGTGAGGATCGAGTCCTAAATGTGGTGGCCATGGTGAGGATCGAGTCCTAAATGAGGTGGCCCTGGTGAGGGTCGGATTCTAAATGATGTGGCCCTGGTGAGGGTCGGGACCTAAATGAGGTGGCCCTGGTGAGGGTCGGGTTCTAAATGAAGTGGCCATGGTGAAGGTCGGGTTCTAAATGAGGTGGCCATGGTGAGGGTTGGGTTCCAAATGAGGTGGCCATGGTGAGGGTCAGGTCCTAAATGTGGTGGCCATGGTGAGGATCGAGTCCTAAAGGAGGTGACCACGGTGAGGGTCGGGGTCTAAATGAGGTGGCCCTGGTGAGGGTCGGGTTCTAAATGAGATGGCCCTGGTGAGGATCGGGTCCAAAATGAGGCGGCCATGGTGAGGATCGAGTCCTAATTGATGTGGCCCTGGTGAGGATCGAGTCCTAAATGAGGTGGCCCTGGTGAGGGTCAGGTCCTAAATGAGGCAGCCATGGTGAGGATCCGGTTCTAAATGAGGTGGCCATGGTGAGGATCAAGTCCTAAAAGAGGTGGCCCTGTTAAGATTCGATTCCTAAATGAAGTGGCCATGGTGAGGGCCAAGTCCTAAATGAGGTGGCCCTGTTGAGGATCGGGTTCTAAATGAGGTGGCCATGGTGAGGATCGAGTCCTGAATGTCGTGGCCATTGTGAGGTTTGGGTCCTATATGAGCTGTCCATGGAGAGGGTCGGGTCCTGAATGTGGTGGCCAAGGTTAGGGTCGGGTACTAAATGAGGTTGCCCTGGTGAGGGTCAGGTCCTGAATGAGGTGGCCATTGTGAGGGTCGGGTTCTAAATGAGGTGGCCCTGGTGAGGGTTGGGTTCTAAATGAGGTGGCCATGGTGAGGGTCGGGTCGTAAATGATGCGGCCCTTGTGAGGGTCAGGTCCTAAATGAGGTGGCCCTGGTGAGAGTCGTGTCCTAAATGAGGTGACCATGGTGAGGGTTGGGTCCTAAATGAGGTGGCCATGGTGACGGTCAGGTCCTAAATGAGGTGGCCCTGGTGAGGGTCGGATTCTAAATGAGGTGGCCATGGTGAGGATCAATTCCTAAATGAGTTGGCCATGGTGAGGGTTGGGTTCTAAATGCGGTGGCCATGGTGAGGATCAATTCCTAAATGAGTTGGCCATGGTGAGGGTCGGGTCCTAAATGAGGTGGCCATGGTGAGGGTCAGGTTCTGAATGTGGCCATGGTGAGGGTCGGGTCCTAAATGAGGTGGCCCTGGTGAGGGTCGGGTCCTAAATGAGGTGGCCCTGGTGAGGGTCGGGTTATAAATAAAGTGGCTCTGGTGAGGGTCGGGTTTTAAATGCGGTGGCCTTGGTGAGGGTCGGGTTCTAAATGAGTTGGTCCTGGTGAGGGTCGGGTCCTAAATGAGGTGGCCATTGTGAGGGTCGGGTTCTAAATGAGGTGGCCATTGTGAGGGTCGGGTTCTAAATGAGGTGGCCCTGGTGAGGGTCGGGTCCTAAATGAGGTGGCCAAGGTGAGGGTCGGGTCTTAAATGAGGTTGCCATGGTGAGGGTTGGGTCCTAAATGTGGTGGCCATGCTGAGGGTCGGGTTCTAAATGAGGTGGCCATGGTGAGGGTCAGGTCCTAAATGAGGTGGCCAAGGTTAGGGTCGGGTTCTAAATGAGGTGGCCCTGGTGAGGGTTGGGTTCTAAATGAGGTGGCCATGGTGAGGGTCGGGTTTTAAATGCGGTGGCCTTGGTGAGGGTCGGGTTCTAAATGAGTTGGTCCTGGTGAGGGTCGGGTCCTAAATGAGGTGGCCATTGTGAGGGTCGGGTTCTAAATGAGGTGGCCATTGTGAGGGTCGGGTTCTAAATGAGGTGGCCCTGGTGAGGGTCGGGTCCTAAATGAGGTGGCCAAGGTGAGGGTCGGGTCTTAAATGAGGTTGCCATGGTGAGGGTTGGGTCCTAAATGTGGTGGCCATGCTGAGGGTCGGGTTCTAAATGAGGTGGCCATGGTGAGGGTCAGGTCCTAAATGAGGTGGCCAAGGTTAGGGTCGGGTACTAAATGAGGTTGCCCTGGTGAGGGTCAGGTCCTGAATGAGGTGGCCATTGTGAGGGTCGGGTTCTAAATGAGGTGGCCCTGGTGAGGGTTGGGTTCTAAATGAGGTGGCCATGGTGAGGGTCGGGTCCTAAATGATGCGGCCCTTGTGAGGATCAGGTCCTAAATGAGGTGGCCCTGGTGAGAGTCGTGTCCTAAATGAGGTGACCATGGTGAGGGTTGGGTCCTAAATGAGGTGGCCATGGTGACGGTCAGGTCCTAAATGAGGTGGCCCTGGTGAGGGTCAGGTTCTGAATGTGGCCATGGTGAGGGTCGGGTCCTAAATGAGGTGGCCCTGGTGAGGGTCGGGTCCTAAATGAGGTGGCCCTGGTGAGGGTCGGGTTATAAATAAAGTGGCTCTGGTGAGGGTCGGGTTCTAAATGCGGTGGCCTTGGTGAGGGTCGGGTCCTAAATGAGGTGACACTGGTGAGGGTCGGGTCCTAAATGAGGTGGCCACGGTTAGGATCGAGTCCTAAAGGAGATGACCACGGTGAGGGTCGGGTTCTAAATGAGGTGGCTCTGGTGAGGGTCGGGTTCTAAATGAGGTGGCCCTGGTGAGGGTCGGGTCCTAAATGAGGTGGCCAAGGTGAGGATCGGGTCTTAAATGAGGTTGCCATGGTGAGGGTTGGGTCCTAAATGTGGTGGCCATGCTGAGGGTCGGGTTCTAAATGAGGTGGCCATGGTGAGGGTCAGGTCCTAAATGAGGTGGCCATGGTGAGGGTTGGGTCCTAAATGAGGTGGCCATGGTGACGGTCGGGTTCTAAATGAGTTGGCCATGGTGAGGATCGAGTTCTAAATGAGGTGGCCATGGTGAGGGTTGGGTTCTAAATGAGGTGGCCATGGTGAGGGTCAGGTCCTAAATGTGGTGGCCACGGTGAGGATCGAGTCCTAAAGGAGATGACCACGGTGAGGGTCGGGTTCTAAATGAGGTGGCTCTGGTGAGGGTCGGGTCCTAAATGAGGTGGCCCTCGTGAGGGTCGGGTCCTGAATGTGGTGGCCAAGGTGAAGGTCGGGTCTTACATGAGGTGGCCATGGTGAGGGTCGGGTTCTAAATGAGGTTGCCCTGGTGAGGGTCAGGTCCTGAATGAGGTGGCCATTGTGAGGGTCGGGTTCTAAATGAGGTGGCCATGGTGAGGGTCGGGTCCTAAATGATGCGGCCCTTGTGAGGGTCAGGTCCTAAATGAGGTGGCCCTGGTGAGGGTCGTGTCCTAATTGAGGTGGCCATGGTGAGGATCGGGTCCTAAATGAGGTGGCCATGGTGACGGTCAGGTCCTAAATGAGGTGGCCCTGGTGAGGGTCGAGTTCTAAATGAGGTGGCCATGGTGAGGATTAATTCCTAAATGAGTTGGCCATGGTGAGGGTCGGGTTCTAAATGCGGTGGCCATGTTGAGGATCAATTCCTAAATGAGTTGGCCATGGTGAGGGTCGGGTCCTAAATGAGGTGGCCATGGTGAGGGTCAGGTTCTGAATGTGGCCATGGTGAGGGTCGGGTCCTAAATGAGGTGGCCCTGGTGAGGGTCGGGTCCTAAATGAGGTGGCCCTGGTGAGGGTCGGGTTATAAATAAAGTGGCTCTGGTGAGGGTCGGGTTCTAAATGCGGTGGCCTTGGTGAGGGTCGGGTCCTAAATGAGGTGACACTGGTGAGGGTCGGGTCCTAAATGAGGTGGCCACGGTGAGGATCGAGTCCTAAAGGAGATGACCACGGTGAGGGTCGGGTTCTAAATGAGGTGGCTCTGGTGAGGGTCGGGTTCTAAATGAGGTGGCCCTGGTGAGGGTCGGGTCCTAAATGAGGTGGCCAAGGTGAGGATCGGGTCTTAAATGAGGTTGCCATGGTGAGGGTTGGGTCCTAAATGTGGTGGCCATGCTGAGGGTCGGGTTCTAAATGAGGTGGCCATGGTGAGGGTCAGGTCCTAAATGAGGTGGCCATGGTGAGGGTTGGGTCCTAAATGAGGTGGCCATGGTGACGGTCGGGTTCTAAATGAGTTGGCCATGGTGAGGATCGAGTTCTAAATGAGGTGGCCATGGTGAGGGTTGGGTTCTAAATGAGGTGGCCATGGTGAGGGTCAGGTCCTAAATGTGGTGGCCACGGTGAGGATCGAGTCCTAAAGGAGATGACCACGGTGAGGGTCGGGTTCTAAATGAGGTGGCTCTGGTGAGGGTCGGGTCCTAAATGAGGTGGCCCTCGTGAGGGTCGGGTCCTGAATGTGGTGGCCAAGGTGAAGGTCGGGTCTTACATGAGGTGGCCATGGTGAGGGTCGGGTTCTAAATGAGGTTGCCCTGGTGAGGGTCAGGTCCTGAATGAGGTGGCCATTGTGAGGGTCGGGTCCTAAATGAGGTGGCCCTGGTGAGGGTCGTGTCCTAATTGAGGTGGCCATGGTGAGGATCGGGTCCTAAATGATGTGGCTCTGGTGAGGGTCAGGTCCTAAATGAGGTCGCCATCGTGAGGGTCGGGTCCTAAATGAGGTGGCCATGGTGAGGGTCGGGTGCTAAATGAGGTGGCCATCGTGAGGGTCGGGTCCTAAATGAGGTGGCCCTGGTGAGGGTCGGGTCCTAAATGAGGTGGCCTGGTGAGGGTAGGGTTCTAAGTGAGGTGGCTTTGGTGAGGGTCGAGTTCTGAATGAGGTGGCCATGGTGAGGATCGACTCCTAAATGAGGTGGCCCTGGTGAGGGTCGTATTCTAAATGAGGTGGCCTTGGTGAGGGTCGGGTCCTGAATGTGGTGACCCTGGTGAGGGTCCGGATCTAAATGAGGTGGCCATGGTGAGGGTCGGGTCCTGAATGTGGTGGCCCTGGTGAGGGTCCGGTTCTAAATGAGGTGGCCTTGGTGAGGGTCGGTTCCTGAATGTGGTGGCCCTGGTGAGGGTCTGGTCCTAAATGTGGTGGCCCTGGTGAGGATCGAGTCCTAAATGAGGTGGCCCTGGTGAGGGTCAGGTCCTAAATGAGGTGGCCCTGTTAAGGATCGATTCCTAAATGAAGTGGCCATGGTGAGGATCGGGTTCTAAATGAGGTGGCCATGGTGAGGATCCAGTCCTAAATGAGGTGGCCCTGGTGAGGATCGAGTCCTGAATGTTGTGGCCATTGTGAGGGTTGGGTCCTAAATGTGGTGGCCAAGGTGAAGGTCGGGTCTTAAATGAGGTGGCCTTTATGAGGGTCGGGTTCTAAATAAGGTGGCCCTGGTGAGGGTCGGGTTCTAAATGAGGTGGCCATGGTGAGGGTCGGGTCCTAAATGATGCAGCCCTTGTGAGGGTCGGGTCCTAATTGAGGTGGCCATGGTGAGGATCGGGTCCTAAATGATGTGGCCATGGTGAGGGTCGTGTCCTAAATGAGGTGGCCATGGTGAGGGTCGTGTCCTAAATGAGTTGGCCATGGTGAGGATCGGGTCCTAAATGATGTGGCCATGGTGAGGATCGTGTCCTAAATGAGGTGGCCATGGTGAGGGTCGGGTTCTAAATGAGGTGGCCCTGGTGAGGGTCGGGTCCTAAATGAGGTGGCCATGTTGAGGGTCGGGTTCTAAATGAGGTGGCCCTGGTGAGGGTCGGGTCCTAAATGAGGTGGCCATGGTGAGGGTCGGGTCATAAATGAGGTGGCCCTGGTGAGGGTCGGGTCCTAAATGAGGTGGCCGTGGTGAGGGTAGGGTTCTAAGTGACGTGGCCTTGGTGAGGGTCGGGTTCTGAATGAGGTGACCATGGTGAGGATCGACTCCTAAATGAAGTGGCCCTGGTGAGGGTCGGATTCTAAATGAGGTGGCCTTGGTGAGGGTCTGGTCCTAACTGAGGTGGCCCTGGTGAGTGTCGGGTTCTGAATGAGGTGGCCCTGGTGAGGGTCGGGTCCTAAATGAGGTGGCCATGGTGAGGGTCGGGATCTAAATGAGGTGGCCATGGTGAAGGTCGGGTTCTAAATGAGGTGGCCATGGTGAGGGTCAGGTCCTAAATGTGGTGGCCATGGTGAGGATCGAGTCCTAAAGGAGGTGACCACGGTGAGGGTCGGGTTCTAAATGAGGCGGCTCTGGTGAGGGTCGGGTGCTAAATGAGGTGGCCCTGTAAGGGTCGTGTCCTCAATGTCGTGGCCATGGTGAGGATCGAGTCCTAAATGAGTTGGCCCATGTGAGGATCGGGTCCAAAATGAGAGGGCCGTAGTGAGGATCGAGTCCTAAAAGTGGTGGCCCTGATGAGGGTCGGGTCCTAAATGAGATGGCCCTGGTGAGGATCGAGTCCTAAATGTGGTGGCCATGGTGAGGATCGAGTCCTAAATGAGGTGGCCCTGGTGAGGGTCGGATTCTAAATGATGTGGCCCTGGTGAGGGTCGGGTCCTAAATGAGGTGGCCCTGGTGAGGGTCGGGTTCTAAATGAAGTGGCCATGGTGAAGGTCGGGTTCTAAATGAGGTGGCCATGGTGAGGGTCAGGTCCTGAATGTGGTGGCCATGGTGAGGATCGAGTCCTAAAGGAGGTGACCACGGTGAGGGTCGGGGTCTAAATGAGGTGGCCCTGGTGAGGGTCGGGTTCTAAATGAGGTGGCCCTGGTGAGGGTCGGGTTCTAAATGAAGTGGCCATGGTGAAGGTCGGGTTCTAAATGAGGTGGCCATGGTGAGGGTCAGGTCCTAAATGTGGTGGCCATGGTGAGGATCGAGTCCTAAAGGAGGTGACCACAGTGAGGGTCGGGGTCTAAATGAGGTGGCCCTGGTGAGGGTCGGGTTCTAAATGAGGTGGCCCTGGTGAGGGTAGTGTTATCAATGAGGTGGCCCTGGTGAGGATCGTGTCCAAAATGAGGTGGCCATGGTGAGGATCGAGTCCTAATTGATGTGGCCCTGGTGAGGATCGAGTCCTAAATGAGGTGGCCCTGGTGAGGGTCAGGTCCTAAATGAGGCAGCCATGGTGAGGATCCGGTTCTAAATGAGGTGGCCATGGTGAGGATCAAGTCCTAAAAGAGGTGGCCCTGTTGAGGATCGGGTTCTAAATGAGGTGGCCCTGGTGAGGATCGAGTCCTGAATGTCGTGGCCATTGTGAGGTTTGGGTCCTATATGAGCTGTCCATGGAGAGGGTCGGGTCCTGAATGTGGTGGCCAAGGTTAGGGTCGGGTACTAAATGAGGTTGCCCTGGTGAGGGTCAGGTCCTGAATGAGGTGGCCATTGTGAGGGTCGGGTTCTAAATGAGGTGGCCCTGGTGAGGGTTGGGTTCTAAATGAGGTGGCCATGCTGAGGGTCGGGTCCTAAATGATGCGGCCCTTGTGAGGGTCAGGTCCTAAATGAGGTGGCCCTGGTGAGAGTCGTGTCCTAAATGAGGTGACCATGGTGAGGGTTGGGTCCTAAATGAGGTGGCCATGGTGACGGTCAGGTCCTAAATGAGGTGGCCCTGGTGAGGGTCGGGTTCTAAATGAGGTGGCCATGGTGAGGGTCAGGTCCTAAATGAGGTGGCCCTGGTGAGAGTCGTGTCCTAAATGAGGTGACCATGGTGAGGGTTGGGTCCTAAATGAGGTGGCCATGGTGACGGTCAGGTCCTAAATGAGGTGGCCATGGTGAGGGTTGGGTCCTAAATGAGGTGGCCATGGTGAGGGTCAGGTTCTGAATGTGGCCATGGTGAGGGTCGGGTCCTAAATGAGGTGGCCCTGGTGAGGGTCGGGTTATAAATAAAGTGGCTCTGGTGAGGGTCGGGTTCTAAATGCGGTGGCCTTGGTGAGGGTCGGGTCCTAAATGAGGTGACACTGGTGAGGGTCGGGTCCTAAATGAGGTGGCCATGGTGAGGATCGGGTCCTAAATGAGGTGGCCATCATAAGGGTTGGGTTCTAAATGAGGTGGTCCTGGTGAGGGTCAGGTTCTAAATGAGGTGGTCCTGGTGAGGTTCGGGTTCTAAATGAGGTGGCCATGGTGAGGGTCAGGTTCTAAATGAGGTGGCCATGGTGAGGGTCATATTTTAAATGAGGTGGACATGGTGAGGGTCGAGTCCTAAATGAGGTGGTCATGTTGAGGGTTGTGTCCTAAATGAGATGGCCATGGTGAGGGTCGAGTCCTAAATGAGGTGGCCATGGTGAGGGGTGGGTCCTAAATGAGATGGCCCTGGTGAATGTCGGGTCTTAAATCAGGTAGCCATGGTGAGGGTCGGGTTCTAAATGAGATGGCCCTGGTGAGGGTCGGGTCCTAAATGAGGTGGCCATGGTGAGGATCGAGTCCTAAGTGAGGTGGCCCAGGTGAGGGTCGGGTCCTAATTGAGGTGGGCATGGTGAGTGTCGGGTTCTAAATGCGGTGGCCTTGGTGAGGTTCGGGTCCTAAATGAGGTGACACTGGTGAGGGTCGGGTCCTAAATGAGGTGGCCATGGTGAGGATCCGGTCCTAAATGAGGTGGCCATCATAAGGGTCGGGTTCTAAATGAGTTGGTCCTGGTGAGGGTCGGGTCCTAAATGAGGTGGCCATTGTGAGGGTCGGGTTCTAAATGAGGTGGCCATTGTGAGGGTCGGGTTCTAAATGAGGTGGCCCTGGTGAGGGTCGGGTCCTAAATGAGGTGGCCAAGGTGAGGGTCGGGTTCTAAATGAGGTGGCCATGGTGAGGGTCAGGTCCTAAATGAGGTGGCCAAGGTTAGGGTCGGGTACTAAATGAGGTTGCCCTGGTGAGGGTCAGGTCCTGAATGAGGTGGCCATTGTGAGGGTCGGGTTCTAAATGAGGTGGCCCTGGTGAGGGTTGGGTTCTAAATGAGGTGGCCATGGTGAGGGTCGGGTCCTAAATGATGCGGCCCTTGTGAGGGTCAGGTCCTAAATGAGGTGGCCCTGGTGAGAGTCGTGTCCTAAATGAGGTGACCATGGTGAGGGTTGGGTCCTAAATGAGGTGGCCATGGTGACGGTCAGTCCTAAATGAGGTGGCCCTGGTGAGGGTTGAGTTCTAAATGAGGTGGCCATGGTGAGGATTAATTCCTAAATGAGTTGGCCATGGTGAGGGTCGGTTTCTAAATGCGGTGGTCATGGTGAGGATCAATTCCTAAATGAGTTGGCCATGGTGAGGGTCGGGTCCTAAATGAGGTGGCCATGGTGAGGGTCAGGTTCTGAATGTGGCCATGGTGAGGGTCGGGTCCTAAATGAGGTGGCCCTGGTGAGGGTCGGGTCCTAAATGAGGTGGCCCTGGTGAGGGTCGGGTTATAAATAAAGTGGCTCTGGTGAGGGTCGGGTTCTAAATGCGGTGGCCTTGGTGAGGGTCGGGTCCTAAATGAGGTGACACTGGTGAGGGTCGGGTCCTAAATGAGGTGGCCACGGTGAGGATCGAGTCCTAAAGGAGATGACCACGGTGAGGGTCGGGTTCTAAATGAGGTGGCTCTGGTGAGGGTCGGGTTCTAAATGAGGTGGCCCTGGTGAGGGTCGGGTCCTAAATGAGGTGGCCAAGGTGAGGATCGGGTCTTAAATGAGGTTGCCATGGTGAGGGTTGGGTCCTAAATGTGGTGGCCATGCTGAGGGTCGGGTTCTAAATGAGGTGGCCATGGTGAGGGTCAGGTCCTAAATGAGGTGGCCATGGTGAGGGTTGGGTCCTAAATGAGGTGGCCATGGTGACGGTCGGGTTCTAAATGAGTTGGCCATGGTGAGGATCGAGTTCTAAATGAGGTGGCCATGGTGAGGGTTGGGTTCTAAATGAGGTGGCCATGGTGAGGGTCAGGTCCTAAATGTGGTGGCCACGGTGAGGATCGAGTCCTAAAGGAGATGACCACGGTGAGGGTCGGGTTCTAAATGAGGTGGCTCTGGTGAGGGTCGGGTCCTAAATGAGGTGGCCCTCGTGAGGGTCGGGTCCTGAATGTGGTGGCCAAGGTGAAGGTCGGGTCTTCCATGAGGTGGCCATGGTGAGGGTCGGGTTCTAAATGAGGTTGCCCTGGTGAGGGTCAGGTCCTGAATGAGGTGGCCATTGTGAGGGTCGGGTTCTAAATGAGGTGGCCATGGTGAGGGTCGGGTCCTAAATGATGCGGCCCTTGTGAGGGTCAGGTCCTAAATGAGGTGGCCCTGGTGAGGGTCGTGTCCTAATTGAGGTGGCCATGGTGAGGATCGGGTCCTAAATGATGTGGCTCTGGTGAGGGTCGGGTCCTAAATGAGGTCGCCATCGTGAGGGTCGGGTCCTAAATGAGGTGGCCATGGTGAGGGTCGGGTGCTAAATGAGGTGGCCATCGTGAGGGTCGGGTCCTAAATGAGGTGGCCCTGGTGAGGGTCGGGTCCTAAATGAGGTGGCCTGGTGAGGGTAGGGTTCTAAGTGAGGTGGCTTTGGTGAGGGTCGAGTTCTGAATGAGGTGGCCATGGTGAGGATCGACTCCTAAATGAGGTGGCCCTGGTGAGGGTCGTATTCTAAATGAGGTGGCCTTGGTGAGGGTCGGGTCCTGAATGTGGAGACACTGGTGAGGGTCCGGATCTAAATGAGGTGGCCCTGGTGAGGGTCCGGTTCTAAATGAGGTGGCCTTGGTGAGGGTCGGTTCCTGAATGTGGTGGCCCTGGTGAGGGTCTGGTCCTAAATGTGGTGGCCCTGGTGAGGATCGAGTCCTAAATGAGGTGGCCCTGGTGAGGGTCAGGTCCTAAATGAGATGGCCCTGTTAAGGATCGATTCCTAAATGAAGTGGCCATGGTGAGGATCGGGTTCTAAATGAGGTGGCCATGGTGAGGATCCAGTCCTAAATGAGGTGGCCCTGGTGAGGATCGAGTCCTGAATGTTGTGGCCATTGTGAGGGTTGGGTCCTAAATGTGGTGGCCAAGGTGAAGGTCGGGTCTTAAATGAGGTGGCCATTATGAGGGTCGGGTTCTAAATAAGGTGGCCCTGGTGAGGGTCGGGTTCTAAATGAGGTGGCCATGGTGAGGGTCGGGTCCTAAATGATGCAGCCCTTGGGAGGGTCGGGTCCTAATTGAGGTGGCCATGGTGAGGATCGGGTCCTAAATGATGTGGCCATGGTGAGGGTCGTGTCCTAAATGAGGTGGCCATGGTGAGGGTCGTGTCCTAAATGAGTTGGCCATGGTGAGGATCGGGTCCTAAATGATGTGGCCATGGTGAGGGTCGTGTCCTAAATGAGGTGGCCATGGTGAGGGTCGGGTTCTAAATGAGGTGGCCCTGGTGAGGGTCGGGTCCTAAATGAGGTGGCCATGTTGAGGGTCGGGTTCTAAATGAGGTGGCCCTGGTGAGGGTCGGGTCCTAAATGAGGTGGCCATGGTGAGGGTCGGGTCATAAATGAGGTGGCCCTGGTGAGGGTCGGGTCCTAAATGAGGTGGCCGTGGTGAGGGTAGGGTTCTAAGTGACGTGGCCTTGGTGAGGGTCGGGTTCTGAATGAGGTGACCATGGTGAGGATCGACTCCTAAATGAAGTGGCCCTGGTGAGGGTCGGATTCTAAATGAGGTGGCCTTGGTGAGGGTCTGGTCCTAACTGAGGTGGCCCTGGTGAGTGTCGGGTTCTGAATGAGGTGGCCCTGGTGAGGGTCGGGTCCTAAATGAGGTGGCCATGGTGAGGGTCGGGATCTAAATGAGGTGGCCATGGTGAGGGTCAGGTCCTAAATGTGGTGGCCATGGTGAGGATCGAGTCCTAAATGAGGTGGCCATGGTGATGGTTGGGTTCTAAATGAGGTGGCCATGGTGAGGGTCAGGTCCTAAATGTGGTGGCCATGGTGAGGATCGAGTCCTAAATGAGGTGGCCATGGTGATGGTTGGGTTCTAAATGAGGTGGCCATGGTGAGGGTCAGGTCCTAAATGTGGTGGCCATGGTGATGATCGAGTCCTAAAGGAGGTGACCACGGTGAGGGTCGGGTTCTAAATGAGGCAGCTCTGGTGAGGGTCGGGTGCTAAATGAGGTGGCCCTGTAAGGGTCGTGTCCTCAATGTCGTGGCCATGGTGAGGATCGAGTCCTAAATGAGGTGGCCCATGTGAGGATCGGGTCCAAAATGAGAGGGCCGTAGTGAGGATCGAGTCCTAAAAGAGGTGGCCCTGATGAGGGTTGGGTCCTAAATGAGATGGCCCTGGTGAGGATCGAGTCCTAAATGTGGTGGCCATGGTGAGGATCGAGTCCTAAATGAGGTGGCCCTGGTGAGGGTCGGATTCTAAATGATGTGGCCCTGGTGAGGGTCGGGTCCTAAATGAGGTGGCCCTGGTGAGGGTCGGGTTCTAAATGAAGTGGCCATGGTGAAGGTCGGGTTCTAAATGAGGTGGCCATGGTGAGGGTCAGGTCCTAAATGTGGTGGCCATGGTGAGGATCGAGTCCTAAAGGAGGTGACCACGGTGAGGGTCGGGGTCTAAATGAGGTGGCCCTGGTGAGGGTCGGGTTCTAAATGAGGTGGCCCTGGTGAGGGTAGTGTTATCAATGAGGTGGCCCTGGTGAGGATCGGGTCCAAAATGAGGTGGCCATGGTGAGGATCGAGTCCTAATTGATGTGGCCCTGGTGAGGATCGAGTCCTAAATGAGGTGGCCCTGGTGAGGGTCAGGTCCTAAATGAGGCAGCCATGGTGAGGATCCGGTTCTAAATGAGGTGGCCATGGTGAGGATCAAGTCCTAAAAGAGGTGGCCCTGTTGAGGATCGGGTTCTAAATGAGGTGGCCCTGGTGAGGATCGAGTCCTGAATGTCGTGGCCATTGTGAGGTTTGGGTCCTATATGAGCTGTCCATGGAGAGGGTCGGGTCCTGAATGTGGTGGCCAAGGTTAGGGTCGGGTACTAAATGAGGTTGCCCTGGTGAGGGTCAGGTCCTGAATGAGGTGGCCATTGTGAGGGTCGGGTTCTAAATGAGGTGGCCCTGGTGAGGGTTGGGTTCTAAATGAGGTGGCCATGCTGAGGGTCGGGTCCTAAATGATGCGGCCCTTGTGAGGGTCAGGTCCTAAATGAGGTGGCCCTGGTGAGAGTCGTGTCCTAAATGAGGTGACCATGGTGAGGGTTGGGTCCTAAATGAGGTGGCCATGGTGACGGTCAGGTCCTAAATGAGGTGGCCCTGGTGAGGGTCGGGTTCTAAATGAGGTGGCCATGGTGAGGGTCAGGTCCTAAATGAGGTGGCCCTGGTGAGAGTCGTGTCCTAAATGAGGTGGCCCTGGTGAGGGTTGGGTCCTAAATGAGGTGGCCATGGTGACGGTCAGGTCCTAAATGAGGTGGCCATGGTGAGGTTTGGGTCCTAAATGAGGTGGCCATGGTGAGGGTCAGGTTCTGAATGTGGCCATGGTGAGGGTCGGGTCCTAAATGAGGTGGCCCTGGTGAGGGTCGGGTTATAAATAAAGTGGCTCTGGTGAGGGTCGGGTTCTAAATGCGGTGGCCTTGGTGAGGGTCGGGTCCTAAATGAGGTGACACTGGTGAGGGTCGGGTCCTAAATGAGGTGGCCATGGTGAGGATCGGGTACTAAATGAGGTGGCCATCATAAGGGTCGGGTTCTAAATGAGGTGGTCCTGGTGAGGGTCAGGTTCTAAATGAGGTGGTCCTGGTGAGGTTCGGGTTCTAAATGAGGTGGCCATGGTGAGGGTCAGGTTCTAAATGAGGTGGCCATGGTGAGGGTCATATTTTAAATGAGGTGGACATGGTGAGGGTCGAGTCCTAAATGAGGTGGTCATGTTGAGGGTTGGGTCCTAAATGAGATGGCCATGGTGAGGGTCGGGTTCTAAATGAGGTGGCCCTGGTGAGGGTCGGGTTCTAAATGAGGTGGCCCTGGTGAGGATCGAGTCCTAAATGAGGTGGCCATGGTGAGGGGTGGGTCCTAAATGAGATGGCCCTGGTGAATGTCGGGTCTTAAATCAGGTAGCCATGGTGAGGGTCGGGTTCTAAATGAGATGGCCCTGGTGAGGGTCGGGTCCTAAATGAGGTGGCCATGGTGAGGATCGAGTCCTAAGTGAGGTGGCCCAGGTGAGGGTCGGGTCCTAATTGAGGTGGGCATGGTGAGTGTCGGGTCCTAAATGAGGTGGCCATGGTGAAGGTCGTGTTCTAAATGAGATGGCCATGGTGAGGGTCGGGTTCTAAATGTGGTGGCCTTGGTGAGGGTCGGGTCCTAAATGTGGCAGCCATGGTGAGGATCGGGTTCTAAATGAGGTGGCCATGGTGAGGATCGAGTCCTAAATGAGGTGGCCATGGTGAGGGTCAGGTCCTAAATGAGGTGGCCCTGGTGAGGGTCGGATCCTGAATGAGGTGGCCATGGTGAGGGTCGTGTTTTAAATGAGGTGGCCCTGGTGAGGGTCGATTCTAAAATGAGGTGGTCATGTTGAGGGTTGGGTCCTAATTGAGGTCGCCATGGTGAGGGTTGGGTCCTAAATGAGGTGGCCATGGTGAGGGTTGTGTTCTAAATGAGGTGGCCCTGGTGAGGATCGAGTCCTAAATGAGGTGGCCATTGTGAGGGTCGGGTCTTAAATGAGGTGGCCATGGTGAGGATCAAGTCCTAAATGAGGTGGCCCCGGTGAGGGTCGGGTCCTAAATGAGGTGGCCATGGTGAGGATCGAGTCCTAAATGAGTTGGCCATGGTGAGGATCGAGTTCTAAATGAGATGGCCCTGGTGAGGGTCGGGTTCTAAATGTGTTGGCAATGGTGAGGGTCGTATTCTAAATGAGGTGGCCATGGTGAGGGTTGGGTACTAAATGAGGTGGCCCTGGTGAGGATCGAGTTCTAAATGAGGTGGCCATGGTGAGGGTCGGGTCCTAAATCAGGTGGCCCTGGTGAGGATTGAGTCCTAAATGAGTTGGCCATGGTTGGGGTCGGGTCCTAAATGAGGTGGCCCTGGTGAGGATCGATTCCTAAATGAGGTGGCCATGGTGAGGGTCGGGTCTTAAATGAGGTGGCATTGGTGAGGGTCGGGTCTTAAATGAGGTGGCCTTGGTGAGGATCGAGTCCTAAATGAGGTGGCCATGGTGAGGGTCGGGTTCTAAATAAGATGGCCCTGGTGAGGGTCGGGTTCTAAATGAGGTGGCCATGGTGAGGATCGAGTCCTAAATGAGTTGGCCATGGTGAGGATCGAGTCCTAAATGAGATGGCCCTGGTGAGGGTCGGGTTCTACATGTGTTGGCCATGGTGAGGGTCGTATTCTAAATGAGGTGGCCATGGTGAGGATCGAGTCCTAAATGAGGTGGCCATGGTGAGGGTCAGGTTCTAAATGAGGTGGCCCTGGTGAGGATCGAGTCCTAAATGAGGTGGCCCCGGTGAGGGTCGGGTCCTAAATGAGGTGGCAATGGTGAGGATCGAGTCCTAAATGAGTTGGCCATGGTGAGGATCGAGTCCTAAATGAGATGGCCCTGGTGAGGGTCGGGTTCTACATGTGTTGGCCATGGTGAGGGTCGTATTCTAAATGAGGTGGCCATGGTGAGGATCGAGTCCTAAATGAGGTGGCCATGGTGAGGGTCAGGTTCTAAATGAGGTGGCCCTGGTGAGGATCGAGTCCTAAATGAGGTGGCCATAGTGAGGGTCGGGTTCTAAATGAGGTGGGCATGGTGAGGGTCGGGTTCTAAATGAGGTGGCCCTGGTGAGGGTTGTGTCCTAAATGAGGTGGCCCTGGTGAGGATCGAGTTCTAAATGAGGTGGCCATGGTGAGGATCGAGTCATAAATGAGTTGGCCATGGTGAGGGTCGGGTTCTAAATGAGATGGCCCTGGTGAGGTTCGGGTCCTAAATGAAGTGGCCCTGGTGAGGATCGAGTACTAAATGAGGTGGCCATGGTGAGGGTCGGGTTCTAAATGAGGTGGCCATGGTGGGGATCGAGTCCTAAATGAGGTGGCCCCAGTGAGGGTCGGGTCCTAAATGAGGTGGCCATGGTGAGGGTCGGGTCCTAAATGAGGTGGTCATGGTGAGGATCGAGTCCTAAATGAGGTGGCCATGGTGAGGATCGAGTCCTAAATGAGGTGGCCATGGTGAGAATCGAGTCCTAAATGAGATGGCCCTGGTGAGGGTCGGGTTCTAAATGCGGTGGCCCTGGTGAGGGTCAGGTTCTAAATGTGTTGGCCATGGTGAGGGTCGTATTCTAAATGAGGTGGCCATGGTGAGGATCGAGTCCTAAATGAGGTGGCCATGGTGAGGGTCGAGTCCTAAATGAGGTGGCGCTGGTGAAGGTCGAGTTTAAAATGAGATGGCCCTGGTGAGGGTCGGGTCCTAAATGAGATGGCCCTGGTGAGGATCGATTCTTAAATGAGGTGGCACTGTTGAGGCTCGGGTCCTAAATGAGGTGGCCATGGTGAGGGTCGGGTTCTAAACGAGGTGGCCCTGGTGAGGGACGGGTCCTAAATGAGGCAGCCATGGTGAGGATCGGGTTCTAAATGAGGTGGCCATGGTGAGGATCGAGTCCTGAATGCGGTGGCCCTGGTGTGGGTCGGGTCCTAAATGTGGCAGCCATGGTGATGGTCTGGTCCTAAATGAGGTGGCCATGGTGAGGGTAGGGTCCTGAATGAGGTGGCCATGGTGAGGGTCATATTTTAAATGAGGAGTCCCTGGTGAGGGTCGATTCCTAAATGAGGTGGTCATGTTGAGGGTCGGGTCCTAAATGAGGTGGCCCTGGTGAGGGTCGTATTTTAAATGAGGTGGACATGGTGAGGGTCGAGTCCTAAATGAGGTGGTCATGTTGAGGGTTGGGTCCTAAATGAGATGGCCATGGTGAGTGTCGGGTTCTAAATGAGGTGGCCCTGGTGAGGGTCGGGTCCTAAATGAGGTGACACTGGTGAGGGTCGGGTCCTAAATGAGGTGGCCATGGTGAGGATCGGGTACTAAATGAGGTGGCCATCATAAGGGTCGGGTTCTAAATGAGGTGGTCCTGGTGAGGGTCAGGTTCTAAATGAGGTGGTCCTGGTGAGGTTCGGGTTCTAAATGAGGTGGCCATGGTGAGGGTCAGGTTCTAAATGAGGTGGCCATGGTGAGGGTCATATTTTAAATGAGGTGGACATGGTGAGGGTCGAGTCCTAAATGAGGTGGTCATGTTGAGGGTTGGGTCCTAAATGAGATGGCCATGGTGAGGGTCGGGTTCTAAATGAGGTGGCCCTGGTGAGGGTCGGGTTCTAAATGAGGTGGCCCTGGTGAGGATCGAGTCCTAAATGAGGTGGCCATGGTGAGGGGTGGGTCCTAAATGAGATGGCCCTGGTGAATGTCGGGTCTTAAATCAGGTAGCCATGGTGAGGGTCGGGTTCTAAATGAGATGGCCCTGGTGAGGGTCGGGTCCTAAATGAGGTGGCCATGGTGAGGATCGAGTCCTAAGTGAGGTGGCCCAGGTGAGGGTCGGGTCCTAATTGAGGTGGGCATGGTGAGTGTCGGGTCCTAAATGAGGTGGCCATGGTGAAGGTCGTGTTCTAAATGAGATGGCCATGGTGAGGGTCGGGTTCTAAATGTGGTGGCCTTGGTGAGGGTCGGGTCCTAAATGTGGCAGCCATGGTGAGGATCGGGTTCTAAATGAGGTGGCCATGGTGAGGATCGAGTCCTAAATGAGGTGGCCATGGTGAGGGTCAGGTCCTAAATGAGGTGGCCCTGGTGAGGGTCGGATCCTGAATGAGGTGGCCATGGTGAGGGTCGTGTTTTAAATGAGGTGGCCCTGGTGAGGGTCGATTCTAAAATGAGGTGGTCATGTTGAGGGTTGGGTCCTAATTGAGGTCGCCATGGTGAGGGTTGGGTCCTAAATGAGGTGGCCATGGTGAGGGTTGTGTTCTAAATGAGGTGGCCCTGGTGAGGATCGAGTCCTAAATGAGGTGGCCATTGTGAGGGTCGGGTCTTAAATGAGGTGGCCATGGTGAGGATCAAGTCCTAAATGAGGTGGCCCCGGTGAGGGTCGGGTCCTAAATGAGGTGGCCATGGTGAGGATCGAGTCCTAAATGAGTTGGCCATGGTGAGGATCGAGTTCTAAATGAGATGGCCCTGGTGAGGGTCGGGTTCTAAATGTGTTGGCAATGGTGAGGGTCGTATTCTAAATGAGGTGGCCATGGTGAGGGTTGGGTACTAAATGAGGTGGCCCTGGTGAGGATCGAGTTCTAAATGAGGTGGCCATGGTGAGGGTCGGGTCCTAAATCAGGTGGCCCTGGTGAGGATTGAGTCCTAAATGAGTTGGCCATGGTTGGGGTCGGGTCCTAAATGAGGTGGCCCTGGTGAGGATCGATTCCTAAATGAGGTGGCCATGGTGAGGGTCGGGTCTTAAATGAGGTGGCATTGGTGAGGGTCGGGTCTTAAATGAGGTGGCCTTGGTGAGGATCGAGTCCTAAATGAGGTGGCCATGGTGAGGGTCGGGTTCTAAATAAGATGGCCCTGGTGAGGGTCGGGTTCTAAATGAGGTGGCCATGGTGAGGATCGAGTCCTAAATGAGTTGGCCATGGTGAGGATCGAGTCCTAAATGAGATGGCCCTGGTGAGGGTCGGGTTCTACATGTGTTGGCCATGGTGAGGGTCGTATTCTAAATGAGGTGGCCATGGTGAGGATCGAGTCCTAAATGAGGTGGCCATGGTGAGGGTCAGGTTCTAAATGAGGTGGCCCTGGTGAGGATCGAGTCCTAAATGAGGTGGCCCCGGTGAGGGTCGGGTCCTAAATGAGGTGGCAATGGTGAGGATCGAGTCCTAAATGAGTTGGCCATGGTGAGGATCGAGTCCTAAATGAGATGGCCCTGGTGAGGGTCGGGTTCTACATGTGTTGGCCATGGTGAGGGTCGTATTCTAAATGAGGTGGCCATGGTGAGGATCGAGTCCTAAATGAGACGGCCCTGGTGAGGATCGAGTCTTAAATGAGGTGGCACTGGTGAGGCTCGGGTCCTAAATGAGGTGGCCATGGTGAGGGTCGGGTTCTAAACGAGGTGGCCCTGGTGAGGGACGGGTCCTAAATGAGGCAGCCATGGTGAGGATCGGGTTCTAAATGAGGTGGCCATGGTGAGGATCGAGTCCTGAATGCGGTGGCCCTGGTGTGGGTCGGGTCCTAAATGTGGCAGCCATGGTGATGGTCTGGTCCTAAATGAGGTGGCCATGGTGAGGGTAGGGTCCTGAATGAGGTGGCCATGGTGAGGGTCATATTTTAAATGAGGAGTCCCTGGTGAGGGTCGATTCCTAAATGAGGTGGTCATGTTGAGGGTCGGGTCCTAAATGAGGTGGCCCTGGTGAGGGTCGTATTTTAAATGAGGTGGACATGGTGAGGGTCGAGTCCTAAATGAGGTGGTCATGTTGAGGGTTGGGTCCTAAATGAGATGGCCATGGTGAGTGTCGGGTTCTAAATGAGGTGGCCCTGGTGAGGGTCGGGTCCTAAATGAGGTGACACTGGTGAGGGTCGGGTCCTAAATGAGGTGGCCATGGTGAGGATCGGGTACTAAATGAGGTGGCCATCATAAGGGTCGGGTTCTAAATGAGGTGGTCCTGGTGAGGGTCAGGTTCTAAATGAGGTGGTCCTGGTGAGGTTCGGGTTCTAAATGAGGTGGCCATGGTGAGGGTCAGGTTCTAAATGAGGTGGCCATGGTGAGGGTCATATTTTAAATGAGGTGGACATGGTGAGGGTCGAGTCCTAAATGAGGTGGTCATGTTGAGGGTTGGGTCCTAAATGAGATGGCCATGGTGAGGGTCGGGTTCTAAATGAGGTGGCCCTGGTGAGGGTCGGGTTCTAAATGAGGTGGCCCTGGTGAGGATCGAGTCCTAAATGAGGTGGCCATGGTGAGGGGTGGGTCCTAAATGAGATGGCCCTGGTGAATGTCGGGTCTTAAATCAGGTAGCCATGGTGAGGGTCGGGTTCTAAATGAGATGGCCCTGGTGAGGGTCGGGTCCTAAATGAGGTGGCCATGGTGAGGATCGAGTCCTAAGTGAGGTGGCCCAGGTGAGGGTCGGGTCCTAATTGAGGTGGGCATGGTGAGTGTCGGGTCCTAAATGAGGTGGCCATGGTGATGGTCGTGTTCTAAATGAGATGGCCATGGTGAGGGTCGGGTTCTAAATGTGGTGGCCTTGGTGAGGGTCGGGTCCTAAATGTGGCAGCCATGGTGAGGATCGGGTTCTAAATGAGGTGGCCATGGTGAGGATCGAGTCCTAAATGAGGTGGCCATGGTGAGGGTCAGGTCCTAAATGAGGTGGCCCTGGTGAGGGTCGGATCCTGAATGAGGTGGCCATGGTGAGGGTCGTGTTTTAAATGAGGTGGCCCTGGTGAGGGTCGATTCTAAAATGAGGTGGTCATGTTGAGGGTTGGGTCCTAATTGAGGTCGCCATGGTGAGGGTTGGGTCCTAAATGAGGTGGCCATGGTGAGGGTTGTGTTCTAAATGAGGTGGCCCTGGTGAGGATCGAGTCCTAAATGAGGTGGCCATTGTGAGGGTCGGGTCTTAAATGAGGTGGCCATGGTGAGGATCAAGTCCTAAATGAGGTGGCCCCGGTGAGGGTCGGGTCCTAAATGAGGTGGCCATGGTGAGGATCGAGTCCTAAATGAGTTGGCCATGGTGAGGATCGAGTTCTAAATGAGATGGCCCTGGTGAGGGTCGGGTTCTAAATGTGTTGGCAATGGTGAGGGTCGTATTCTAAATGAGGTGGCCATGGTGAGGGTTGGGTACTAAATGAGGTGGCCCTGGTGAGGATCGAGTTCTAAATGAGGTGGCCATGGTGAGGGTCGGGTCCTAAATCAGGTGGCCCTGGTGAGGATTGAGTCCTAAATGAGTTGGCCATGGTTGGGGTCGGGTCCTAAATGAGGTGGCCCTGGTGAGGATCGATTCCTAAATGAGGTGGCCATGGTGAGGGTCGGGTCTTAAATGAGGTGGCATTGGTGAGGGTCGGGTCTTAAATGAGGTGGCCTTGGTGAGGATCGAGTCCTAAATGAGGTGGCCATGGTGAGGGTCGGGTTCTAAATAAGATGGCCCTGGTGAGGGTCGGGTTCTAAATGAGGTGGCCATGGTGAGGATCGAGTCCTAAATGAGTTGGCCATGGTGAGGATCGAGTCCTAAATGAGATGGCCCTGGTGAGGGTCGGGTTCTACATGTGTTGGCCATGGTGAGGGTCGTATTCTAAATGAGGTGGCCATGGTGAGGATCGAGTCCTAAATGAGGTGGCCATGGTGAGGGTCAGGTTCTAAATGAGGTGGCCCTGGTGAGGATCGAGTCCTAAATGAGGTGGCCCCGGTGAGGGTCGGGTCCTAAATGAGGTGGCAATGGTGAGGATCGAGTCCTAAATGAGTTGGCCATGGTGAGGATCGAGTCCTAAATGAGATGGCCCTGGTGAGGGTCGGGTTCTACATGTGTTGGCCATGGTGAGGGTCGTATTCTAAATGAGGTGGCCATGGTGAGGATCGAGTCCTAAATGAGGTGGCCATGGTGAGGGTCAGGTTCTAAATGAGGTGGCCCTGGTGAGGATCGAGTCCTAAATGAGGTGGCCATAGTGAGGGTCGGGTTCTAAATGAGGTGGGCATGGTGAGGGTCGGGTTCTAAATGAGGTGGCCCTGGTGAGGGTTGTGTCCTAAATGAGGTGGCCCTGGTGAGGATCGAGTTCTAAATGAGGTGGCCATGGTGAGGATCGAGTCATAAATGAGTTGGCCATGGTGAGGGTCGGGTTCTAAATGAGATGGCCCTGGTGAGGTTCGGGTCCTAAATGAGGTGGCCCTGGTGAGGATCGAGTACTAAATGAGGTGGACATGGTGAGGGTCGGGTTCTAAATGAGGTGGCCATGGTGGGGATCGAGTCCTAAATGAGGTGGCCCCAGTGAGGGTCGGGTCCTAAATGAGGTGGCCATGGTGAGGGTCGGGTCCTAAATGAGGTGGTCATGGTGAGGATCGAGTCCTAAATGAGGTGGCCATGGTGAGGATCGAGTCCTAAATGAGGTGGCCATGGTGAGGATCGAGTCCTAAATGAGATGGCCCTGGTGAGGGTCGGGTTCTAAATGCGGTGGCCCTGGTGAGGGTCAGGTTCTAAATGTGTTGGCCATGGTGAGGGTCGTATTCTAAATGAGGTGGCCATGGTGAGGATCGAGTCCTAAATGAGGTGGCCATGGTGAGGGTCGAGTCCTAAATGAGGTGGCGCTGGTTAAGGTCGAGTTTAAAATGAGATGGCCCTGGTGAGGGTCGGGTCCTAAATGAGATGGCCCTGGTGAGGATCGATTCTTAAATGAGGTGGCACTGTTGAGGCTCGGGTCCTAAATGAGGTGGCCATGGTGAGGGTCGGGTTCTAAACGAGGTGGCCCTGGTGAGGGACGGGTCCTAAATGAGGCAGCCATGGTGAGGATCGGGTTCTAAATGAGGTGGCCATGGTGAGGATCGAGTCCTGAATGCGGTGGCCCTGGTGTGGGTCGGGTCCTAAATGTGGCAGCCATGGTGATGGTCTGGTCCTAAATGAGGTGGCCATGGTGAGGGTAGGGTCCTGAATGAGGTGGCCATGGTGAGGGTCATATTTTAAATGAGGAGTCCCTGGTGAGGGTCGATTCCTAAATGAGGTGGTCATGTTGAGGGTCGGGTCCTAAATGAGGTGGCCCTGGTGAGGGTCGTATTTTAAATGAGGTGGACATGGTGAGGGTCGAGTCCTAAATGAGGTGGTCATGTTGAGGGTTGGGTCCTAAATGAGATGGCCATGGTGAGGGTCGGGTTCTAAATGAGGTGGCCCTGGTGAGGGTCGGGTTCTAAATGAGGTTGATCTGGTGAGGATCGAGTCCTAAATGAGGTGGCCATGGTGAGCGGTGGGTCCTAAATGAGATGGCCCTGGTGAATGTCGGGTCTTAAATCAGGTAGCCATGGTGAGGGTCGGGTTCTAAATGAGATGGCCCTGGTGAGGGTCGGGTCCTAAATGAGTCGGCCATGGTGAGGATCGAGTCCTAAATGAGGTGGCTCAGGTGAGGGTCGGGTCCTAATTGAGGAGGGCATGGTGAGTGTCGTGTCCTAAATGAGGTGGCCATGGTGAGGGTCGGGTTCTAAATGAGGTGGCCATGGTGAGGATCGAGTCCTAAATGCGGTGGCCCTGGTGAGGGTCGGGTCCTAAATGTGGCAGCCATGGTGATTGTCTGGTCCTAAATGAGGTGGCCATGGTGAGGGTCGGGTCCTGAATGAGGTGGCCATGGTGAGGGTCGGGTCCTGAATGAGGTGGCCATGGTGAGGGTCATATTTTAAATGAGGAGGCCCTGGTGAGGGTCGATTCCTAAATGAGGTGGCCATGTTGAGGGTCGGGTCCTAAATGAGGTGGCCCTGGTGAGGGTCGTATTTTAAATGAGGTGGACATGGTGAGGGTCGAGTCCTAAATGAGGTGGTCATGTTGAGGGTTGGGTCCTAAATGAGATGGCCATGGTGAGGGTCGGGTTCTAAATGAGGTGGCCCTGGTGAGGGTCGGGTTCTAAATGAGGTGGCCCTGGTGAGGATCGAGTCCTAAATGAGGTGGCCATGGTGAGCGGTGGGTCCTAAATGAGATGGCCCTGGTGAATGTCGGGTCTTAAATCAGGTAGCCATGGTGAGGGTCGGGTTCTAAATGAGATGGCCCTGGTGAGGGTCGGGTCCTAAATGAGGCGGCCATGGTGAGGATCGAGTCCTAAATGAGGTGGCTCAGGTGAGGGTCGGGTCCTAATTGAGGTGGGCATGGTGTGTGTCGGGTCCTAAATGAGGTGGCCATGGTGAGGGTCGTGTTCTAAATGAGATGGCCTTGGTGAGGGTCGGGTCCTAAATGTGGCAGCCATGGTGAGGATCGGGTTCTAAATGAGGTGGCCATGGTGAGGATCGAGTCCTAAATGAGGTGGCCATGGCGACGGTCGGGTCCTAAATGAGGTTGCCCTGGTGAGGGTCGGATCCTGAATGAGGTGGCCATGGTGAGGGTCGTGTTTTAAATGAGGTGGCCCTGGTGAGGGTCGATTCTAAAATGAGGTGGTCATGTTGAGGGTTGGGTCCTAATTGAGGTCGCCATGGTAAGGGTTGGGTCCTAAATGAGGTGGCCATGGTGAGGGTTGGGTTCTAAATGAGGTGGCCCTGGTGAGGATCGAGTCCTAAATGAGGTGGCTATTGTGAGGGTCGGGTCTTAAATTAGGTGGCCATGGTGAGGATCAAGTCCTAAATGAGGTGGCCCCGGTGAGGGTCGGGTCCTAAATGAGGTGGCCATGGTGAGGATCGAGTCCTAAATGAGTTGGCCATGGTGAGGATCGAGTTCTAAAGGAGATGGCCCTGGTGAGGGTCGGGTTCTAAATGAGATGGCCCTGGTGACGGTCGGGTTCTAAATGTGTTGGCAATGGTGAGGGTCGTATTCTAAATGAGGTGGCCATGGTGAGGATCGAGTCCTAAATGAGGTGGCCATGGTGAGGATCGAGTCCTAAATGAGGTGGCCATGGTGAGGGTCGGGTTCTAAATGAGATGGCCCTGGTGAGGGTCGGGTCCTAAATGAGGTGGCCATGGTGACGGTCGGGTTCTAAATGTGTTGGCAATGGTGAGGGTCGTATTCTAAATGAGGTGGCCATGGTGAGGATCGAGTCCTAAATGAGGTGGCCATGGTGAGGATCGAGTCCTAAATGAGGTGGCCATGGTGAGGGTCGGGTTCTAAATGAGATGGCCCTGGTGAGGGTCGGGTCCTAAATGAGGCGGCCATGGTGAGGGTTGGGTCCTAAATGAGTTGGCCCTGGTGAAGGTCGGGTCTTAAATGAGATGGCCATGGTGAGGATCGAGTCCTAAATGAGGTGGCCATGGTGAGGGTCGGTTTCTAAATGAGATGGCCCTGGTGAGGGTCGGGTCCTAAATGTGGTGGCCATGGTGGGGATCGAGTCCTAAATGAGGTGGCCCCGGTGAGGGTCGGTTCGTAAATGTGGTGGCCATGGTGAGGATCAAGTCCTAAATGAGGTGGCCATGGTGAGGATCGAGTCCTAAATGAGATGGCCCTGGTGAGGGTCGGGTTCTAAATGCGGTGGCCCTGGTGAGGGTTGGGTCTTAAATGAGTTGGCCCTGGTGAGGTTCGGGTTCTAAATGTGTTGGCCATGGTGAGGGTCGTATTCTAAATGAGTTGGTCATGTTAAGTGTTGTGTCCTAAATGAGGTGGCCATGCTGAGGTCGGGTCCTAAATGAGGTGTCCCTGGTGAGGGTTAGGTCCTAAATGAGATGGCCCTGGTCAAGGTCGGGTCTTAAATGAGATGGCCATGGTGAGGATCGAGTCCTAAATAAGGTGGCCATGGTGAGGGTCGGGTTCTAAATGAGGTAGCCATGGTGAGGGTCAGGTCCTAAATGTGGTGGCCATGGTGAGGATCGAGTCCTAAAGGAGGTGACCCTGGTTAGGGTCGGTTTCTAAATGAGGTGGCCATGGTGAGGATCGCGTCCTAAAGGAGGTGACCACGGTGAGGGTCGGGTTCTAAATGAGGTGGCCATGGTGAGGATCGCGTCCTAAAGGAGGTGACCACGGTGAGGGTCGGGTTCTAAATGATGCGGCCCTAGTGAGGGTCCGGTTCTAAATGAGGTGGCCATGGTGAGGATCGAGTCCTAAATGAGGTGGCCATGGTGAGGGTCGGGTCGTAAATGAGGTGGCCATGGTGAGGGTCGGGTTCTAAATGAGATGGCCCTGGTGAGGATCGAGTCCTAAATGAGGTGGCCATGGTGAGGGTCGGGTCTAAATGAGATGGCCCTGGTGAGGATCGGGTTCTAAATGTGTTGGCCATGGTGAGTGTTGTATTCTAAATGAGGTGGTCATGGTGAGGATCGAGTCCTAAATGAGGTGGCCATTGTGAGGGTCGGGTCCTAAATGAGGTGGCCATGGTGAGGGTCGTGTTTTAAATGAGGTGGCCCTGTTGAGGGTCGATTGCTAAATGAGGTGGCCATGGTGAGGGTCGGGTCCTAAATGAGGTGGCCCTGGTGAGGGTCGTATTTTAAATGAGGCGGCCATGGTGAGGGTCGAGTCCTAAATGAGGTGGACATGTTGAGGGTTGGGTCCTAAATGAGGTCGCCATGGTAAGGGTTGGGTCCTAAATGAGGTGGCCCTGGTGAGGATCGAGTTCTAAATGTGGTGGCCATGGTGAGGGTCGGGTCCTAAATCAGGTGGCCCAGGTGAGGATCGAGTCCTAAATGCGGTGGCCATGGTTGGGGTCGGGTCCTAAATGAGGTGGCCCTGGTGAGGATCGATTCCTAAATGAGGTGACCATGGTGAGGGTTAGGTCCTAACTGAGATGGCCATGGCGACGGTCGGGTCCTAAATGAGGTTGCCCTGGTGAGGGTCGGATCCTGAATGAGGTGGCCATGGTGAGGGTCGTGTTTTAAATGAGGTGGCCCTGGTGAGGGTCGATTCTAAAATGAGGTGGTCATGTTGAGGGTTGGGTCCTAATTGAGGTCGCCATGGTAAGGGTTGGGTCCTAAATGAGGTGGCCATGGTGAGGGTTGGGTTCTAAATGAGGTGGCCCTGGTGAGGATCGAGTCCTAAATGAGGTGGCTATTGTGAGGGTCGGGTCTTAAATTAGGTGGCCATGGTGAGGATCAAGTCCTAAATGAGGTGGCCCCGGTGAGGGTCGGGTCCTAAATGAGGTGGCCATGGTGAGGATCGAGTCCTAAATGAGTTGGCCATGGTGAGGATTGAGTTCTAAAGGAGATGGCCCTGGTGAGGGTCGGGTTCTAAATGAGATGGCCCTGGTGACGGTCGGGTTCTAAATGTGTTGGCAATGGTGAGGGTCGTATTCTAAATGAGGTGGCCATGGTGAGGATCGAGTCCTAAATGAGGTGGCCATGGTGAGGATCGAGTCCTAAATGAGGTGGCCATGGTGAGGGTCGGGTTCTAAATGAGATGGCCCTGGTGAGGGTCGGGTCCTAAATGAGGCGGCCATGGTGACGGTCGGGTTCTAAATGTGTTGGCAATGGTGAGGGTCGTATTCTAAATGAGGTGGCCATGGTGAGGATCGAGTCCTAAATGAGGTGGCCATGGTGAGGATCGAGTCCTAAATGAGGTGGCCATGGTGAGGGTCGGGTTCTAAATGAGATGGCCCTGGTGAGGGTCGGGTCCTAAATGAGGCGGCCATGGTGAGGGTTGGGTCCTAAATGAGTTGGCCCTGGTGAAGGTCGGGTCTTAAATGAGATGGCCATGGTGAGGATCGAGTCCTAAATGAGGTGGCCATGGTGAGGGTCGGTTTCTAAATGAGATGGCCCTGGTGAGGGTCGGGTCCTAAATGTGGTGGCCATGGTGGGGATCGAGTCCTAAATGAGGTGGCCCCGGTGAGGGTCGGTTCGTAAATGTGGTGGCCATGGTGAGGATCAAGTCCTAAATGAGGTGGCCATGGTGAGGATCGAGTCCTAAATGAGATGGCCCTGGTGAGGGTCGGGTTCTAAATGCGGTGGCCCTGGTGAGGGTTGGGTCTTAAATGAGTTGGCCCTGGTGAGGTTCGGGTTCTAAATGTGTTGGCCATGGTGAGGGTCGTATTCTAAATGAGTTGGTCATGTTAAGTGTTGTGTCCTAAATGAGGTGGCCATGCTGAGGTCGGGTCCTAAATGAGGTGTCCCTGGTGAGGGTTAGGTCCTAAATGAGATGGCCCTGGTCAAGGTCGGGTCTTAAATGAGATGGCCATGGTGAGGATCGAGTCCTAAATAAGGTGGCCATGGTGAGGGTCGGGTTCTAAATGAGGTAGCCATGGTGAGGGTCAGGTCCTAAATGTGGTGGCCATGGTGAGGATCGAGTCCTAAAGGAGGTGACCCTGGTTAGGGTCGGTTTCTAAATGAGGTGGCCATGGTGAGGATCGCGTCCTAAAGGAGGTGACCACGGTGAGGGTCGGGTTCTAAATGAGGTGGCCATGGTGAGGATCGCGTCCTAAAGGAGGTGACCACGGTGAGGGTCGGGTTCTAAATGATGCGGCCCTAGTGAGGGTCCGGTTCTAAATGAGGTGGCCATGGTGAGGATCGAGTCCTAAATGAGGTGGCCATGGTGAGGGTCGGGTCGTAAATGAGGTGGCCATGGTGAGGGTCGGGTTCTAAATGAGATGGCCCTGGTGAGGATCGAGTCCTAAATGAGGTGGCCATGGTGAGGGTCGGGTCTAAATGAGATGGCCCTGGTGAGGATCGGGTTCTAAATGTGTTGGCCATGGTGAGTGTTGTATTCTAAATGAGGTGGTCATGGTGAGGATCGAGTCCTAAATGAGGTGGCCATTGTGAGGGTCGGGTCCTAAATGAGGTGGCCATGGTGAGGGTCGTGTTTTAAATGAGGTGGCCCTGTTGAGGGTCGATTGCTAAATGAGGTGGCCATGGTGAGGGTCGGGTCCTAAATGAGGTGGCCCTGGTGAGGGTCGTATTTTAAATGAGGCGGCCATGGTGAGGGTCGAGTCCTAAATGAGGTGGACATGTTGAGGGTTGGGTCCTAAATGAGGTCGCCATGGTAAGGGTTGGGTCCTAAATGAGGTGGCCCTGGTGAGGATCGAGTTCTAAATGTGGTGGCCATGGTGAGGGTCGGGTCCTAAATCAGGTGGCCCAGGTGAGGATCGAGTCCTAAATGCGGTGGCCATGGTTGGGGTCGGGTCCTAAATGAGGTGGCCCTGGTGAGGATCGATTCCTAAATGAGGTGACCATGGTGAGGGTTAGGTCCTAACTGAGATGGCCATGGTGAGGGTCGGGTCTTAAATGAGGTGGCCATGGTGAGGATCGAGTCCTAAATGAGGTGGCCATGGTGAGGGTCGGGTTCTAAATAAGATGGCCCTGGTGAGGGTCGGTTCCTAAATGAGGTGGCCCTGGTGAGGATCGAGTCCTAAATGAGGTGGCCGCGGTGAGGGTCGGGTCCTAAATGAGGTGGCCATGGTGAGGATTGTGTCCTAAATGAGTTGGCCATGGTGAGGATCGAGTCCTAAATGAGATGGCCCTGGTGAGGGTCGGGTTCTAAATGTGTTGGCCATGGTGAGGGTCGTATTCTAAATGAGGTGGCCATGGTGAGGGTCAGGTTCTAAATGAGGTGGCCCTGCTGAGGATCGAGTCCTAAATGAGGTGGCCATGGTGAGGGTCGGGTTCTAAATGAGGTGGCCATGGTCAGGGTCGGGTTCTAAATGAGGTGGCCCTGGTGAGGGTTGTGTATTAAATGAGGTGGCCCTGGTGAGGATCGATTTCTAAATGAGGTGGCCATGGTGAGGATCGAGTCCTAAATGAGGTGGCCATGGTAAGGGTCTGGTTCTAAATGAGATGGCCCTGGTGAGGGTCGGGTCCTAAATGAGGTGGCCCTGGTGAGGATCGAGTACTAAATGAGGTGGCCATGGTGAGGGTCGGGTTCTAAATGAGGTGGCCCTGGTGAAGGTCGGGTCTTAAATGAGATGGCCATGGTGAGGATCGAGTCCTAAATGAGGTGGCCATCGTGAGGGTCGGTTTCTAAATGAGATGGCGCTGGTGAGGGTCGGGTCCTAAATGAGCTGGCCCTGGTGAGGGTCGGGTCCTGAATGAGGTGGCCATGGTGAGGGTCGTGTTTTAAATGAGGTGGCCCTGGTGAGGGTCGATTCCTAAATGAGGTGGCCATGGTGAGGGTCGGGTCCTAAATGAGGTGGCCATGGTGAGGGTCGTATTTTAAATGAGGCGGCCATGGTGAGGGTCGAGTCCTAAATGAGCTGGTCATGTTGAGGTTTGGGTCCTAAATGAGGTCGCCATGGTGAGGGTTGGGTACTAAATGAGGTGGCCCTGGTGAGGATCGAGTTTTAAATGAGGTGGCCCTGGTGAGGATCGAGTTCTAAATGAGGTGGCCATGGTGAGGGTCGGGTCCTAAATCAGGTGGCCCTGGTGAGGATCGAGTCCTAAATGAGTTGGCCATGGTTGGGGTCGGGTCCTAAATGAGGTGGCCCTGGTGAGGATCGATTCCTAAATGAGGTGGCCATGGTGAGGGTCGGGTCTTAAATGAGGTGGCCATGGTGAGGGTCGGGTCTTAAATGAGGTGGCCTTGGTGAGGATCGAGTCCTAAATGAGGTGGCCATGGTGAGGGTCGGGTTCTAAATAAGATGGCCCTGGTGAGGGTCGGGTCCTAAATGAGGTGGCCATGGTGAGGATCGAGTCCTAAATGAGGTGGCCCCGGTGAGGGTCGGGTCCTAAATGAGGTGGCAATGGTGAGGATCGAGTCCTAAATGAGTTGGCCATGGTGAGGATCGAGTCCTAAATGAGATGGCCCTGGTGAGGGTCGGGTTCTACATGTGTTGGCCATGGTGAGGGTCGTATTCTAAATGAGGTGGCCATGGTAAGGATCGAGTCCTAAATGAGGTGGCCATGGTGAGGGTCAGGTTCTAAATGAGGTGGCCCTGGTGAGGATCGAGTCCTAAATGAGGTGGCCATAGTGAGGGTCGGGTTCTAAATGAGGTGGGCATGGTGAGGGTCGGGTTCTAAATGAGGTGGCCCTGGTGAGGATCGAGTTCTAAATGAGGTGGCCATGGTGAGGATCGAGTCATAAATGAGGTGGCCATGGTGAGGGTCGGGTTCTAAATGAGATGGCCCTGGTGAGGGTCGGGTCCTAAATGAGGTGGCCCTGGTAAGGATCGAGTACTAAATGAGGTGGCCATGGTGAGGGTTGGGTTCTAAATGAGGTGGACATGGTGGGGATCGAGTCCTAAATGAGGTGGCCCCAGTGAGGGTCGGGTCCTAAATGAGGTGGCCATGGTGAGGGTCGGGTCCTAAATGAGGTGGCCATGGTGAGGATCGAGTCCTAAATGAGGTGGCCATGGTGAGGATCGAGTCCTAAATGAGGTGGCCATGGTGAGGATCGAGTCCTAAATGAGATGGCCCTGGTGAGGGTCGGGTTCTAAATGCGGTGGCCCTGGTGAGGGATGGGTCTTAAATGAGTTGGCCCTGGTGAGGGTCAGTTTCTAAATGTGTTGGCCATGGTGAGGGTCGTATTCTAAATGAGGTGGCCATGGTGAGGATCGAGTCCTAAATGAGGTGGCCATGGTGAGGATCGAGTCCTAAATGAGGTGGCCATGGTGAGGATCGAGTCCTAAATGAGATGGCCCTGGTGAGGGTCGGGTTCTAAATGCGGTGGCCCTGGTGAGGGTCAGGTTCTAAATGTGTTGGCCATGGTGAGGGTCGTATTCTAAATGAGGTGGCCATGGTGAGGATCGAGTCCTAAATGAGGTGGCCATGGTGAGGATCGAGTCCTAAATGAGGTGGCCATGGTGAGGATCGAGTCCTAAATGAGATGGCCCTGGTGAGGGTCGGGTTCTAAATGCGGTGGCCCTGGTGAGGGTCAGGTTCTAAATGTGTTGGCCATGGTGAGGGTCGTATTCTAAATGAGGTGGCCATGGTGAGGATCGAGTCCTAAATGAGGTGGCCATGGTGAGGGTCGAGTCCTAAATGAGGTGGCGCTGGTGAAGGTCGAGTTTAAAATGAGATGGCCCTGGTGAGGGTCGGGTCCTAAATGAGACGGCCCTGGTGAGGATCGATTCTTAAATGAGGTGGCACTGGTGAGGCTCGGGTCCTAAATGAGGTGGCCATGGTGAGGGTCGGGTTCTAAACGAGGTGGCCCTGGTGAGGGACGGGTCCTAAATGAGGCAGCCATGGTGAGGATCGGGTTCTAAATGAGGTGGCCATGGTGAGGATCGAGTCCTAAATGCGGTGGCCCTGGTGAGGGTCGGGTCCTAAATGTGGCAGCCATGGTGATGGTCTGGTCCTAAATGAGGTGGCCATGGTGAAGGTCGGGTCCTGAATGAGGTGGCCATGGTGAGGGTCATATTTTAAATGAGGAGTCCCTGGTGAGGGTCGATTCCTAAATGAGGTGGCCATGTTGAGGGTCGGGTCCTAAATGAGGTGGCCCTGGTGAGGGTCGTATTTTAAATGAGGTGGACATGGTGAGGGTCGAGTCCTAAATGAGGTGGTCATGTTGAGGGTTGGGTCCTAAATAAGATGGCCATGGTGAGGGTCGGGTTCTAAATGAGGTGGCCCTGGTGAGGGTCGGGTTCTAAATGAGGTGGCCCTGGTGAGGATCGAGTCCTAGATGAGGTGGCCATGGTGAGCGGGGTCCTAAATGAGATGGCCCTGGTGAATGTCGGGTCTTAAATCAGGTAGCCATGGTGAGGGTCGGGTTCTAAATGAGATGGCCCTGGTGAGGGTCGGGTCCTAAATGAGTCGGCCATGGTGAGGATCGAGTCCTAAATGAGGTGGCTCAGGTGAGGGTCGGGTCCTAATTGAGGAGGGCATGGTGAGTGTCGGGTCCTAAATGAGGTGGCCATGGTGAGGGTCGGGTTCTAAATGAGGTGGCCATGGTGAGGATCGAGTCCTAAATGCGGTGGCCCTGGTGAGGGTCGGGTCCTAAATGTGGCAGCCATGGTGATTGTCTGGTCCTAAATGAGGTGGCCATGGTGAGGGTCGGGTCCTGAATGAGGTGGCCATGGTGAGGGTCATATTTTAAATGAGGAGGCCCTGGTGAGGGTCGATTCCTAAATGAGGTGGCCATGTTGAGGGTCGGGTCCTAAATGAGGTGGCCCTGGTGAGGGTCGTATTTTAAATGAGGTGGACATGGTGAGGGTCGAGTCCTAAATGAGGTGGTCATGTTGAGGGTTGGGTCCTAAATGAGATGGCCATGGTGAGGGTCGGGTTCTAAATGAGGTGGCCCTGGTGAGGGTCGGGTTCTAAATGAGGTGGCCCTGGTGAGGATCGAGTCCTAAATGAGGTGGCCATGGTGAGGGTCGGGTTCTAAATGAGATGGCCCTGGTGAGGGTCGGGTCCTAAATGAGGCGGCCATGGTGAGGATCGAGTCCTAAATGAGGTGGCTCAGGTGAGGGTCGGGTCCTAATTGAGGTGGGCATGGTGAGTGTCGGGTCCTAAATGAGGTGGCCATGGTGAGGGTCGTGTTCTAAATGAGATGGCCATGGTGAGGGTCGGGTTCTAAATGTGGTGGCCTTGGTGAGGGTCGGGTCCTAAATGTGGCAGCCATGGTGAGGATCGGGTTCTAAATGAGGTGGCCATGGTGAGGATCGAGTCCTAAATGAGGTGGCCATGGCGACGGTCGGGTACTAAATGAGGTTGCCCTGGTGAGGGTCGGATCCTGAATGAGGTGGCCATGGTGAGGGTCGTGTTTTAAATGAGGTGGCCCTGGTGAGGGTCGATTCTAAAATGAGGTGGTCATGTTGAGGGTTGGGTCCTAATTGAGGTCGCCATGGTGAGGGTTGGGTCCTAAATGAGGTGGCCATGGTGAGGGTTGGGTTCTAAATGAGGTGGCCCTGGTGAGGATCGAGTCCTAAATGAGGTGGCTATTGTGAGGGTCGGGTCTTAAATGAGGTGGCCATGGTGAGGATCGAGTCCTAAATGAGGTGGCCATGGTGAGGGTTGGGTTCTAAATAAGATGGCCCTGATGAGGGTCGGATCCTAAATGAGGTGGCCATGGTGAGGATCAAGTCCTAAATGAGGTGGCCCCGGTGAGGGTCGGGTCCTAAATGAGGTGGCCATGGTGAGGATCGAGTCCTAAATGAGTTGGCCATGGTGAGGATCGAGTTCTAAAGGAGATGGCCCTGGTGAGGGTCGGGTTCTAAATGAGATGGCCCTGGTGACGGTCGGGTTCTAAATGTGTTGGCAATGGTGAGGGTCGTATTCTAAATGAGGTGGCCATGGTGAGGATCGAGTCCTAAATGAGGTGGCCATGGTGAGGATCGAGTCCTAAATGAGGTGGCCATGGTGAGGGTCGGGTTCTAAATGAGATGGCCCTGGTGAGGGTCGGGTCCTAAATGAGGCGGCCATGGTGACGGTCGGGTTCTAAATGTGTTGGCAATGGTGAGGGTCGTATTCTAAATGAGGTGGCCATGGTGAGGATCGAGTCCTAAATGAGGTGGCCATGGTGACGATCGAGTCCTAAATGAGGTGGCCATGGTGAGGGTCGGGTTCTAAATGAGATGGCCCTGGTGAGGGTCGGGTCCTAAATGAGGCGGCCATGGTGAGGGTTGGGTCCTAAATGAGTTGGCCCTGGTGAAGGTCGGGTCTTAAATGAGATGGCCATGGTGAGGATCGAGTCCTAAATGAGGTGGCCATGGTGAGGGTCGGTTTCTAAATGAGATGGCCCTGGTGAGGGTCGGGTCCTAAATGTGGTGGCCATGGTGGGGATCGAGTCCTAAATGAGGTGGCCCCGGTGAGGGTCGGTTCGTAAATGTGGTGGCCATGGTGAGGATGAAGTCCTAAATGAGGTGGCCATGGTGAGGATCGAGTCCTAAATGAGATGGCCCTGGTGAGGGTCGGGTTCTAAATGCGGTGGCCCTGGTGAGGGTTGGGTCTTAAATGAGTTGGCCCTGGTGAGGTTCGGGTTCTAAATGTGTTGGCCATGGTGAGGGTCGTATTCTAAATGAGTTGGTCATGTTAAGTGTTGTGTCCTAAATGAGGTGGCCATGCTGAGGTCGGGTCCTAAATGAGGTGTCCCTGGTGAGGGTTAGGTCCTAAATGAGATGGCCCTGGTCAAGGTCGGGTCTTAAATGAGATGGCCATGGTGAGGATCGAGTCCTAAATAAGGTGGCCATGGTGAGGGTCGGGTTCTAAATGAGGTGGCCATGGTGAGGGTCAGGTCCTAAATGTGGTGGCCATGGTGAGGATCGAGTCCTAAAGGAGGTGACCCTGGTTAGGGTCGGTTTCTAAATGAGGTGGCCATGGTGAGGATCGCGTCTTAAAGGAGGTGACCACGGTGAGGGTCGGGTTCTAAATGAGGTGGCCATGGTGAGGATCGCGTCCTAAAGAGGTGACCACGGTGAGGGTCGGGTTCTAAATGATGCGGCCCTGGTGAGGGTCCGGTTCTAAATGAGGTGGCCATGGTGAGGATCGAGTCCTAAATGAGGTGGCCATGGTGAGGGTCGGGTCGTAAATGAGGTGGCCATGGTGAGGGTCGGGTTCTAAATGAGATGGCCCTGGTGAGGATCGAGTCCTAAATGAGGTGGCCATGGTGAGGGTCGGGTCTAAATGAGATGGCCCTGGTGAGGATCGGGTTCTAAATGTGTTGGCCATGGTGAGTGTTGTATTCTAAATGAGGTGGCCATGGTGAGGATCGAGTCCTAAATGAGGTGGCCATGGTGAGGGTCGGGTCCTAAATGAGGTGGCCCTGGTGAGGGTCGGATCCTGAATGAGGTGGCCATGGTGAGGGTCGTGTTTTAAATGAGGTGGCCCTGTTGAGGGTCGATTGCTAAATGAGGTGGCCATGGTGAGGGTCGGGTCCTAAATGAGGTGGCCCTGGTGAGGGTCGTATTTTAAATGAGGCGGCCATGGTGAGGGTCGAGTCCTAAATGAGGTGGACATGTTGAGGGTTGGGTCCTAAATGAGGTCGCCATGGTGAGGGTTGGGTCCTAAATGAGGTGGCCCTGGTGAGGATCGAGTTCTAAATGTGGTGGCCATGGTGAGGGTCGGGTCCTAAATCAGGTGGCCCAGGTGAGGATCGAGTCCTAAATGCGGTGGCCATGGTTGGGGTCGGGTCCTAAATGAGGTGGCCCTGGTGAGGATCGATTCCTAAATGAGATGACCATGGTGAGGGTTAGGTCCTAACTGAGATGGCCATGGTGAGGGTCGGGTCTTAAATGAGGTGGCCATGGTGAGGATCGAGTCCTAAATGAGGTGGCCATGGTGAGGGTCGGGTTCTAAATAAGATGGCCCTGGTGAGGGTCGGTTCCTAAATGAGGTGGCCCTGGTGAGGATCGAGTCCTAAATGAGGTGGCCGCGGTGAGGGTCGGGTCCTAAATGAGGTGGCCATGGTGAGGATTGTGTCCTAAATGAGTTGGCCATGGTGAGGATCGAGTCCTAAATGAGATGGCCCTGGTGAGGGTCGGGTTCTAAATGTGTTGGCCATGGTGAGGGTCGTATTCTAAATGAGGTGGCCATGGTGAGGGTCAGGTTCTAAATGAGGTGGCCCTGGTGAGGATCGAGTCCTAAATGAGGTGGCCATGGTGAGGGTCGGGTTCTAAATGAGGTGGCCATGGTGAAGGTCGGGTCCTGAATGAGGTGGCCATGGTGAGGGTCATATTTTAAATGAGGAGTCCCTGGTGAGGGTCGATTCCTAAATGAGGTGGCCATGTTGAGGGTCGGGTCCTAAATGAGGTGGCCCTGGTGAGGGTCGTATTTTAAATGAGGTGGACATGGTGAGGGTCGAGTCCTAAATGAGGTGGTCATGTTGAGGGTTGGGTCCTAAATAAGATGGCCATGGTGAGGGTCGGGTTCTAAATGAGGTGGCCCTGGTGAGGGTCGGGTTCTAAATGAGGTGGCCCTGGTGAGGATCGAGTCCTAGATGAGGTGGCCATGGTGAGCGGGGTCCTAAATGAGATGGCCCTGGTGAATGTCGGGTCTTAAATCAGGTAGCCATGGTGAGGGTCGGGTTCTAAATGAGATGGCCCTGGTGAGGGTCGGGTCCTAAATGAGTCGGCCATGGTGAGGATCGAGTCCTAAATGAGGTGGCTCAGGTGAGGGTCGGGTCCTAATTGAGGAGGGCATGGTGAGTGTCGGGTCCTAAATGAGGTGGCCATGGTGAGGGTCGGGTTCTAAATGAGGTGGCCATGGTGAGGATCGAGTCCTAAATGCGGTGGCCCTGGTGAGGGTCGGGTCCTAAATGTGGCAGCCATGGTGATTGTCTGGTCCTAAATGAGGTGGCCATGGTGAGGGTCGGGTCCTGAATGAGGTGGCCATGGTGAGGGTCATATTTTAAATGAGGAGGCCCTGGTGAGGGTCGATTCCTAAATGAGGTGGCCATGTTGAGGGTCGGGTCCTAAATGAGGTGGCCCTGGTGAGGGTCGTATTTTAAATGAGGTGGACATGGTGAGGGTCGAGTCCTAAATGAGGTGGTCATGTTGAGGGTTGGGTCCTAAATGAGATGGCCATGGTGAGGGTCGGGTTCTAAATGAGGTGGCCCTGGTGAGGGTCGGGTTCTAAATGAGGTGGCCCTGGTGAGGATCGAGTCCTAAATGAGGTGGCCATGGTGAGGGTCGGGTTCTAAATGAGATGGCCCTGGTGAGGGTCGGGTCCTAAATGAGGCGGCCATGGTGAGGATCGAGTCCTAAATGAGGTGGCTCAGGTGAGGGTCGGGTCCTAATTGAGGTGGGCATGGTGAGTGTCGGGTCCTAAATGAGGTGGCCATGGTGAGGGTCGTGTTCTAAATGAGATGGCCATGGTGAGGGTCGGGTTCTAAATGTGGTGGCCTTGGTGAGGGTCGGGTCCTAAATGTGGCAGCCATGGTGAGGATCGGGTTCTAAATGAGGTGGCCATGGTGAGGATCGAGTCCTAAATGAGGTGGCCATGGCGACGGTCGGGTACTAAATGAGGTTGCCCTGGTGAGGGTCGGATCCTGAATGAGGTGGCCATGGTGAGGGTCGTGTTTTAAATGAGGTGGCCCTGGTGAGGGTCGATTCTAAAATGAGGTGGTCATGTTGAGGGTTGGGTCCTAATTGAGGTCGCCATGGTGAGGGTTGGGTCCTAAATGAGGTGGCCATGGTGAGGGTTGGGTTCTAAATGAGGTGGCCCTGGTGAGGATCGAGTCCTAAATGAGGTGGCTATTGTGAGGGTCGGGTCTTAAATGAGGTGGCCATGGTGAGGATCGAGTCCTAAATGAGGTGGCCATGGTGAGGGTTGGGTTCTAAATAAGATGGCCCTGATGAGGGTCGGATCCTAAATGAGGTGGCCATGGTGAGGATCAAGTCCTAAATGAGGTGGCCCCGGTGAGGGTCGGGTCCTAAATGAGGTGGCCATGGTGAGGATCGAGTCCTAAATGAGTTGGCCATGGTGAGGATCGAGTTCTAAAGGAGATGGCCCTGGTGAGGGTCGGGTTCTAAATGAGATGGCCCTGGTGACGGTCGGGTTCTAAATGTGTTGGCAATGGTGAGGGTCGTATTCTAAATGAGGTGGCCATGGTGAGGATCGAGTCCTAAATGAGGTGGCCATGGTGAGGATCGAGTCCTAAATGAGGTGGCCATGGTGAGGGTCGGGTTCTAAATGAGATGGCCCTGGTGAGGGTCGGGTCCTAAATGAGGCGGCCATGGTGACGGTCGGGTTCTAAATGTGTTGGCAATGGTGAGGGTCGTATTCTAAATGAGGTGGCCATGGTGAGGATCGAGTCCTAAATGAGGTGGCCATGGTGACGATCGAGTCCTAAATGAGGTGGCCATGGTGAGGGTCGGGTTCTAAATGAGATGGCCCTGGTGAGGGTCGGGTCCTAAATGAGGCGGCCATGGTGAGGGTTGGGTCCTAAATGAGTTGGCCCTGGTGAAGGTCGGGTCTTAAATGAGATGGCCATGGTGAGGATCGAGTCCTAAATGAGGTGGCCATGGTGAGGGTCGGTTTCTAAATGAGATGGCCCTGGTGAGGGTCGGGTCCTAAATGTGGTGGCCATGGTGGGGATCGAGTCCTAAATGAGGTGGCCCCGGTGAGGGTCGGTTCGTAAATGTGGTGGCCATGGTGAGGATGAAGTCCTAAATGAGGTGGCCATGGTGAGGATCGAGTCCTAAATGAGATGGCCCTGGTGAGGGTCGGGTTCTAAATGCGGTGGCCCTGGTGAGGGTTGGGTCTTAAATGAGTTGGCCCTGGTGAGGTTCGGGTTCTAAATGTGTTGGCCATGGTGAGGGTCGTATTCTAAATGAGTTGGTCATGTTAAGTGTTGTGTCCTAAATGAGGTGGCCATGCTGAGGTCGGGTCCTAAATGAGGTGTCCCTGGTGAGGGTTAGGTCCTAAATGAGATGGCCCTGGTCAAGGTCGGGTCTTAAATGAGATGGCCATGGTGAGGATCGAGTCCTAAATAAGGTGGCCATGGTGAGGGTCGGGTTCTAAATGAGGTGGCCATGGTGAGGGTCAGGTCCTAAATGTGGTGGCCATGGTGAGGATCGAGTCCTAAAGGAGGTGACCCTGGTTAGGGTCGGTTTCTAAATGAGGTGGCCATGGTGAGGATCGCGTCTTAAAGGAGGTGACCACGGTGAGGGTCGGGTTCTAAATGAGGTGGCCATGGTGAGGATCGCGTCCTAAAGAGGTGACCACGGTGAGGGTCGGGTTCTAAATGATGCGGCCCTGGTGAGGGTCCGGTTCTAAATGAGGTGGCCATGGTGAGGATCGAGTCCTAAATGAGGTGGCCATGGTGAGGGTCGGGTCGTAAATGAGGTGGCCATGGTGAGGGTCGGGTTCTAAATGAGATGGCCCTGGTGAGGATCGAGTCCTAAATGAGGTGGCCATGGTGAGGGTCGGGTCTAAATGAGATGGCCCTGGTGAGGATCGGGTTCTAAATGTGTTGGCCATGGTGAGTGTTGTATTCTAAATGAGGTGGCCATGGTGAGGATCGAGTCCTAAATGAGGTGGCCATGGTGAGGGTCGGGTCCTAAATGAGGTGGCCCTGGTGAGGGTCGGATCCTGAATGAGGTGGCCATGGTGAGGGTCGTGTTTTAAATGAGGTGGCCCTGTTGAGGGTCGATTGCTAAATGAGGTGGCCATGGTGAGGGTCGGGTCCTAAATGAGGTGGCCCTGGTGAGGGTCGTATTTTAAATGAGGCGGCCATGGTGAGGGTCGAGTCCTAAATGAGGTGGACATGTTGAGGGTTGGGTCCTAAATGAGGTCGCCATGGTGAGGGTTGGGTCCTAAATGAGGTGGCCCTGGTGAGGATCGAGTTCTAAATGTGGTGGCCATGGTGAGGGTCGGGTCCTAAATCAGGTGGCCCAGGTGAGGATCGAGTCCTAAATGCGGTGGCCATGGTTGGGGTCGGGTCCTAAATGAGGTGGCCCTGGTGAGGATCGATTCCTAAATGAGATGACCATGGTGAGGGTTAGGTCCTAACTGAGATGGCCATGGTGAGGGTCGGGTCTTAAATGAGGTGGCCATGGTGAGGATCGAGTCCTAAATGAGGTGGCCATGGTGAGGGTCGGGTTCTAAATAAGATGGCCCTGGTGAGGGTCGGTTCCTAAATGAGGTGGCCCTGGTGAGGATCGAGTCCTAAATGAGGTGGCCGCGGTGAGGGTCGGGTCCTAAATGAGGTGGCCATGGTGAGGATTGTGTCCTAAATGAGTTGGCCATGGTGAGGATCGAGTCCTAAATGAGATGGCCCTGGTGAGGGTCGGGTTCTAAATGTGTTGGCCATGGTGAGGGTCGTATTCTAAATGAGGTGGCCATGGTGAGGGTCAGGTTCTAAATGAGGTGGCCCTGGTGAGGATCGAGTCCTAAATGAGGTGGCCATGGTGAGGGTCGGGTTCTAAATGAGGTGGCCATGGTCAGGGTCGGGTTCTAAATGAGGTGGCCCTGGTGAGGGTTGTGTATTAAATGAGGTGGCCCTGGTGAGGATCGATTTCTAAATGAGGTGGCCATGGTGAGGATCGAGTCCTAAATGAGGTGGCCATGGTAAGGGTCTGGTTCTAAATGAGATGGCCCTGGTGAGGGTCGGGTCCTAAATGAGGTGGCCCTGGTGAGGATCGAGTACTAAATGAGGTGGCCATGGTGAGGGTCGGGTTCTAAATGAGGTGGCCCTGGTGAAGGTCGGGTCTTAAATGAGATGGCCATGGTGAGGATCGAGTCCTAAATGAGGTGGCCATCGTGAGGGTCGGTTTCTAAATGAGATGGCGCTGGTGAGGGTCGGGTCCTAAATGAGCTGGCCCTGGTGAGGGTCGGGTCCTGAATGAGGTGGCCATGGTGAGGGTCGTGTTTTAAATGAGGTGGCCCTGGTGAGGGTCGATTCCTAAATGAGGTGACCATGGTGAGGGTCGGGTCCTAAATGAGGTGGCCATGGTGAGGGTCGTATTTTAAATGAGGCGGCCATGGTGAGGGTCGAGTCCTAAATGAGCTGGTCATGTTGAGGTTTGGGTCCTAAATGAGGTCGCCATGGTGAGGGTTGGGTACTAAATGAGGTGGCCCTGGTGAGGATCGAGTTTTAAATGAGGTGGCCCTGGTGAGGATCGAGTTCTAAATGAGGTGGCCATGGTGAGAGTCGGGTCCTAAATCAGGTGGCCCTGGTGAGGATCGAGTCCTAAATGAGTTGGCCATGGTTGGGGTCGGGTCCTAAATGAGGTGGCCCTGGTGAGGATCGATTCCTAAATGAGGTGGCCATGGTGAGGGTCGGGTCTTAAATGAGGTGGCCATGGTGAGGGTCGGGTCTTAAATGAGGTGGCCTTGGTGAGGATCGAGTCCTAAATGAGGTGGCCATGGTGAGGGTCGGGTTCTAAATAAGATGGCCCTGGTGAGGGTCGGGTCCTAAATGAGGTGGCCATGGTGAGGATCGAGTCCTAAATGAGGTAGCCCCGGTGAGGGTCGGGTCCTAAATGAGGTGGCAATGGTGAGGATCGAGTCCTAAATGAGTTGGCCATGGTGAGGATCGAGTCCTAAATGAGATGGCCCTGGTGAGGGTCGGGTTCTACATGTGTTGGCCATGGTGAGGGTCGTATTCTAAATGAGGTGGCCATGGTGAGGATCGAGTCCTAAATGAGGTGGCCATGGTGAGGGTCAGGTTCTAAATGAGGTGGCCCTGGTGAGGATCGAGTCCTAAATGAGGTGGCCATAGTGAGGGTCGGGTTCTAAATGAGGTGGGCATGGTGAGGGTCGGGTTCTAAATGAGGTGGCCCTGGTGAGGATCGAGTTCTAAATGAGGTGGCCATGGTGAGGATCGAGTCATAAATGAGGTGGCCATGGTGAGGGTCGGGTTCTAAATGAGATGGCCCTGGTGAGGGTCGGGTCCTAAATGAGGTGGCCCTGGTGAGGATCGAGTACTAAATGAGGTGGCCATGGTGAGGGTCGGGTTCTAAATGAGGTGGACATGGTGGGGATCGAGTCCTAAATGAGGTGGCCCCAGTGAGGGTCGGGTCCTAAATGAGGTGGCCATGGTGAGGATCGAGTCCTAAATGAGGTGGCCATGGTGACGGTCGAGTCCTAAATGAGGTGGCGCTGGTGAAGGTCGAGTTTAAAATGAGATGGCCCTGGTGAGGGTCGGGTCCTAAATGAGATGGCCCTGGTGAGGATCGAGTCTTAAATGAGGTGGCACTGGTGAGGCTCGGGTCCTAAATGAGGTGGCCATGGTGAGGGTCGGGTTCTAAACGAGGTGGCCCTGGTGAGGGACGGGTCCTAAATGAGGCAGCCATGGTGAGGATCGGGTTCTAAATGAGGTGGCCATGGTGAGGATCGAGTCCTAAATGCGGTGGCCCTGGTGAGGGTCGGGTCCTAAATGTGGCAGCCATGGTGATGGTCTGGTCCTAAATGAGGTGGCCATGGTGAGGGTCGGGTCCTGAATGAGGTGGCCATGGTGAGGGTCATATTTTAAATGAGGAGGCCCTGGTGAGGGTCGATTCCTAAATGAGGTGGCCATGTTGAGGGTCGGGTCCTAAATGAGGTGGCCCTGGTGAGGGTCGTATTTTAAATGAGGTGGACATGGTGAGGGTCGAGTCCTAAATGAGGTGGCCATGGTGAGGAGTGGGTCCTAAATGAGATGGCCCTGGTGAATGTCGGGTCTTAAATCAGGTAGCCATGGTGAGGGTCGGGTTCTAAATGAGATGGCCCTGGTGAGGGTCGGGTCCTAAATGAGGTGGCCATGGTGAGGATCGAGTCCTAAATGAGGTGGCCCAGGTGAGGGTCGGGTCCTAATTGAGGTGGCCATGGTGAGGATCAAGTCCTAAATGTGGTGGCCATTGTGAGGATTGAGTCCTAAATGAGATGGCCCAGGTGAGGGTCGGGCTCTAAATGTGTTGGCCATGGTAAGGGTCGTATTCTAAATGAGGTGGCCATGGTGAGGATCGATTCCTAAATGAGGTGGCCATGGTGAGGGTCGGGTTCTAAATGAGATGGCCCTGGTGAGGATCGAGTCCTAAATGAGGTGGCCATGGTGAGGGGTGGGTCCTAAATGAGATGGCCCTGGTGAATGTCGGGTCTTAAATCAGGTAGCCATGGTGAGGGTCGGGTTCAAAATGAGATGGCCCTGGTGAGGGTCGGGTCCTAAATGAGGTGGCCATGGTGAGGATCGAGTCCTAAATGAGGTGGCCCAGGTGAGGGTCGGGTCCTAATTGAGGTGGCCATGGTGAGGATCAAGTCCTAAATGGGGTGGCCATTGTGAGGATTGAGTCCTAAATGAGATGGCCCAGGTGAGGGTCGGGCTCTAAATGTGTTGGCCATGGTAAGGGTCGTATTCTAAATGAGGTGGCCATTGTGAGGGTCGGGTTCTAAATGAGATGGCCCTGGTGAGGATCGAGTTCTAAATGAGATGGCCCTGGTGAGGATCGAGTTCTAAATGAGGTGGCCCTGGTGAGGGTCGGGTTCTAAATGAGATGGCCCTGGTGAGGATCGAGTCCTAAATGAGCTGGCCATCGTGAGGGTCGGGTTCTAAATGAGGTGGCCCTGGTGAGGATCGAGTTCTAAATGAGGTGGCCATGGTGAGGATCGAGTCCTAAATGAGGTAGCCATGGTGAGGGTCGTGTTCTAAATGAGATGGCACTGGTGAGGATCGAGTCCTAAATGAGGTGGCCATGGTGAGGGTCAGGTTCTAAATGAGATGGCCCTGGTGAGGGTCGTGTCCTAAATGAGGTGGCCATGGTGAGGGTCGGGTTCTGAATGAGGTGGCCATGGTGAGGATCGAGTCCTAAATGAGGTGGCCATGTTGAGGATCGAGTCCTAAATGAGGTGGCCATGGTGAGGATCGAGTCCTAAATGCGGTGGCCATGGTGAGGGTCGGGTTCTAAATGAGGTGGCCCTGGTGAGGGTCGGGTCCTAAATGTGGCAGCCATGGTGAGGGTTGGGTCTTAAATGAGGTGGTCATGTTGAGGGTTGTGTCCTAAATGAGGTGGCCATGCTGAGGTCGGGTCCTAAATGAGGTGGCTCTGGTGAGGGTTAGGTCCTAAATGAGGTGGCCCTGGTGAGGGTTAGGTCCTAAATGAGATGGCCCTGGTGAAGGTCGGGTCTTAAATGAGATGGCCATGGTGAGGATCGAGTCCTAAATGAGGTGGCCATGGTGAGGGTCGGGTTTTAAATGAGGTGGCCCTGGTGAGGGTCGGGTCCTAAATGTGGCAGCCATGGTGAGGGTCTGGTCCTAAATGAGGTGGCCCTGGTGAGGGTCAGGACCTGAATAAGGTGGCCCTGGTGAGGATCGAGTCCTAAATGAGGTGGCCATGGTGAGGGTCAAGTTCTAAATGAGGTGGACCTGGTGAGGGTCGTATTCTAAATGAGGTGGCCCTGGTAAGGGTTGGGTCCTAAATGAGATGGCCCTGGTGAGGGTCGGGTCCTAAATGAGGTGGCCCTGGTGAGGGTCGTATTCTAAATGAGGTGGCCCTGGTGAGGATCGAGTCCTAAATGAGGTGGCCATGGTGAGGGTCGGTTCCTAAATGAGTTGGCCCTGGTGAGGGTCGGGTTCTGAATGAGGTGGCCATGGTGAGGATCGAGACCTAAATGAGCTGGCCATGTTGAGGATCGAGTCCTAAATGAGGTGGCCGTGGTGAGGGTTGGGTACTAAATGAGGGGGCCATGGTGAGGGTCGGGTTCTATATGTGGTGGCCATGGTGAGGATCGAGTCCTAAATGAGGTAGCCATGGTGAGGGTCGTGTTCTAAATGAGATGGCACTGGTGAGGATCGAGTCCTAAATGAGGTGGCCATGGTGAGGGTCAGGTTCTAAATGAGATGGCCCTGGTGAGGGTCGGGTCCTAAATGAGGTGGCCATGGTGAGGGTCGGGTTCTGAATGAGGTGGCCATGGTGAGGATCGAGTCCTAAATGAGGTGGCCATGTTGAGGATCGAGTCCTAAATGAGGTGGCCATGGTGAGGGTCGGGTTCTAAATGAGGTGGCCCTGGTGAGGGTCGGGTCCTAAATGTGGCAGCCATGGTGAGGGTTGGGTCTTAAATGAGGTGGTCATGTTGAGGGTTGTGTCCTAAATGAGGTGGCCATGCTGAGGTCGGGTCCTAAATGAGGTGGCTCTGGTGAGGGTTAGGTCCTAAATGAGGTGGCCCTGGTGAGGGTTAGGTCCTAAATGAGATGGCCCTGGTGAAGGTCGGGTCTTAAATGAGATGGCCATGGTGAGGATCGAGTCCTAAATGAGGTGGCCATGGTGAGGGTCGGGTTTTAAATGAAGTGGCCCTGGTGAGGGTCGGGTCCTAAATGTGGCAGCCATGGTGAGGGTCTGGTCCTAAATGAGGTGGCCCTGGTGAGGGTCAGGACCTGAATAAGGTGGCCCTGGTGAGGATCGAGTCCTAAATGAGGTGGCCATGGTGAGGGTCGGGTCCTAAATGAGGTGGCCCTGGTGAGGGTCGTATTCTAAATGAGGTGGCCCTGGTGAGGATCGAGTCCTAAATGAGGTGGCCATGGTGAGGGTCGGTTCCTAAATGAGTTGGCCCTGGTGAGGGTCGGGTTCTGAATGAGGTGGCCATGGTGAGGATCGAGACCTAAATGAGCTGGCCATGTTGAGGATCGAGTCCTAAATGAGGTGGCCGTGGTGAGGGTTGGGTACTAAATGAGGGGGCCATGGTGATGGTCGGGTTCTATATGTGGTGGCCATGGTGAGGATCGAGTCTTAAATGAGGTGGCCTTGGTGAGGGTCTGGTTCTATATGTGGTGGCCATGGTGAGGAGCGAGTCCTAAATGAGGTGGCCATGGTGAGGGTTGGGTTCTAAATGAGGTGGCCATGGTGAGGATCGAGTCCTAAATGAGGTGGCCCTGGTGAGGGTCTTGTTCTAAATGAGGTGGCCATGGTGAGGATCAAGTCCTTAATGAGGTGGCCATGGTGAGGATCGAGTCCTAAATGAGGTGGCCCTGGTGAGGGTCGGGTCCTAAATGAGGTGGCCATGGTGAGGATCAAGTCCTTAATGAGGTGGCCATGGTGAGGATCGAGTCCTAAATGAGGTGGCCCTGGTGAGGGTCGGGTTTTAAATGCAGTGGCCATGGTGAGGGTCGGGTTCTAAATGAGGTGGCCCTGGTGAGGGTTGGATCCTAAATGTGGCAGGCATGTTGAGGGTTGGGTCCTAATTGAGGTGGCCATGGTGAGGATCGACTCCTAAATGATGTGGCCATGGTGCGGATCGAGTCCTAAATGAGGTGGCCCTGGTGAGGGTCGGGTTCTAAATGAGGTGGCCATGGTGAGGATCGAGTCCTAAATGAGGTGGCCTTGGTGAGGGTCGGGTTTTAAATGCAGTGACCATGGTGAGGGTCGGGTTCTAAATGAGGTGGCCCTGGTGAGGGTTGGATCCTAAATGTGGCAGGCATGTTGAGGGTTGGGTCCTAATTGAGGTGGCCATGGTGAGGATCGACTCCTAAATGATGTGGCCATGGTGCGGATCGAGTCCTAAATGAGGTGGCCCTGGTGAGGGTCGGGTTCTAAATGAGGTGGCCATGGTGAGGATCGAGTCCTAAATTAGGTGGCCCTGGTGAGGGTCGGGTTTTAAATGAGGTGGCCATGGTGAGGATCGAGTCCTAAATGTGGTGGCCCTGGTGAGGGTCAGGTCCTAAATGAGGCGGCCCTGGTGAGGGTCGGATTCTAAATGAGGCGGCCATGGTGAGGGTCAGGTCCTAAATGAGGCGGCCCTGGTGAGGGTCGGATTCTAAATGAGGTGGCCCTGGTGAGGGTCAGGTCCTAAATGAGGCGGCCCTGGTGATGGTCGGATTCTAATTGAGGTGGCCCTGGTGAGGGTCGGATTCTAAATGAGGTGGCCATGGTGAGGGTCTGGTCCTAAATGAGGTGGCCCTGGTGAGGGTCTGGTTCTAAATGAGGTGGCCATGGTGAGGATCAAGTCCTTAATGAGGTGGCCTTGGTGAGGGTTGGGTCCTAAATGAGGTGGCCCTGGTGAGGGTCGGGTTTTAAATGAGGTGGCCATGGTGAGATCAAGTCCTTAATGAGGTGGCCATGGTGAGGATCGAGTCCTAAATGAGGTGGCCATGGTGAGGATCAAGTCCTTAATGAGGTGGCCATGGTGAGGGTCGGGTCCTGAATGTGGTGGCCCTGGTGAGGGTCGGGATCTAACTGAGGTGGCCCTGGTGAGGGTTGGATCCTAAATGTGGCAGCCATGGTGAGGGTCAGGTCCTAAATGAGGTGGTCATGTTGAGGGTTGGGTCCTAAATGAGGTGGCCATGGTGAGGGTCGGGTTTTAAATGAGGTGGCCATGGTGATGATCGAGTCCTAAATGTGGTGGCCCTGGTGAGGGTCAGGTCCTAAATGAGGCGGCCCTGGTGAGGGTCGGGTTCTAAATGAGGTGGCCCTGGTGAGGGTCGGGTTCTAAATGATGTGGCCCTGGTGAGGGTCGGGTCTTGAATGTGGTGGCCATGGTGAGGGTCGGGTCCTGAATGTGGTGGCCATGGTGAGGATCGTGTCCTAAATGAGGTGGCCCTGGTGAGGGTCGGGTTCTAAATGATGTGGCCATGGTGAGGGTCAGGTCTTAAATTTGACCCATGCAAAGTACAGGAAAATTTGGTATGTGTGATGTTAAAACTAGGAATTCTGAAATGCGTGTGTCTGTGTGTGTATATGTTTGTGCGTGCACCCTGATTGTTTGTATGCATTCTGATTCTGTGTGCTAGTGTTAAAATCCCCTGCCCCGGATCTCGAAATGATTCTGCCAGCGTGCATTATGGACCAGAAAGCATTAAGTATGTTGAGAAGCATGGACTTGACTAAGTGAATTTCTACAGATGTGCTTTTAGAAAAGGGGAAATGTGGGACTTCAGGGTGGCCTGTGATTGTTCAATTTAGATATGAAATGCTGTATGAATATATAGAACATGTTTGAATAAGTCTTCCAGATTAACTTTAGAAGTGGGGACACCTGTCTTAATAAATGCTATTGTAAATAAACTGCAAGCCAGGTTAAGTAAAATATGCACTGTTGCTTGTGTGAGATGAGACTAGGTAAGTAATATCGAGAGTGCTTTACAACAAGAAAGGATTAAAGCTGTTATGGGGAATGGGGGCAATATTTGTGTGAGTTATCCCTGCTGCTCTGCTGTAGCCTCTGGGCAATGCTGTACTTTGCTTTAAAAGTCTTGCGATAGTTGTCCTATACAATTTGATTGTTATTTTAACCTATAGTTTTGTTTTATATTTAACGAAATTGACAGTGGCCAATTTTTGGCTAATCATTCCCAGATTAACTACTGCTTAAAATATCGCTGTAAACTTCAGTTGTAACATTACCTGCTATACACGTACAGATGATGTGACCCAGCCCACTTATGACTGGTAATTTTTGTTTCGAACTGTGTAGATAATACTGTTCTAAATGTCCAATCAATTCGAAATGGGCTATACGGTTCATCGGTTCAGCAAACATAGAAATGGGATGGTGGACGTGGGGATGTTTTGATAGCAGTTCCCTCCACCACCACCACCACCACCAGGTACATAAACTATGCAGTTAAAATAATTCATTCCCGAACAGTACTTAAGAACCTGTGTGCTTTTCGTTCTGCCCATTGCAAAATGGCATCTGATGTAAACCCGCATGTAATTTTTTTCTTTCCTAATTTTTTTCCTCCCTATCTGATACTGAAGAATGGGGAAAACTTCAATGGATATGTGGGTTGTGAGCATCATTAACTGCTGAGGCAGCCCAGTTACCTTCCCTAGTGCAGTGCTCAAGCTGCTGAACCTTTTACCTTAACGAAAGCCAACATCCTTGCATTGAATCATGTCGTGCATTTGGAGTAGCATACGACAATGGACACTTATGGAAACTACGTGGGTTATCAGCTCTTTGGTACTTCGATAAAACGTGGTGAACTGATTATCAATGTTTTCCTGCAATTCAATTACTTACTACAATTATTGTTATAAACTATGCGCTCATACTAACTTGAAGGATGGAATTACTAGAGGGAGCAAATGAGCTGACTTCCTTTGCTCAGGCAGCAACAGCAGATCTTTATGGCCATGTTACACTCCATGTGATCAGACTGCTAATACTTTCCAAATTCCTCGATGAACTAATGAAATTACAGCATGATGCACCAGTCACTGAAAGGATTGTATGGACTAAGGTACACTGCAAAACTATAAAGGATGATGACAGGTATAAACAAAAGTGGGAGTTTCTCGCCCAGAGCAAGAACTATGGCAGCAACTGTATGACCTACCAAAGACACAATGCTAAACGACACTGCCAGTATCTACCACTGCTGAGCCCTTGTCCCAGAATCCATTTGTGCATCTCCAACTGGACTTTATGCAGTTACCTAAATGCATGTGTTGTGATTCTGCACTTGGCATTTTGTTTGTTATCTCCATGGGTAAAAGCTCAACCAATTCCAGAGAAATGATGCTGTAATTGTTGCTAATTTTAATGATGAGAATGTATTCCTATATTTGGGATTCCTGGGAAAATCTCAAGTGATAATAGAATTATACAGGAGTGGGCAAAAGCCTTATCATTTCACCTGCACTTACCCTTTAATCATCAGCCTCTTGAACATGTGGGGATAACGTCACTCAACTTCATTCATCCCAACAATGAACAGTTCCCCCAACCTATGGACTCACTTTCAAGGACTCTCCATCTCAGGTTCTTGACATTTATTGCTTCTTTATTTTGATTATTATTTCTTTTTTCTTTTGTTTTTGGACAGCCTGTTGTCTTTTGCACATTGGTTGTTTGTCCTGTCAAGAGTGGTATTTCATTAATTTTATTATGGCTCTTGGATTTACTGAGTATGCCCACAAAAACAAACAAATCTCAGGATTGTATATGGTGACATATATGTACTTTGATAATAAATTTACTTTGATCTTGCCAACCTCAGTCTTACAGAGCAGCTCAAAGGCAGAAAGGGGCCCTGTAATGCAGGTTGGCTAAATTGTATGACAAGACCAAGCTAACATGGCCAGATGCACTTCCACTGGCCCTCACGACAATGCTCTGTGGAACAGGCCTGTCTCTGCATGAGATAGTTCTGGGAAGTCCCATGCACTTGCCAGTCACCCCTTGCTTTTTAATTAAACAGATAGACATCCAGATTATGAGTGGAAGCATGTTGCATTATTGTATAGCATTGACTTTGGTCTTAAATGCTTCCACTAACAGGTGCTTAAAGCCAAGAAGAAGGTGCTGGCCGCAGAATGCCAAACCTCCCAATTGGAAGATTGGGTGCTGGTGAGAGCTATTGATGAAAACTTTGCCTGAAGCCCCACTGGGAAGGTTCATTCCAAATATTGCTGAACACATATTCCACTTTAAAGGTCAAGAAAAGACAATGTGGATATAACCCTCGCATGTTAAATCAGTGGTGTCACCAGATTAGGAAACAAGTGGCCAGAAGAACTTTGAGGACTGATGAACTGAACTCTTGATCTTTGCAATTTGCCATCTGAAATAATCATGACACATTATAGGTTTTGGGTAATCTGGACATCTATTTCCCATTTAATCTCACAACATTAATACTCCCAACACTTCACCTTAGTTATCAATATGCATTGCTGGTCAGGTTGTTGCGTGTGCTCTAATGCGTATTTACACATTTGGATGGTGGCTTGCCAATGTGTTTACACTCCTGGATCACAGTGAGTATGATCCTCTGTTTTACTTAGATAAAAAAACTATAACTGTAAGGGTGCATGGGAGTATACTGCCCATAGGGTGACTTTTGCCAATACAACTGTTTTGAAGGATAATATCAACCTTCTTACAATTACTTAACACCCCCCCCCCCCCCACCGCTTCAAAGCTGGTTCATGGGGATAGGGGTGAAGTAAATTACTGTAACCATTGAGGGACAGGACTAGATTTGGGTAACAGTGCATGCAATGTCTACAGTGGCATGCAAAAGTTTGGGCACACCTTGTCAAAATTTCTGTTACTGTGAATAGCTCAGTGAGTAAAAGATGACCTGATTTCCAAAAGGCATAAAGTTAAAGATGACACATTTCTTGAACATTTTAAGCAAGATTACTTTTTTATTTCCATCTTTTACAATTTCAAAATAACAAAAAAGGGAAAGGGCCTGAAGCAAAAGTTTAGGCACCCTGCATAGTCAGTACTTAGTAACACCCCCATTGATAAGTATCACAGCTTGTAAACTCTTTCTGTAGCCAACTAAGAATCTTTCAATTCTTGTTTGGTGGATTTTCGCTCATTCTTCCTTGCAAAAGGCTTCCAGTTCTGTGAGGTTCTTGGGCTGTCTTGCATGCACTGCTCTTTTGAGGTCTATTCACAGTTTTTTGATGATGTTTAGGTTGGGGGACTGTGAGGGCCATGGCAAAACCTTCAGCTTGCGCCTCTTGAGGTAGTCGATTGTGGATTTTGAGGTGTGTTTAGGATCACTATCCTGTTGTAGAAGACATCCTCTATTCATCTTCAGCTTTTTTATGGGTGGTGTGATGTTTGCTTCTAGAATTTGCTGGTATTTAATTGAATTCACTCTTCCCTCTACCAGTGATATGTTTCCCGTGCCACTGTCTACAACACAAGCCCAAAGCATTATCAATCTACCCCCATGCTTAACAGTTGGAGAGGTGTTCTTTCCATGAAATTCTGCACCCTTTTTTCTCCAAACATACCTTTGCTCGTTGTGGCCAAAAAGTTCTATTTTAACTTCGTCAGTCCACAAGACTTGTTTCCAAAATGCATCAGGCTTGCTTAAAATGTTGAAAAGAATGTTTCATCTTTAACTTTATGTCTTTTGGAGATCAGTTCATCTTCTACTCACTTAACTATTCACAGTAACATAAATTTTGACCAGGGGTGCCCAAACTTTTGCATGCCACTGTATACTTCTGGTAACCTTCCAAATCCCATTAACAGTGCTTATTGGTATGTGGCCAACAGGCCTATCACTGGCTGCCAGGGGTACCCCATCTAAAAAGGGTCCTTTGGCCTGAACCAAAGCCAAACGCGGGGTTCTCGTTACCTGGCCTACGTTGTACCATAGATATCCCATCTGCCCACTCTCTCTCGACATCCCACTGTGTGGGTTGCTATCAAAGGGCTACAAAGACTGAGTGTTTCTGGATTGTACTGTTCCTATTCTGAGAACCTACCAGACTAGTTTGTGAAAGCACTAACACGGCCTCGGCACTGCTGGAGAAACTGGCTACTAACACAGCCTTGGCACTACATGAGCCAGGCCTCAATGACATTACTGCCAAAATGCTGGCAATCCACATTGTAGCCCTCATAATCCACCAGCATTAGACTTTTTGTTGTCTAAGGGAGGTGGTACTTGTGCCATTATTAGCCAAGAGTGCTGCGTGTACATTCCTGATTAAACTGTCATGGAGTTTCGGAGGCTATGCTGTTGAAATTCAGTAAGATTTATGTGGTCTACAGGACAAAGAGGAGTGGGTTTGGATATCATATAAAAATGACCATTAGTGTATTGTATGACACAATGCTTTAGGAATGGCTTCTTCCCCCGCCATCAATTTTTGAATGGTCCATGAAGCCACGAACACTACCTCATTATTTTATACACTTTTTGCTCTAATTATCGTTTTTTTGTATTGTGTTTTGGAATTTATGATAATTTTTATATATTGCATGTAATGCTACAGCAGAACAACAAATTTCACAACATATGTCAGTGATAATAAACCTAATTCTGATTCTGATTCCGATCTGTTTCACACTTACGTTGCAGCACCATTTGCTAAGCTTATTTGTCACCAAAAAACAGTACCAGAAATATATACAGTATATCGCAGTATCTGAACATAGTTACAAAATATGTCAATTTTAAGTTTTAAGATGCTTATTTCATAATTTGGGACTCCCTACTGAGACACTGACCAGTTTGACAAATGCCTTCTGGAACCCATTTGCAAGCATTGTTCAGATGATCGTACTCATTCAATTTTAATTATAAATATGCAAAAAACAAAGATATATATTACAACTATTGGGAACACTTCAGTCCATCTGTATTTCTATTTTAGATTCCTAAATGTGGTTAGAATTGATCCTAAGAATAAGGTTGTTTTAGGCTAGCAAGTGAAAATTAGGGCAAGGTGCATTTCAAAATTGCATTTGACTGAATTATGTCCATAAAAAGGGCCTGGATCAAGCTATCAATAGAAATCAAGGAACGTTGTCACTTGTTTTAGTTTAAGTTGTCCAGTAGGTCCTCTGTGCCATTCTCTCCACAATGGGCATCTCAAAGCTCCTCAGTTTCTTGGATTTAGATCTCAGTTCTGTCCTATCCACATTTAATCCAAACTCCACCTCAACAAGATGGCCTCTAACAATAAAATTGTAATTTAAAAATAACTGATCAATGGAAACCTTTGTAATTGTTCAAGAATATTTAAATAATTGTTTTGATAGCGTTTCTTAGTTCGTGTTATTTAGGGGAATTTGACTTACTGGGATAATTAAGAATGTTTATTCTTTTGGTTGGAGGTACAGAAGTGTAAATGGTGTGGGCTAACACTGACAAGCTAAAACTTGCAATTAATCAGCAGAGGGCAGTGGTAAGCTTCCTCCTACTGTCTGACTGAGGTCACCCTATTCACAAGGGCACAGTAACAATGGCCCATGGATCCAGTGTGGACCTAGGCCCGTAATATCCTGCTTCTTACTCAATTCTGTCTGCATTTACTTCCTAATTGGTCGTTTATTTTTCAGCTTGGATGTTGGAACACATTATTTTGTTTCTATTACTTTATTATTGTTTTCAAGATGTATCAAAGCCTATTACACACAATAAGCTATTGTCAAGCATCTGATGTTAGTAATGCCGAGCTAATTTACAAACAGCAAGCTTTCCAACAGTATTACAATAACTATAAAGTCTGACTATTTCAGGAGTGTGAACTGACAGGTATGGTTGGCTTGGAGCTGTCCTCAGCTGTAACATCAAAATTTGTTAATACCAAGAAACATGTACATTAATTTGGACTTAGTTTCATCTTTTAATTACCTGCCAAGAAAAAAAGGCAAAATATTTCAACATTTTATCTCTCCATCAGGTGCTATGTTCAAGTTTTATAAGACATTGGTGAGGCTTAATTTGAGGTATTGCATGCAGTTTTGGTCACCAACTTACAGGAAAGATGTAAATAAAATTGAAAGAATACAGGGAAAATTTACAATGATGTTGCCAGACCTGAAGGAGATGAGTTATAAAGATAGATTGAATAGGTTAGAACTTCATTTCTTAGAATTTAAGAGGATTGAGAGGAGATTTGATAAAGGTATACAAAATTATGATGTCTATAGATAAGGTCAATGCAAGCAGGTTTTTTCCATTGAGGTTGGGTAGAACTACAACTAAAGGTCATGGGTTAAGGGTGAAAAGTTTAAGGGGAACATGAGGGGAAAATACTTCACTCAGAGGGTCATGAGAGTGTGGAATGAGCTGCCAGCACGTGGTGCATGCAAACTCAATCTCAACATATGAGAGAAGTTTGGATAGGTACATAGATGGTATGGGTATGGAGGGCTGTGGTCCCAGTACAGGTCGATGGGAGCAGGCAGTTAAAATGGTTTGGCATGAAGGGTTGAAGGGCCATTTTCTGTGCTGTACTTTTCTATGACTCTATAACTTCCAATTGTATTAATTCATATTGCCATTGGTAAATTCTTGCCTTCGGTCAAATTAAATTGTGTCTAGACCATGGAGCGTTGTTAGCAATTACCTTCAAAACCACAGTATTTTGTAAATAATGTTCAGCATAATTATTTCCTGATGGGCTCTCATTCACATCCCCTTGGACAATTGCCCATAGTTGCCTGATTGTTATCTGATTTACGTATCTTTCTCAAGATGCAACCCTTCCAGCAGGTACTACAGAGGTTCTCGAAATATCAGTGATCCTCAGTTACATCATAGGATCTGTTATTTTGCAGACTTTTCTGGTATTATCAATAAATTGCCAAAAAATTATTTTACAAAGTTTTCTCTTTAAAATACCCCTAAATATATTACTTTACTTTCTTGTAAATATATTACAAGAAATATATTTCTTGTCCAGTGATGTCTCAGTTTCTATCCTGATCCTATGCGTATGTTACAATCTCAATTTCATGCTCTGTAAGATGTTATAGTTAAACTTTTCAGTTTTTGGTTAGTGATCTTCAAGAGATTTGGTATTCAGCAGGTTGGTGACCTCACTACTATTAGAATGCCAGGTGTTTCCTGGAAGTGCTTGTGACTGCAACAAGGTTCCACACTATGGATTGCTAGATTGCTAGATGGGCAACTTATTTTTGTCAAGAATGAGAAAAAATACTTCCAATGCATGCCAGGTCCAGAAACACACACAATTTAGTGTGGATTTGCTTGCTCGACCTGCAAATGTAGGTAGCCTCTACCTATGGTTCAACCATTGATTTAAAAGATGAGCAGCTATTGAATTCTGTCTATTATTCCCATGCAAATCAAGTAGAAGTTAACAGTGACAAAACATTTTAGACTGTAATTTTTAAATGCCATGTTGTCAACGCATGTTCTAGCTTTAATGTATTCAGTAGGGAGTCCGACTGTTCCCAGACTCTAAATTCTCAGTTATTCAGTTATTGCCACCTGCCATTTACTTTTGCATTATTTCAGATTGCATTGCAATGTTTGCACCATTCTGTTGCTTTAAGCACCTCACTCGTACTTATTGTTGCATTTATGATTACTGTTTACTCAAATTTCCAAGTGAATTTTATTATCGAAGTACATATATGTCACCATGTCCCTGTGGGAATAGATTCAGATCTCATAGTTCATTGGTTGGGAAGACTCTAAATGATTTAGTGGAGATACTCTCATCTACAGCTGTTTTAATAAAGTCCATTACAACCATGGTGTATTTACTCAGATTCACAGATGAGTGCTTGAACATGGCTGAAAGCAATCCTGTAATTTTTCCTGTGACTATTCTTGGTTGCCCTAATCTCTGGACCTTGCTTTTTAGGCTCTGCATGGATTCAGGTAGGAGGAGGACAGCCATGTGATCTGATTTACCAAAATACGGCCTGAACAAGGAACGGTAGCAGTAGTCTAGTGTGTTTGGACCTCTGGTGCTACAGGTTATATGCTGATGGTAATTGGGGAGTGTTTTCTTCAAACAAGGCTGGTTGAAGTCTCTGAATATGATTTGAAATGTGTCTGCATGGACTGTTTCTTCACTGTGGATGATCATGCAGTGTCGCGAGTGCTTGCTTATTGTTGGTTTATCAGCTGCTGCAGGATTCAGTAAGTTTTACATGAACAAGAGTATGTTCATGGTCTTCTGACGCTGTCATCCACTTCAGGGTCTGGTGTGTTGTTCATTCAGAAATGCTCTTCACCTCTTTTCTGTTTTCTGTTGTAACAGGTGGTCATTTGACTTATTGTTGCCTTCCTGTCAGCTTGAACCAGTCTGGCTATTCTCCACTGACGGCTCTCATTAACAAGGCATTTTTACCACAGACTGCTGCTCACTAGATGTTTTATTTTTTTTAATTTTTCACACCATTCTCTGTAAACTCTAAGGACTTGTGCGTGAAAATCCCAGGCTATCAGCTGTTTCTGAGATAGCTAGCCACCCTGTCTGGCACCAACAATCATTTTTTTGATCACATTTCCCCATTCTGATGTTTATTCTGAACAACTGAACCTCTGCTTTTCTGCATTGAGTTGCTGCCACATGATTGGTTGATTAAATTTTGCATGAATGAGCAGGTCTACAGGTGTACCTAATAAAGTGGCCACTGCATGTAATTCTACTCTGCGTGAAATTTAATTTTGTGTATTCGTGTCTAAAATGTGGGGATTTCTAGGTAAAAATTTCCTCTAGGAGTGAATGCAGAGTAATAAAGTTTAAAAAATATATGAAGAGAATTGTTAGTTAGAAAATAGTGCAGAGTAAAACAAAAAAAAAGAAAATACAAACCTTACAAGCAGCATTAGAAACAATGATCAAACAATGATAATTGGCTTTAAATTTAGTTAAGTCATTAAGTGTAAAACAAGGCAACTAGTATTGTGATTAGTCATCTTTAATTATGTAACTAGGAATTTTAATTAAAGACACAAGAAAATCTGTAGATGATGGAAATCTAAAGCAACACACACGAAATGCTAGTGGAACTCAGCAGCCCAGGCAGCATCTATGGAAAAGGGTAAACTCTCGACATTTCAGGCTGAGACCCTTCTTCAGGACTGGCTATTAATCTAGGGGCCTCCATTGGTATTGTGGTCCAAGTGGGAGGCAGCAGGGACCGTGGTCTGGGAGCATCTCAGGCCGCTGGAGTTGGAGATGGCAGGATTTGTAGTCTAGAGACGAGTGATTCTGGACTATTTCTGGGGGAAAGTGAAACCTGTAGGATTATACCTAATTTGGAATGGGTTTCCTATCCTTGCTGGGGATGAACTGATGTTTTTTATGGAATGTTTAAATAAATTTAACAGGCAAATGGGGCCCAGAATAGGAATAATTTAGGGTGTGAGAAACAGACACATCCAACAGGAAAATGCAGTCCAGTAGGCAGAGCGTACAGACACTTAATAAGGCACATGGGAGGAATACAAAGATGGATTACATCAATTTTAATACAGGCAGTCTACGAACAGGGTGGGGAGACATTATTAACACGTAGGAAATTTATATTGTTACTAGAGGGATGTGGTTAAAAGTTGGTTAGGACCAGCAATTCAACATTTCAAGGTATACAATCTTCAGACAAGACACTGTGGATACAAAAGTGAAGGTTGCTTTGCAACATAACTCATGGAATCCACTACTGTTGCAAGCAAGCAAATATTTTACAAGTTTCTTCAACTAGGACTATATTGGTGGAGACAAGGGCTTAAACAGTCATATAAAAGTATAGCATAGAAGTAGTTTCTTTGGCCTAACAATTTCATTTACACTAATCTCTAATCCATTTTATTTTCCCTGCCTGGGATTTTATCACTCATCTGCACCAGGGACGATTTACATAAGCTGATTAGCCCACCATTCTGCATGACCTTGGGATGAGTGAGGAACGGTTTGGAGGCTTGCATGCCTCAATGACCTCAAGAGCTACGTTGGCTGGAGTCACGGCTTTAGCCTTTGGCTCTTTGTAGGGTCACCCATGCCAAACAGGTCAAGGAGTAGAGGCCAGGCTAAGAGTGGTCCACCGGTCCTCCAGCTTCAGGGATTTGGCTCCAGGCTGACAACCCTGACTGGTCGAACAGAACTGTTATGGAAACAGCAATTAAGAATCCTTCTACATCTGTCTGTCCTTGACAGACAGAGATGGAGGACCTTCATTGCTGTCTGAAACGCAAGCAGTGTATTGGCAGTAACTAAGTCAGTAGGTACATGATGAGCACCGGGGTCAGGATCGAACTTAGATTGTTGGATCTGTGCCACTGTGGCAAGTCACAAAGTGGTCCAAACAGAGAACACTTCAGCTTCCCAAATATTAACCAGGATCACTTTAGCATGAAGTTTTAAAGAGAGGGATTTTTAAAGTGTGTCCAGGAGAGTTTTTTAAGCCAATATACAAATAGCCCTACTTGAATGGAGTGGTAACAGACCTAATGTTGGAATGTAGCCAGGCAAGAGGAAGGAATGTCAATGGGAGAATACTTCTGAGATAGTCGCTGTAACTCTTCGTAAGTCAAGAGCTTATTATGGAGACCAATAAGGGTAAACTCATAAGGAAATAAGAAATAGGAGTGGAGTAGCCCATCTGGTGTTTGGAGCCTGCTCTGCCATTCATAGGATCACAGTTCAGCTGGCTAAGGATTTGGATCCACCTAACTACCTTTCTTCCATAACCCTTCATTCCTACTACAAAAATATCTACTTAACTATATCTTTAAAGGGTTAATGAGGTAGCTTCATTGGGCAGAGAATTCCATAGATCTTCTACTCTGGGAAATGCAGTTCCCCCTCATCTCCACTCAAAATCTGCTCCCCCAAATCTTGAGGCATGTTCCCTTAGATCTAGTCCCCCCACCAATAGAAATGACTTTCCTGGCTTTATCTATATCTGTCCTTTAAATTATTTTATGTTTCTGCAAGACCCTCTTCATTCTTCTGAATTCCAGGGAGTATAGTTCCAGGCAATTCAATCTCTCCTCAAAGACTAATCTCCTCATCTCCGGAATCAACCTGGTGAATCTCCTCTGCAACGCCTCCATAGCCAGTATACCTTTTCTCAACTAAGGAGACCACAAATAGTGTTCTCCAGGTGTGGCTTCACTAGTACCCTGTACATTTGCAGATTATCCTTCCTGCTCTTAAATTTAGTCCCTGTAGCAATGACAGCCAACATTCAATTTGCCTTCATGATAACCTGTTGCTCCTACAAAATAACCTTTTTGCAATTTATACAAAACACTCCCAAGCGCCTCTGTACAACAGCTGGCGGCAATCTTTCACCATTTAAATAAAAATCTGATCTATTTTTCTTGCTGTGAATGACCTTGCATTTATCAACATTGTACTCCAATTGCCAGACACGTTCCCAGTCATCCAGTCACATCTCTCTGCAGACTCTGCATTCTTTGCGCAACTTGCTATTCGCTTAATTTAGTGTCATCAGCAAACATAGTTATTCTACAGTTCCATACTGTTAATGAATATCCTGAACAGTTGCATGCCCAGCACTGACCACAGCAGCGTCCACTCACCACTGACAGCCAAACACAGAAACACTCATATATCCCATTTCTCTGGATTCCTTTGGTTAACCAATCCTCCATCCATGCTTTTGCATTCCCCCAACTCATGCATCCTTAGCTAACGGATGCAGTACCTTATCGAATGCCTTCTGGAAATCCAAGTACACACTATTCACCTGTTCCTCTCTATCCTCTAAAAGCTCCAGGAGATTTATCAAACAGGACCTGCTCTTCTTGAATGCATGCTGCATCTTCCTGAAGTAACTGCTTTTATGCAAATGTTTCATAATTTCTTCCTCAATGATAGCTTCTAGCATTTTCCAAACTATGTTTGTTGAGCTAACTGGCACATTGTTACAGTATGTGCCTTTTGACTACTGCATTTTTTAAATCACTATGACATTCACTGTTTTTCAACCTGCCAGAACCTGCCTAAAATCCAGAGAGTTTTGACAAATTATCATGGGTTATATGTAAAAGTACGTAAATGGAATACCCCTTCACGTCCCCACATCATACATGTGTGCCTTGCTAAAAGAGTAAAAATAAAACTAAGACAAGTTCTCCTGGGCTCTCGTCTTTTCCTTTCAATTAGTTTGTATGTTTTGGAGTTACAAAACAACACGAACTAAAGACTGGTCCTTGTTTGCAATAATATCTGCTATTATCTCATAACTCCAGAATACTCCCTAACATACCTCCTTCATGATAATGAGAACTCAAAATCAAGACACTGAACCAGGGAAAGGCAGACTTCAATATAATAAGAGAAGACAGCAAAAGTTGACTAGGCACTGCAGTTCGTAATACATGGAAGTCATTCAAAAACGAAAGAGTGAGAGTTCTGAGCCATCATGTTTACATAAAGACATGATGAATATTTCCAAGGAATTCCAGATGTCAAGATATATTAAGAGTTGTAATAAGGAAATAAAAGGTAGCTTGTAACTGTCCTGATGCAGGGTTTTGGCCCAAAATGTTGGTAATTCCTTCCCCCGCCCCCCCTCCCCCCCCCACCATGGATTTGCTTGAGATGCTGAGTTCTTCCAGCAGATTGTTTGCAGCTGTGAACTGAAAACAGGAAAGAACATACAGAAATAGAGAAGCTGAAGGAGGGTACTTAAAAAATTATTCGGAGGGCAAAGAATGGTGACCTAGAAAAGTACAAGAAGTCCATCTCACATGCAAAGTTGCAATTCCAGACCAAAGATGAATCACAGAAAAATGCTTGACTGTGGCTATCAGCTTCTACAAAATAAAAACAAGCAATATATATAACAACAAGGTTTTATTCATAGAGATGAGCTCTGTGCCTTTTATGTTTGCTTTAAGCTGTGATTTCAGTCTCTGTAGCCGACATGAGAGCATCCTTCAGGAAGATGAACAGAAGGAAAGCGACTGGATCAGATGGTGTACGTAGCTGAGTGTGGAAGAGCTGTGCTGATCAACTGGCTGGGGTATTTATTGATATCTTTATTCTCTTGCTTCAGCTGTCTAAGCTACCCCTCTGCTTCAAGCAGGCTTCAGTCATAGCAGAGCCCAAGAAGAATGAGCTAACCTGCCTCAGTGACTTTTGTCCAATAATACTTGCATCCACTGTGATGAAATGCTTTGGGAGGTTGTTCATGACGTATATCAACTCCTGCCACTCCACCCCAACTTGCCAACCTCACATCAGATCAACAGCAGGTGCAGTTTCACTGGCTTTCCACTCAGCTTTGGAACATTTGGTCAGTGAAGGTCCATTTATCAGGATGCTTCTCGCTGATTACAGTTCAGCATTCAACACTACCATTGCCTCAAAATTAATCAATAAGCTTCAAGACCTAAGCCTTGCTATCTCTTTGTGCAACTGGGCCTTTAATTTCCTTATATGCAGACCTCTGGCAATACAGATTGGCAACAATATCTCCTCTGCAATAACAATCAGCACAGATGAGTGCTGAATCCCTTACTCTACTTGCTTTATATATGACTGTGAAGGTACGTATAGATTCAATGTGATATTTCAGTTTGATGATGATGCCACTGTTGTTGGCTGAATCAAAGGCGGTGATGATTTGGCCTATAGGAGGGAGAGTGGAAATCTGGTAGAATGGTGCCACAACAATAACCATTTCACTCAATGTCAGCAAAACCAAACATCCGATAATTGACTACAGGAGGAGAAAACCGAAGATCTATGAGCCAGTCCTCATTCGAGGATTGGAAGTGGTGAGGGTTGGTAACTTTAAAATCCTTGGTGTTATCATTTCAGAGGATCTCTTCTCAGATTAGCACATAAGTGTCATTATAAAGAAGGTATGACAGCACCTCTACTTTCTTAGAAGTTTGTGCAGATTCGGCATGTCATCTAAAACTTTGACAGATTTCTGTAGATGCACAGTGGAGAGTATCCTGTCTGGTAAGGAAGCAGCAATGTCGAAGAATGGAAAGACCTACAGAAAGAAGTGGATGCAGACCACTCCATCACCAGAATATCCTTCCACACCATTGAGCACTGACGCAAGGAAGTGGTGGGGAGGACTTTACCATTGATGGCTGCGCCATATCCATTACTTTTTGTAGGATTATCCGTTCAAGGACATTGGTGTTTCCATACCAGGCTGTGATTCAGCCAGTCAATGTACTCTCTACCATACATCGACTGAAGTTTGTCAAAATTTTAGATGTCATGCCAAATTTTTGCAAACTCCTAAGGAAGTAGAAGTGTTGCTGCGCTTTCTTCATAATTGCAATTATGTTCTGGGCCCTGGACAGGTCCTCCAATGTAATAACACCGAGGAATTTCAAGTTGATAATCCTCTCCACCTCTGATCCTCTGATGAGGACTGGACCATTGATCTCTTCCTCAGATATTGAATGCCAAGCTGTAGTCGATATATGAATCAGAATCAGGTTTATTTTCACCGGCATGTGACGCGAAATTTGTTAACTTAGCAAATTTAACAAATTTAACAATTTAACTTAGCAATACATAATATAGAAAAAAAACACAAAATAAAAAAATGATAAAGAAGTAACTAAATTACAGTATATGTATAGTGAATAAATGTAAAAATTGTGCAAAAGTAGAAATATTATATATTAAAAAAGTGAGTTAGTGTCCAAGGGTTCAATGTCCATTTAGGAATCGGATGGCAGAGGGGAAGAAGCTGTTCCTGAATCGCTGAGTGTGTGTCTTCAGGCTTCTGTACCTCCTAGCAGTGAGAAAAGGCCATGCCCTGGGTGCTGGAGATCCTTAATAATTCATGCTGCCTTTCTGAGACACCACTCCTTGAAATTGTTCTGGGTACTTTGTAGGCTATACCCAAGATGGAACCCACTAAACTTACAACCCTCTGCAGCTTCTTTCGGTCCTGTGCAGTAGCCCTCCCCCCTTCCCCCCGCCCCCACATGCTGCCTGTCAGAATGCTTTCCACGGTATATTTATAGAAGTTTTTGAGTGTATTTGTTGACATGTTCCAGATGTTCCAGGATTGAGTGAAGAGCCAATGAGATGGCATCTGCTGTGGACTTCTTGTTTCGTTAGGCAAATTGGAGCAGATCCAAGTTGCTTCTCAGGCAGGAGTTTATATCTTTTTTCACCAACCTCTCAAAACACATCATCATTGTGGATGTAAGTGCTACTGGGTGATGACCATTGTGACAGATTACCATGTTATTCTTAGGCATTGGTGTAACTGAAGCCTGCTTAAAGCAGGCAGGTGCCTCAGACTGCCAAAGCGAGGGTTAAAGATTGCAGGGAACACTCCAGCCAGTTGATCTGCACAGGTTTTTAGTACTTGGCCAGGTACCCCATCTGGGCCAGAAGTTTTCATCAGTTCACTGTCCTGAAGGCCACTTGCATGTTGGCCTCAGAGACTAAAATCACAGGACCATCGGAGGCCATGGGATACTTGCTCCAAGGTCAAAGTTAACACCCAGAAGTGAATCCCTATTATCGCCTATGTCACATGATTTAACTTTATAAGTGGTGATTGTATTCAGGCCCTGCCACAACTGTTGGGCATCCTTCGCTGTTTCAAGTTTAGTCCAAAATTGCTAATTTGTCCGTAAGATGGTTTTCCAGTGATCAGAATCAGGTTTATTATCACCGGCTTGTAACATGAAATTTGTCAACTTAGCAGCAGCAGTTCAATGCAATGCATAATCTAGCAGAGAAAAATAAATAATAAATAAAACAAAAATAATAATAATAAACAAGTAATCAATTACATATATTGAATAGATTGTAAAAAACATGCAAAAACAGTGATACTGTATATTTTTTAAAAAGCGAGATAGTGTCCAAAGTTTCAATGTCCATTTAGGAATCGGATGGCAGTGGGGAAGAAGCTGTTCCTGAATTGCTGAGTGTGTGCCTTCAGGCTTCTGTACCTCCTACCTGATGGTAACAGTGAGAAAAGGGCATGCCCTGGGTACTGGAGGTCCTTAATAATAGATGCTGCCTTTCTGAGACACCGCTCCTTGAAGATGTCCTGGGTACTTTGTAGGCTAGTACCCAAGATGGAGCTGACTAGATTTACAACCCTCTGCAGCTTCTTTCGGTCCTGTGCAGCAGCCCTTCCATACCAGACAGTGATGCAGCCTGTCAGAATGCTCTCCACGGTACAACTATAAAAGTTTTTGAGTGTATTTGTTGACATGATTGTACCTGGACCTCTTGGAACTTTCTTCAGTAGATTTCGTATCTTGTGGTTCATCCAGGGCTTCTGGTTGGGGAAGATTCTGATCGGTTTTGTGGGGATATGCTCATTTAGAACTGTTTTAATATAGTCTGTCACAACCATGGTGTATTCATTCCGAACCATAGAGGAGTCATTGAACACGCCTAGTCCACTGACTCGAAGCAATCCCATAGCCATTTCTCTACATACAATACTTCTAAACATACCTCTTGTGAACTAATCTCAATGCAATCTACAGCACATAATTTCTCTTTAAGCAATGTAATTTTAAAACAACTTACCGGTAATCATCTACAGATATCACGATCTTCTGAAGGACTCGGTGGAGCAAGCTCATTCCTCTGTGTTTCAGACTGGCTTGGTCCCTGCACCCCCCCCCCCCCCCCCCCCCCACCGCCTTGCTTCTGGCAATGCCAACGAACCTTCAATAATGAGGCAAGATGGGTACTTGATGATTAGCATGGGCATGGTGGGAACACGTGCAGTATAATTCTATAACTCATTTGGCATATTCTCACGATTCCAGGCATGTAATGAATTAAGAACTCCCCATCAGATAGCTTGTAGATTTTCTTCAGTAAAACATGCAAAACTCCCGGCTAATAAGATAGATAGATAGATAGATAGATAGATACTTTATTCATCCCCAAGGGGAAATTCAATGTTCCTCCAGTATGATATCACATAAACACAAGACAGACCAAGACTAACTGACCAAAAAAACCACATAATTATAACATACAGTTACAACAGTGCAAAGCAATACCATAATTTGATAAGAGCAGACCATGGGCACGGTAAAAAAAAGTCTCAAAGTCCCAGATAGCCCATCATCTCACGCAGATGGCAGAAGGAAGAAACCTCCAACGTGGCAAAACTTCCCGATGCAGCCTCTGGAAGCACCCGAGCACAGCCAACTGTGAGTCCGTCCGAAAACTTCCGACAACTTCGTGCCTCCGACCAGCCCTCCGACACCGAGCACCGAGCACCATCTCTGCCGAGTGCTTCAACCCCGGCTCCGGCCACCAAGCAACAGGCAAAGCCGAGGATTCGGGGCCTTCCTCTCTGGAGATCTCTCCGATCGCTCAGTAGCAGCGTCAGCAGCACAGGCATGTCAGAAGTTTCGCCAGATGTTCCTCCGTGCTTCACACATCCGTCTCAATCAAATCAGGATTGTGCACGGCCCCTACTTACAGATAACGGATATTCCTTACTGGAGTGGCCGCTGCGCCCTGCGTCGTCGCGCCGCCATCTTGATTAATAATGGCACCAGTCCCACCTCTCGGAGACAGCAGAAAGTCTAGCGCTAGTCAGTTGTGGGGGCCACGGTGTGGATTGCCAGCATGTTGGCTGTAATGTCATTGAGGCCTGGCTCCTTCCTGAAGCACTGTGTTAGTAGCCAGTTTCTCCAGCAGTGCTGAGGCCATGTTGATGCATTCATGAGCCAGTCTGGTAGGATCTCGGAACAGTAACAATCCAGAAACACTCAGTCTCCATAGTATGCAGTGGCAGTCCAACACACTAGGATGTAGGGAGGGAGTAGGAAGGTGGTATATCTATGGTACTATGTAGGCCAGATAACAATGATCCTTCCATGGCTTTGGTTCAGACCAGAGATCCTATTTTAAAAGGGGTATCACTGGCAGCCAGTGATAGGTCTATTGGCCATACGGTAAGTACTGCTGACAGGATTCGGAGGGTCGCCAGTAATTTTGACATTGCTCATACTGTTACTCAAATCTAGCTACATCCCTTGATGTTTGGATTAGCAAACATGTCTACTATACCCATGAACCAGCTTTGGAGCAGGGTGTTCATGGTTTTGTTGAATAAAGGTTGATACTATCCTTCTAAAGCAATTGTATTGGCAAAAGTCATCCTATGGGCAATGTAGTCAGGGCCGGATTAACCTAGTAGCAAAAGTAGCATATGCTAGGGCCCCACATTTTCCAGCGCCCGCCCTCACTAACTGCTTGCAAGCTGCAGTCTGGTGAAATCGGTATTATCACCGTTTTCTCACGACCGTTAGAGTGAGTTTTGGGTAGACGATTCATTTACACTTAAATAAGTGACTTCAGCCATCAATCAGTCTTCCGTTCTTTGACAAAGTACTGTGGATTGAGTTAATAACAATGCATTTCCTAAAAACTGAGAACCCAGTTTCAATGCATCTCTGGCGCCTCTGAGACAAGAATGCTAAATTTATAGGTAGTTGCGAAGACACCATATCTATGCTTTTTGAATATGAATTGTCCTCTATGTTAGCACATAACATACCAAATAATGTATTATAGATTTTAACTGCAAAGCCTCATTTGTTTCATCAATGACCTTCCGGGAAGGAGAATAATCGGCCTTGCTGGATTTTACGTGTTGTATATCCAAGGGTCTTGTGAATTGCTACCTTAATCCTGTAATCGCGGGAGTTGGAGGGGGATAATAATATCCGAATTGCCGGCGATGCTCACATCCCGTGAACCCAGAGAAGAAAGCGGAAAGCATTTTCACAAGTTGAAATCGAAGTTTTTTGCCCTGAGATAGAATATCTTAATCGATTACTCTTGTGAAAAAAAGTTGGAATGAATGAGGTCTGCTAATGACAGGACGTTTTGATAGACATGGATTGTGTGTGTTGTTTCTGTGCAGTTCGATGTCTCACGTCACAAATGAAAAAAACTACGAACAGTTCCAGTGACAAGTCTGCACGACCCAGGTTAAATAGTCCATGTAGTATTCATACACGACATGAGACTGAGAGGGACGAGATGGCATTTAACGAGACTGTCAGCAGCACGAGCTGAAAATCTGAAAGGGGGTGCTGATAGATCAGGTTATCAGTAAACACCTCTGGTTCCGCTAATTGTTTCAAGGCATCAGATGATTTGCGAACAACCAGTTTGAAAGAGGCCCGTGTATGCAACAATTCTAACGTGGAATGTGAGTTGGAACCGGAACATCATCTTGTATAGAAAACTGTGGTGTGAACGCATTTTCATTAACATGGAATAAAATCGCATCAGCAGTTGCTGAGAGTGAGATGTCGCGGCCTCCATACAAGTAACCGAAAGGTACTTACCCGGGACACCGATAAATACTGTGTAACAAATAATCTGTGCTTGTACCAGTGTTAATCCTGGGCTGTTAGAATTTAAAAGTCTGCTTCCAATTTTCTAATGTTCTACTTTTCATAAAAGACGGTGAGGGTAAATAAATCCAAACAAAGTGAACTATCAAGTTTCCTCTGCACCTTCTGGGTAAAGTACTTCAGGGACCGGACACTCAGAGTCCACCGCGTTCAGAAGGACATGAAATCTGCGTGAAATAGACATTTCCAGTATCATCAACAAACTTGCTCGTGCTAAATCTGGAAAATGTAACTTCTAAATTGTAGTTTTGTTACTTTTGACATTTGAAATTGATACCAACATGTAAATAATACTATTACTGAAGTGTCAGATATTTGCGTAGTATCTAGCTGTACAGCAAATGAAAAAAAATTGAATTACTTTACTATGTAAGTAAATAATTTATGTTTCAATACTTAAGTGTTTTTTTTAAAATTTAGGGCCCCTTTATAACATATGCTACAGGGCCCGCACTAGCTTAATCTGGCCCTGAATGTAGTCCCGTGCACCCTTACAGTTCTAGTTTTGCTATCAAAGTAAAAACAGAATCAAACTCACTGTGATCCAGGGGTATAACCACTTTGGGAAGTCACCTTCTAAAGGTATAGATGCTTTCTGGAGCACACCCAACAATCGGACGGGCTGGTACCCGATGCATATTCATAACTAAGGTGAAGAAAAGTGTTAGGAGTATTAGTGTGATATTCTTCTGAATTTGGGTAGAAAACAGATGTCCAGATTACCCAAAATCTATAATGCAAAGTGATTACTTAACAGCACAGATCAACAGTTTAGTCCATTAGTTCTCATCAATGTTCTGACTGCCTGTTCCCTAGTCAGATGGCACTGCTGGCTTAATGTCTGAGGCATATATCCATCCAGGCAGGCTTTCATTGGAACTTGAAAGCACTATATGTGGTCAGCAACATTTGTAATAGACATTCCCAGCAGGGTTCCAGGCAGTTCTTTCATTGTGGGCTCTCACCACTATCCAATCTTCCAGCTGGTTGGTCTGACACTCAGCAGCCAGCACCATCTTCTGGGCTTCAAATATCTATTGATGGGAACCTTTAAGAGCTTATGTTAGTGTTGTACAATACTGCAACATACTTCACTCTTAATGTGGATGTCTATCTGTTTAACTAGGAAGGGGAAGGGTGATTGGCAAGTGCACGGGATGTCCCAAGACTATCTCATGCAGAGATAGACCTGTTATGCAGTTTAGAGCACAGCACATTGTCATGAAGGCCAGTGAAAGTGCCTCTGGCCACTTTAGCTTGATTTCATCATGCAATTTAGCTAACCTGTTTTTCAGGGCCCTGCTCTGTCTTTCAGCTGCACTGTAAAATTGGCAGAGGATAAGGGCAGGTGAAATGATGCTTATGCTGTAAGGCTTTTGTTAATTCCAATACAACTTTATTCCTAAAGTGAGGACCATTATCACTTCAGATTTTCTCAGAGATCCCAAACCTGGGAATAAATTCTCATCATCAACAGCTACAGCATCATTTCTCTGGAATTGGTTGAGCTTTTACCCATGGAGATAACAAACAAAATGCCAAGTGCAGAATCACAACACATGCATTTAGATAACTGCATAAAGTCCAGTTGGAGATGCACAAATGGATTCCGGGCTCAGGTGCCTTTCAGCATTATGTCTTTGGTAGGTCATACAGCTGCTACTACTTTTCTTGCTCTGGGTGAGAAGCTCCCAATTTTGTTTATACCTGTCATCATCCTTTATAGTTTGCATAGTGTACTTTAGTCCATAAAATCCTGTCAACTACAGATGCAGCACATGGTAATTTTATTAGTTCGTCAAGGAATTTGGAAAGTATTGGCAGCTTGATCACACTGTAGTGCTACGTGGCCATGAAGATCTGATGTTGCAAATGAGTCAGCTCATTTATTCCATTAAGTTCAAGTGTTCCTAACCTTTTTCATGCCATGGACCCCTATCATTAACTGGCTGGAAACCCCTGGAGTTATTTCATCCTTCCCATTAGTGTGAGCCACATAGTTTATAACAACAATTGCACTAAATAATTGAAAAGTAGGAAAAGGTTGATAGTTTGTTCACTGTGTTTTATCTAAGTTCCAAAGAGGTAAGGTACCCATGTAGTTTCCATAATTTCCATTGTCATGTGCTACTGCTAAGGCATAATGATATTCAGTGCAGGCTTCTGTTAAGGTAAAAGGTTCAGCAGCTTGAGCAGTGCACTCGGGAAGGTAGCTGAGCTGCCTCAGCAGATCTATGATGCTCACAAACCACATCCACTAACATTTAAGATTGAGAGGAAAAGCTATCAAAGAAAAAAAATGCATGTGGGCTTACATCAGATAGCATTTTAGAATGGGCGGAATTAAAATTGTACAAGTTCTTAAATACATTTTTGGAACAGATTACTTAAACTGTGTAGACTGTGGCGCTGGTGACGGAGGCAGAAATTGTTATCAAACACAAGAGACTGCAGATGCTGGAAACCCAGAGTAACGCACACAAACTGCTAGAGGAACTCAGCGGATCAGGCAGCATCTATGAAAATGAATAAACAGTCGACATCTTGAGCCGCAGCCCTCCATCGGGACTGGAAAGGATAGGGGGGAGGATAAAGGTGGGGGCAGGCGAAGGAGGACAAGATCGAAGGTGATGGGTGAAGCCAGGTGAGAGGGAAGAGTAAAGGGCTGGAGAAGAAGTAATCCAATCTGAGAGTGAACCATGGGAGAAGGGGAGGAAATAGGGGCACCGGGCGAGGTGATAGGCAGGTGAGGAGAAGAGGTAGGAGGCCAGACTGGTGAATGGAAGAAAAGGGAAGGGAGAGGGGAAAAGAAAAAGATACTAGAAGGAGAAATAAATGTTCTCAGGTTGGAGGCTATGTAGATGGAATTCGAGGTGTTGCTCCTCCACCCTAAGAGAGGCTTCATTGTGGTAGAAGAGGAGGCCATGGACTGACATGTCAGAATGGGAATGGGGATTAGAACTAAAATGGTTGGGAATGGGGAAATTCGGCTTTTAGAAGATAGAGCGAAAGTGTTTAATAGTTGTTAACTTGAGCTGCCTCTTGCTCCACCCCCTCCCTCACATCTTTATACTGACTCCCTCCCCTCCGTCCACATGGAGGGATTCAACTTGACGTGCTGACTGTCTGTCTCCCTCCACAGATGTTGCCAGATCTGCTGAGTTCCTCCTATTTCATATGTGTTGCTCCAGATTCCAGCACCTACTTTCCCCGATTCTCTGTGCTGCTGATGTTTCTGCTTTTATGTCTTATTCTACAGTAACAAAGTATGTTGTTATCGAGAGGTAATGTTGCAGCTATATTGGACCCTGCTCAGACCCCACTTGGAGCACTGTGCTCATTTCTGGTCACCTCACTGCAGGGAGGATGTGGAAACCATAGAAAGGGTGCAGAGGAGATTTACAAGGGTGTTGCCTGTATTGGGGAGCATGCCTTCCTTACGAGAATTGGTTGAGTGAACTCGGCCTTTTCTCCTTGGGTGAGAGGTGACCTGATAGAAGAGTACAAGATGATGAGATGTATTGATCGATGGCTTTTTTTTCCCAGGGCTGAAATGGCTAGCACGAGAGGGCACAGTTTTAAGGTGCTTGGAAGCAGGTACAGAGGAGATATCAGGGATAATTTTTTTTACGCAGAGAGCGGTGAATGTGTGAAATGGGCTGCCAGCAGCGGTGGTGGAGGCAGAAACGATAGGGTCTTTTAAGAGACTCCTGGATGGATACATGGAGCTTAGAAAAGTAGTGGGCTACTGGTAAGCCTAGGTAGTTCTAAGGTAAGGACATGTTCGGCACAGCTTTGTGGGCCGAAGGGCCTGTGTTGTGCTGTAGCGCTTCTATGTTTCCATGACTTACTGCACATGCACTCTTTCCACTTTGATCACCAATCATTACAGAGCAAATGTGGTACTAATTAAATTAAGACATATTTACTCAGCACCTTTCATTATCACAGAATATTCCAAAGCATTTAGTCTACAGGCAGTTAAAAACTTTTGAAGTGTGTGATTGCTGTTGTAACATTGGAAATAAGGTAGCCAATTTGGACTGCAAGCTCCCAAAAATTGGATGTCAACCAGTTTGCTTTGAGCAACGCTGAGGAATAAATATTGGACAAGGCAGTAGGGATAAGTATCTCGCTCTTCCTAAGTTTGTAAGAGCAGGGACTCACCGCTACTGCCCACTCCAGAGAGAACAAAGGCCCTGTTTAAATGTGGACATGACAACTGATTGCCCTTACCTCAGATCTTTGGTGAGCAGTTCCCTCAATCCTATACTATTGTAATAATAATTTAGTTACAATGTGGTTAGCTTATTGAAATAAATATCTAAGTTCGAGAAGAGTAACAACAAAGCCTCGTCGAATTGTAATTTGGAAACGAAGATTCTGGCACATTTGTGCGCCGATACAGAACTTAAGTTGCATGGCTTCTCTCTGGCATTAAAAAAACATTGATTGATATTTTTGTTAGAAGCCTTCCTAACACAGGAAATGATATCACGCAAATGATGATTTGTGTGCAGCAATATCTTCCTGCTTGTTCAAAGGGCACCAGCTGTCCCGCGGAGGGGCGCCTCAGACACGCCCTGTTGAGGTTCCTCAGACCCACAAAGCGCCGGCAGTCTGAATGCAGTGCGGGTGTGTGCTGCGCTTGCGGATACAAACTGGCTGAAGGGCACAGTTCATCCCCCGCTGTAACGCCGACCTCCTCTGGGAAGTTTCCGCTTGCAACTGTACGAGCGACTTTGTGGCAGTGGCCGTGAGCTTTCTTGTGCCGTTGCAATGTGCGGTTTAACGAAATCGCTCTGGTTTTTCTTTCTCAGATACCTGTAGGGCGTTTGAGTGATTTTATTTTTGTAGGAATCCGGTGGTGACTGCTTTCATGTTTGCTGGAGCTTTCTCTTCCTAGTTTGAGCTACCTTTTTTGGGTTTTGCAGCTAGATTAATTGCAGGATAATGAAGCCGTGGCGGACTGTTGGTGTTTGCAAGAGCTTTTGCTCCGGGCAGTGGAATTTCATGCTCTTTGTAGCAGTGTTTCTGAGCATGAACACATTCGGAGTTGTGCAAAGTGAAGAGAAATCGTGCCACGGAGCGTTTGATCTTTACATGGTACTTGACAGGTAAGAGTTTGGTGGTGCCTGGTCGAGCCTCGGTTTTGTTTTGTTCATATCTGTATCTGCAGTTTGGAGGGTGAAGCGATAAAATGAATTGTAATTACAGAGTGGGGGGGGGGGGGGAAGAGCCACAGTAAAAACTTGTCAAACTGTTTCTGGCCATGAACTAGCAACAGGAAAGTGACGGGAGGAGAGCCCAGTGGAAATATAATTGCTTGATTTAGTTTTTACTTGATCGAATTGAACGTCTGTTACTTTTACAGATCCGGGAGTGTTGCTAACAACTGGGGCGAGATTTATGATTTTGTGGAATCACTGGTCCAGCGATTCGTCAGGTAATAATAATACCTTCAGTAACACGTCCCACAAACTTTTTTTGGTGGAAAGTTATGTTCACATTAGTTTGTCGCCGCATGGGGGAGGCAGGACGCAAACTCACTGAATAAATAATCGTTCCTAGGCCAAAAGCGAATCCAAGTTTGAAAATTAGAAAATAATGAAAGGAAAATTATATTTAGTGTTATTCAGCAGCTGATGATTTATGTATTTTTATTTGCAGTCCGCAAATGAGATTATCTTTCATCGTGTTTTCTTCTCGTGCTGATGTGAAGATGCCGATAACTGCTGACAGGTCAGTGCAGAATGCCTTGTTTTCACAGTCAGGGGAATTGCAGAAACTGTTGTCAAACCTTTCATGAAATACCCATTCGTAATTTTTCTTTCTGAAACTTTCATCCCTCCCCGCCCTCCTAAAAGTGTTGTCACTTCTTGATCCAAATTCCATCTTTTTTCATTGGGTCCCCTGCCTTATCATAATATTGATACTCTCGTTTAAAAAACGCAGAAACAGTATTCGGCCCATTATTTTCATATCTGGGAGGCTTGGCAACTGCGTGAAGCTTAACACCAAAAAAAAAGAGGATGGCCTAGATCAGGGAGGCCATGCGACTTGTCATACCTCATGCTTTCCCATCCATTTTATATCTGTATGTTGGCTGCAGAATCACACAATATTTAGGATTTGGTGATGTTTCCTGGTAGGTTTACCTGAGCTCCTCCTACTCATGCTGTTGGCATAATCCTTGGGCATTCTTGGATGAGGAGCATTTCCTTCCTTGGCATACTAAGAAGTCTGAAGCTAGGTTGTCTTAATTTCCATCTGTTCCTTGGGTGGATGTGTTACGTTCAGGGGGATGATCTGAAGATGCAATGATCCCCGTATCATTTGGAGAAACAGCCACTTTCATTGGTGTCTTTGCCTCAGCCACTGAAACCCTCAGTGATGTACTTCTGCTTTTGGTATTTCAGCCGCCGTGATTTAAGCTCTCAAACTGTGGTGCTCGGGTCTCGTTAGTTTCTTACTCTTTCCCATATGTTGTCTTCTCCAGTTCGACTGGCATCTTCTGCTCTGGCTATTCCTTTTATCTTGTCATTGGCAGCTGTATACTAATCCTTCTATAAACAAAATATAATTCAGTGCATTTTGTAAGATGATGGGAATTTTCCTTCAATGTAAACCATGTGACATGATCCACTGAAATGAAATTCATTGAGAAATTTCATCGGGCTGATCTCATTGCTCAATGCCAACAAGTCTGAGCAGCAAGTCCATTTGAAAAATGGCATTATGTCCTAAACTTCCACATGCAGGACGTTTTGGATTTATTAATAGCCTTAGCATGCTAGTGGCCGTGAATTGAGATGTGCTGAATTCAGTATAGTATTCCATGTTAGATATGAGACTTTAGTCATATAGTCACAGGCTGACTGAAACTGAAACAGGGCATTGAGCTATTGAGTCCAACTCAACTATTTAGCAAGTGCATATGTTAATCTTATTTATTTATTTAGCAATACAGCTCAATAAGCTGGTAAGGAAGGCGGGCTCTGTCGTGGGCAAAGTACTGGAGGGTTTAACATCGGTAGCTGAGCGAAGGGCGCTGAGTAGGCTACGGTCAATTATGGATAACTCTGAACATCCTCTACATAGCACCATCCAGAGACAGAGAAGCAGTTTCAGCGACAGGTTACTATCGATGCAATGCTCCTCAGACAGGATGAAGAGGTCAATACTCCCCAATGCCATTAGGCTTTACAATTCTACCGCCAGGACTTAAGAACTTTTTAAAAGCTATTATTAATGGTTTTTGAGATAGTGATTTAGATGCATATCATATTTTTTACTTAGTTAAGTATTGTATGTAATTAGTTTTGCTACAACAAGTGTATGGGACATTGGAAAAAAAGTTGAATTTCCCCATGGGGATGAATAAAGTATCTATCTATCTATCTATCTATCTATTAGGCCTTTCCAGCCCTTTGAGTCACACCACCCCCAGCAACTCATGAAAAACCCCAATTAACCCTTACTTAATCATGGGACAATTTACAGTGACCAATTAACCTACCCAGTATGTGGGAAGAAGGCAGGGCACCTGGAGAAAACCCACATGGGGGGATGTACAGAGACTTCTTATAGACAGCGCTGGAATTGAACTCTGAACTCAAATGTCCCAAGCTGTTTTAGCGTGGCGTTAACTGCTCTGCTACGGTGGTGCCCAAATAATCTTAGATTAATCCCACATTTTCATCAACTGCCAGGTGCACTAAGATCATTTTACAATTGCCAATTGGCCTGGGAACCCATGTGTTGAGATGTGGGTGAAAAGCGGAGTACCCGTACAGTCAGAGGGAGCATGAGCATTCTCCTCACAGGCAGCTCCTGGGACTCAGCATTAATTTAAAACAAAAAATGTTTCGCTTCAATATTTTCAGTAATTTGTCAATATTTTTCATTCAACTTATTTTTAACACTTAAATGCTTCAATTTAAAAAGTCTTTAATATCCTGGAATATTATCGCTGGTCGGAAGAATTTTCCACCGCTTTTACAGCCAGCTAAGTTGGAGGCAGATCTTTTCTGGTTGTCAGCAGTTTCAGGGGAATATTGGTACTACCATTGAGATCATGGTGCTGGACTGATTTTTTTTTAGTTTTCCAAGCTCTATCAAGCAATAATGATTGTAGGGATTCCTTGTCAAATTTGGCTGTCCTCAGAAATGTGTGCTGTTTGATGACACCTGTGGCGTGACTGGTAACTGGCCCACTGCAGAGGGATGGGCTGCAGAGAATGAATGAGAAGCCGTTAATTACCTGCTCTCCAGCACCACAGTCCAAGCACAGTCACTGAGCTGCAGTAAGCAGGCAGTGCCTGTGAATAACCTCACTCCAAGCCGCTGTTGACTCTTACACTGAATTGCATGAGAGCAGGTGTGGTTGCAGTAATCATTCTAAAAGCTAAGGTCCTTTACTGACTTTCCCTCCAACAATTAAATTCCATAGCAAACTACAGAAAACAAACATTTTGGCAGCTATATGTCAGGTAAAGTGAAGAAAATGACCCCTGTCTCCTGTCTGCCCATCTCAGACAGTGTGTGTGCAGTAATTAAAATCTCAGGACATTGCACTGGCGATGTCTGCTGGGCTGCAGTGATCACTAGCCTCTCCTATATTTCAGAGAAACACCAACTATCTACAGCAGACAAACCAAAGCAACGAAGAGATACTGTCAGTGGTGGAAGATTACTGAGATAACTGGTAAAACTGTGAAGGGACGTTTCCACTTGCCTAAAAGCACCTCATGCCTCAACAACTGAAGTAGAGTGTAGATCACACTGTGAACTTGTAAATCTATCTCAGAACCCATTGACCTGGAGTGAAAGGAAGTTATGTTCAGGTGAGAGGTGGGGGTGGGGGGAAGGTGTGCTGCTGAGAAAGAAGCTAATGGAGTATGAGTTTGTACACTGGAGTATAATGGAGAAATGTCTATTCTCTGAATGGCCAGATGTGACAAATGGTATTCTTCAGGGAGCTGTGCTGTGCAACCTTAAATTACTGGAGGCATAAGAAGATAATGCAGGATCAATTGGACACTGGGGATGAATTGATAGAGCAAACTATCCATTTCATCCAAATGAGATTAAAGGATCAGGGAAAATCAGAAACAATGGGGCAGGAAATAGGCTGACTAAAGATCAAATTAATTAAACAAAGAATGGTAAAGTCTGGGAAAGAGAGACAGAAGGACTTCATTGAGAGAAAAAGAAAGACAGCCGAAGGAAAAGTAAGAAAAACATCACAGAAGAGTTTAATTTCTTTATATTTAAAGTATCTGAAGAGAGGAACAGTCACATTTTTGAGGATTTATTTTAAATGTTAGGTCATTGGTTAATATATCTGACAGTTTTAACATTTGTAAATACAATTTAAATCTATATAATTAACTTCCCATGGTGATTATAAAGAATGAGTGGAGTAATTTCACAAAACTCATTCCTATGTTAAGATGCTAATTACAACTCTCACACAAACTTCACTGAGTAAGTCAAGATTGACTTGGAGCTGAGCCTTTGAGTGAACAACACACGGACTCATCTGCTTACAGCAACTCAGTGAATGTGGCTCTCTTGGTGGAAGACATCAAACAATTTTCTATTCATCCTGTAGATTAGCCAGTGTTTTTTTTCAAAGCTAATGATGGAGTGGCACAAATTATGACGAGGTGCAATTTGCACCATATGTCTTTCTCACCACAAATTGCTTCATTATTGATGTGGTAATAATGTTATGCATATTAAGCAGTGTTATTTCCTTGTAGTTCTGATCCATTATTTTCTGTGGACTACCTCAATGCACTGTGTAATGAATTGGTCTTAAGACAAGCTTTTCATTGTATCAGAATTGGAGTCAGGTTTGCTATTACTGACATATGCTGTGAAATTTGTTGTTTTGCAGCAGCAGTACAGTGCAATATATTAAAAATTACACTAAGTTGCAATAAGAAATTTAGCAAAATAAATACAGAATGCAAAAAGTGAGGTAGAGTTTGTGGGTTCATAGTTAATTCAGCAATCTGATTGTGAAGGGGAAGAATCTATTCCTAAAATGTTGAATGTGTGTCTTCAGGCTGCTGTACTTCCTCCTTGATGGCAGCAGTGAGAGGGGGAACTTCAGTACATGTGACAGTTATCAGCCAATTTCAAGTCTAGTTATGCTTGTGTAATTTGGCAGCATATGCTGTTAGAAGTAAAAAGTAACTTTTTTTAGTTTCTTGATATGTACGTTGCTTGATATTTCTTGATAAATAGAAGAAATCTGTTTATGTTTGGAACTGAATCTTCCAATGCATACCTGCTCTTTATGTTCATATATAGTGGAAATATGCGTAAAGAAAGTAGAAGGCAGGATTATTGTTTTTTTATGACTGTAAACTTATAATCATCCAAATCCAAGACTTCAAAACCAAGCAGTTTTATGACGTAGTTTCTAATTTGTTCATGTTTTGATTGGCAAATCATAATTTCATCAACAGCCCTTAAGCACGTAACAGTACTCAAATATATTTACAATAACATTAACGATAGTTATGACTTATTAGATTTTTATGCACATTCAATTAGTTAAGCTGTTTGAAATTCTACTCCAGCATTCCACTGGTTGAGAAAATAATCTAATTAATTTGCCACCAGTATGCAAAATATATTGAAATTGATAATAGAATAGATGAAATGTATTATGGTAGTGTGTCCTTTTGAAAACAGGTTTCACTCTATTAAATAATACATTTTTATATGATTTCCAATAGTTATTATTCTTGACAGACGTTGTTTAAAGATGCTTCAATATCCTGAGAAGTTTATTTGGTCGTGCGGTGAACCATGGATGAAGGGAAAAAACTGTACATATGTATATTTGTATATAAGTTTGTTTATGTATATTTGTGTATTTCACATTTACATGCTTCAAAAATGTGATAATTTTAACAAAGGGGCTTAAAGTAATTAATTCTTTTAATTTCAGTGACTTGCATGTTATGGAGCGCACTGATTGGTCTGTGGGACATGGGATATATTACGATTAATCTATGAGGAATAGTCATAACCTTTATGGAGCAATCATTAAATTTATCGCACGTTTGCCCCATCGTGGCTACACTTGGATTAGCTTGTTAGTTAGAGCTATTGGGCTAAAAGTTGTTATGCATTTGCGAATTTGCCAAGTCCATGTGTTGCACAGTCTCATTTGATGTAACCATAATTGGTTCAGGCACTCATTATGCATCCCTGATAATTATCTGGAGCAAACATAAGTTTGCTTAAAAACATTTCATTGAATGTTGTGGACACCACATTAAAAATCATTCTACATTCTTGAGCTAATTTTGACATGGGACTTACTAGAAGTCAGCACATGGCCAGATGATCTGAGATCTGAGTTGATAGTGGGATATGCAGCAATTTAATTGGATTATTGAAGTTTAGAGAGCAAAAGAAAACCATTTGATACGTCATACTGGTGGTGGCCCGTTTTCCCTTTTACATTGTGTAAATCACAGCTTCTCAGCCACGTGTCCACTTTCCTAATGGAAGTCCCTGAAGACTTTTCAGATTTTGGATTCCAAAGCATCTTTCAGGGTGTGCAATCCAGATTTTGAAATGTTTGTTTAAAGAAATTATGCTGTATCTCCAATTTGTGAAAAGCACATACAAACGTTTCTAATTTTGAATAATTCTATTTGCCCTTCCCTGCTAGGGAGAACAATTCCAGTTTTTCTAATCTCTGCACATGCGTGATTTCCTCACTCGAGTTTATCATGTTGATCTCCCCTGTAATATTGCCAAGGCTTTGACACCCTTCCTGAGGTCTAGTGTCCAGATCTGTAGATGATACTCTGCCTGTGGCCTAACTAGCAATTTATAACAATTTTGTAAAGCTTCCTCTTTTACTTTTGATCATGGTCTCCACTCCTGTAGCCTGTTATCATACTTCCTTTCTGAACTTGGCTTGCCAGCTTCAAAAATTAAGCAGCCTTTGGTCCATCTGCTCTTGCATACTGTCAACTCATAGCATTCAGAATTTACCTTCCTTCTAGAGACATAGAAGACCTACAGCACAATACAGGTCATTTGGCCCACAAAATTGTGCCAAACATGTCCCTACCTTTGAACTACCTAGGCTTTACCCATAGCCCTCTATTTTTCTAAGCTCCATGTAGCCATCCAGAAGTCTCTTAAAAGACCCTATTGTATCCGCCTCCACCACCATCGCCGGCAGCCCATTCCACGCACTCACCACTCTCTGCGTTTTTTTTAAAAAAAACTTAACTCTGACATCTCCTCTGTTTCTACTTCCAAGCACCTTAAAACTATGCCCTCTCGTGCTAGCCAGTTCAGCCCTGGGGAAAAGCCTCTGACTATCCACATGATCAATGCCTCTCATCATCTTGTACACCTCTATCAGGTCACCTCTTATCCTCCGTTGCTCCAAGGAGAAAATGCTGAGTTCACTCAACCTATTCTCATAAGGCATAATCCCCAATCCAGGCAACATCCTTTTAAATCTCCTCTGCACCCTTTCTATGGTTTCCATGTCCTTCCTGTAGTGAGGTGACCAGAACTGAGCACAGTACTCCAAGTGGGATCTGACCAGGGTCCTATATAGCTGCAACATTACCTCTCGGCTCTTAAACTCAATCCCACGATTGATGAAAGCCAGTACACCGTATGCCTTCTTAACCACAGAGTCAACCTGCACAGCAGCTTTGAGTGTCCTTTGGACTCGAACCCCAAGATCCCTCTGATCCTCCACACTGCAAAGAGTCTTACCATTAATACTATATTCTGCCATCATATTTGACCTACCAAAATGAACTACCTCACACTTATCTGGGTTGAACTCCATCTGCCACTTCTCAGCCCAGTTTTGCATCTTATCAATGTCCTGCTGTAACCTCTGACACTCCTCCACACTATCCACAACACCCCCAACCTTTGTGACATCAGCAAGCTTACTAACCCATCCCTCCACTTCGTCATCCAGGTCATTTATAAAAATCACAAAGAGTAGGGGTCCCAGAACAGATCTCTGAGGCACACCACTGGTCACCAACCTCCATGCAGAATATGACCCGTCTACAACCACTCTTCGCCTTCTGTGGGCAAGCCATTTTTGTATCCATAAAGCAATGTCCTTTTGGATCCCATGCCTCCTTACTTTCTCAATAAGCCTTGCATGGGGTACCTCATCAAATGCCTTGTTAAAATCCATATATACTACATCTAAGGCTCTGCCTTCATCAATGTCACAACCTTTCATAGTCACAACCTCAAAAAATTCAGTCAGGCTCGTAAGGCACAACCTGCCTTTGATAAAGCCATGCTGACTATTCCTAATCATATTATGCCTCTCCAAATGTTCATAAGTCCTGCCTCTCAGGATCTTCTCCATCAACTTAGCGGCCACTGAAATAAGACTCACTGGTCTATAATTTCCTGGGCTATTCCTACTCCCTTTCTTGAATAAGGGAACAACATCCACAACCCTCCAATCCTCCGGAACCTCTCCCGTCTTTATTGATAATGCAAAGATCATTGCCAGAGGCTCAGCAATCTCCTCCCTCACCTCCCACGGTAGCCTGAGGTACATCCTGTCCGGTCCTGGTGACTTATCCAATTTGATGCTTTCCAAAAGCTCCAGCACAACCTCTTCCTTAATATCTGCATCTCAAGCTTTTCAGTCCGCTGTAAGTCATCACCGAAATTGCCAAGATCCTTTTCCGTAGTGAATACAGAAGCAAAGTATTCATTAAGCACCTATTTCCTCCAGTTCCATGCACACTTTTCCATGGTCACACTTGATTGGTCCTATTCTCTCACATCTTATCCTCTTGCTCTTCACATACTTGTAGAAGGCCTTGGGGTTTTCCTTAATCCTGTCCACCAGTGCCTTCTCATGGCCCCTTCTGGATCTCCTAATTTCATTCTTAAGCTGCTTCCTGCCAGCCTTATAATCTTCTAGATTCCTATCGTTACCTAGTTTTCTGAACCTTTCGTAAGCTCTTCTTCTTGACTAGATTTACAACAGCCTTTGTCCACCACGGATCTTATACCCTACCATAACTTCCCTGTCTCATTGGAATGTACCTATGCAGAACTCCACGCAAATATCCCTTGAACATTTGCCATATTTCTTCCGTATGTTTCCCTGAGAACATCTGTTTCCAATCCATGCTTCCAAGTTCCTGCCTGATAGCCTCATATTTCACCTTATTTCAAATAAACATTTCCCTAACTTGTCTTTTCCTATCCCTCTCCAGTGCTACGGTAAAGGAGATAGAATTGTGATCACTATCTCCAAAATGCTGTCCCACTGAGAGACCTGAAACCTGACCAGGTTCATTTCCCAATACCAGATCACATATAGCCTCTCCTCTTGTAGACTTATTTTCATATCAGAACATAGAACATAGAATAGTACAGTACATTACAGGCTCTTCGGCCCACAATATTGTGCTGACCCTCAAACCCTGCCTCCCATATAACTCCCACCTTAAGTTCCTCCATATACCTGTCTAGTAGTCTCTTAAACTTCACTAGTGTATCTGCCTCCACCACTGACTCAGGCAGTGCATTCCACGCACCAACCACTCTCTGAGTGAAAAACCTTCCTCTAATATCCCCCTTGAACTTCTCTCCCCTTACCTTAAAGCCATGTCCTCTTGTACTGAGCAGTGGTGCCCTGGGGAAGAGGTGCTGGCTGTCCACTCTATCTATTCCTCTTAATATCTTGTACACTACTATCATGTCTCCTCTCATCTTCCTTCTCTCCAAAGAGTAAAAGCCTAGCTCCCTTAATCTCTGATCATAATCCATACTCTCTAAACCAGGCAGCAGCCTGGTAAATCTCCTCCGTACCCTTTCCAATGCTTCCACATCCTTCCTACAGTGAGGCGACCAGAACTGGACACAGTACTCCAAGTGTGGCCTAACTAGAGTTTTATAGAGCTGCATCATTACATCGCATCTCTTAAACTCTATCCCTCGACTTACCCCATAAGCTTTCTTAACTACCCTATCTACCTGTGAGGCAACTTTCAGGGATCTGTGGACATGTACCCCCAGATCCCTCTGCTCCTCCACACTACCAAGTATCCTGCCATTTACTTTGTACTCTGCCTTGGAGTTTGTCCTTCCAAAGTGTACCACCTCACACTTCTCCGGGTTGAACTCCATCTGCCACTTCTCAGCCCACTTCTGCATTCTATCAATGTCTCTCTGCAATCTTTGACTTTACACTATCTACAACACCACCAACCTTTGTGTCGTCTGCCAACTTGCCAACCCACCCTTCTACCCCCATATCCAGGTCGTTAATAAAAATCACGAAAAGTAGAGGTCCCAGAACAGATCCTTGTGGGACACCACTAGTCACAACCCTCCAATCTGAATGTACACTCTCCACCAAGACCCTCTGCCCTCTGCAGGCAAGCCAATTCTGAATCCACCTGGCCAAACTTCCCTGGATCCCATGCCTTCTGACTTACTGAATAAGCCTACCGTGTGGAACCTTGTCAAATGCCTTACTAAAACCCATGTTGATCACATCCACTGCACTACCCTCATCTATATGTTTGGTCACCTCCTCAAAGAACTCTATCAGGCTTGTTAGGCACGATCTGCCCTTCACAAAGCCATGCTGACTGTCCCTGATCAGACTATGATTCTCTAAATGCCCATAGATCCTATCTCTAAGAATCCTTTCCAACAGCTTTCCCGCCACAGATGTAAGGCTCAGTGGCCTATAATTACCTGAACTATCCCTACTACCTTTTTTGAACAAGGGGACAACATTCACCTCCCTCCAATCCTCCGGTACCATTCCTGTGGACAACAAGGACATAAAGATCCTAGCCAGAGGCTCAGCAATCTCTTCCCTCACCTCGTGGAACAGCCTGGGGAATATTCCGTCAGGCCCCGGGGACTTATACGTCCTGATGTATTTTAACAACTTCAACACCTCCTCTCCCTTAATATCAACATGCTCCAGAACATCAACCTCATTCATATTGTCCTCACTGTCATCAAGTTCCCTCTCAGTGGTGAATACTGAAGAGAAGTATTCATTGAGGACCTTGCTCACTTCCACAGCCTCCAGGCACATCTTCCCACTTCTATCTCTAATCGGTCCTACCTTCACTCCTATCATCCTTTTGTTCTTCACATAATTGAAGAATGCCTTGGGGTTTTCCTTTACCCTACTCGCCAAGGCCTTCTCATGCCCCCTTCTTGCTCTTCTCAGCCCCTTCTTAAGCTCCTTTCTTGCTACCCTATATTCCTCAATAGACCCATCTGATCCTTGCTTCCTAAACCTCATGTATGCTGCCTTCTTCCACCTGACTAGATTTTCCACTTCACTTGTCACCCATGGTTCTTTCACCCTACCATTCTTTATCTTCCTCACTGGGACAAATTTATCCCTAGCATCCTGCAAGTGATCCTTAAACATCGACCACATGTCCATAATACAATTCCCTGCAAAAACATCATCCCAATTCACACCCGCAAGTTCTAGCCTTATAGCCTCATAATTTGCCCTTCCCCAATTTAAAAATTTTGCTGTCCTCTCTGATCCTATCCTTTTCCATGATAATGCTAAAGGCCAGGGAGCGGTCATCACTGTCCCCCAGATGCTCACCCACTGACAGATCTGTGACCTGACCCGGTTCGTTACCTAATACTAGATCTAGTATGGCATTCCCCCCAGTCAGCCTGTCAACATACTGTGACAGGAATCCATCCTGGACACACTTAACAAATTCTGCCCCATCTAAACCTTTGGAACTAATCAAGTGCCAGTCAATATTAGGGAAGTTAAAGTCACCCATGATAACAACCCTGTTATTTTTGCACCTTTCCAAAATCTGCCTCCCTATCTGCTCCTCAGTATCTCTGCTGCTACCGGGGGCCTATAGAATACCCCCAGTAGAGTAACTGCTCCCTTCCTGTTCCTGACTTCCACCCATACTGACTCAAAAGAGGATCCTGCCACATTACCCACCCTTTCTGTAGCTGTAATAGTATCCATGACCAGTAATACCATCCCTCCTCTGCTTTTCCCCCTCTCTATCCCTTTAAAAGCACTCAAATCCAGGAATATTGAGAATCCATTCCTGCCCTGGTCCCAGCCAAGTCTCTGTATTGACCACTACATCATAATTCCGTGTATGTATCCAAGCTCTCAGTTCATCACCTTTGTTCCTGATGCTTCTTGCATTGAAGTACACACACTTTAGCCCTTCTACCTTACTACCTTTACATCCTTTATTCTGCTGCTCTTTCCTCAAATTCTCTCTATATGTTAGATTTGGCTTTACTCCATGCACTTCTTTCACTGCTCTATCGCTCCGGGTCCCATCCCCCTTGCAAATTAGTTTAATCCCTCCCAAACCATGCTAGCAAACCTACCAGCAAGGATATTGCTCCCCCTCGAGTTCAGGTGCAACCCATCCAATCTGTACAGGTCCCACCTTCCCCAGAAGAGATCCCAATGCTCCAAAAATCTAAAACCCTGCCCCCTGCACCAACTCCTCAGCCACACATTCAACTGCCATCTCCTCCAATTCTTACCATCACGTAGCACTGACAGCAATGCCGAGAACGCCACCCTTGAGGTCCTGTTCTTCAGCCTTCTGCCTAGTTCCCGAAACTCACACTTCAGGACCTCATCCCTCTTCCTGCCTATGTCATTGGTACCAACATGTATCACGACTTCTGGTTGCTTTCCCTCTCGTACCAGGATGTCATGAACCCAGTCAGAGACATCCCGGACCCTGGCACCCGGGAGGCAACAAACCATGCAGGTGTCCTTCTCACGTCCACAAAATCTCCTGTCTGCTCCCCTGACTATAGAGTCTCCAATGACGACAGCTCTCTTCTTCTCCGTCCCATCCTTCTGCATCACAGGGTCAGACTCAGTGCCAGAGGCCCTGCCACCGTGGCTCACACCTGGTCGGTCGTCCTCACCAACAGCATCCAGGACGGTAAAGTTATTATTCAGGGGAATGGCTACAGGGGTGCTCTGCACTACTTGTCTACTCTCCTTCGCTTTCCCCCCTCGGACTGTCACCCAACGACCAGCTTCCGGCAGCCTAGGTGTGACTACCTCCCTGTAGCTCTCATCTATGACTGCCTCATTCTCCCTTATGAGTCAAAGGTCATCCAGCTGCTGCTCCAGATTCCTCACACGATCTTCCAGATCGCCCAGCCACAAGCACTTCTGGCAGATGTGACTCTGCGGGAGAGGGGAGTTCCCCCAAGACTGCCACATCTCACAGGAGAGGCACATCACCGTCTCAGGAGGCATTGTAAAGACTATCTGGGAACAAGTTCGTCCTCCGCCTCTTCTTGTTGAAGCCTCTCGAGTCAAAGCCTCAAATCTCCACTCCTTCACTGGCCCACTCACTCACTGGCCACTTTCCACAGGAATTTATTATGTCAAGAAATCTTCCTGAACACACCTAACAACCTCTACCCCATCTAAACCCCTCACTCTATGGAGATGCCAATCAGTATTTGGGAAATTAAAATCTCCCACCACAACAACCCTGTTATTATTACTCCTTTGCAGAATCCGTCTCCCTGTCTGTTCCTCAATGTCCCTGTTCCTACTGGGTGGTCTATAAAAAAACACCCAGTAGAGTTATTAACCCCCTCCTATTCCTAACTTCCAGCCACAGAGACAACCCCTCCGTGACTTCCTCCTTTCCTGCAGCTGTGACACTATCTCTAATCAACAGTGCCACGCCCCCACCTCTTTTGCCTCCCTTCCTGTCCTTTCTGAAACATCTAAAACCTGGCACTTGAAGTAGCCATTCCTGTCCCTGCACCATCCAAGTCTCTGTAATAGACACAACATCATAGCTCCCAGTGCTGATCCACGCTCTAAGCTCATCCGCTTTATTCATGATACTCCTTGCATTAAAATAGACACATCTCAAACCATCAGACTGAGCATATCCCTTCTCTATCACCTGCCTATCCTCCCTCACACACTGTCTACAAGCTTTCTCTATTTGTGAGCCAACCTCCCTTTCCTCCGTCTCTTCAGTTCAGTTCTCACCCCCCAGCAATTCTAGTTTAACCTCTCCCCAATAGCCTTTGCAAGCCTCCCCACCAGGATATTGGTTCCCCCTCAGATTCAAGTGCAACCCGTTCTTTTTGTACAGGTCACACCTGCCCCAGAAGAGGTCCCAATGATCCAGAAATCTGAATCTCTGCCCCCTGCTCCAATCCCTCAGCCACGCATTTATCCTCCACCTCACTCTATTCCTATATTCACTAATCCTAAGATTACTACCTTTGAGGTCCTGCTTCTCAACTTCTTCCTAACTCCCTGTAGTCTGTTTTCAGGACCTCCTCCCTTTTCCTACCTCTGTCGTTTGTACACGACCTCTGGCTGTTCTCCTTCCCACTTCGAGATATCTATGCTGCATCTCCCAAAGCGCATAATTTCTTGTTGATCCACATGAAACTATTTTACGTATGTCACAGTTCATTTTCTTTGTCATTTTTTTGTTATGTGCCATGTCGTGTGTTGTGGGCGATCATGGTCACCCCAGCCACTATCAGTAGTCTTCAGAGATTGTCTGCTTGTGTCAGTGGTCGTATAACCCCGACTTGTGATATGCATCAACTGCTCTTGTGGCTTCACATGACACTGCTCAGGGGTGGGTTGGGGGCTAAACAGGAACCACACCTTGCCCAAGGGTGACCTGAAAGTTAACGGAGGGTAGAGCATGTAACACCTCCTTTGGTGTTGACCTATCTTCACTCTGCCACCCCATTATTTTCTTAACCAACGAGATTTCAGCACTGAGGAACAAACAGGAAGGGAAGGAAGTGGGCAAGTTTGAGTCAAAACAGTGATGGAAAATAAAGATTGTATTGAGTGGGACAAAAACATAAAGGAAGTGCTGGAAGACATCATTTGAAACTTTTTAAATATGACGTTTTTAAGACATTAAGAATAATTTTTCACATGACAAAAGGGGAATCATAGTGAAAGTTGTTAAATTGCAGGAGTCTAGATAGGGCCACCCAGAGGCAAATTAGGAAATTTACTCATGGAAGATGTCAAATATTTGACATCTGTCTTAACGAGCTTGAAGATCCTGCTGGAGTTATAACATAATTGAGACTATGGATGGGCCAAAAATTAATAAATAGGAGACACTGGAAAGTTCAACTGGAATTGGAGAGGATAAATTACCTGGTGTAGATGGGATGTGTCCTGGGTTTGTGGGAAAATATGAAGTGAAAATGTAGAGGCTTGGGGCATATTCTTCAAAAAATCTATAGATTTGGAAGTGGTGCTTGAAAACTCAAACTGCAAATACTGAATCACTTGTTTAATTGAAAGATGTATGGATAAAACCAGCCAGTCAGTCTCAGTATTAGGGAAAGCTCTAGAAGCAAAAATCAGAAATAGAATTAGCAGTCACTTGGAAAAGTGTAAAAGAATTAGTTATAAAAGATCTTGCATAGATTTGCTAAAGGCATATCACGCCTAACTAACATGATTGATGAGAGTAAAAATGCATACGTTGGAAATCTGAAACAAAATTAGTAAAGGCTGAAGAATGCTCAGCAGGTCAGGCGGTGTCTGTGGAAAGAGCACCAGTTAACAACTTCCAGTGTTTGCTGTTTTAGGAACTTGTTAGACAACTTTGACAAAGTAGCCGAGAGAGACAGATAAATGCATTGGAATACTTCCAAGGGGGCTATGATATGGTATCACATAATGCCAACAAGATTGAATGTGTTGGAATAATGGGACTTCGGTACTAACTAAACAGCCATAGCCTCCAACCTGATGGCATGAGCATTGATTTCTTGAACTTCTGGTTAGCCCCCACCCCCCCATCATTCCCTATTCTCTTTTCCCTCTCACACCTTATCATTACCTGCCCATCAGCTCCCTCTGGTGCTCCTCGCCCTTTTCTTTCTTCCGCAGCCTTCTGTCCTCTCCTGTCAGATTCCCCCTTTCACCAATCAACTTTCCAGCTCTTTATTTCACCCCTTCCCCCTCCCAGTTTCACCTTTCACCTTGTCTTTCTTCCTCCCCTCCCCCCACCTTCTTACTGTGACTCCTCATCTTTTTTTCTCCAGTCCTGATGAGGGATCTCAGCCCGAAACAACAGCTGTGCCCCTTTCCATAGATGCTGTCTGGCCTGCTGAGTTCCTCCAGCATTTTGTGTGTGCTGTTTGGATTTCCAGCATCTGCAGATTTTCTCCTGTTAGTCATAGTGAAAAGCTGTTTTACAGACTCCAGGGTGATGGGATACTCCCTGGGATCAGTATTAGACCTACAGTTTTATTTAATATAAATACTTTGGACTTGGATATACTGCACAATTTCTAAATTTCCATATGCATCTGGGGTCAATTTCTAACCGATGTGCATAAGCACTCTATGATAATTAATCACCAGATCATGTACAGCATTGTAATTTAACTCGGAAGATGTTGTAACTGGAAATAGAGTTTGGTAGAAAGCATTTCTTAACATTCTTTTAAATTAATAACAATACTATTAAGAGAACCAGTAAAATAATCAGTTTCAATTATAAATCAATAAAATTTTAATTGTAAATGTCAATATAATTTCAATGATTACAACATTTTTGAGTTTTTCTTAGTAGTTCTATAAAAGTTACCTGAGTGACCTAAATTATCAAGGTAGCTTGAAGAATAGACACAGTAGGAGCTTTAATCCCTTCATTGTTGAAGGGAAAGCTTAGCCAAACAGAATATTATCCTTTAGCAAGTTGTTACTCAGCTGTCAGTTTTAGTTTATGGCTGGAAGCTTTTGGGCAGATAATTTGTATAATCTGAAGCTAGATTTGGGGAGCAGTTTAGATTGAAAGCTTTGTCATATTTCCACTGATCTTTGCCACCTGTCCGATATCTGCTTGAAACCTGATGATCGGATTCATTACCTCCCACTATTTGAAGACATTCCGATTGGAGTATGGTTAAAAAGAATAAAATACATTGAGCTAGCTTGAACTTCCTGCAAACTTCATTACGTAGCTTCGGTCCTACCTGGAGTGGAACATGATTCTGACCATTGTCGTGGTTTCTCGTGCCCCACAAATGACCAGGAGATGCAGAAGATTCTTCGAGAAGGGTTAAACTTTAATTTGCAAATCAAAGCTGAGACAGTCATTGAGCTAGTCGCTGATTGCCCACCGATCCCCCCCCGGACACAGCATTCTTTATAGCAATCTCCTGGTCCAGTTGCTTTAGCATATGCAATCGGTCTATAGTTGCGTATCACACGTACATCCTGCCACTATTGTTTATACCCATTGACTTAATCATGTTCTAATCTACATCTCTTAGCTACCTCTCATTAACACACCATTGTCTTCTACATTCTTAAGATTTCATTCTCCTACTAAATTGGGTACATGCATAGCAAATAGCAAGTTTCAAAGCTGACTACATAGTTTTGGTTACACAGCAAAATTTCAACTTTTGTACTCCAATACCATTTCCTGGCATATTGTGAAGTGTAGAAATTTCACAATGTTTGTGGTCATGATGTTCTACAGTTTCAGATGTGCTTTTAGTATCAAGTATAGCCTATGTTCTTTTATAATGCAGCACCATAATGCTTGTTTCTTAAATTGGACATTTTATTTGATAGTTGTTTTTAAAAAAAAATCCCCAAAATCATATACCATTGTAAAACCACAAAAGTTATGAGGATACTTGAACAGGTTGCTGAGTGCCCCCTGGAGGATGTGTTGATGGGCTCAGAAGTGTACTTACTAACTATCCTATAGAGCAAATATAGGATATGCATTTATGAACCGGGGACATGGGAGACATATTTAGCAGGGAAATTTACAAGCTCGTTTTGGACTTGTGTCATCCTGTGGCTATGAGGAGGAAAGCACCCTCTCCTCCATTTGTGTGAGGTGATGACCACGAGAGAACCCACTGTCCTGGGGAATTCTCCTGTTGATTAACACTGTGCCTGAACTGCAGAGTCAATGTGCATTTCCGAGACAGCACTGAGATTTTTATAAACTATTACTGTGTGTTTGTGTGTGTTGCAGGTTAGTGATGAATGGGGAAGATAAGAATCGGGTTTAATATCACCGCCATACGTTGTGAAATTTGTTGTCTTTATGGCAACAATACATTGCAATACGTAATAATAGAGAAAAAAATTGAATTTACAGTAAGTGTGTGTGTGTGTGTTTACAGCTTGGGGTGTGAATGAAGTTGGCACTGTGTGCAGTGTTGACGAGTGGATGTGCTACGACATGTAGATGACTGTAGGTTAGTGTGTAGTGAGGATTTAAGTGTTTAGCAGTACTTGTGTACCAGGCTGGTATGTTGGTAAAATTAGGTTATTGAAGGTAGTGGTTTGTTTTTTTAAGGGATCTGGGTATTGTTTTCAGCGCCAGCCCTATTTGAGAGCTCCACTCTTTTATAAATGCAGTTATAATTACACAATTGAGTGGTGTCACAGATAGGACAGATCGGCAAGAATAGCAGATGTTTTCTGCTGTTTTTTTCAAACAGTCAGCTAGTTTTTGTTGTAATTATTACCAACATTTCTTGTTATAATACAATTTCCCCTTGATTTAATTGGATCTTAAATTTCACAGTTGATTTGTTTACACATTAGGGATCTGACTGATTTAACACTCAATACCACAGCTCAAGTTCAAATTTATTGTTACCTGAACATATATAGTTGACCAAACAAAGCAATGTTCCTCCCGACCTTAGTGCACCCACAATACATACATCGCACTCAGCACTTAAGTACAAAATATTACCACAAGGAAGATAATAAAATATAATTCAAAGTGCATTTAGTGCACAGCACAGGTAAACAGTAAACGAAACAGAAAACGTCTGGTGATGAGACCTTGTGGTGGCAGGGTATCCATTAGTCTGACAGCCTGAGGGAAGAGGCTGTTACCCAGTCTGGTGGTCCGAGTCCTGATGTTTCTGTATCTTTTTCCTGAAGGTAGCAGTTAAAGAGATAGTGGGATAGGTGGTAGGGATCCTCAGCAATGCTTCATGTACACTGCTAATAAATGGGGGTGTGGGGGAGGAAAACCCTGGTCATCCTCTGGGCAGATTTTACTCTCCTCCATAGGTCCAATGCCTTGTAGCTTCTGTACCACAAAGTACAGACAAATGCTGTGCCATCTTGACCAATGAGCAGCTGTTGTGGGTCCAGGTTAGATCTTCCATTTGTGCACATCGAGGAACTTCGTGCTCTTCAGTCTCTCCGTGGATGAGCAAAGGAGAGTGATTGCCCTGCACCTTTCTGAAGTCCACAGTCCTCTCTTTTGACAACGTAGTGTTACGTATCCCGTAACTGGATCACTTACCAGCAAAGATAGAGAGGTCTGCTGAAGTCTGATGGTACCATTTTTAAACGTTTTATTTATAAAGGGGCACAAAAGTAAGGTTAATACAAACATTCAGATAACATACGTCGTCAATACTCAATCTAAAGCGCAGGTATAGTAATAATCAATAAGAAATAAGCTCTATCGTTGTCTAGGGGTAATGTATATATTGTCCGCTGTATATCTAAAAGTCTCTTGCGTTCACTGCAGTTCCACCAGCTGCCGTCTTTTGGGGGGGTCGCGGTGGTGCACTTTTGTTAGAGAGAGAGAGATAGAGATTGAATGAAACAGTTACCTGGCGGGTTTTTTCCAACCTTTAGGAGTTCGATCCTTCGGAGTCTTGTTGGGGATTGGCCGTTCACTCGTGGCCTCTCCTGTAGCTAAAGCCGTTATTTCATGGTGAGGTCGCCAATCCCAGGCAAGGAAAAGACGCACACGAACTTCCTCACCGGCTGTCGCTATTAAACGCTGTCACAGGATTTTCTAGCGTGTCTTCTGGTGCGTCTGGGGGGCCGTCTTTACAACCCCTCTTTTATCTGAGCTCACGGGGTCTCAGATGTCAATCAGGTTGGGATGATGCAATCTCTCTCCATCTCTCCACCCACGTTGCCCCGAGGGTATACACGTAGTACAGTTCCCAATTCACAAAGGTGTCTCCACGAGACAATGACCACAGTCGCCAGCTTTTGCCTCGCCGTGAAACGAGGGACACCGCACGTATCTCTCTCTTCTCTTGGGTCATTGACCCCCCCTTCACTAGGGCTCTTGCGATTCTCACAAAGGAGGGGCTGGGATCATAACAGTAGAGACTTAGGTTGTTACTCTCACACCATTTGAGAAGCCTCTCCACCTCCTTGCTGTTTGCCAACTCATCACTGTTGCTGATGAGGCCAGCCACTGTTATGTCATCAGTGAATTAGATGAGATTTGAGCTGGATCTGGCACTGCAGTTGGGAGTCAATAGCATGAACAGGGGCACCAGTGCTCAACGTGATGGAGCTTGAGATGTTGCAGACTGACTGGGGTCTTTCCGTCAAGAAGTCCAAGATCCAGTTACGGAGAGGGGTGCTGAGTCCCAACCATGACAGTTTACTCACCAGCCTCTGAGGGATGTTTGTGTTAAGTGCCAAGCTGAAGCCAATGAACAACATCCTAGTGTACGAGGCATCATTTTCTAAGCGAGACAGGATGGAGTGGAGGGCCGAGGCTACAGCATCATCAGTGGACTGGTTTGACCGGTAGGCAAACTGGAAGGGGTCCAACATAGCTGGAAGGTGGGATTTTATCTGATCAGCTGCTCAAAGCACTTAATAATTGTTGAGGTGAGTGCCACTGGGTGGTTATTGCCTAGGCTAGTTACTGTCGCTCTCTTGGGTGATGGAATGATGCTGGCTGCCTTGAAGCCTGCAGGGACAGTGGACTATTGCAAAGAGATAATAAAGATGTCTGTTAATACCTCTATGAGCTGGGCCATACAATCCTTCAGCACCTGACTAGTTATGTGTCCGGCTGCACACTTTTGCGTGGGTTTACTCTGGCTGGGATCCTGCTCCCCTCAGCTACGACCAGACTGGGTGCTTTCCTCGATGTCACATCACTCATTGTGTCAGAGGCATTCAGCCTACCAGGAAGGGAGATGTTGCTGTCATTTTCTCACAGGCTGGACTTGTAATGCTATGGTTCGTATACCTTGTCACATGTGCCGCGCGTACCTGGTGCCACAAAAGTGGCTGTGAATTTTCTGAGTGCTCTCCTTTTGGCTTGGGAAAGTGTGGCTATCGCTGACCTTGGAGTCAAACCTATCCCCAATCTGAAGCATCCTAAGCAGTGCACAAACCCCTGCAGTCAGCCATGGCTTCTGGTTTACCCTGGCAGTGTCGTGTTTAAATAGACAGCACACTGCTCAAATACTGGAAACGCACATGCAGGCTTTTCTCAATTACTAACGTGACTCCCAAAAGCTCTGAAAATTTGATTGTAATACATTTGGTTGAAACTTTGCAGTGAACTTCTGTTAATAACAGCGCTCAAACAGAAGTAAACAATTAATTCTGGAGAGCACTGCATTTATTTCTGAAATAACCATTCCAAAGAAAATTACACTGGGCAAGAGTTCATAGGAAAAGATAAAAAGCTTCTCATTCAGCAATTGTTGATGTAAGTTGAAAATATGAGCAAAAAACCTCAGGCTGTCAGTGTGGGAAAAGGAAAACAATGCAAAAAATGGGAAGGCAGGTTTTCCATTATTTACATAATAAACAGGAGCAGGAGTAGGCCATCCAGCCCATCGAGCCTGCCCTGCCATTCAATAAGATCATGTCTGATCTGTCTGTAAACTCAGCTCCATCTACCTGTCTTTTCCTCATAACCCTTAATTCCCCTGCTATGTAAAAATCTATCTAACTGTATCTTAAATATATTTAGTGAGGAAGTCTCAACTGCTTCCCTGGCAGAGAATTTCACAGATTCACCACTCTCTGGGAAAAACAGTTTCTCCTTATCTCCATCCTAAATCTTCTCCCCTGAATCGTGAGGCAATGTCCCCTAGTTCTAATTTCACCTATCAATGCAAATAACTTTCCTACTTCTCTTATCTATCCCTTTCAAAATTTTGTATGTTTCTATAAGATCCCCTCTCATTCTTCTGAACTCCAGAGAGTATAGTCCCAGGTGACTCAATCTCTCCTCATAGGTTAACCCCTTTGTCTCTGGAATCAACCTGGTGAATCTCCTCTGCACTGCCTCCAAAGCCAGTATATCCTTCCTCAAGTATGGAGACCAGAACTGCACACTGTACTCCAGGTGTGGCCTCACCAGTCCCCTGTATAGTTGCAGCATGACCTCCCTGCTCTTGAATTCAGTCCCTCTAGCAATGAAGGACAACATTCCGTTTGCCTTCTTAATAACCTGTTGTACCTGCAAGCCAACTCTTTGTGATTCATGCACAAGCATTGCCAAGACCCTCTGCACAACAGCATGCTGAAATCCTTCACCATTTAAATAATAATCTGCTCTTCTATTATTTCTTCCAAAGTGGATGATCTCACATTTACCAACATTGTATTCCATCTGCCAGACCTTGGCCCACTCACTTAACCTATCTATATCCCTCTGCAGAATCTCCACATCCTCTGTACAGTTTGCTTTTCCACTCAATTTAGTGTCATCAGCAAATTTTGTTACGCTACACTCAGTCCCCTCTTCCAAATCATCAATGTAAATGGTAAACAGCTGCGGGCCCAGCACCGACCCCTGCGGCACCCCACTCACCACTGACTGCCAACCGGAGAAACACCCATTTATACCAACTCTCTGCCTTCTATTGGTTAACCAAATCACTATCCATGCCTATACACTTCCTCCGACTCCATGCATCCGTATCTTATTTATAAGTCTCTTGTGCGGCATCTTATCAAATGCCTTCTGGAAATCCAAGTACATGACATCCACCTGTTCCCCTCTGTCCACTGCACTCATTATGTCCTCAAAGAACTCCAGTAAGTTTTTCAAACAGGACCTGCCCCTTCTGAATCCATGCTGCGTCTGTCTAATGGAGCCATTCCTTACTAAATGTTTGGCTGTTTCTTTATCTGCTGAGATCTGGGAGCTTTACAAATTACCAAGCTGCAACTGTTTTGAGTATTTTGTGGTGACTGAGTTAGAATAAATCTGTTGGCATTGTCAGTCATCAGTTCACAACATTGCTCAGAAAAAAAAACAACAATGTTGTTGAAACGTTTGTATTTGCAAACATTTCTCTGTATTGATAATCAAGAAAATTGATAAAATAATGGAACTAAGATAATTAATGGCAGAAATTATTTTAGCATTTATCAGCGAGTGGCATTCGAGCCATGCTGCCCAGCAAAGCTATGGTTTAATTCCAGCCTAATCACAGAATTCAGCCACTATGACCAATTTACAGTGACCAACTAACCGTGGGAGAAGCTGGAGCACGCGGAGGAAACCCACATGGTTACGGGGAGAACATACAAACTTCTTAAAGACAGCGGAGGGAACTGAACCTGGGTCACTGGTACTATAAAGTGTTGTGCGAGCCACTATGCTACTGTGCCTTTACTTTCAGAATCAGAATCTGGTTTATTACCACCAACATGTGACGTGAAATTTGTTAATTTAGCAGCCGCAGTTCAGTGCAATACATAATCTAGAAGAGAAAACAAAATAAAATAATAATAAATAAGTAAATCAATTACAGTATACTTATATTGAATAGATTAAAATTGTGCAAAAAACAGGAATACTATATATTAAAAAAATGAGGTGGTGTCCAAATGTTCAATGTCCATTTAGGAATCGGATGGCAGAGGGGACGAAGCTGTTCCTGAATCGCTGAGTGTGTGCCTTCAGGCTTCTGTACCTCCTACCTGATGGTAACAGTGAGAAAAGGGCATGCCCTGGGTACTGGAGATCCTTAATACCTTATACAATAGTGGTTGCCAACCCGTCGATCGCGATCGACTGGTCAATCTTTGAGACTTCCCCAGCAGATCCCGACAAAAAAAAAAGAAAAATAAATGCACAAGTACTGCTGAGAGATTGTTTCCGGGTTGCGGGGTTTTAGTTCCGTTCTTTCTGCCCAGTACGCATGCGTGTAGCTCCCCCGCCACGCGCTGGTCCCCAACCACTGGGCCGCAAAGAAACAATATGAGTCAGCTGCACCTTTCCTCATTCCCTGTCACGCCCACTGTTGAACTTGAACCCACGCGAGGTCATTACCCAAGCGCGTCAGGGATCACCGGTTGGCCTCAGGTAACCGGCAGCTTCGTGCGGCCGGTGAGAGGTGCCGTTGCTACTGGCTTGGAGCGCGGACAGATGGGCGTCGCCTCTGAACCTGTTTATCACACCGAATGTTCGTGGGGAACCCCGTACTAAAATATTTGCAGACGACCTAATTCGAGCTCAGGGTTCCGTAAGTAGCAGAGCAGCTACCTCGCTGCGATCTACTGAGACAAACTTTTGTCGGCTGATAGATCCTACAAGGGGGGCGGGTGTGGGCCTGTCGCACTCCTCGCTCGCTCGGTCGCTCTCTCCGGACTACGACCACCGCGGCCCCGTTACGGGAACAGACGCACCTGGCCAAGGCGGTGGGCATTTGTTCGGTTGCTCTGGCGGGAGACTGTCTAATGAGGCAATGAAGCCCTCAAAACTGCTTCAGTACCCTGAGTCCAAGCACCTTGCACTTAAATACAAACCCGCTGAGTTTTTTTCCTGCGTTTAAAAATGTGAGCAAGTGGGACCGAGAGCCACGTAAACTAAATTGCGGAATAGACTGGACATAAGGAACCTGCTTTGAGTATTGCTGTATTCTGGTCGTGTTTAACCCCCCGCCCCCCGGTCGGCTGGTCTGCAAGAATATTGTCAATATTAAACCGGTCCATGGTGCAAAACAAGGATGGTGACCCCTGGTGTTCATACATTATTTCTGCTTCTGGGTTGCGGGGTTTTACTTATGGTCTTTTCTGCCCTGGTGCGCATGCGTGTAACTAATCGATTTGGAGTCGATCTTGCCTTTCACTTAGGCCGAGGTAGGGGATCTTGGGCTTCAAAAGGTTGGTGACCACTATTATACAATATATACAGTGAAAGCTTCTGTCCTTGAGTTTTATGAAGCTGCTGCTAGGCTAGTAACTCGGCATGAGTTTACTATAAAAGGAGTAGCCATGGGCACTCACGTGGGTCCCAGCTGTGCCTGCCTGTTTGTCAGCTACGTGGAACAGTCTATGTTTCAAGCCTGCACTGGTGACTGTCACGCACTTTACATTCACTGCATTGGTGCTGCTTCCTGCATGCATGCTGAACTCCGATGCACCAAAATCTATCACAGACCTACAGACTCTCACAGTTACCTGGACTATAACTCTTCCCACCCTGCTACTTGTAAAAACACCATCCCCTTCTCTCAGTTCCTCCATGTCCACTGCATCTGCTCTCAGGATGAGGCTTTTCATTTTAGAACGTAGGAGATGTCCTCCCTTTTCAAAGAAAGGGGCTTCCCTTCCACCACCATCAATGCTGCCCTCAACCACCTCTTCTATTTCGTGCATGTCTGCCCTCACCCCATCCTCCCACCATACCTCCAAGGATAGGGTTTCTCTTGTCCTCACCTACAACCCCACCAGCCTCCACGTGCAGCACATAGTTCTCCAAAACTTCTGCCACCTCCAATGGGATCGCAGCACCAAACACGTCTTTCCCTCACACCCCTACTTTCTGCTTTTCACAGGGATTGCTCCTTACACGACTCCCTTGTCCATTGACTCCCTCCCCTCTGATCTCCCTCCTGGCACTTACCCTTGCAAGTGGTACATCTGCCCCTACACCTCCTTCCTCACTATCATTCAGGGCCTTCCAGGTGAGGCGGCACTTCACCTGTGAGTCTGTTGGGGGTCATGTACTGTGTCCAGTGCTCCCGGTGTGGCCTCCTGTATATCAGCTAGACTCGACTTAGATTGGGAGACCGCTTCGCCGAGCATCTACAATCCTTCTGCCAGAATAAGTGAGATCTCCTAGTGGCCACCGATTTTAATTCCACTTCTCATTCCCATTCTGTTATGTCCATTCATGGCCTCCTCCACTGTCATGATGAGGCCACACTTAGGTTGGCGGAACAACACCTTGTGTTCCATTTGGGTAGCCTCCAACCTGATGGCATGAACATCGATTTCTCAAGCTTCTGGTAGTGCCTCCATCCACCCTCCCATTTCACCATTTCCCCTCCTCTTTCCCCTCCCTCACCTCATCTCCTTGCCCACCTATTGCCTCCCTTTTTTCTTCCATGGCCTTCTGTCCCTGATCAACTTCCCAGCTCTTTACTTCATCCCTCCCCCTCCAGGTTTCACCTGTCACCTGGTGTTTCTCTCCCCCCTCCCCCAACCTTTTAAATCTACTCCACAGCTTCTTCTCTCCAGTCCTGCTGAAGGATTTGGGCCTGAAACATCAACTGTACTTTTTTCCATCGATGCTGCCTGGCCTGCTGAGTTACTCCAGCATCTTGTGTGTGTTGCTTGTATTTCCAGCATATGCAGATTTTCTCTGGTTTAAGAATTTACTATAGTTCACTTTAATCTACAGCTTGAACCTGTTACAGACTTTCACTTCTTGGTACCAACACCGTAGGGGCTCACTTTATTTTTTTACCACATGCTCACCACCACCCCCATCTCTGTACTACAGAACCAAGCATTAACTTACTGTCCTCTACTACAAGGAGAACTGTTGCTTGTGAACTCTGCCTGGGAATGAACCCCACTGTTATTGCCTGGGCTGACTTGCAAATGAAGATCCATAATATAGTGGGCATTATTTTAGGTTTGATTTTCAAAAATGTTGCTTTCTCAGAATTATTTTTGTCTTCATGATAGACTGCTTGAAGCTGAACAGAAATATAATTTCACACTACTTGTTTCATGTAGGAATTTGGAGAAACAAGAAATTGACCTTTATTGAAAATAATGTGTTTAATTGCATAACAGTGCTGACACTATGCAATAGTTCAACTAAGCTAAAATGCTTTGTGTATGAATTTTGTTTGTACTCAGTGTCTGAGGCTTCTCGCTTGCGTGTCCAACAATAATCAGTCAGCATTGATTGATTCCATTTGCCCTGATGCTGTTTCTCCATGATCGCAATGTCCTGGTGAAACCTTTCACCACGCTCGTTACTGACAGTACCAAGATTTGCAGGGAAGAATTCTAAATGGAAATCCAGAGAATGAATCTTTAATGACATGTTGCACTTCATGGTTTCGTGTGCTTGAAACACGTTAACCAGCTGCACGTAGTCTGGTGCTCTGTAGTTGCCAAGAAAATTTTCAACAACACCCTTGAATGCCTTTCATGTGATTTTTCTCCATTTCCACTGGAACTGAAGGACTTGCCACTCTGTCTGAAAAAATATATACTGAATACAGGTTAAACGGCAGCAAGTTGAGCACTACGAAAAGTTCCTGGGAATGAACATCACCTATAGCCTGTTGTGTTCCAAACGTACGGGCACAATGGTCAAGAAAACTCACCGGTGCCTCTAATTCCTCAGGATGATAAAGAAATTTGGCATATCCCTTTGACCATCATGAATTTTTATCAATGCACCATAGCGAGCATCTTATCTGGATGCATTGCAGCTTGGTGTGACAAATGCTCTTTAAGAAATTTGCAGCATGTTTTGGACACTGCTCAGCACATCATGGAAACTAGGCTCCATTCCACAGCACAGTCTACACTTCTGTCTCGCTCAATAAAGAGAACATCAAAAAACAAAAATTAAAAGATTGAAGCAAATGAATTAAAATGGAAGGATCTATGTCAAGGAAGATGACGGAGAACATGAAGACATGTTAGATATTGGAATTACACATCTGCATGGAGTTATTGGATGTGGCAGTTTTCAGACAGTTGAACTCTGTGCCACCATACCGATCTGAAAAGAGACTTTAAAAAAAACAAACATACAAGATACTCGAGGAGTATAAGAAATGCAAGAGAACAGTTAAGAAGAAAATCCGGAGGGCAAAAAGAAGGCATAAGGTTGCTCTAGTAGAGTGGTCCCCAACCAGTGGGCTGCGGACCGGCACCGGGCCGCAAAGCATGTGCTACTGGGCCACGAGGAAACGATATGATTTGGCGATATGAAATGATATGAATCAGCTGCACCTTCCCTCATTCCTTGTCACGCTCACTGTTGAACTTGAACGCATGCGAGATCATCAGTTGCCTAAACGCAGTGATACCCTCGCGCCAGTGATCACTGGTTGGCCTCAGGTAACCGGCTGCCTCGCGCGGCTGGCAAGAAGTGCCGTTGCTACTGGCCTGGAGCGCAGACAGATGGGCGCCACCTCTAAACCTGTTTATCACACCGAATGTTCGTGGGGAACCCGGTGCTAAAATATTTGCAGACGACCTAATTAGGGCTCAGGGTTTCGTAAGTAGCAGAGCAGCTACCTCACTGTGATCTACTGAAAGTCATCCCTCTACCCAAACTTTTGTCGGCCGATAGATCCTACAAGGGGGGGCGGGCGCGCGTCCTGTCGCACTCCTCGCTCGGTCGGTCGCTCTCTCCAGACTGCGACCGCCGCGGCCCCAGCACGGGGACCTCCAGCCCTGACCTTGTCCTCTCACCCCGCCCACGACCAGCCGCACCTGGCCAAGGCGTCTGGCGGTGGGCAGGCTGGAGGCTGGAGTTCGAGCCCGGAGGCTGTCTAATGAGGCAATGAAGTCCTCAAAACTGCTTGGGTACCCTGAGTCCAAGCACCCTGCACTTAAAAACTAACCATTGAGTTTTTTGAGCGGAAAAAACGTGAGTAAGCGTGACAGAAGCAAGAGCTGAGAGTCACAAAAACTAAATTGCAGAATAGACTGGACATAAGGAACCCTCTTTGAGTATCGTTGTGTTCCAGCAGTGGTTGGCTGGTCTGCAAGAATATTGTCAATATTAAACCGGTCCGCGGTGCTAAAAAGGTTGGTGAATCCTGCTCTAGCAGACGAAGTGAAGGAGAATCCCAAGGGCTTCTGCAGATATGTTAAGAGCCAAAGGATTGTACGGGACAAAATTGGTCCTCTTGAAGATCAGAGTGATCATGGAGCTGAAAGAGACGGGGGAGATTTTAAATGGACAGACGCAGAGTCTGTAGAAGTGAGGCAAAACAGCAGTGAAGCCATGGACTCTGTGCAGTTTAGAGAAGAGGATGTGTTTGCTGTCTTGAGGCAAATTAGAATAGATAAATCCCTAGGGCAGGTTCCCTTGGACCTTGTGAGAGGCTAGAGCAGAAATTGCAGGAGCCCTCGCAGAGATAGCTGATGTCCCTTTGATTAAGAAAGAACCCTAGGAATAAGCCGGGGAAATTTTAGGCTGGTGAGCCTGATGTCAGCAGTGGCTAAGTTATCGGAAGGTATTTGAAGGGGATGGATACGTAAGTATTTGGATAGACAAGGACTGGTTAGGGATAGTCAGCATGTCTTTGTATGTGGTAGGTCATGCCTAACCAATCTTACTGAGTTTTTCAAGGAAATTACCAGAAAAGTTGATGAAGGCAAGGTAGTGGATGTCATCTACATGAAGGCAAGGCAGTTTGCAAGGTCCCACGTGGGAGGATGGTCAAGAAGTTTCAGTCACTCATCATTCATTCAGGATGAGCTAGTAGATTGGATTAGACATTGGCTTTGTGGGAGAAGCCAGAGAGTGGTAGTAGATGGTCGCCTCTCTGACTGGAGACCTTTGAGTACTGTTGTATCTCAAGGATCAGTGCTGGTTCTTTTCTTGTTTGTCATCTGTATCAACTATCTGGATGATAATGTGGTTAACTGGATCAGCAAATTTGCAGTTGACAAGAAGATTGGGGACATAGTAGACAGCGAGGAGGACTATGAAAGCTTGCAGCAGGATCTGGACCAGCTGGAAAACTGGCCTGAAAAATGGCAGATGGAATTTAATGGAAACAAGTGTGAGGTGTTACATATGGGGAGGAAAAGTCAAGGTAGGTCTTACTTGGTGAGTGGTAGGGCACTGAGGAGTGTGGTGGAACAGAAGGATCCGGGAATACAGATTCATAATTTCAAGTAGAGATGTCAAAGAGTTTTTGGCACATTGGCCTTCATAAATCAAAGTACCAAGTCCAGGAGATGGGATGTCATGTTGAAGTTGTGTAAGACATTGGTGAGACCTAATTTGGAATATTCTGTGCAGTATTGTGGCCACCTACCTGCAAGAAAGTTATCAATAAGATTAAAAGAGTGCAGAGAAAATTTCCAAGGTTGTTGCCAGAACTTGAGGACCTGAGTTATTGGAATAGTTTATGACTTTATTCTCTAGAGCACAGGAGAATGAGGGGAGATTTGATAGAGGTGTACAGAATTATGGGGGACGTAGATAGGGTAAATGCAAGCAGGCTTTTTCCACTGAGGTTGGGTGAGACTAGAACTGAAGGTCACAGGATAAAGGTGAAAGGTGAACTGTTTCAAATGAACATAGTGAGTGTGGAACAGTGCCCAGTCAATCGACTCAAAGCAATCTTGTGGCCACTCCTCTGCCTCTTGCGACCACCTCTTTGTTGTCCTAATCCCTGGAGCTTTGCTCTTTAGCCTCTGCCTGTATGATGGTAGGGGAAGGACAATCAAGTTATTTGATTGACCAAAATGCACTGTGGGCATAGACCGATAGGCATTCCGTCTTAGTGTAACAGTGGTCTCTTGTGTTGGGACCTCTGGTGCTACAGGTTATATGCTGATGGTAATTGGGCTAATGTGATGAGCTAATAGCATTTGCATCCAAGGTACTCAACAGTAGCATAAATAGAAGTACAAAAGCCCTATCAGCAGTTGTACTGTATGTGTATGGTAAATTATGCACCATGGAGAACATTCTGACAAGTTGCATCACCGTCTGGTGGGGGAAGGGGCTACTGCACAGGACCAAAAGAATCTGCAGAAGATTGTAAATCTAGTCAGCTCCATCTTGGGCACTAACACGCAAAGTATCCAGGACATCTTTAGGGAGCAGTGTCTCAGAAAGGAGCGTCCATTATGAAGGACCTCCAGCACCCAGGAGGGGTTACCATCACTGTTACCATCAGGTAGGAGGTACAGAAGCCTGAAGGCACACACTCAGCGATTCAGCAACAGCTTCTTCCCCTCTGCCATCCGATTCCTAAATGGACATTGAAGCTTTGGACACTACTTCACTTCTTTTATTATACAGTATTTCTGTTTTTTGTACATTTTAAAAAATCTATTCAATATACATAATTGATTTACTTGTTTATTTATTATTATTTTTATTTTATTTGTTTTTTCTCTGCTAGATTATGTATTGAACTGCTGCTTAAATTATGAAAAGTCAAAACCGAGTTAAAAACATTGAGACTGTATATTGTCAGGACCAGGATTGTGTTGGCAAATAAAACAAGTATATGTTCGACCCACATCAGAGCTGACAAAACTGAAAATATCCGCTGCAGTATTAGTGACATCAGCAGTATTGAGTATAATTTCTTTAGGAACCAGCATTGCTAAGATCATAAGTATTAAAGTAGAAGTGGAAAATGGGCCGAAGGGCACGATATCATTCAGATCTCTCTAGGACATCACCAAATCATTACAGGGAACGATGATTGCAGCCAAGTCAACTACCGTAGATTCCGGACTACAGAGCGCACCTGATTAAAAGCCGCTGGCTCTAATTTTAGAAATAAAATCAATTTTTTAATTGTAAAGGCCGCATCGGATTTTAGGCCGCACCGGATTTTCGGCCGCAGGTGTCCCACGTTGTAATATGAGATATTTACACAGAAAGATATTACACGTGAGGATTTTTTTAACTTTTAATTAAATCCATATGGTAACAAAAACAAATACATATTGCAAATGCTTTTTTTCGAACCGTGCCCGTACGCGGCTACTTTTAAATATACGTTGCGTATACTTCTTTACTGAACAACATTCCAATATCTCCTAACGACTGGTAAAAAAATATATATATTGCAGCCTACCAGGAAAAGTTATTGATCACCTTTAACTTAAAAGCAGCGTTTTCGCTCAGATCCAAAGCCGCTCGCGTAATGCGCTCCCTCCCTCCGTCCCGTTTCATCGCAAACTGGCATTTTCCCACAAGACACCGCGAAACCGGGTGTGACGTCATAGCATCCCGCGATGTAGTACAGAAAACAAATATAGTTTAAACTAAGTAGGCAGCACAATGCTTCGAGTGTTTTCCATGTTGATGAGGGTGAGTACAAATGACTGATTTACAATAATTTAATTGTGAAAGTGCGCTTGATTTATCGTACAATTTCATTGGACCTCTGTGAACTACTCATCAATTTTATTGGTCTACTGTTATGAGGCAAAATGTTTACGAGGCGGCATGAAAAAAATCATGCATTAGCCGCTTCGGATTATTGGCCGCAAAGTTCAAAGCTGTTCAAAATGTGGGAAAAAAGTAGCGGCTTAAAATCCGGAATCTACGGTAATTGGAGATGTAATATTCTATTGCATGTGATAGATCCGTCAAGTAACAATTAAAATGCTTTAAAACTGGGGGCAATTATAGCAAGACTGAGCAAGAATTATATTGTCGGACATATCAGCATATATGTACAATGTTGATATGTTCAAAGTAATGTGTCTTGGGAAATCAAATAAGATAGGATGAAGGGTCTCGGCCCCTTTCAGTTAGTCCTGGCGAAGGGTCTCGGCCGAAACAATGACAGTGCTTCTCCTATAGATGCTGCCTGGCCTGCTGTGTTCCACCAGCATTTTGTGTGTTGCTAAGATAGGACCTGTACAGATGAACAAAAAGACCTCGGGATTGAGTTGTTTATTTTTCCCTGATTGAAGGCAAATGGCATGCTTGCCTTCATACTGTAAGTCGGAGAATAGAGTGTATGTTAACTTTACAGAACACAGGTGTAAATGGTTCAATTTAATATCAGAGAAACCATACAGAATGCAACCTCAAATTCCTACTCCTCACATACATCCACGAAACAAGAAACCCCATAGAATGAACAATAGAGACTCCAAAGCCCCCTCTCCCTTCCCATCGAACACACAGCAGCCAGAGCATCGACTCTCCCCTTCTTGCCCCAGCAGAAGCACCATACCCCTCCACCATCCAAGCAATAGCAGGTCCATCAAAAACTACAGTCCGTAATCCAGCACGTCAGTCTCAGACGAGCTCTCTCTCTCTATTGATCTCCTACATCAATGTGTGGAGACCAGCAACTTGCTGTTCCAGTGTTACAATCTTATGTGTTGCTACTCCAAGTTGCCAGATGAGGGTGGGGGGGAGGTGGGCAGCTGGGAATGGGAGAGGGGGTGTGGGAGTGGGTGTGTGTGTGTGGGGGGGGGAGGAGAGGGAGAGGGAGAGAGAGAGAGAGAGAAAAAATGAATATGAATTAATCTTGCCTAGCTCCTCATCCGCCGTCAGTGATGTGATTGCAGTGGAGAGAAGTTAGAAAAGATGGTGCCTACCTTTGAGGATTTCAGTTACAGGTTGAGATAGAATAAGCTGCAGTACAGGAGGCTGATGGGTGACCTGATAGAAGATTTATTTACCTGCTCTCTGGAATAGTTCTTTACCATCTAATCAATCTATTGACACCATTGTATAGTTCAGAATTTTTTCTCTCAATATTAAACATTATTAATCATGATGTGATTGTAAACCTCTTAATTGTGGTTCCTGCATTTTAAGCTAAATAATTTTTAAACCACAAAGTGCAATGACCTTGTACAGAGTTCTGCAGTGTCCCAATGCATAGAGTGGTCCAATCATGAAAATTTTTGTTGACTGTTACCATTTGCATTTTTGCAGTCAATTTTAAATCCGATTTGATGGTTTCCTCTGACCTATAGACTTTTATTTTCATGATCATTATGGCAAATGCATTGTCTTTTTTAAAAAAAAACACACACCTGAATTTTGGTGTTTTCATCGAGGGCTGTGTTGGAACCTGATTGTACTACTGCACAAATGATGTATTAATTAACATATCTCGATACTTCTGCAGAAAATTCAGTTAAATTAGTCAGACATGAACCTACCTTAATAATTTCTACCCTAGAATAACTTGCATTTCTCATAAATGCTGATACATGTCACCCTTTAGAATTTATTTCCAGGAATTTGTCTATTACTAATGTCAGATTGACTGGTCTATGTTGCTCAGTCTGTTCCACATCTTTATATAAACAATGGGTCTATATTAGCAACTGTGCTTCCCTGCTTGAGTCATAACGTTAGACTCTTTGCTTCCATACTTCCCCATCTCCCTCTTCTTTTCCTGGCCAGATTATGTATGTATTTTAACTGCGATTGATAGTGCATTCACCTTTAAACATGCTTGACTGCTTCAGTTTTCCTCTTGCTCTGTTTATAATTTCTAAATGCTTAACACGATTCTTCCATAAATTCACTGTTTATGTTGCCTCTTCTAAATGAAGACAAATGCCAAGAATTTATTCAGAACTCAGTTTTGACTTTACTGTCTTCATACTTGCTCTCTAATTGTACTGACTCTTTATAATCCTCTTTTCCTTTACATATTTATAAAACATCTTAGGACTTTTCTTAATTTTAGCTATCAATATTTTTCCTAATTTCCTTTTTAATTATGTCCTAGCTCTTTTATACTTCTATATAATTCTAGGCTCCATCTTGTTGAGTTCTCCATCGTCGTATTGATCCAATTTCTTACATTATCCTGGCCTGTATGCTCCTCAATATACTTTTTTTTAATTGGTTTTTTTATGCATTTTCTACATCACTACAGATAAAAAAAACCCAAACCAAAATGAAGAAAATTAATACAGTGCAAAAATAAACATGCAATAATAGTATAATACAAAAAAGATCATTGAGAAAGCACCCAAATTGAAGTCATGTAAAGGCTCCTCAATATACTTGGGGTGGTGTTCTGGGATGTAATGGTGACACACAGTATATGTATTTGATAATAAATTTACTTTGAACTTTTGAACTTTGAAAGTAAAAGAAACCTTAGGAGAGAATGATTCTAATATGGTAGAATACACATTGCAGTTTGAGAGGAAGAAGCTAAAACCAGACATATCAGTATTACCATGGAGTAAAGGGAACTACAGAGGTATGAAGGAGGAGCTGGCCACAGTTGAGTGGAAGCAGACTAGTACTAGCAGGGATAATGGTAGAGCAGCAATGGCTGGAGTTGCTGTGAGCGATTTGGAAGGTAAATGATAGATAGGTTTGAAAGATGAGCAAGTATTCTAAAGGAAGGATGAGACAATTGTGGTATTACAGGAAAGACACTAGCATGGACAGAAGAGTGACTGACTGGGAAGAGGTAATGAGTGGGAATAAAGGGGACTTTTTCTGCTTGGCTGCTGGTTTCTAGTGGTGTTCCTCAGGGATCAGTTGTTGGGATCATTTACAGTATTTTCATGTTATATGTCAATGATTTGGATCACGGTATTGATGCCTCTTTGGCCAAGTTTGTGGTTGATATGAAGATAGATGAAGAAGCAGGTAGTGTTGAAGAAGCAGGGAGTCTGCAGTAGGACTTCGGCAGATTAAGAGAATCGACAAAGAAGTAGCTGATAGAATATATGCAGGGAAGTGTATGGTCATATACTTTGGTAAAAGGTATAAGGGCAGAGATTATTAAATGGGGAGAAAATTTAGCATTCAAAAGTGCAAAGGGACTTGGGAGACCTACTTCATATGTTAACTAACAACACACACAAAATGTTGGTGAAACACAGCAGACCAGGCAGCATCTATAGGGAGAAGCGCTGTGGAAGGGTCTCGGCCCAAAACATCGACAGTGCTTCTCCCTATAGATGCTGCCTGGCCTGCTGTGTTCCACCAGCATTTTGTGTGTGTTGTTATTTGAATTTCCAGCATCTGCAGATTTCCTCGTGTTTGCTCATAGGTTAACTTGCAAGTTGAGTTGGTGGTAAGGAAAGCAGATGGAATGTTAGTGTCCATTTCAAGAGGACTAGAATATAATAAGGATTATATTATAGTAAGGATGTAATGCTGAGGCTTTATAAGGCATTGGTCAGATCACACTTGGGGTACTTTGAGTAGTTTTGGGCCTTTTATCTCAGGAGATATCTGCAGGCATTGGTGACCATCCAGAGGAAGTTCACGAGAATGATCCCAGGAATGAAAAGGTTAAAATATGAGTGTTTGATGGATTTAGGCTTGTACTCACCGGAATTTAGAAAAGTGAGGGGGGATCTAATTGAAACCTATCAAATATTGAAAAGTCTAGATTGAGTGGACGGGGTGAGGATGTTTCATTTAGTGGGAAGGTTTTGGACCAGAGCGCACAGCCTCAGAATAGAAGGCAGTCTCTAGAATGGAAATGAAGAGGAATTTCTTTAGCCATAGGATGGTGAATCTGCAGAATTCATTCCTGCAGAGGCCAAGATATTGGGTATATTTAAAGCAGAGGTTGATGGGTTCCTGATTAATAAGGCCCTCAAAAGCTTTGGGGAAGAAGGCAGGAGAATGGGGGTGAGAGGAATAATACATCAGCCATGATAGAGTGGCAGAGCTGACTCAATGGGCTGAATGGCTTAAATTATGTTCCCATGTCTTATGGGCTTATATTGAAAGAGCTGCCACAGGAAGTAGTTGAGGCAGGGATACTTCGATAGGGATACAGGTCAAATGGGACTTGCTTAAATGGGAATCCTGGTTGGTGTGGAATGGTTGGGTTGACAAATATGTTTCAATGCTATATGACACAGTGAAGATACCACTTCAGGTGCTCTCTGAGTGCAGTTTGCACTTTGTCCCTGTGGCCAGGTGATTATCCCACAGGTGCTCTAGTTCTTCCCACGTCCCAAAGATGTGCAGGGTGATAGGTTCATTGCCCTTAGTGTGTTGGTGAACGTGTCAATATGAATGGGTGGAGAGCATATTGCAATGAAAATTAATGGGAAAATGTGCTTGCTTCTTGTGGTTGGCATAGACTTAATTGGCTGAAATTATATAAGGATATGTGGAAATATATATATATAGAGTTAAACTCTGGGAAAAATAGTGTAATGGTGGTGGGGTAGAGATACGTCTCTACCAAACGAGGTGTAAGGCACTGCTTCCTTCCATTAGCCTGCAGGGCACCCTTAGGCAAGGTGTAGTACCTGCTTAGACCCCCCAGTCAGGGTCATGTGAAGCCATGGGAGCAGATGGTGGATGGTCGTATGAGCTGCTGGTGCTTAGCATGCCCTGATGCCAGGCAGATAATTTCTGGAGAGTATTGTTAATGGCGGGGGTCATTTGTCATGTAAAATCATTGCCCAGAAGAAGGTAATACAGTCGGCCCTCCTTATCAACAGGGGATTGGTTCCGGGACCCCCCCCCCCGTGGATACCAAAAAAGTGTGGACGCTGAAGTCCCTTATATAAGATGGCATAGTATTTGCATATAACCTATGCACATCCTCCCGTCTACTTTAAATAATCTCTAGATTACTTATAATATCTAATACAATGTAAATAGTTGTTATACTGTATTAGTGGTCGTCAGCCTTTTTAAGCCGAAGATCCCCTGCCTCGGCCTTAGTGAAAGGCAAGATCGACCTATTAAATTGTTCAGACACACACATGCACACCGGGCAGAAGGGAATGGAAGTGGAACCCTGCAGCCCCGAAAGCAGGCTCTCTTTGCAGGCGGCTTTCCGTAGCAGGAGTGTTGCTATGTTACCATTATCTTAATTGATACTACCTATTTTTGTAATGCTCACATTACAACACCTTTAATTCTATGTTTCATTACGTAATTTTATTTCAGCACGAAAAATAAATGAATATGAATTAACTGTGATGACTGGGGCTGAATACTTTCTGCTAGTTCCCTGAAAGTTGGCTCATAACTATAGACAGCTAGTCTGAGACCGTCTGTGAGGTGTCTATGAGTAAGACAGTTCCTGTACTTAGATTTAATAATTTTCATCTGTTGCAGCACAGCGCCCTCGCAAACCTCCTGACAGACTGAATATTTGAATGGACAGTTTCCTTTGTTAGAGTGAATGTTGAACCTGCCCTGTTTTTCAGGTGTTTCGTATTGGTAAACTGTTACTGAGACACTAGTATAAGTTTCAGAGGTACGCAAGCTAATGACACCACTGTTTTTGTTTCCCAGTTCTTTTACATTTGGGGAATGCTGGAATTTAAAGGGGGAGAAGTGTTGTAATGTGAGCATTATAAAGATAGGTTGATGCCGATGAGGATACTGGTGAAGTAGTGGTGCTCCCTCTGCGGAGAGCTGTTTGTGGGGAGGGGTTGCGGGGTTTTGCTTCCAGTCTTTTCTGCCCGGTGCGCACTTTTCATTTTCTTTCGGGATCTATTGGGAAAGTCTCAAAGACCTACTATTCCACTATTGTATTGTTTAGGGAATAATGACAAGAAAAAAAAGTCTGTTCATGTTCAGTACAGACCCAACCATCATAGCTCTTCTGGGAACGCTGATGCCACCTCCGATGATCTTTAAGTTCTTGAGGCTGTAGCGCTTTACATAGCTAGCCAGCCATCCCTTACTAGATGTAAACTTATTCCTCTTGCTCACAACACAAGTAGTGAACGATTGAGATGCGAGGCGAATGATGCTTGACTTCACAATCCGCAGTTAGTTGAATCCGCGCATGTGGAACCCGTGATTAAGGAGGGCCGACTGTAGTAGGAAAATTTGCCAAGAAGAGTCATGGTCATGAGATGATGATCACCTACTTCATACAACACGGCACATAATGATATTAATAACGAATGGTGGGAAGAGATGTTGAAGAATGGAACACAGCCTTCTCTGGCAGTGTGCACCAAAACCAGATGTACTTTTGAGGTATTCTTATCCAGAATAATCTACCTTCATATCAACATCTATTTATCTGTACTAGCAAGAACTTTGCATTTCCCGTATCTGGAAATCCCTGTGATCTTTCACACACAGATTGCATTGGACTGAACCCAGGCCCAAGTCACTAGACCTGTGAGACAATGCCTCTAATAGCTGCTCTTCTGTATCCCTGTTTTCTTTCAAATGAAATATTTCAAACTACCATGCTACCATTTTACAAGGGGTGATTGATAAGTTTGTGGCCTAAGGTAGAAGGAGTTAATTTTAGAAAACCTAGCACATTTATTTTTCAAGATAGTCCCCTCCTACATTTACACACTTAGTCCAGCAGTTGTGGAGCATATGGATCTTGGACCCCCCAGAAAGTGTCCACAGTAGGGGTGATTGATAAGTTCATGGCCTAAGGTGGAAGGAGATGAGTTATACAGCTCTCGTTACATGCACATGCAGTTCATCTCTTTGAGTGATTATGCAGAAAGTTTGATGTTAATAACTCATCAGGTGTGATTGATAAGTTTGTGCCCTAAGATAGAAGGAGATGAGTTATTAACTTCAAACTTTCTGCATAATCACTCAAAGAGTTGAACTGCATGTGCATGTAACGAGAGCTGTATAACTCATCTCCTTCTACCTTAGGCCACAAACTTATCAATCACCCCTCGTATATTGTTATATATCTTCAAAAAAGAGAATGTAAAGAATTAGTAACTTGCAACAATACATTTTCATTTTCTCCCCCTTCAATCGGGGCAACACAATGATAAAGATGCTTTCTGATAGTTCCAGTGGCCTGAGTTTACCATGATGCCTGGTGCAGTGTTTGTAGGGTTTGCATATGAAGTCCAGACTTTCTCTGGACTTCAGGAAGGGTAAGATGAGGGAAAACACACCAATCCTCATAGAGGGATCAGAAATGGAGAGAGTAAGCAAGTTCAAGTTTCTGGGTGTCAATATCTCTGAGGATCTATTTTGGTCCCAACATATTGATGCAGCTACAAAGAAGGCACGGCAACAGATATATTTCATTTGGAGTTTGAGGAGATTTGGAACATCACCAAAAACACTTACATATTTCTGCAGATGTACTGTGGAGAGCATTTTAATTGGCTGCATCAGTGTCTGGTACGCATCACCTACTGCATAGGATCAAAGTAAGCTGCAGACAGTTGCAAAATTAGTCATCTCTGTCATGGGCACTAGCCTCCATAGAATCCAGGACATCTTCAGGAGCAATATTTAAATAAGGTGGTGTCAACCTTTAAGGACCTCCATCACCAAAAGACATGCCCTTTTCTCATTGCTACCATGAAGAAGGAGGTACAGAAGCCTGAAGGCACACACTCAGTAATTCAGGAACAGCTTCTTCCCCTCTGCCATCCAATTCCTAAATGGACATTGAACCCATGAACACTACCTCACTACATTTTTATTTCTATTTTTGCATTAATTATTTAATTTAACTATTTAAAATACATATTTACAGAAATTCACAGTTCCTTTTCTATTATTATGTATTGCATTGCATAGTTAACAAATTTTATGACATCTGTCTGGATTGGGGAGCGTGCCTTATGAGAATAGGTTGAGTGAACTCGGCCTTTTCTCCTTGGAGCGAGGGAGGATGAGAAGTGACCTGATGGAGGTGTACAAGATATTGAGATGCATTGAACAAATGGATAGTCAGAGGTTTTTCCCCAGGGCTGAAATGGCTAGCAGGAGAGGGCATAATTTTAAGGTGCTTGGAAATAGGCACAGAGGAGATGTCAGGGGTACGCCTTTGTACGCAGAGTGGTAAGTGTGTGGAATGGGCTGCCAGTGATGGTGGTGGAGGCGGATACGATAGGGTCTTTTAAGAGATTCCTGGATGGATACATGGAGCTTAGTAAAATAGAGGGCTATGGGTAAAGCCTAGGTAGTTCAAAGTTAGGGACATGTTCGGCACAGCTTTGTGAGCCAAAGGGCCTGTATTGTGCTGTAGGTTTTCTATGTTTCTATATTAAACCTGATTCTGATTTACTCTGTGATTGTGTAGGCTCTCTCAGGGCCACCTGATTTCCTCTCACATCCCAAAATTATGTGGGTTTGTTAGGTTCATAGACTTCTGCAAGTTACCCCAAGTGTGTTTATGAATGGTGGAGCTTTACTGGAGTGGGGGAAGTAGTTGGGAATATCAGGGTTCAGGTAGAATTGGTATGAATAGGTGGTTGATACCCAACATGGACTTACTGGGGTAAAAGACTTGCTTCCTTGCTGTTTCTTCCTATGACTTTAAATTTAGTTGATTTTCCCACGAATGAAGCATAATATTGGTCATTGTTTGTTGTTTTTTACACATTATTCAGAAAATTACCTTTGACTGGTAACTAACAGGATTACTCCAGGGAACTATTTGGATTTGTGAAAAGTAATTAATTTCAAATACCGCTGATCTGGCTTGCCAAGAGAAAACATTAATCCAGTATTTTTGGATCATGTATGATTCTGTGTTCCAGAAATTAAAAGCTCTGTAGGATTTCTGTGTTCTTCCCAAAATAGACCGAGACTTTGGGAATTTTCTCAAAAACCGGTTATTAGCATATACATTCACTGTGTTTTTTCTCCCCCTAGGAATCAGATCAAAAAGGGTCTTAATGATCTCAAGCAAGTAACTCCTGTGGGGGATACCTACATGCATTTGGGGATTAAAATGGTAAGTTGTAGTTTTCAGTTACTTGGTAGACCTGTGGAATTGTAAAAACATGTTTGCATGGCAAGTACATTGAATGTTCTATTCCAAGCAAATGTAATGATGGTAGCTTAATGGTGAGCTTGGATATTGCCATTGCATAATATATAGTCCTTAATTTTGAAATTCTGTATAAATTACTTGATGAAAATGAAATATCTATTGAAATTCATCTGAAGGCCATTCTAAAATTTGCTTCATTTTTATTGTGGGAATTAATTCTATATCTTGGTAGTTGGAATCTAGCTCTGTGTACATGCAGTTCCAGTATTTTGCTGTGTGTTAATATAATAATTTAAAAAATGTGACTTGTATTTACTCACCATCAGGATCAGATGTACAACTGACCTTGAGTTTGCTTCTCACCTGCCCCTGGATTACACTGTTTCTGCTCCAGCACCAGCATTGCGGGAAGCGAGGGATGAGGTTGGGGCCCTTGCTACTGATGTGAATTGAGGAAAGGGCTGGGGACTTAATTGGCACTGGTCTGATGCATGGAAAAGAATTAAACTCGCACTGGTGTATAGTGGATGAAAAGATTGGGACTTCTCCAGCGTGGATGTGGTGAGGAGGGGAGGGAAGCAGGTAGAGGGCTGATATTGATGTTGGAGGTGGGAGTGGAGGTCCAGGAGATTGGCTGGGGATGAAAGTCGTGGATTAAGATTGGTACATGCTTGTGGGAGTATGTGTTCTGTGGGAAGGAGGGCAAGTTTTCAGTCTCTCTGTTCCGCACTGCACTGCTAAACTCACTCATTCTGAGTCTCCACAGCAGGCATTGCAGGACAGTCTGATCCAATTTTCTCTTGAAAAAAATTATTGCATGCAGAACGACATAAGTTATGCGTCCCTGACACAAATACTATGTTGTGGTCACAATGATGACTCGTGGCAGGGAGAGCTCCCTTGATTATTCCAAACAAAACATTGTGAATGGGCATGGTCTTTAATATGTATTACTCATTTGGCTCATCTCCCCTTTGCTCTGCTGAAGCTTTCAGCTGAGTTGCAGAATATTTTCATGTGATTTGCTAATATGAAAGCTTACTGATTATGAGATTTTTATATGCAGATTTGTGAGCTGAGAGGGTAAACCAATTGATGGACCCATTTAATGTTTACATAAATAATTTATAGTATGTTGATATATTTTCATCACTTCACATAAATAAAGATAGTATGTCATGTAGAAATGCAAACACAAAGCTACATTTGGCTTGTTCAGTTTGGCTGCTGTTCTGATTCACCCTTACTCCTTGCACGGGTACGTGGCTCCTGCTTTCCTGTTATGTCAGCTGTATGTTACATGTGAAGGCCTAGACAGTGGCTAGGCTGCAGACAGGGTGCATACAGGGTCTTACCCCAAGGATGCTCTCCCAGAGTATGAGACGGAGGCAAGATTGTGGCTGGGCTTGGTTTCCTATGAATGTATGAGGCTTTGTGAAAGTTTTTAAATGTCCTCAATATTGAGCTAAAGCAAAATAAGGAAACAGTATATTGTTAAATCATGTCCTTGGCTGCTATGCTCTTGCTGATCATTTTGCAGTTTTGTAGCTCATCCGAGGACTCTTGCATCCAGCATATTATCATCAGTTTCTATTGCCATATTCCTGCTGATTCCTCCTTGACTTTGAACTAATATTCAGCACCACGGCCATGTAGTCAACTATTGCAGTGTAATAATACTCAAAGCAAGCTCAGCAACCAGGTTTTTGGGTAGATGGGACATATCAAAGCCACAGATCTGCCTACCTCGCCTTTCTTGCTATTTGTCAGTTGACTCTTAATATTGCAGGATTTAGTGGTTCTCTCCACTGTATTGTCCCGGTACCGAAGAAACCACAACCAAAGGAGTTGAATGACTTCAGACCTGTTGCCTTGACGTCACACGTGATGAAGACCATGGAGCGGCTGATAATACAGAATCTGAGGCCACAAACCAGGCACGCCCAGGATCCTCTTCAGTTTGCGTATAAGGAGAAGGTGGGAGTGGAGGATGCTATCACGTATTTGCTGCACAAATCACTCTCTCACCTAGATGGGGTCAGTTGTGCTGTGAGGATTACATTCCTTGACTTCTCTAGTGCCTTTAACACCATCCAGCCCAAGATCTTAAGGCACAAACTAACGGAGATGGGAGTAGACTCTCACATGGTGGATTGGATAGTGGACTACTTGACAGATAGACCTCAGTATGTTCGGTTGGGAGACTGTAGGTCTGACACGGTGGTCAGCAGCACAGGAGCACCGCAGGGAACCGTACTCTCTCCGGTCCTGTTCACCCTGTACACATCAGACTTCCAATATAACTCGGAGTCCTGCCATGTGCAGAAGTTTGCTGATGACACGGCCATAGTGGGGTGTGTCAGGAATGGACAGGAGGGGGAGTATAGGAAACTGATACAGGACTTTGTGATATGGTGCAACTCAAACTACCTGCGTCTCAATATCACCAAGACCAAGGAGATGGTGGTGGACTTTAGGAGATCTAGGCCTCATATGGAGCCAGTGATCATTAATGGAGAATGTGTGGAGCAGGTTAAGACCTACAAGTATCTGGGAGTACAGTTAGACGAGAAGCTAGACTGGACTGCCAACACAGATGCCTTGTGCAGGAAGGCACAGAGTCGACTGTACTTCCTCAATGTCTGTAGTGAGATGCTGAAGATGTTCTATAGGTCAGTTGTGGAGAGCGCCCTCTTCTTTGTGGTGGCGTGTTGGGGAGGAAGCATTAAGAAGAGGGACGCCTCACGTCTTAATAAGCTGGTAAGGAAGGCGGGCTCTGTCGTGGGCAAAGTACTGGAGAGTTTAACATCGGTAGCTGAGCGAAGGGCGCTGAGTAGGCTACGGTCAATTATGGATAACTCTGAACATCCTCTACATAGCACCATCCAGAGACAGAGAAGCAGTTTCAGCGACAGGTTACTATCGATGCAATGCTCCTCAGACAGGATGAAGAGGTCAATACTCCCCAATGCCATTAGGCTTTACAATTCTACCGCCAGGACTTAAGAACTTTTTAAAAGCTATTATTAATGCTTTTTGAGATAGTGATTTAGATGCATATCATATTTTTTACTGAGTTAAGTATTGTATGTAAGTAGTTTTGCTACAACAAGTGTATGGGACATTGGAAAAAAAGTTGAATTTCCCCATGGGGATGAATAAAGTATCTATCTGTCTATCTATCTATCTATCTATCTATCTATCTATCAATGACATCACAACTTGAAACTTTCTATTCTCAGCCCATTCTCACCACGTTCATGCCACTTCAAGGTGTTTTGCATGGTAGTGATATGGCCACCTTCCTTTCCCTCATCTGTGGTGCTGGAATTCCCTACAACTTTTTTCCAGAGAGACTGGAAGATAGATCAAGGGAGCAGACATAACATTCCCCATTTTGTCTTCCCATACTACCAGGTTGTAAGTGCTTCTCTGAAGAACTCGTGTTTGGGAAAAAGTTCTGTTCACACGTCCTAAGCTCCATGTCTTAGAGTTTATGGACTCCAGGGGATAACATGGTGAGGGTCAAGGCACAGTACAAAACTTGGTTGTTTTGTTTGAGAGAATTCAGCAGTACCCCTCTTGACTTGTGCTACTTACTGTATTTGCAGTCTTTCCTCTGGTGTTGTGCCTTGGTGAATCACACTGAATAAGTGTGAAATCAGTATGCTTCAGAGGCCAGGGCTGAAGGGGATGATGATTGAATGTTGCAGATCAAGTCAAAGCCTTGATTGGGATCATACTTGAGGTATTGTTAGGCTTTGGTTATAGCAGATGCAGGCAAGCAAGGAGTTTGGCATTTGGGTCCAGAGATGGGGTGTAATTGTAAAATTAGAGAGGGTATAGTTAGTTGTAAAGATGAGAGTGGGGTGATTAGAGATGCATGGGCCTGAGACACAGAATTAGAAGTCATTTGGAGAATTGTGCTGTCAGAACAAGAATTGTGGGGACAACTGGGCAAGTATGCTCTGTGGTGAAGATTGGTACCATATTTGATAGCAAGAGACTCAAAGGAGAGAAGGACGTAAAGAAAGCATTTTTGGTGAGAGTCCTAGCTCAGTCTGCGACTAGGTTCTGGAACAGCACAAGTAAAATAGGGTTGATCTGAGACAGGCACATTTTAGAGCAGTATAATTTCATTTTTGGGCAGCGATCTAAAGGAATGCTGAACAGATGATGGCATTATTCCAGCTGTATCTAGCATGAAAATCATGATTTACAGCTGGAAGTGCCTGGTTGAATTTATAGAAAGGCACCATTTGACCTGAAAAACATTATTATTGATTACGAATTCATAAATAACATTTACTCAGTGGCCACTTTTTTAGGTACATTAGGTACTATTGAGTGTATATTGTGACATCATAAAAGTGGTGTTATGGATTGAAAATTTTAGACTACACAATCCCAACTCCAATCTTATTTACTGAGCTTTAAAATAATAAAAAAAAGGATGGCAACAGAAATTGTGCAAGATAAAGAAAGTGGACAAGTTGTTCAGTTTTAAAAGATTTGGAAATCCCACAATGTGGACTTGTGAAATGATGTAATGGCGGAATTAAATGAGAATGTGACTTAATTTTACTGGTGATTATGCAACATGAATACTCATTATGAGCAAACTACAGATGTCTACCTCTTGTTCTTGCATACTGTTTCAAGTTTGGAATGCAATGGATTGGAAGGGAAATACCCCACAGCAATGTCCAATTAGGGTCATTAGCTTCTGTTGAACAAAACTGCTCAGTAGGTTCAATATCATGATTTTTTAAAAAAATAATTTTAACACTGAGTCACAATAATGTTGAAAAAAGAAGCTAATATTCACCAATATAAATACAGACAGAAAGACCATTAAGGCTCCAAGGGAGTGTGCAATTTATTGATTATTGTGGAATTCCGATCAACACTATTTTGTGGAACCAAGCAGAAAACCACTCTTTATTAACTATTTAATATATTAATGTAAATTAAGGAAGGCTTAAGTATTTTAAGACTGTTTTAATTATGAAGTTTGTTTCCCGATTGCTTCATTATAAATAGTTAAGATTGCTTATTGACAGTTATCTGGAAAATGGTCAATTGGACAAAGTAGTGGATGTTCAATATCTGAGATACTATGTCCCAGTGAGAAGGCTTCTCAGAATTCAGGCATGTGGAGTTTTCTTTTGTTAGTGCAATACACTTGAGAACTCCACCCCCCCCCCCCCCCACCAGAGTGGAATGTCATAGAACAATTTCTGAATCAAATTATCACTCCCTAATAATCTGACCAAGAACTTTGGGTTGAGAATAGTCTTAGTGAATCTGGTAATGTCTGTCTCTGATGCATGTTAAATAGCATCTGCTGAGCAGGAGAGTTAATAGGGCTGTGGGTACACGTTGTCTGTGGAGTGCTTGCTGATCACTCCTGGGGTAACAAGCTTACTGCTTTGGGTAAGTTTTGTGAACATTCAGCCCACCATATTGTACTACACCACTGACCTTCCGATCTCATTCATTGTCTGGCTCAGTTGTCAAACCCTACTCCCCTCTTCCCCCCCCCCCCCCCCACTCCCCCCAGCACTCCAACGTAATAACTTTTGGGTCCTCTGCGAACATTGCTGCATCTGCACCAGGAACAGTAAGGTGCTCAATCCTGGCCAACTATGAATACCTTCCAAACTCCCACGCGCACCTTACTTCTGGATTAACCTGAGCACCCGGACCACAGTGAAGTGGTGATCTCCCGTCAGCCCAGTCCTCTTCCTATTGCAAGACTCGAGTGAATACCTGATCACATTATATCTGCTCTAATCCCCTACTCAGCTTATTTTCCTATGTCTGAGCCTTAAGTGGAGAGTGTAACAGCCTTCAATGGCGCCAGCAGCCTTCAGCCCTGTTACAATTAAAGTTTGCATAAGACCATAAGATTTCGGAGCAGATTTAGGCCATTTGGCCCATTGAGACTGCTCCACCATTTCATTATGGCTGTTCCAATTTTCCTCTCAGCCCCAATCTCCTGCCTTCTTCCCATTTCCCTTCATGTCCTAACCAGTCAAGAATCTATCAGTCTCTGCCTTAAATATGCACAAAGACTTGGCCTCCACAGCTGCCTGTGGCAAAGAATTCCACAGATTCACTATTCTCTGGCTAAAGAAACTTCCCCTCATCTCTGTTCTAAAAAGCCACCCCTCTAATCTGAGGCTGTGTCCCCTGGTCTTAGATTCCCCACCATAGGAATCATACTTTACACATTCATTCCAGCAAGGCCTTTCACCATTCGATAGATTTCAATGAGGTCACCCCTCATTCTTCTGAATTTAATGAATGTAGGCCCAGAGCCATCAAATGCTCTTCATATGACAAGCCATTTAATCCTGGGATCATTTTTGTTAACCTCCCTTGAACCCTCTCCAGTTTCAGCACATCCTTTCTAAGATAAGAGGCACAAAACTGCTCACAATACTCACCAGTGTTGTAAGACCCTATGAGCCCTGATGAAGGGTCTCAGCCTGAAATGTCGACTGTTTACTCATTTCCGTAGATGCTACCTGGCCTGCTGAGTTCCTCCAGCATTTTGTGTGTGTTGTTTAGAACTCAATAAACTCACTTTGGTTAATTTAGTAAAAATATACTGGAGTCAGCAATGTTTATGGTATTCCTGAGAACACAATGACTCAATGACTATCACCCAGTGACACACGTCTTCTGTGATGAATGAAGAAGGTGACTCATGGCCAGAATCAACAAGGATCTGGACGCACTGCAATTTGCCCAATGCCGCAGTAGGTGGATGCAATCTAACTGGCTCCCCACTCAGTTTTGGCCACCTTTATTGTGTATTTAGTATTCAGTAATATTTGAGAAACATTGTAAATACTTTGTTTGATTAAGCATTCTTTGTTGTTTACACAATGCATTGCGGGTTAAATGTAAAAGTGCGTGAATGGGATACGTCAACATGCCAGCACATCAAACATGCACATCTCACTAAAAGTAAAAATGTAACTAACATACACAAGTTATCTTGGCTCTGTGCTTTTATTTTAATTAGTTTAATAGTTTAGAATTTCTAATCTTAACAGTAGTGATGAGGTATTCTTAAAACAAATGCAACATATGTGGCTGAATTGAAGTACCGTAGATTTCGCACTACAGAGCGCACTTGATTAAAAGCCGCTGGCTCTAATTTTAGAAATAAAATCAATTTTGTACTTGTACAGGCCGCACTGGATTTTAGGACGCACCGGATTTTCGGCCGCAGGTGTCCCACGTTGTAATATGAGATATTTACACAGAAAGATATTACACGTGAGGATTTTTTAACTTTTAATTAAATCCATATGGTAACATAAACAAATACATATTGCAAATGCTTTTTTTCGAACCGTGCCTGTAACGCGGCTACTTTTAAATATACGTTGCGTATACTTCTTTACTGAACAACATTCCAATATCTCCTAACGACTGGTAAAAAATATATATACTGCAGCCTACCAGGAAAAGTTATTGATCACCTTTAACTTAAAAGCAGCGTTTCGCTCAGATCTAATGCCGCTCCGCCGCTCCCCCCCGCCGTCCCGTTTATCGCAAACGGCATTTTTCCCACAAGACGCGGCGAAACCGGGTGTGACGTCATAGCATCCCGCGATGTAGTACAGAAAACAAATATAGTTAAAACACTTCTAACTTTAACTAGAAAATGAATTACTAAGCGAAAATATTATAAACTAAATAACTGCCATAAAGGCAGCACAATGCTTTTCTTCGAGTGTTTTCTATGTTGATGAGGGTGAGTACAAATGACTGATTTACAATAATTTAATTGTGGAAGTGCGCTTGATTTATCGTACAATTTCATTGGACCTCTGTGAACTACTCATCAATTTTATTGGTCTACTGTTACGAGGCAAAATGTTTTTGGCGGCATGAAAAAAAATCATGCATTAGCCACACCGTAGTAAAGGTCGCAGTGTTCAAAGCTGTTCAAAATGTGGGAAAAAAGTAGTGGCTTATAATCCGACATCTACGGTAGTTGTCTGAGCATTGTCAGTTTAGTGATGGGCCTTATGTTGCACTGAGGGATTGTTTGGTTTGTGGAATCTTACAAGAAAACATTCAAAAATGGCTCCTAACTGAAGTACTACTTACATTTAAAAGAACAGTTGAAATAACTGTATCAACAGAAACAGCAGATAGAGATGCAATTGAGTTGCAATCAGGAATGTAAGTGAACGTGTTCTAAATTGCAGTGACTCAACAGAAAACTACCTGATTAAACAAATTGTGTTATTTTTGTGGCAGGGGCTCACATAAACCAGACCAGTGCAGGTATAAAGTCAGTATAAATGCAATGAAGTGGGATGCACACAAAGAGCATGTCAGGCAGATGACTGCACAGGGAAGAGGAAAAGCTGAGAAGTCAGGCTGCAGTTTCAAAAAGAGCTCTAATCTGCATGCTGTTGCTGAAAAATTTGATAATGATGAGACTTGGTAGCTTTGAAATTTACGATGTGAGAATAATAATATCCAACTAAGAATATACCCTGGAGAAAAGATAACTCCTGTGGGAATGACATTTGTAACGATGAAATACAGCAATGCCCAAGGTACATTGAGTTTGTTTGTGGTAAAACCAGGAGGGCCCATATTGTGGGGTTATGATTGGCTGAGACAACTACAAATTGATTGGAGATCCATCCACCATTTGCATGCCACATCACCTGCAAAAGAGTTAACTGAAACCAAATTAAGAAAGGTACTGGATGATTCCAGAGCTGTGTTCAAAGATGGCATTTGAAAACGTAAACATATCAAGGGCAAAATAGTGTGAAATGAAAATGCTACACCCAAGCTTTACAAAGCCCATGCAGTTCCCTACACCATCCGTGATAAATTAGCCAGTAACCTGATTGTATAGAGGCTGAAGGAATTCTTTCTGAGGTTGAGTGGAGCTCAGTTGCAATACCAGTGGTCCCAGTAGCCAAGAAGGATGTGTCAAAATCTGTGATGATTTTAAGGTAGCCATCAACCCAGTACTAAAAGTACATCAACAGCCTCTGCCTAGCATAGAGGATCTCCTTGCAAACCTTTCTGGAGGGAAACACTTCAGCAAAGTGGACATGGGTGAGGCTTATCTACAGATGGAGATGGAGCAAGGATTACACAAGTGTGCCGAGAACATTCCAGCAGTGGTGGATGTCCCAAGGCCAAAGGACAAGCCACAGATGCAGTCCATTTTAGGATTGATTAATTATTATAACAGGTTCATGCCAAACCTGGCTACTGTTCTCCACCTCTTGAACTCATTAATACAGATCAGGAAGAAATAGCAATGGACAAAGCTGTGTTAGGCGCTTTCTCAAAAGGTAAAGGACATCAGACACTGTCTTCACATGTGATCCACATCGTTTAGTGATGCTTGCCAAGTTCCGTTTGGGATGCTGACACGTCCGGAAGAAACGTATCGAAGGCTGTTAGAACCAGTTCCTGCAGTTCTAGAGTCGGCTCCTGTAGCCACCATGGAGGAGGCCTCAGAACATGAGATTGTTTCACAGCCACAAGTCTCAGCTGAACCCCTTGTCAGGAAAGTAAGAAATCCTCTTGGCGATAAATCTTGAGACAATTTAAAATTTACTATGCTGTGGATGCCTGTACATAGTAGTTGTATTTTATAGAATACTGTGTGTATAGTTGAGATGCATTCTGTATTGAGTTGAAGTTTATAGCTAAGCAGGGACAAGTGTTGTGTATTTAATATTTTAGTAATATTTGGTGTAATAATGTAAATATGCTATTGTTTCATTAAGCATTCATTGTTTTACATGTAACCAGAAATGCATTATGTATCGAACGTGAAAAGCATACATAATTGTGTTGCCATGTCATATGTAGGCATCTCAGTAAAAGTAAAAACAAAACTAATGTACAGTCCTGGCTCCGTGCTTTCCTTTTAATTAGTTTAATGTTTTGGAGTCACAGAACATCATAACCTGGACAACAGCAATACCTATGTCAGGCAGCTGTTTATTGGGTACATCTTAGCATTCAATGCAATCATGCCCTCAGTGCTAATCAACACATTCCAAACCCTGGGCCTCTGTATCTCCTCTGCAACTAGATCCTGACCTGCTCTCTGGGAGACCATAGTCAGTGTGGATGGGAAATAGCATCGCCTCCACACTGGCAATCAACACAGGCGTGCTTAGCCTGCTCTCTATACACCCTCGATTGTATGGCAAGGCACAGCTTAAGCACCGTCTATACATCCTCTGATGCCACAGTTATCGTTAGCAGAATTTTGGATGGCGACGAGGCGGAGTACAGCTGGCTGAGTGGCATCGCAACACCAACCTTGCACTCAATGTCAGTGAGATTAAGGAATTGATTGTGGACTTAGGCCAAGAAAACACACACCAGTCCTCTTCAACGAATCAGTCGAAAGGGTGAGCATTTTGAATTTCCTGGGTGTTATGTGGCCGGCAACAATGAATATGGAGTTGTCAGGTTTTTTAAACAAACATAAACATTTATTAAACTCTGCTCAACAAAAGTGAAAAGTAAACAAACAACTAACTTAACCGGGAGTTAACTGCTATACGGTAATTTAACAAACAGCCAAACTCTGGAATAGTTCTTAAAGTGGTAAATTCGAACTCAGTTTCAAAGTGGTAAATTTGAAAGTCCAAGTGATTTATACGGTCGGTAAGGAGAGACTTTACTGCAACAACAATTTCTCTGAAGAAAACGATGAATCTGCTGATCACAGTCAAGAGGTGCCTTGTTCAAAGGATTCACAACGAAGGAGATAAAACGGCTTAAAGGAACTGACCTTTTTGTTGCTGGAGGGTGAACACTGCACAAACCTTCCTGATCTTGCAGGGATTATCTCAGATGCAGGTCACTATTCCTGAACGAAGATCCAATAAGGGCAATCCTTCATAAAACCGTCGAACGACACCAACTTTACTCAATCATTAGGGTTCCCTTACTTTGGTAAAGTCTTCACTCTCCAACTAGACTGTAAAGGTAAATCAAAGATGCAACAAACCAGAACCAGAAGTGATTGGCGAAACTGCCGGCACAACGGTTCTTTTCTCCTTACAATAGAAAGTAAAAGCGCCACTTTAAAAATGAAACTGTGTCATGAGACAAATACGCAGCAAAACTAACTAACGACCTGACTATCGAACTAACCTGCGTCACAACAGGGGTTTCCCCTTATATACCTGTTGGAACATTACACCATGTGACCACACACCGGCGGGAAAATTACATCATGTGACCTCACACTGGCGGGAAAATTACATCACCCCACCATCACAAGACAACTACGTCATGCTCACAAGATACTCAATTACATCATGGTCATAAGACAGTCACAAGATACCCGCGGGGTATGTAACAAAGGTGTCAACATCTCTGAAAATTTATCCTGCATCCAATGTATTGATGCAATTACAAAGAAGGCATGCAGTGGCTTTATTTCATTAGAGGTATGAGGAGACTTGGTATGTCTCCAAATTTCTCGCAAACCTCTACAAATCTACCATGGAGAGCATTCTAATTGGTTGCAAAGGATTGGAAATAGGTGCAGGAAGTACTGAGCTCAGCCAGCTCCATCGTGGGCACTAGCCTCCCCAGCATCGAGGAAACCTTCAAAAGGCAATGCCTCAAAAAAGTGGCGCCCGTCATTAAGGATGCCCATCACCCAGGACATGCCCTCTTCTCATGGCTATCACCGTGGAGGAGGTACGAGAGCCCAAAAACACACACTCAATGTTGCAGGAGCAGCCTCTTCCCCTCCGATATCAGATTGCTGAATGGAAGATGAACCGATGAACACTGCCTCACTTTTCCCCCTCTTTTTGCATTACTTACTTAATTTATTTTTGAATATATAATTCCTATTGTAATTTTTACCTTTTATAATTATATTGCAATGTATTGCTGTGTGTGGGGGGGGGGTGGATCCTGGCTATGTAGGCATTGCTGAGTGTATTAATGTTCTGCTGGGATTAGTGGCATGATTTTACCTGGTCAAATTTATGAAATACAGTTACATTGACCTTACCAACCACTGCCTAAGTTTTCACAAAGAATCGTACTCTATTGGCAAAGATGGAATTCTTTTTGAGCTTCTCAGTAATTTGGTTTGGTGCTGCTCAAGTTTACCAGTCTCTTTGTGGTTCAAAATAAAAGCTAATTTTTCCACTCTTCTGAAGACCCTTGGTCGCAGGGCAATCTGATACTATTTTAATAATTCAGCATTTGCTGTGTCTTCCTGCTGATTAAATATCAACCTTTAGTGTGTTTTAAAAATCTCTGCAGTCATATTAACAGATAATTAGGCCATTTGGGAAAATACTCTGCATGCTCCTTCATCAACCTAATGGTGCATATTATAAAGAAAGGCAGAATGGTTTGTACTAGCAGTTTAAAGCCAAACATTCTTTCCACTTGAACTAAACTCTTTTTAAAAGAACAACAACCAGAAACTATTATTATTATACTTATTTATAATTATGCTTGGCTTATTAGGCAGATATGTATAAGTGAATGAAGTCTTCTCACAGCACTGAACAAAGAGGTAATTCCAGTTGTTGAAAAGCAAAGAAAAAGGTTTGTCAGGGTTACTCAACAAGTCAACAAGCATCTATAGGGAGAGAGAGTGGTATTGTTTCTGCAGCATAGCTATTCAATTTGTGTTTGTTGAGTGCCTTATTATGATTACTGAATTAATTAACCGAAAATAAAACAAAATTTTGTTTCAAGACCCCTCAGCACACTGTGGAAGTCAGCCTTTGGAGCACACTGGCAGAAGGTAGCTGGTTGGAATTGTAAACACTGAGCTGGTAATTCAAAGATCTGTGATCTTAAGAGATATTTATACTGTAATCTATTACAAAGGATGCAAATTGCTTAAAATGTTGAAACATATTGAAGTGCTAAGAAATAATTAAAATGTTCAGATGAATAGGAACTCTGTTATTAGGCTACGGCTACCTGATGTAAAATTGTAGAGATATATTAATGAAGAGTTGTGTTAAATCCAGGCTGGATGATTAGCCTCCATGTGCAGTGAAGGAGTAGGGTAACTGTTACACCTGTAATGCATATATCCCAGATTTAGAATGCGTCTCTGTAAGCCTGGTCGAGACAAATCTTGAAACAATTGCAGTTCTGTACTGGAGCCTTGGCTTAGATTTTGCTTGAGGTTGGAAACATTGATGTGAGAGTACTCCTATTGAAATGCAGTATAGTACATCTAAAGTATAAGAGGAAAAAAATCATGTTAAAAGTCCTGTAAGGTTATATGACAGCAGTCCTATCACTAAATCGCAATGGATCACAGTTAGATAATGCCATTCCTTTTTTTACTGTTATATCTATTTGTGGCTGACCAGAGTGAACCATCTTTGCTTTGCCTCAGTTTGCTTTTGTTAGTTCTGTTAAACTAAATACACAAAGTCAGTTTCACTTGCAGTAAATTTAACTGCAGACCTTTGGTAGTGTTTCTCTCAATGTTCAACTGTAACATTGGTGGGAGTTCAGCAAAAACAAGTTCTTCCAATGTCTTAAAAAATTCGAAAGTATGTTACCGTGAGGACCAAAATCCTTCCTCAGTATTTGAAAGTCTCCCTGTTTAGTTTCCTCCTGATTAATACTGTTAAAAGGAGGGATTGCTGTTTTTGGGAGAATTGCTGAAGATTGTAGATAAGGATGAATGAATAATGAGCCACAATATTTTGAGAAATGCATTGATAATTATCAAAAATTCATGTTGGTGCATTTAAATAATTTATTTAATTTTCACCTCCAAAAGTGTGCATGGTTTATTGTACACACATTTTGTACAACTATTGAAAATTTAAGTATGTGACCTTGCAAATCTGTTAATCTTTTACTGCTTGTTTGCTTGAACACTGCAGTTAGACAGGGTTTCATGTAATGTCAAATCCATTAACTTTGTGCCATCTTAGAGGCACAGAATATAACAGCTCCATGGTAGAGTAGCAGTTAGTGCGATGCTATTACAGCTAAGGATGTTGCAGTTGAAAGTTCAAATCCGGCACCTTCTGTCAGCAAGTTTGCCTGTCCAGTGTGGGTGCGGGTTTCCTCCCACAGTCCAAAGACATGCAGGTTAGGAGGTTAATTGGCCATTGTAAATTGTCCTGTGATTAGGCTAGGGTTAAATGGTTGGGTTGCTGGGTGGTGCAGCTCGGAGGGCTGGAAGGGACTGTTCCGTGCTGTATCTCTAAATAAATGGATAATGGCCAGGTGCTTTCAAACATGATTTAAAAAGTCTGAGAATTAATTTGGCTATAATCTCATCTACAAGGAGTTGGTTTCAGTGTGGAATGTCCAACACCAGCTTGTGGGTTTGTTTGCAAATAGTTCATGACTGTTGGATATTCAAGGATATAATTTGTGCTAGATGAGGGAGTCTGTCATCATAAGCCAGAGTTTGTAAAACTTCATTCAATTCTTCAGAGAAGTGGATGCATGTGATTTAAAAAAAATGCTCAGTAATTTATTTAAAAATTAAAACTGAGACTGAAAATATGATTTATTTCTGTTTGTTAGGCTAATGAGCAAATACTGGAACAGACAGCTTTGAAGACTGCAAGTGCTATTATTGTTCTAACTGATGGAGAACTGAGGGAGCATGTGTTGTCATACACACTTAAAGAGGTAAGTGTAAAATTCTGAGTATAGTTATTCAGCATAGAGTCAGGTCCCTTGACCTTCTGTGTTAATGCTGACCACCATATCTACCTTATATTAATCCCATTTGTCTATATTAATTCCACATCCCTGTATGCCAGCAGTTCCCAAACTTTTTATGCCATGGACCAATACCATTAAGCAAGAAGTCTGTGGACCCTATGTTGGGAGCCCCTGCTGTATCCATTCTTCATTCAAGTAACTGTCCAGATGCCTCCTACCTCTGCCACCTCTTCTGGCAGCTCATTCCAGATGCCTCCTACGATTTATTTTGCAGATTTTCCTCTCAGACCTTTTTTCAACACCCTACCTCTCAACTTATCTGGACACTCCTCCCAAGGTAAAAGTGGAAGCAGACACTGGCATTCTACCTGTCTATGTCTTCAAGGAAAAAATAAACAGCAGCGTATACTTTTCATCAGGTAACTCAATCCAATCTGGTCAACATCCTTCACAACCTTTTCTGCACCATCTCTGGCTGAGTAAGGTCCTTCATACAGAGTGGCAACCAAAACGCCACACAATGCTCCAAGTTTGACCTAAGCACCATCTTACATAGCTGTAACAAGGTGTCCCATCTCTTATTAATGCCTCAGCCGATGATTTGCCTTCCTCTCCACCCTTCCACCTGCATTCCACTTTTCAAGGAACTAGCCAAGGTTGAGCCTGTTTAACATCACTACCAAGAGCTGGCATTTACAGTGCATGTCCTATCCTGTTTTTCCCCCAATATGCATCACTTTGCAATCAATTCTATATAGATAGATATGAGATAAATTTCACCTATCATTCCCTTGGCCCACTTTCCCATTGAACTAGATCCTATTTTAAACTTAAACAACCTTCTTCACTGTCTACTATTTTGCCAATTCAGGTGTCATCTGCAAATTTCAAGAGTACTGTTGGATTAAGCTGCATTTCTTTTACCAGGCACTAATTTGATATGATTTTCATTATAGGCTGACAGGTCAAGGACTCTTGGAGCAATCATTTACTGCGTTGGAGTCAAAGATTTTAAGGAACAGCAGGTGAGAATCTACAGTGTTACTCTATTGCCTAATACTGCATTCAGTGTTAAGTCAGGAGATAGAGATGCGATTAAAGTTACAACAATAGTGCATTGGTTTAATTCACAAAAAATACACAAAACATAAGGTAATACAAAATAGGCCATTTGGCCTATCAATTTTGCTTTGCCATTCAATGGCTTCAAGATGGCACCAGCAAGCAATGCGGCCAGCGACATCCTACAGACAGTTCATGAAACTACTTCTTCTTTCAAATATGATTCTACAACTAAGCTGCGTGCGATTGGAATCTTTAAGTTACATTTTAATGGTGTGTCTTTGGACTGATTGAGTGATCTGGTGCTTTGCTGTCTCCGAGAGAATTCGGTGAGGTTTGGATGAGAATATGTGGCCTGAAGGTCTGACAGCCTGGAGACTGGGCACTAGCCCATAACTGACTCCATTACCTCTCTCTGATTGAGATGTCAATGGCATGAGCCCATGATTGACTCCATTGCTTTTCTCCAATTGCGGTGTTCCAGTAAGGTTGAAGCTGATGAGTATTGGAGCAGAGGGCTGGTGGGTGTTTGGTGCTGTATTCCTCTCCGTCTCAATAGCTGCTGTCGGAGGAAAGTGCAAGAGTCTCGTGGTCCTCGTTGCAAGGATTGATCAGAGTCAGTGGACTTGTTTGAGGGAATTTAGGGTTCATGTTACATGTGTTCCTGTATTCAAGTTACTCTTTTTACGGCTGTTTTTGAGCAGTCTGATTGAGGTGATTGATGCAGTCTGGGGTCTTCAGTGAAGAATGCTTTGCCCTGTGGCCTGCAGTGGTCCAGCAGCATGACACTGAACTGAATACTACTGGGCTCCTAGTTTGGTGTTTGATAGTCTAAGTATTGTCTGCTTGCTTGTTGCTGTTTGCACAATTTGTTCTTTTCTCATGTATTGGGTATTGATATTTTCTTGGACAGTTTCCTTGTTCCATGGTGGCCTGCAGGAATACAGAGTTGTATTCTCTTACATACTTTGATTATAAATCAATTTTGAATTTGAATTTTGAGTAAGATAATGTGCACCTTTCCTGCCGTATAGGCATAACTCTTGTTTCTATCACGATTATAAATCTAACTTTGCTCTGAGTATATTCAAAGCTTCATGGCTTTCTGAGGCAAGGAATTTCAAAGATTCCCAATGAGAGGAAAATATTCTTCCTCAGTCTTACTGGGCACCCCTTTATTTTAAGACTCTGCTCTGTTACTCCAGAATCCCGCATGTTGTTAGTCAAAACTCCAGCATTTTTGTCAATATTTCTATGAATCGTTTATGTTTCATTATTATTGCCTCTCATTCTTCTAACATCCAGTGAATATGGACTTAACCTATTCAAACTTCCCAGTCCAAACTTTGAATAGTGTTGTTCACAGAACCCAGCACAAAATGGCTCTCGGTTATTTTTTCTGTTTTACACTAGGAACTACACTAGAATATCATTTCTCTCTCATTCGTCAAGAGCTGATAAATCATTGGCAAGCACATCATTGCATTATGATGATGGCAATGGACTACCCCTTGAATTACTATAATGAAGGCATCCAATATATTTAGCTGGGTAGATGGGTTGGCAAAGAGGTGGAGGTTACAGTTTTTGATGCAACAACACTGAAGGGATGGTGTTATATGTCTAAGTGAGGTCCATGCCCTCACTTCCTAGGTCACGCTCTTCTCTTGCTCCTGCCATTAGGTAGTAGGCACAAGAGCCTCAGGACTCTACCAGGTTTAAGAACAGTTCCTACCCCTCAACCATCAGGCTCTTGAACAAAAGGGGATAACTACACTCACTTGCCAATCCATTTTGATATTCCCACAACCAATGATCTCACTTTAAGAACTCGTTATCTTGTTCTTTCATGTTCTTGTTATTTATAGCTGTTAATTTATACTTGTATTTGCACAGCTTGTTGACTTCTGTATATGGTTGATCTTCAATGATCCTGTTAAAGTTACTGCTCTATAGATTTGCTGAGTATGCCCGCAGGAAAATGAATCTCAGGGTTGTATGATAATAAAATTTACTTTGAACATGTATAACTTGGAGGGGAGGTTAGATACAGTGTGGTTCCAATCCACATGCTGCCATAGGGGTGGAACTTGATTTATTGTCATTCAACCACATACATGTATACCACCAGGAAACAATATTCCTCCGAACCAAGGTGCACAGCACAGTGCATGTAACTCACACACAACACATGAAGGAAATCTTACCACAAATAAATCAACAAGTAATAATTTAAGAACATTGATAATTTTGCATACGGTGCATTTTTCATCCACTCATCTCTTCTCTCTCTGTCTTTTTCCAACTGCTGAGTTGTTGGGTTACTAAAATCAATTCAATCTCTTTTTATTTATTATTCTTACATTTATTATATATTGTAGTTAAAAACAAACATCCTCAGCAGTAATTACATTTGCTTATCTCACTTTGGATTGGGCAGGGCTCCATCTCTCGTCACTGTATATACAATACATGCTCTACTGAATGTCTCTATGCTATTCCATTGCTCTTTGCGAGTTCTTTAAGTTACCACAAAATGTAACTTGTAATAAAAATACATTTGGCAATGTAGTGTAAAATGTTAAGCAATATTTAATAGTTCCTATTAAAGATTCCATTAAGAATCTCTGATTCAGTTTATACCACAGAGAATGAAGTGATAACTGCAATACCTTAACGTTTCATGGTGATGTCATGGGAAATCCAAGTCAGGTGGGGAAGAGCGGAATTCCTCTGTTAACATAACCCAACTAGTTAACAGTTTGTGGTTCAATGAATTTATAATTAATTATTTTTACATTGAGTTTGTAAGAATTTTCAATAGTTAACACGCTATAAACAGAATATATAATGAGGAGCCATGGGACTCCTCTAACTTGCTTGCAGAGACAATCATGACTCATTCATAACTTTGCCAGTCTTAAGCTATTAGGTTATATCTCTTGTAGGATTAATCGAGGAAGTTTACAAGTCCTTACTTATAAAGATCCAAATGATGAAAATATGTGAAAGGGCCTAAAGCCACATTCAAGTTTGAAGTGGTTTACACTCTTGCAGTTGCAAATCCATTGAGAAATCAATTTTGCAATGACCAAAATATTGTATATTTTCAGAGTACTTTGTGATTTCTGGAAATGTCAGAAATTTGAATTCTGATAAGCCATTACTCAAACTAAATGCATAGTTAATTTGTAGCTGGAGTGTTGGCCTGTGCTAATTTTAGCTTCCATATGCATTCTAAAAGTGAACCAAATTATAGGTTTGGTTCACAAAATAAAGCAAGAGGATACCAAGTGGCAAATTTAGAATTCAGATTGGTATGTTATGTTGAAACTAGGTTAATGTTGCAGTAATTGTGTGGCCTGAATCTGCGCCCAGTTTGTGTGAGACAATTTATATGAAGGTTTCCACAATGCATTTCCCACTGTGCTTCATTCTCTTCAAAAGATCATAATCATACAATTTCTCAGTGGAAATATCCTAGATAGAAATTATGATGAGATTAATCATAAGATCACTAATTAGAGTTCTCTTGTAAAGATTCAATTTACCAAACGGAAGCACTGTCAAACTGAAATGTTGTTAATATAAAAGTTGTGCCTTTTGTGCAAGGTACGTGAATGATGAATTCCAAAGCAAAATTAGTTGCACCCTTGAAGGCTGCAGATTCCACGTTATGTCTGAATTTTACAGTAGCTCAGCTTAAAATTATATCAAACCTGGATCTTTACTTAAGTTTTTTAGAACTTCTAAGAATTGTTTGAAAAATAATGTTCCACAGTAGAAAGCTGTAATATTTCTGTAATGTACAATTTCTGAAAACTAACTTCTTCTAACATAAAAATAAATCCTGAAGTACTTTGAAATGTGATATACATATATCTTGGCAATAGTTTTTGAAAGTGGTGAATGAGAATGAAATCCAGGAACATTTAATAGTCAACCACAGTATAGGTCTGGTTCGCAGAATGAAGAAATGTATTTTTCAGTGAGGTAAATGCTCTCGGTGATAGGATACCAATTTAAAACTCAATCATGATTAAAACTAAAGGCATGATTAGTCTATGGTTATCTAATTCAATTTAAAAAAAGGATTAATGGGGAAGATAATCAACTAGCCATAAGGTTTAGGGCTAAATTTATGATTTTGACCTTGCTAACATTGAATCATTGAAACATTGAACCTTTACATGTATGAACATGCATGTACCCCTGAATGTTGATGACAGCAATAACATGTAGATTAAACAAAGAGGCCTTTGCCTCTGGGATCTTCTGAAGTTGACAGTACTGGAAAGCACAACATGCCACTGGAGCACATAGATTTGATTCATAAAATGCAGGTTGATGGGGTAGGATATTAGGTTTATTGGGTTTGTCCGGAGTAATTTAGATGCTATGTAAAAAAACTGCATTCGAGAAGAACATACCAAATATAGAGTAAGGGGGAAGAATTTGCTTCAGATGTTAAAGAAGACCCTGAGCTTAAAATGGCTGCAAGAGATACCAAGTAATAAGTTGTCTCTGCTGTAGAACTTTGATCCTGTGAGCGATGTATATGATTCTAAAAGAGTGAATGATTTAAAGATTGCTGTTAGTGTTAACGGGACAGCCAGTGACTTAGAATGAGTGGTCAGTATGTTGAAGTGATAACAGGATACCGTACACAGTGACAGTGGAGTGTTCTGTAACACGAGTGTAATTGAAGGTGAACCATGTTTCAGTGAAGTGCATCTGTACTAACTGGATCATCGGCTGGGAAAATGTATATGAACAAATTCTTATTCATGAGACTGACATTCTTGATAGGCGAATGGTAGAATGGGGTTTATGATTCACTGGTCTTAACAACCTAGGTGGGATTGAATTGCTAAACGGCATTGGGGAGAAATTGATCCCTGAACAACATTTCATGCAAGATGATTTCAGAAATCTGTGGAAGTATCAACGTGTCATTTGGAGACGTGTGGCTTGGTACGCAGAAGATTTAAGCTTAAAGAAGGATTTTAGTTTGAGGCAGCAGTTACAAAAAATAGAAGGTAAGGTGGGAAAGAAATGGAGCCAGGAGGCTCAAAGAACAGGAAAGAAAAATAGTATATTTCTTGAGAAAAAGTGATGCATGGTGAGCTTAAAGGTCCATGACAGGAAGGAAATGTGTTTAAATAAAAATGACAAAATAATTCGAAGGAAGTTCCAGTGAATGAAATGGGGGAAGTAAATCAGTTTGAAAGGAGGGAAGTGACACAACAGGGCTGCACATAAGTTAGAGTGACTGTTAGCGAGGGATAAAATGAAGTCCACTTCATGATTTGTTGAGGGAGAAGAGATACATCAGCTGAACCATTCTTTATCAGTTTCCTCACTGGAGTCATTTGTCAAAAGAAGCACCCATCTTCCAGTCCTCATCCCGCCACTCCCCTTTCCCTTCTACTTTTTTCTCTATGCTCTTACTTTCAAGCTCTGCTAGAAGGATGAAAGACAATCTTACTGAAACTTAAGATTGGTAGGAAGCTTATCAAGATGAGAACTGAAAGGATGTAGTAGACATCTCTAAAACTGCACCTAGAATACAACATACCGTTTAGATCTCATTGTAGGTAGGGTATTGAATGTCATACAGTGAAGGTTTCTCTGATAAAACTAAGTTATCCTGAGTGAAGAACTAAGCTGAGTGGGCTAATATTGCTGGTAAATTTGAAGAACAAAAAGTGTTTTTTGTTAAAAATTCTGAATGGGTTTGATCTGTGCTTTGACAATGCTTCTTCTGGTGGATGAGTCCAAAACAGGGAGACATTGTCTCACAATAAGGAACCAGCCATGTAATAAAAGGAGGAAGAATTTCTTCTCAGAGTAGGTAGTGATACGGCCTAGTCCATCATCGGTAAAGCCCTCCCCACCACTGAGCACATCTACATGAAACACTGTTGCAAGAAAGCCGTGTCCATCACCAGGGACCTCCATCACCTAGGAGATGCTCTTTTCGCTCTGCTGCCATCAGGAAGAAGGTACAAGAACATTAAGACTCACACTACCAGGTTCACAAACAGTTATTACCCCTCAACCATCAAGCTCTTGAACCAAAAGGGATAATCACTCAACCTCACTTGCCCCATCATTGAACTGTTCCCACAACCAATGGACTTAGTTTAAAGGACTCTTCATCTCATATTTTCAATACTTAATGCTTATTTCTTTATTATTATTATTTCTTTCTTTTTGTATTAAAACATTTTGTTGTCTTCTGCATGCTGGTTGAATACCCAAGTTGGGTGGTCTTTCGTTGATTTTATTATGGTTAGTATTCTATTGTGGATTTGTTGAGTATGCCCACAAGAAAATGAATCTCAGAGTCGTATATGGTGTCATATAGAGCCATAGAACATTACAGCATAGAAACAGGCCCTTTGGCCCTTCTTGGCTGTGCCGAACCATTTTTCTGCCTAGTCCCACTGACCTGCACCTGGACCATATCCCTCCATACACCTCTCATCCATGTACCTGTCCAAGTTTTTCTTACATGTTCAAAGTGAGCCCACATTTACCACTTTATCTGGCAGCTCATTCCACACTCCCACCACTCTCTGTGTGAAGAAGCCCCCCAATGTTCCCTTTAAACTTTTCCCCCTTCACCCTTAACCCACGTCCTCTTTTTTTCTCCCCTAGCCGCAGTGGAAAAAGCCTGCTTGCATTCTCTCTATCTATACCCATCATAATTTTATATACCTCTATCAAATCTCCCTTCATTCTTCTATGCTGCAGGGAATAAAGTCCTAACCTATTCAACCTTTCTCTATAATTCAGTTTCTCAAGTCCAGGCAACATCCTTGTAAACCTTCTCTGCACTCTTTCAACCTTATTAATATCCTTCCTGTAATTAAGGTGACCAAAACTGCTCACAATACTCCAAATTCGGCCTCACCAATGTCTTATACAGCCTCACCATAACATTCCAACTCTTATACTCAATACTTCGCTTTATAAAGGGTAATGTAGCAAAAGTTCTCTTTACTATCTACCAGTGACGCCACTTTTAGGGAACTATGTATCTGTATTCCCAGATCCCTCTGTTCTACTGCACTCCTCAGTGTCCTACCATTTACCTTGTATGTTCTACCTTGGTTTGTCCTTCCAAAGTGCAACACCTCACACTTGTCTGTATTAAACTCCATCTGCCACTTCTCAGCCCATTTTTTCAGCTGGTCCAAATCCCTCTGCAAGCTTTGAAAACCTTCCTCACTGTCCACTACACCTCCAATTTTTGTATGATCAGCAAATTTGCTGATCCAATTTACTACATTATCATCCAGATCATTGATATAGATGACATAGCAATGGAGCCAGCACTGATCCCTGTGGCACACCACTAGTCACAGGCCTCCACTCAGAGAAGCACTTTGGTATATGTACTTTGGTGATAAATAAACTTTGAACTTTGAGTTTTTTACTGCTCCATTATAGCTAGGGATGCCAATTAACTGAGTACGGACAAGCTTGGGATGGATAGTTTGATTATTGGAATATAAGGAAACCTAGACATGTAGGTTGGGCAAGAAAATGGAACTGAGTTCCAAGGTCAGATAGGTCAGGATTTTGATCACTAACAGAAAAGACATAAGGGGCTGAGTGCCTGTTTATTGGCCTGTTTTTATAGCTTCTTATGTTTGTCTGTTATTATCATTGTATTGTGCTTCAGTTTTTTCAGGCAAAATAGCATTGTATGAGAATGTTATCACTCAAAGTTCAAACATACAGATTGGACCATCTGTCAGTATTTAGCTGTTTAAAAGACAGTCATCATAATTAGTCAATTCATCCTCTGCGTTTCTCCAGTAATGGATTCTAGCCTTGCTGGGTCTTCCTAGTTGTCCAGCACTATGCTGGTCAACTGCTTTCCCTACTTACATTGTTATAGAGAATCAGAGATCCTGTTACTTTGAATGGGATTCTAAAGCAAAGAATTAGGGGAAGAGAGGGGGAAATAACTTCTTAAATCATTTTGTTTTATTTATTTCTAAAATAATTGATGTATTTACCTTTCTCCAGTTTTGTTTAATTGTTTATATTTTAATAGCTTTTAAATCAGAGATATTTCAGAGGACATAGAGCTTTGTTGAATCTCAAAGCTTTTGGGAATGTGAGGCCTCCTTTAACTGTGCTCCTGAAAGTCTTGTTGCTGCTTGTGCAATGCCATTGGATTCTTGGACGCACCAGCTAGCGTTTTTGGCAGTCTGCATCTAGATTGGATAGGTGTGACTGCAGAGAAACTGCTGTTAGCAATTACAGTTGAGAAGACAGGTGGTCGAGTATTTCCTGGGAATTCAGGGTTCACCACGTCTAAGCTCCCAGCTAATTCTCTTATCTTGAGTGAATCCCCTATCAGCAACTTACTGAAGCAAGCCCCCCTTCTATAGCTGAAAGCTTGGGATCGTAAATGCCACACAAGTATTTTAACAGCTCTGTATGCTACGCCAGGAATGAATAGACTTGTCACAGACATTCTGATTATTAATCACACTGTTAAAATTGTAAAGATGATAAAAGACTTAAAAATAAATCACACCAAAAGCAATTGAGATATATGGTAAACAAGACAATCAAATCAAAAGGTGCAAATTACAGGAAACTTGCCTCTACTCCTTATCTCAATGCTTCCCATTGAAATGAATGGTGCCAATGATGCAAAAACACGTTACAATTTGCATCACTTTGCCATTGGGCTCCACACGGAGCCAATTCCGTGGAAAATCTGGACCATCAATAGTTTCTTGATATTCTCACGTTATGGAAATTAGGTGTTTATGTAATAAAGTTCTGTTTCTTTCACCTCGAGTACTCTGGAAAAAATGAAAAGGTTTCATATTTAACAGTACATGATTGACTAATGATTTCATAACTTTAAAATATTAAAGGAACAATGTTAAACAAGTTGTTTAAAATATCTCTTATTTTTCTTTATTTTAAAAGCTGGAACGTGTTGCCAATTCAGCAGATCACGTCTTCCCTGTTAATGGGGGATTTCATGCTCTGAAAGGCATAATTGATTTGGTAAGTATTTGGTCTCATTATTAATGTTACAGTAAGGTTCTAATAACCAGTATCAAATGGTATATAGTTATAAACGCTCTAAATGACAATCAAAATAATGAATAAAATTTGCTGTTGCTTATTTAGATTACTTCTACCAATGGAAATACGTTTGAAATAAACTGCATCATGTACAGTATCTGCCATGCAGTAATATGGTGTAATTGATCAGACCCAAAAGGCCCACACCAATCCCAGTGTTCAGAAGACATGGCAATAGGAGTACAAGCAGGACAAAGCAACTTAAGCATAACTTAGTATCATAAAACAGAAAGCACAAATAAACCACACCAAATACTATTTAAAGGCAACACGAGTGAATCTACAGATGTTGGAAATAAATACTATTTAGTAAGTTCCAAAGATTTCCACAGAGATTTCAGGGCTCAACATTCTTAGCTGCCACTTGATTGCCGCTGTTGTCGGGGGAACACAGAATTCTGACCCGTGAAATCACCCTTTGTCCATTCTAGGCACCCATCGATCGCGATCCTTTGGTTTAGGTGAAATCCGAAAAACTGAGGGAAAGGTGCCTGAATCCACAAGCATTGAGACACGCAGAGTCAGATAAACTCTTTGGTCTTTTGCTCTCGGGCCACTAACTCAGCATGGTTTCTTTTGTTGTGTTCGTTGACAGACATCCCGATGCTACTTATAGCTTGAGGACCAGGAAGACTACAGCTGCTATTAGCAAACATTAGACATTAACAATGTTTAATGGTGTTTAACTTGTACAGATACTGTGACAACTTTCATGCTGTGAGCTTACAAGGAGTTAAACTATCACAGAGCTGTTCAGACTTTTATCCAATATTTCACAAAATTCTAATACACCACAACACATATGACCATTGTTTTGGCATAAAATTATTAATATTTTGTGACAAAGTTTCTGACTGTCAGGAAGTGGCCTGGTTGAGGGAAGTGCCTGGTGTGAAAAGTGCTAGTCTTTGGCTCGAGTCTTCGGCAAGGAGGCTGAGGGAAGAGACTACGTCAGGCACAATTGGAGAGGGTGAAGACATGACCGCTAAGCTGATTCAGTGTGCTACGAGCATGATGTGGGAGGTCAGGGACACTGATGGTGCCCCCGGCTGCTACAGCTGTGGAAAGTGTGTCCAGATTCAGCTTCTGAAGGAGCATGTTGCAGCACTGAAGAAAGAACTGGATGACCTCAGGTTTATCCGCGAAAACGAGAGTTTTCTGGACAGGACCTACAGTGAGGTCGTTACACCGAGGATACCGGAAGAGAGAAAGGGAGTGACGATGAGGAAGGAAAGGATGCTTGAAGTACAGGAGACCCCAGGGGATGTACCTCTCGTAAACAGGTTCACCTTCTTGGAAGCTGTCAGGACAGAAGATACTGCCAGTCTGAGAGGCGGACAGGTCTGCGAGCCAAAAATTGGTGCAGAAGCAGAGCCAAGGAGTCAGACATCAGGAAGAGCTGTGGTAGTAGGGGACTCCATAGTAAGAGGTACGGAAAGGGGTTTCTGCGGCAACAGGCGAGATTTAAGGATGATGTGTTGCCTCCCTGGTGCAAGGATCCAGGACATCACGGACCGATTGCAGGGAATCTTCAAGGGTGAAGGTGAACAGCCGGAAGTGGTACTGCATGTCGGCACAAATGACATCGGGAAGAAGAGGAAGGACATTCTGCAGCGGGACTTCAGAGAACTCGGAAGGCGGCTGAAAAGCAGGACTTCCAGGGTGGTTATCTCTGGTTTGCTTCCAGTTCCTCGTGCTGGAGAGGGCAGGAATGTGTGGCTGAGGAACTGGTGCAGGAAGCAAGGATTTACATTCTTGGACCACTGGGATCTGTTTTGGGGTAGGGATGAATTGTACAAAAGGGACGGGTTGCACCTTAATAGGCGGGGGACCAGCATTCTGGCAGACAGGTTTGCCAATGCAACACGGATGTGTTTAAACTATGTAGTGGGGGCGGGGAGGGGATGAACTGGAAATATAAGGATGGAGTTAAAGGGAAAGTGAAAATAAGAAAAGTTAAAAAGGACAACAGAATCAATGGAGTAGAAAGCTCAAGAAGAGATCATACAGTATGACCAAGTGAAATAGGAATTGATATGAAAGGAGAGGGGAGTACCGAATTAAAAGTATTATATATGAATGCATGAAGTATAAGGAATAAAGTAGATGAGCTTGAGGCTCAGTTGGAAATTGGCAAGTACAATGTTGTGGGAATAACAGAGACATGGCTTCAAGCGGACAGGGCCTGGGAAATGAATATTCAAGGATATACATCTTATCGAAAGGACAGACTGACTGGCAGAAGGGGTGGGGTGACTCTGTTGGTGAGGAATGATATTCAGTCCCTTGCGAGGGGGGATATAGAATCGGGATGTAGAGTCAGTATGGCTAGAACTGAGAAATTCTAAGGGTAGAAAGACCCTAATGGGAGTTATCTACAGGCCCCCAAACAGCAGTCTGGATGTAGGGTGTAAGTTGAATGAAGAGTTAAAATTGGCATGTTGCAAAGGTAATGATGCAGTTGTCATGGGGGATTTCATCATGCAGGTAGACTGGGAGAATCAGAATGGTACTGGACCCCAAGAAAGGGAGTTTGTGGAGTGCCTCCGAGATGGATTCTTAGAACAGCTTGCACTGGAGCCTACCAGGGAGAAGGCAATTCTAGATTTAGTGTTGTGCAATGATCCGGATTTGATCAGGGAAGACAGTGGAACAACAATGGCAGGGATTTCTGGGAATAATGCAGAAGGTGCAGGATCGGTTCATTCCAAAAGAGGAAGAACGATCCTAAGGGGAGTAAGGAGCGGCCTTGGCTGACGAGGGAAGTAAAGGGCAGTATAAAAATAAAAGAGAAGAAGTATAACATGGCAAAGATGAGCGGGAAACCGGAGGACTGGGAAGCTTTTAAAGAGCAACAGAAGATAACAAAAAAGGCAATACGCCAAGAAAAAAATGAAGTACGAAGGTAAACTAGCCAAGAATATAAAGGAATATAAAGGAATATAAAGAATATAAAAGCTTCTTTAGGTATGTGAATAGCAAAAAAATAGTTAAGACCAAAATTGGGCCATTGAAGACAGAAATGGGTGAATTTATTATGGGGAACAAGGAAAAGGCAGATGAGTTGAACAGGTACTTTGGATCTGTCTTCACTGGGGAAGACACAAACAATCTCCCAGATGTAATAGTGGCCAAAGGAACTAGGGTAAAGGATGAACTCAAGGAAATTTATATTAGGCAAGAAACGGTGTTGGATAGACTTGAGTCTGAAGGCTGATAAGTCCCCGGGACCTGTTGGTCTGCATCCCAGGGTACTTAAAGAGGTGGCTCTAGAAATCGTGAACGCATTGGTAATCATTTTCCAATGTTCTATAGATACAGGAACAGTTCCTGCTGATTGGAGGGTGGCTAATGTTGTCCCACTTTTCAAGAAAGGAGGGAGAGAGAAAACAGGGAATTATAGACCGGTTAGCCTGACGTCAGTGGTGGGAAAGATGCTGGAGTCAATTATAAAAGAGGAAATTACGACACATTTGGATAGCAGTAGAAGTATCAGTTCAAGTCAGCATGGATTTATGAAGGGAAAATCATGCTTGACTAATCTTCTGGAGTTTTTTGAGGATGTAACTATGAAAATGGACAAGGGAGAGCCAGTGGATGTAGTGTACCTGGACTTCCAGAAAGCTTCTGATAAAGTCCCACATAGGAGATTAGTGGGCAAAATTAGGGCACATTGTATTGGGGGCAGAGTACTGACATGGATTGAAAATTGGCTGGCTGACGGGAAACAAAGAGTAGCAATTAACGGGTCCCTTTCGGAATGGCAGGCTGTGACCAGTGGGGTACCACAAGGTTCGGTGCTGGGACTGTAGCTGTTCACAATATACATTAATGATTTAGATGAAGGGATTAAAAGTAACATTAGCAAATTTGCCGATGACACAAAGCTGGGTGGCAGTGTGAAATGTCAGGAGGATGTTATGAGATTGCAGGGTGACTTGGACAGGTTGGGTGAGTGGGCAAATGTATGGCAGATGCAGTTTAATGTGGATAAATGTGAGGTTATCCACTTTGGAGCAAGAACAGGAAGGCAGATTACTATCTAAATGGAGCCAAGTTAGGAAAAGGGGAAGTACAACGAGATCTAGGTGTTCTTGTACATCAGTGAATGAAAGCAAGCATGCAGGTACAGCAGGCAGTGAAGAAAGCTAATAGCATGCTGGCCTTTATAACGAGGAATTGAGTATAGGAGTAAAGAGGTCCTTCTGCAGCTGTACAGGGCCCTGGTGAGACCCCACCTGGAGTATTGTGTGCAGTTTTGGTCTCCAAATTTGAGGAAGGACATTCTTGCTATTGAGGGAGTGCAGCGTAGGTTCACAAGGTTAATTCCCGGAATGGTGGGAATGTCATATGTTGAAAGACTGGAGCGACTGGGCTTGTATACACTGGAATTTAGAAGGATGAGAGGGGATCTGATTGAAACGTATAAGATTATTAAGGGATTGGACATGCTGGAGGCAGGAAGCATGTTCCCGCTGATGGGTGAGTCCAGAACTAGAGGCCACAGTTTAAGGATAAGGGGTAGGCCATTTAGAACAGAGATGCGGAAAAACTTTTTCACCCAGAGAGTGGTGGATATGTGGAATGCTCTGCCCCAGAAGGCAGTGGAGGCCAAGTCTCTGGATGCATTCAAGAGAGAGCTAGATAGAGCTCTTATAGATAGCGGTGTCAAGGGATATGGGGAGAGGGTAGGAAGGGGGTACTGATTGTGTATGATCAGCCATGTTCACAGTGATTGGTGGTGCTGGCTAGAAGGGCCAAATGGCCTACTCCTGCACCTACTGTCTATTGTCTATTGATTCCGTGGCAATGGAATTAAGCTGAACTGAGCTAAAAGTGCACCAAAGTAGCATTGTGGAAAAGTTTTTTCCCTAAAGTTGGCAACTGCCTCTGATGTCGTATAAATGGGCAGAGTGATGGACTAATGACCACAGTATGCAAGGTGTGCGAGATTCACTGGTACATGAAGTTCAATATGTCAATCGTGCTTGTCGCACAAGTACACCAGTTACATCCTGGCTGTGGAGGAAGGGACTGAGTGGCCTTGATTGGGAGATAATGGAAAATAGTCCTTCAGCCCATCGAAGGAGGTTCTGGCTAGGCATAAATAACAGATCGACGATGTAAGTCTGGAAAAGATCAGATGGCATTTGAATAGGTGAAGTGATTTTGGGAGACGAATCTTTGGGGTAATATTGTGCAGGCAATGCATAGCAGGACAGCATGGTGGTAGAATTGTCTGAGAGTGAGGCAGCAGGCTGATGTTTGCTTGGGCAAGGACAGCTGGAGGATGCATGGTAGGAAGGGAGGCTGGACAGTAGTACATGGGATTAGTAGATCAGAGCATGTTTGGATGAGTAATGGGAAAAAAGACGTGATGGATAGTGGGGTTTGGCAGTTGAAAAGTATCAGATTAGTGGGAGTATGGGCAGGGTGGTAGATTTTTTAGAGAATATGGGAAGTATTTGAAAGGGAGCAGGTTAGGCAAGGAATTTTTCCAGTAGATTAGTGGGCAAGTGGTCATACAATACAGCAGTGCGGATATAAGGCAAGTGTCAGACCAGAGGTCACCGTGATTAATATGGGATGGCAGGACTATGGAGATAGGGTTTGATGGATGGATTGGTGAAAGTATTGGTTGAACGTTGGGTGACCACAGTGATGGTAAGTTGGCTTGGCAGTGGATTGTTGAATGTGATTAGAGACAGATTAAGTGTCAGGCAACGGTTTGGTGTGGGTGGGTGCCTTTGGAGATGAGTGAGGGTTCTGATCAGGAGGTAGGGTCACATGGTATTGTAATTTAACAAGAGGTCCCAAAGCAGAGCCACTGTGACCAGATGGTATGGCAAGCAACCTTCCTGGGCAATATTACCAATGTTGTTTGCTTGGAAGCTCTTTCAGTAACTCCTCTTTAAGCAATTGCACAGCATGATCATTGTGAAAGCTTGCTTTCATGTGAGTGGTCTTCGCTATCCATGGTCAACAATGAGAGAATCTTCATTCAGACATGCTGCCTGCTCTTGGATGCCACTGTTTCTGGGCTTCTCCTTGACTGCGTGCCTCAGAGAAAACTGCATGGCAGTTTTCCCAGTTCTCCTCCGCTACTGAGCTTTTTAAAAAAAAAAATTGAAATTAATTCTTGCAATGAACAAAATCATGGTGTTCTAGGTGATCTAATTTTAGATCACCTAAATCATGGTGTTCTAGGTGATCTAATGTCCTAGGTGTTCTAGGACATTTCAGATAAGATTACTGATTTTGTGAATATATTTCCTTTCCCTTGCTTATGAGATTGTTTGTTCCTCATTCAGTATGAGTCATTTGTTATAATTTGTCAAAAATTCCTTCTGCCGCATGTCTCATCTTGGTGAAGAATTAGAAACTGTTCAAACTAATGTACCTAGAGGCAAAGTTCACCGCAACCTCGGTACAGCATGCACACTCCACCTACATATGCAAGCTACTGAAGATCATCTTTGATCACAGAAATTTGAGTTTAATTTCAAGAATAACCTGAACATAATTAAGTTGCAGAATCTGCAATAAGAGAGATTTTTATAATGTTTTCATTTTAATTTCAAGTATTGACTCATAGTGCAAATATATGACTGCTAAAACAATTGAATTGGCTGAAAGTAGGGTGCATGCGTATTCCCAGGTGTTGCAGTGGACCTTTATTGACAGTAGTGTCAGTCAGAACAGGTTAGCATTGGACCTTTTTCACGAAGATATAGTGTAAAACCTGTCTTCTTGTTTGCTTCAGTGTAAGTGTTGATAAGGCCTCTAAAATCCTTGCATATGTAGGTGGAGTGTGCATGCTGTACTGAGGTTGCGGTGAACTTTGCCTCTAGGTACATTAGTTTGAACAGTTTCTAATCCTTTGACGAGATGAGACATGGCGGCAGAAGGAAACTCGTCGGGGGTGGGGGTGAAGAGCAGCATTCTAGTGAGAAAGATTGAAACAATTATCAGGGCAGTGATACAGCTTCGCTGAGATTGCCTGTGTAGTGGATATATTGGTTGGTCCATGATTGTATGCCATCAGAAAGGTGTAATAAAATTCTCCTGATTGATAGAGTCATTGGCTTTTGTGAAGCTGAGAAAGGCTATATCTAGTAGTCCATGTTGCTGCCTGCATTTCTCCAGAAATTGCTACACAGAGATGATCATGAACACCGTGCTTCTGAATTGATGGAACCCACATTACTATTTGGGGAAAATCATTTTGCTCATAAGATGGAGGCATCTGAGGAGGTTATTGGCAATGTCTTTCCTGACGGTGAACAGCAGACACCCTTCTGTAGTTACTGCCATCAGATTTGTCTCCTTTTTCATAAATGATCAATATTATTATATATCTGAGTTCCCCAGCCAGATCCTGCCTTTGGATATTTGTGATTGAAGTTCTTTACCAGTAAATTTTACTCTCTGCTCTTGAGGGCCGTCTCATTCAGTTGGCAGATGACATTTTCCTGTGTGTGTTGGTGGTGGATTCAAGAACAGTTTATCAAGAAAGAGACTCCTCATCTTAGGAGCCATAATTCAGCAAATCGAGTAATTGTAGATATAATTCAGCACTAACTAGCTGAACAAGGAAAAGGGTGATTGATGATCACAACATCATACTTGGCACAAAACTCATGGAGCACTGAGTGCCAGTGGACTCTGCCTACCTCTAAGTTTCTGAGACTTGGATTACCTAGAGCAGTCAATTGGGAAAACACCACAAACACTACCTTGGTAAAATCCTCAGAATCACTTGGAAGAATGAGTGAATTAGTGAGTGTCTTTTCGAAGACCACAGTCATCAGCATCAATTTCCTGATTACACAGTCATTTCAATTACATGGCCAGCACTAGATTCCTGAGCTCTGTTGTGGGAAGAGGTTATTAATGAGCAGAGGGAAAGATTTAAGGATGTTCTCAAAGCTCCTTTAAAAAAATGGAGCATTTCCACTGTCTCCAGGGAATCACAACTGCAGAAAGTAGAGAACAGCAGTTTGAATGCCATTGGGATTATGAGTATGGTAAGCATGAAAGGGCAGTATAAGGAGAGTGTCTTCTTGCCTTCCCACTGCCTGTTCAGTCCGGCTTCTGCTGAATCTGTGGATATAGTACATGAGCCAACTGCAGTTCTTGTCCATCAATCTCACCATGTTAGCAGACTTTTATTGCATGAGGGTTGGACTTTAAAATTAGAATCAGAATCAGGTTTAATATTATCGGCGTATGTTGGGAAATTTGTTGTCTTTGTAGCTGCAGTACAATGCAATACGTAATAATAGAGGAAAAAACCTGTAAATTATGGTAGGTGCATTTATATATCAAATTAAATAAGTAGTGCCAAAAATAGAAATAAAAAAATAGAAAGGTACTGTTCATGGGTGCATTGTTCATTCTGAAATTGGACGGCGGAGGGGAAGAAGCTGTGCCTGAATTATTGAGTGTGTGTTTCCAGGCTCCTGTACCTCCTCCCTAACGGCAACAATAAGAACAAGATATGATCTGAGTGATGGGAGTGATGGACACCATCATTAAGCAAAGTATTGTTATAATTATACAGGGGCAGGGGAGTCTGAACCTGGTGAATTGCAAACAGCTCTCACGTCCTTATTTAACAAATAATTAATTGGAGAGGTAAAGTGAAAATAAAACACTTCCCTTTCGTCTTTTCACTGGATTGTATAAAGCTGAGGAGTCAGAAATCAAGTGCATCGAGGATCTCAGCTCAGTGTGTTTGTGTTGTCGCTTTATGATTCTTTGCCTACATTCCTCTTGTAACATAGGAGGCCATTGGGTCCTTTAGGTCAATGCTAGCTCTCAGAGTAATCTCATTGATGATTTATTTGGTTTATTTCCCTGTAGCTTGATCTCCCTCACATATCTATAAACTGCCCGATCCTCTTCATAACCACCTACCCTTGAGTCAACTTACAGAAGCCAATTAATCCACCAGCCGCTGTGCATACGGCAAGTGGGAGGAATCCTACAGACAGCACCATAGATCAGGATTCAGCTCAGGTCATTGGACTGTGAAGTAGCAGTTCTACCTGTACCATTCTGGTGAGAAGAGGGCTGGGGAAATCCTTGTATATTTTTCAATACCAGATCAGGAAGCCCTTCTCAGCTTTCACAGTGATAGCTTTCCTGAATGTTAGCCCCAGTTTTCATCTGTGCTGTTCAGGATGTGGCAAATGAAGTACTGGGAAAGTGGCAGACCATGCCATGCAAGCAAGGTGGGCTGCTAATTTAAATAAAATTTGCCTTTGAATGCTTCCATCATCAGATGCAAGCACCACCAATGTCAATCTTGTAGAAGCAGCATTAACTTTAATAGACATCGGACATCACTACTCTTTCAAAATTCTTTCTATGTTGTAGCTACGTAGCCGTCAGATGCTGTCCTAGCTGCCTTTAATCTAAGTGCACAATGGCCTTAAAGCTCAGATTTATTCATTTTATGGCAGCCTCGCAACTGTAGGTACTAAGATGTTATCTGGCTGCATGTTTAAAATAATTGTCCATCTCATTCTCCCCTAATTGACATGTAAGTAATTCTTTAGCTTTGGATTAGAGCTTAATACTGTCAGTATTTTACTGTCTGCTCTAAATTTGCAAGTCAGCATGAATATTATTCAGTTTTGATTATTATTGTGTATTGATATAAATCTTCTTTTCAGAGCTGAATATGCTGTAAGTTTTCCCTTGTTATCTGTATCATGTTATAACATGTTGGTTCAAAATAAACAATGTGCCTAGTGACAGCTTTATCTTGTATTCCTGTTACTTTTGGTGGAGATATGTGATCCCCTTGTAGTATCTGTCTGCCACAATGAGATTGGAACAGATTTTCCTCATGCCACTACCCATCCACCACTCACCTTTTGCCTGGGTAATTTCAGTAGGACATTAGTGCAACACCATGCATAGGGTGTAAGTTAATAGTTTTTGTTCCTGTCTATTCAGGAGTTCTGCTGAGGTCTAGCATATTGTGGCAGTAGAACAGGAACACTCTGGGGCAAGCCTCATTTTCTCATCTGCTGAATTTCTTGCTTGTGTTGAAGTTGGGGAACAAACCTTGCAGTTCTGGTGTTTCCTATATTTGTTCTGACGTCTAGGGTTTACAGATATCGCTTGTGTACATTGGGCAAACTGAGCTGTCATAAAACGCACATTTAAATGCTCCTTAAGATCAATATACAATGTGAAAGAAGGGTTATAAATGTAAGATATGTGGACAAAGAGAACTTCATTGTTATGCACTGCAGAATCTAACCTGTTTGGGAGCTCTGATTGTAGAAAGTGAAAGAAAGGGCTATTGACTTCTGCAATTAATGATTCATTCACAGAAGTGGGAATTCCTGTTATAGGAATTATTATAATGAATTGAATTGAATTGACTTCATTACTTACATCCTTGATATACATGAGGAGTAAAAATCTTTGTGTTATGTCTCCGTTCAAATGTGCAATGTGCCCTTTTTACACACTTGTCTCTGTAAATGTCCTCAATAGTGGGAAGTTCACATCTACAGATGTGTTGGATTGTGGGTGGCATCACAGTCATGGGTATACAGGGAGTAAAGGAGGGGGCTTAGAACACAGCCCTGAGGGGCACCTGTGTTGAGGCTCAGGGGCAGAGGTCAGGGAGCCCACTGTTACCACCAGCCGGCAATCTGACAGGAAGTCCAGGATCCAGCTACAAAGGCAGGTTATGCATGTTTTTATCAACAGCTAGACATGCACTTGAAAAGAGCAGAGTTGCAGAAAGTTGTCAAAGCAAAGCTTTCTTATTCCATGCAGCCAGGCTAAAGAAGTATGCCATATGGCCCCATGACTATTTCACAATTCTCCAATTTATGACACTTTGACAGACATTGACATGCCATATGCATGCTTCCTAATTTCTTACTGAGGTTCTTGCCACACTGTAATGTTAAATGGATTTTGTACTGACATAATTTGACTCCATGGCATACATTCACAATCTCATGGGACAGACAGCAAAATGGATGAATATCTCTCATCTCTCACGTTGACGGCTTCCTTCTTTGCTCCACTTTGCTGCCTCCCATTAAGTCATGTGAAGTGGGGCACCACAAGCAATCATCAAAGCATGCAAAGTAGAAAATTGAATATTGATGCTCGTTAGTATATTCACAATTGAAAACAGTTAACACATTTAATCTCTGGTTCATGAAAACAGAAAATATGCAGGCATATACAGTAGCAGATTAAACAAACTAGAATGAAAAGGTAATTATCAGTACAGGCAGCTTTGCGACTTGGATGCAGGGATTGATCTCAGACTGTACATGTGGACAAGCACTAGCATTTTGAGGTGCCTTCTGTCTGGTGAACCGTGGTTAGAGTCGCTCACTACAATGTAGAGGAGAGGCACTGAGCAGAAATAGTCACTGGCCAGAAAGAGGGAAGGTGTAGCAGTGGCTCCACAACCAGATCCAGTATCCCTGTTCTTACTGTGGACCTTCATGTCGTGCACAACTTGGACTCAACAGCCACGTTCTGATGCACAACAGAACTGCACAAACCTAACTATCAGTGTCAGGTATGACTGATAGCTAGTCAGTCGATCGTCAGTACTGGGAGCTTTGAAGGTATGGATTTGAGAAAGACATCCATCTGGTGTCCCTAGATTATAAGACAATCAGGAAAATGGGGTTAGTGCAGGGAAATGGTAATGAAGAAAGTATCATCCCAGACCTTATTGAATGTCAGAGGGATCATGAGGGACCAAATAGCTACTCTTGCATCCGTTTCTTTTGTTCTTATGTCCTTCAGGCTAGAAAAGCTGCTGTTCTTACTTGGTATAGAATCTAGGTATAGCTTTAGATTCTCTGCATTGTGGTTAAATCATAGTTCTCCAACAAGTCCACTGTCAATACTTGTTAGCTTTGCCCGTGATCCCTACATCCAATGAATAGATAAGGTGGCAAGGAAGAAGAATAAATCAAATTCAATTAAAAATTATTGAGATATTAACCCTGTTTCTTCACTACTGCTTGACATACAGAATATTTTCAGATTGTATTACTTTGTCAAAATTAATATGATATGGAAGGAAATGGGAAGAAATTTGAGGATTTCAATGCATGTTATAAACATTTTGGCAAAAGTTGTTTTCAATAGGTTTCAGTAAGTACATTTAATGTCAGAAATGTATGGAATATACATTCTGAAATTCTTTTTCTTCACTTTGATGTCATCCCAGCCAACTTGGTAAACCAGTATTTAAAATAGGTTTTGTTTTGGAGTTTTCCTTCGAGACACAGCTAAATATAACAACTGTATAAGTAATAAGAGTGCAGATTTTAATTGTAGAATCGGGGGGTGGGGCAGTGAGCTGCAAACTGAAACAAGGTCTGAGCCAATTAAGTTCCAGGGATGAGCTAGGTGGGCATTACCCTTGTGGTTTGCAGAATACTGTGGTCCTGTAGAAGTTTCAGGTGCAGCATTTCCCTGGTCCTCACAAAAATAGTTGCGTGTGATAACCTTTCTGGGATTTTCAGTTTCACCACCTGGTGCATCGTAGGCAGAGTGGAATTTGTTCCTTGTTTTATTGCTCACAGTTGTAACTTGCTTCTATCATTGGAGCATAGTGTGCTTGGAGTAAGTGAGATTCTTGCCTGCTTTTAGGCAGGTCCAATCAGTGGAGTGCTAAGAAAAGTATATGTTCTCTTGGCCCAATCGTGAGCAGGGCAGCAATTGTAGGACTGCTACTTTATCACAAGTATTTGCTTTTGTTTTAAATCAGATCTATTGTAATCAAGTTCCTCTAGGTGCTCCATTGAGCAAGACCAAACTGCTTTAAAGTATAATCTCCTTTGTTTATTATTTTGTCGGGGGATTTTGCCAAGCGCGTGGTCATGACCAGAATCAACTCCTGCCTAAGCAAGGACCTGGGCCCACTGCAATTTGCCTGTCGCCACAATAGGTCAACAGAGGATGCAGTCTCACCCACTCTTCACTCAGCCTTGGATCATCTGGACAATAACAGTACCTTCGTCTGATACCAATCAGATTGATTACAACTCAGTGTTCAACACAATCATACCCTCAGTTCTAAACAACAAGTTCCAAAAGCTGGGCCTCTGGACCTCCCTCTGTAACTGGACCCTTGACTTGCTCACTGGGAGACCACAGTCAGAGCTGATCGGAAATAACATTTCCTCCTCGCTAACCACCAGCACCGGCCCATCCAACCTCAAGGATGCATACAAACTTAACCAACTGTTTTATTCTCTTTACACCCACAATTGTGGCTAGGCACAGCATAAATGGCATCTATAAATTTGCCAATGACACTTCTACTGGTTGCAGAATTTCAGATGGTGACAAGGAGGTATTCAGGAACAAGATAGATCAGCTAGTTGAGTGGTGTCACAACAATAACAACTTGCGTTCAATGTCAGTAAGACCAAGGATTTGATTGTGGATTTCAGGAAGGGGATGTCAAGGGAATTCACAATAATAATGCTCATCAAGGGATCAGCAGTGGAAAGGTGAGCAGTTTTAAGCTCCTGGGTGTCCTCATTTCTGAAGATCTATCCTGGACCCAACTTATTGATGCAAATACAAAGAAGGCATGACAGCAGCAGTATTTCTTAGGAGTTTGAGGAGATTTGGTATGTCACCAGAGATGTACCGTGTAGAGCCTTTAACTGAATGCATCACTCTTTTGTGTGGACTGGACACTGCACAGAACTGGTAAAACATCAGATAGTTGTAAACTCAGTCAGCTCCATCGTGGGCACTAGCCTCCCCAGCACTGAGGAAACTTTCAAAAAGCAATGCCTCAAAAAGACGGCATCCATTATTAAGGACCCCCTCCCCCCCATCACACAGGACCTGCCCTCTTCTCATTGCTACCATCAAGGAGGAGATACAGGAGCCTCAAGACACACTCTCATTGTTTCAGGTACACCACCTTCCCTTCCACCATCAGATTTCTGAATGGACAATGAATCCATGAACAATACCTCACTATTTTTTTGCTCTCTTTTTGCATTACATATTTAATTTTTTATGTGTAATTATTGTAATTCATAGTCTTTCCATTATAATTGTGCATTGCAGTGTACTTCTGCTGCAAAACAACAAACTTCATGACGTACGCCAGTGACACTAGACCTGATTCTCAATTCTAGTTTTGATCACTTTTGCTGCAATCAAACCAGTCCGTAAAGTGTAATAATATAGGTAAAACAAAATCAGTATGACTATCTTTTCTTGTTTGGCTTATGCTGATTAAGCCTTTCAAATACCTGAAAGCTCTTCCTGTGTTATCTTGAAGTGATTTGCTGGGCAGTTGAGAGTAGCTGCAGAGGCATTCTTACTTATGCATTTGAAATACTTCTTTCATGGGTTTTAGTTGTTTATTTATTTAGAGTTAGAATGCAGAACAGGCCCTTCCAGCTCTGTCACCCAGCAGCACATCCATATTTAATCCTAACCAGATCACAGAGTTATTTACAATGACCAATGAATCTACTAACCCCTACACCTTTCGATAGTGGGAAGAAACCAGAGCACCTGGAGAAAACCCACTCAGTTATGATGGGAATATGCAAACCCGTAAGGAAAGCATTGGAGTTGAAATCCAAATTCCAATCTCCCAAGCTGTGGAAATGTTGCGCTAACTGCTACGCTACTGTTGCGCCCCGAAATCTTTGCAGGCTTATCATCTTCTGTTGGGATCTTAAGAAAAATAGATAAAGATATTAGTTGGGTATGAATGCATAATTCAGCCAACAATTAAATTAAAAATAAAATTAATTTGATTTACAGCCCAGCTCAAAGGGGAAATAAAGATAAATTGGGGGAAAAAAAGACCTTTGAAATAACTTGAGATGGATTTTTATAACTCTTTCTTCTTTCAAATACTGCTTTTAATTAAATAGAAACAGAAGTTTGGAGAGAAATATAATGAGTGAGTAATTCAGTATTTACCCTTTTATAATCATTAAAATATTCCACAGTGTGAAATATGACAAAGGCAAAGGAAGTCTGGCAACCGGTTACCGGTTAAACAAATGAAAGCAACATATATTCTTCATAAGTATATTGGGTCATTAAATATTCAATATAGAACTAAGTTATACAACTTTCCCTTGATTTTTCTTTCTCTCAAGTAAATTCTTGTATGCTATATATGTTTGTTTCTGTACATGAATGTTTTAACATAAATCTGAATAATTTTGAAACAATTAATGGTGACATTAATCTATGCTGATTGAAAATAAAGAAATTATCTTTAAAGAATCAGTGGTAATGTGTGACTATGTTGATTGGTTTGGAACTCAGCAGACCAGGCAGCATCTGTGGAAAAGAGTGCAGTCGATGTTTTGGGCCAAGACTCGTCATTGGAACTCCTGATGAAGGGTTCTGGCCCTTCATGAGGCCTGATGAAGGGTTTCAGCCTGAAACATCGACTGATTATTCTTTAACATAGGTGCTGCCTGGCCTGCTGAATTCCTCCAGCACTTTGTGCGTGTTGCTTTGGATTTCCAGCATCTGCAGATTTTCTTGTGTTGATTGATTCTTTATTGACTATTTTCTTTAAATTGCAGATATTAAAGAAATCATGTACTGAAATCTTGACTGTGGAGCCATCATCTGCATGTGTTGGGCGTAAGTAATATTTTTCAAAGTGTATTATGGGAATTGAGAGTCTAGAGTTAGATTATATAGGAGAGAAATTGCACATGGATGAGCCAGGACCAATATTCGATGCCTAAAGAGTACTTAAAAGCATTACCTAAGATTCACAGTCATATAACCAAGAAAAAGCATGTTTGAGTGGCAGGAAGTACATTCGTTCCTCAAACAATGAAGTACACTGAATCTGTCTGCCCCAGTTCATGCTCCGTTCATCCAAAGCAACTTCAGCTATCAAGCACCCAATTCTGCACTTGTTTTATTCTGCCCACTAATTGGATAAGGGCTGCTTTTTCTCTTTAGACCTCTGGCATTTGAAATCATTGAGTAGGTCTCCACCCAGAAGTTGCTTTGGATGAATGGAGCATGAACTGGGGCAGACAGATTCAGTGTCTTCATTGTTCGAGGAATGAATGTACTTCCTGCCGCTCTGCAATACATTTTGAAAAGCTTAAATGGGAAAAGTGCAAGTGGAAGTTTAGCAGGCAGTAAATAAATTATTTACTGCAGAACGAGGAAACCAGAGGTCCTTGAGCCAGTCCTCATCGGAGGATGAGAGGTGGAGAGGGTCAGCAATTTTAAATTCCTCGGTGTTATTATTTCGGAGGATCTGTCCTGGGCTCAGCACATAAGTGCCATTATGAAGAAAGCACAGCAGCACCTCTGCTTCTTTAGGAGTTTGCGAAGATTCAGCATGACATCTCAAACTTTGACAAACTTCTATAGATGTGTAGTGGGGAGTATTTGACAGGCTGCATCACAGCCTGATATAGAACCACCAATGCTCTTGAATGGAAAATCCTATAAAAAGCAGTAGAAACAGCTCAGTCCACCACCAGCTAAAGCCCTCCCCACTATTGAGCACACCTACATGAAGCGTTGTCGCAAGATAGCAGCGTCAGTCATCGGGAACCCCCACCACCAAGCACGTCCTCTCTTCTCACTGATGCCATCAGGAAAGAGGTACAGGAGCGTCAGGCCTCACTCCACCAGGTTTAGGAACAGTTATTACCCCTCAATCATCAGGCTCTTGAACCAAAGGGGATAATTTCACTCATCTTCACTTGCCCCGTTATTGAAATGCTCCCACAACCTATAGACTCTCTTTCAAGTACTTTTCATCTCACGTTCTCGATATTTATTGCTCATTTATTTATCTATCTATCTATTTATTTATTTATTATTTGCACAGTTTGTTGTCTTTTGTGCACTGGTTGAATGCCCATGTTGATGTGGTCTTTTATTGATTCTATTATTATTATGGATTTATTATGTATTCCCATGCTCCTATTAAACACACTGGCATCTTGTTTCCTTTAAAACACACAGACCCTGTTTCAATGCTCCTTTAAACACTCTGGGGTCCTGATGCCCACACTCCCTTCAAATCCTTCAGGCCTCGGTTTCCTTTAACCACAGAGGGCCGAGCTCCTGCTCTTCTTTAAAGTCACCAAGGCTCACGTTCCTTTTAAAGTCATCTTCACTGGGAAGTTCATTGTACTACCTCATAGGTATATTAATTGGAGTCACATCCACTAGTCCCAAAATACTGTCATTTTAGTGCCAGCAAAATCCTGAGGGTGGTGGAATATTTGAATTTAAATACACCCAGAGGTTTGCAAACATTATAATTTAATTGTAATGGGTGAATTGAAAAATAGGATGGTAATGCTAAACTGGTATTAAATCTTGTTTGGTCCACAGTTAGAGTACTGTTTATATTTCTGGTTGCCATATTAAAAATGGGATACAGAGTCTCTGAAGAGGTTTCAGGGAACTTAAACGCTGGCTTAGACAGATCAGGCTGATGTTCTGCTTCAGAGCAGTTTATTCTATATAATCATATTTAATATTGGTGTCTCCCCAGTTTATTCGCTATAGGATCACTTGTGTGTCCCAGCCTCTGCACAGTTGCTACTGATGCCCTCGTCATATTTTGAGCCATAATCTAACATGCCAAGCCCACTCACCTATTGATTTCTGAGCTAAACTGGAAAAGCAGTATTTTTATTCATTTTGTTAACTCCCTCCATGGTCTTGCTATGCCTTTGTCTCTGTAATCGTCCACTCTTATAGCCAGGTATCAGCACTCCAATAATACTAGACTTTCAAATATTCTTGAATTTAAGTCCTGTGCCATTAGCAACTATAACCTCAAATGCCAAGTTCAAAACTTCCCTTCCAAAACATTTACCTCTCTTTCCTCCTGTAAGACACTTGTTTAAATGTTTTCACTGAACTGAACTTTCGGTATTTAACTTGTATGTTATGTTTTATTTTGCTTAAAAATCCATATAAGTGTGTTATTATTTTAAATATGTGATATAAATAATAGCAATAATAATATTAATAATAATGATAAGTATTTTATTGATCCTGAGTGGGAAATTCTTTTGTTACAGCAGCAACATTTGAAAACACTGTTAACAGTGTGCAGACTTAACTAATAATAAAGTACAGTAATAATATACACCATAATTTACCCATGTGCAATACTGTGCAATAATAATGTACGAAATAATAAAACAGACTATTGTACTATGATGTGTGCTCTTTTGTCACACAGAGATGAACTGTCGTATATGCTTATTGCATTTGGTAGGAAAAATTTTCCGTAACAAACCTTGTGACAGCGGAATTGAATGAGTCTGGTTAAAAGGGTGCTCTGTTGCTTATTCAGTAAGTCATGGAGAGGATGTGACAGATTGTCCATAATGGATAAGTTAGTTTAGTGACCTCTCCACAACTAACTCAAAAGAGTCTGGGTTTTAGCCAAGGACAAACCAAGCCTTTTTGATGAGTTTATTTAGTCTTTTTGCTTCACCAACACCGATGCTGCTCCCCCCCCAAAAAAAACCACAAAGAAGACTGCACTCGCTACAAGACTAGTCATCATCATAGCTTGTCACACCAGCAGCCAGCCACTCTAGTGTTGTTTGGTTGATGTTGAGCAGGTCAGTGTCAGTCAGCTAAATCATGTGAGAGTGCTGCCCACGTTGTGCAGAAGGTGGTAAAAGGATGAACAGACTGGTAAAAGATCTCCAACATCCTGCTGTACACATTGAAGGATCTCAGCTTCCTTAGAAAATGGAGCCTGCTCATCCCCTTCTCGTAAACAGCCTTGGTAATGGCTTTCCAGTCAAGTCTGTTGGTGAAGTGAACGTCCAAGTATTTGTACTCCTCTTCCACCGCAATTCTTCTCCCAGAATGTATGCAGGACTCGTCACAGTCCTCCTCCTAAAATCAATCACTGTCTCCCTGGTTTTGGCCACATTCAGGAGCAGGTGATTCCTCCCACACCACTCCACAAACTTGTCCCCCAGTCCCCTGTACTCCGACTCCTGCCCGTCTCTGATACACCCGACCACTGCAGAGTCACAGAGAACTTCTGCAAGTGACAGGACTCCGATTTGTACTGAAAGTCTGAGGTGTGCAGTGTGAACAGAAACAGAAGCAGAACAGTCCCTTATGGTGCTCCAGTGCCACTCACCACCATCTCAGACAGAGAACTACCCAGCTGTACAAACAGGGTCTATCAGTCCGGTAGTCAGCAATCCAGGAGATAGTGGATTTTGTCTACACCCACCCTTTGTAGCTTCTCGCTTAGAAGAAGTGGCTGGATTGTATTGAAGGCACTAGAGAAATCAAAAACTCTGATTCTCCAGCATCATCGCAGTGGGAGTGAGCTCGCCGGCAATGAGTAGATGATGGCTTCGTCCACTCCCACGTGAGGTTGGTAGGCAAACTGTAAAGGGTCTAATGAAGATCTCACCTGTACTCTGTGGTAAGCCAGGACATGAGGTGTGAAGGCAATTGGTTTGTGATCATTAAGTTCAGATGGAGTCAACTTCTTGAGTACAGGAACCAAGCTGGAAGTCTTTGATAGTACCAATATCTTTTCCTGACTCAGGATCAGATTGTAAAGGTGCTGCAAAATACCAGACAGCTGGCTCGCACAGGCTCTCAGTACCCCGGGGCTGATCCCGTCCGGGCCAGCAGCCTTGCCTTGATGTAGTTGCTCCGGCTGTCTCCCAGCCTGACCTTCAGTCACAGTCGGGTGGGGTAGGGTGGTCTTCCCCATGGAGGCAGGATGCTCCAGAGCGGGGATGTTTGGACCACAGGCACTCACCAGAGTGGAGGGAGAAGGCTGCGAGGGTGTGCGGGATGAATTATTGAGATTTGCTTTAATTCTACCTGATTTTGCCAGGGAGAGAGACCATTGGTGAATTGGTTCACATCTACTGAGGAACACAGAACAACTTTCTTGCACGTCATCCATACAGAGCATTTCATGACAACAGTGCATTGAAATAGTACAAAGTAAAGCAACAACAGAATGCAGAATGAAGTCTTCGATAACAAGGTGTATTGCAGGCAGACAGTAAGGTGCAGGGCCATAATGTGAGCCCAAGAAGCCATCTTTTCATCCTACAGGGAACTGTTCAATAACCTTATGACCGTGGGATGAAAACTGCCCTAGAGTCTGATGTTGCATGTTTGTATCTCCTGTCCAGTGGAAGGGTGAAGAAGAGAGAACGTCCAGGGTGGATAAGATGCTTGATCATGTTGGCTGCCTCAATCAGTCTGTGAGATATTTGTCCTCCTTGGAGCAGTAGAGGCTAGGGAGAGACCTGGTAGAGACATACAAAACTATGAGGGCTAATATAGGATAGAATGTAGGAGGCCTTCCCCATAGAAGAGGTATCTAAAACCAGGGAGCATAGTTTGGGGTAAACGATCGGAAGAAGAACTCTTCCACTCAAAGGGTGGTTGTAATCTGGAGGAGCTGCTTCACTGGATGGTGGAGACATGTTTTCTCACACCGTACGAAGCTCCCTCAGTCATCAGGCTCTTGAACAAAGGAGGTAACTACACTCACTTTCTCATCAATTGAGATGTTCCCACAACCAATAATCTCACTTTAAGGGCTCTTTATCTCATGTTATTGTTATTTATTGCTATTTATTTATATTTGCATTTGCACAGTTTGCTGTCTTCTACACTTTGGTTGATCCCTTTCATTGATCCTGTTATAGTTACTAATTTTATAGGTTTTGCTGACTGTGCCTGCAGGAAAATGAATCTTAGTGATGACGTATATGAACTTTTATAATAAAACTTACTTTGAAACTGGATGTGCACTTCATTTACCAAAGCATTGAAGGCTAAGGACCAAATGCTGGTAAATAGGATTAGTATGGATGGGTAATTGATGGTTGATATGGGCAGAGTGGGCAAAAAGTGTCTATTTCTGCAGTGTATGAATCGAGGTCTTTAAAAAATACCACTAATGGTATGTGAACTTCGAGGAAGATGTGTATATGCAGGTTTCTGTTGAGAGAGAGGAGGTCAGACATTCCAGTCATGTATTAGACTGTTCAGCAGCCTGATTACAAGCCGCACCACAAATTCCACAGTTCAGGATATTTTTAACCGTTTTCTATTTCTGCTTCCCATGACAGATAACTTTTACTGAAGGACACTTAATGTCTTTTTCAGCTCATATAAGTAATAGTTGTATAATGACACCCATGTTCATCTGTAAAGTAAATTTGGATATTCATTTTACTTTCAAACGGGTTCAATTCCCACTGCTGTCTGTGAGGAGTTTGCATGTTCTCCCTGTGACCTCGTGGATTTCCTCCAGGTGTTCTGTGTCCTCTCGAAGTCTAAAGACATACCTGTTGTTAGGTTAATCGGTCACTGTAAATTGTCCCATGATTACGCTAAGGTTAAATCTGGGGTTGCCAGGTGGCGCAGCTCGAAGGACTGGAAGGACCTGTTCTGCGTTATATCTCAATAAAAATAAAAATAAAAGTAATTTCTGGAATATAAACATTCTTGGTTATCATTCGCCTATATTCTGGTATATTATTTTATTTTTGTTTAAACGGGTGTTGGGGTGGAGATACATCTCTACCAAAGGAGGGGTAAGGCACTACTTCCTTCTGCTAGCCTGCAGGTCATCTGCCCCACCCATCAGGGTTGTGAAGCCATGGGAGCAGATGGGGTCATGTGAGAAGTTGGTGCCCATCACAAATCCTGGTTTTGTCCCAACATATCGATGTAGTTATAAAGATTGCAAGACAGCGGCTATACTTCATTAGGAGTTTGAAGAGATTTGGCATGTCAACAAATACACTCAAAAACTTCTAAAGATGTACTGTGGGGAGCATTCTGACAGGCTGCATCACTGTCTGGTATGGAAAAGCTGCTGCACAGGACCAATAGAAGCTGCAGAAGGTTGTAAATTTAGTTGGCTCCATCTTGGGTACTAGCCTACTAAGTACCCAGGGCATCTTCAAGGAGTGGTGTCTCAGAAAGGCAGTATCCATTATTAAGGACCTCCAGCACCCAGGGCATGCCCTTTTCTCACTGTTACCATCAGGCAGGAGGTACAGAAGCCTGTAGGCACACACTCAGCGATTCAGGAACAGCTTCTTCCCCACTGCCATCCAATTCCTAAATGGATATTGAACTCATGAACACCACCTCACTTTAAAACAATATTATTTCTGTTTTTTGCATGATTTTTAATCTATTCAATATATGTGTACTGTAATTGATTTACTTATTATTATTTTGTTTTGCTTTTTTTCTTCTATATTATGTATTGCATTGAACTGCTGCTGCTAAGTTAACAAATTTCACGACACATGCCGGTGATGATAAACCTGATTCTGATGTGACCACTGATGCCAGGCAGACAGTCTCTGAAGAGTATTGATATTGGCTAGGGTCACCCATCTTGTAATGAAGAAGGCAATGGCAAATCACTTCTGTAGAAAAATTTGCCAGGAACAATCACAGTCATGGAAAGACCATGATTGTCCATGTCATACGTCACGGAAAATAATGATGCTGATGATGATAGTTTCAAGTTTAATTTTATCTTGATTCAATGTTAAAAATTTGAGTATCTTCTCAAATGGAATTTTTTTGTTTACAAAAGTTTTCAGAATTAGAATTTGTCTTCTATAATCCTTTTTTTATAGAATTACCTGACCTGTAAATTTGAAATGAAAATCTACCTGGCAAGAGAGTTAATAAGATTTCCAACCTGTTAGTTGCATATTACTCAATTATGGGAAATATCATTGAAAATATACAATTTGTGGATTGATACATTGATTTAAAAAAAAGAGAGTGCAGCTCTCGAGGAAGACCAGATATCATTATCACACCATCAGTGTTCCTTCCCCCAACCAGTAACTGGTATCACTTCATGTAATTGTGTTATTTACTTTTTTCAATCTGTAACAGAATATCTTATTTGTAATTTGACTATTATCATTATTTTAATCAAGACTGATGCAGTATTTTCCAAATTGCTCTTGTCTAATTATGAGTTGTCATGTTCATATTTACAGAAAAATTTGAGATTGTACTGAGGGGAAATGGCTTTAGAGCAGGCAGACAGGAAGATTCGATTGTATGCCGCTATTACATAAATGCCTCCACCATTATAAGTAAGTATATCAATAAATTTATCGTTATTTCTGCATCAATATAGATTTATAGTTGCAATCTTCAGTTTGCGGAACATCTGTGCTCTTCGGGATTAACAATAATCCATTTAATAGAGAGGAAGTCCCATCCCTGCACTGCATTGTTTAATTTACAAGTTCAATTAACGTAAGCTGCTGGACAAAATTAGCAGAAATGTCGGGCACCAAACAAAAAACGATAATTTCACTATGTATAGATGAAATTTGTAGGAGTTTCTGCTGCTGAGTGCTATCAATAATTTCAAAGCTTTAAGAGAGACATAGGAATGTGCAGATGCTGCAGTCTGGAACAAAAACCAGTCTGCTGCAGAAACTCAGAAGGTCTGGCAGCATCTGTGAAGACAGCTGAATAGGTGTTGTTTCGGATCAAGTCTCTGCATCATGATGCTGATGCTGTCTGACCCACTGAGTTTCTCCAGCAGTTTGATTTTTTGCTCATAGCTTTAAGGCATGACTGCTGTTCTCGAAATATAGAGACATAGAGCATTACATCTAGTCCAGGCCAAACTCTTATACTGTTCAGTACCATCGACTTGCACCTGGACCTTAGCCGTCCATATCTCTCCCATTTGTGCATCTCTTAAGTTTTATAATTGAACCCACTCCACCACTTTTTCTGGCAGCTCATTTCACACTCTCACAACCCTCTGAGTGAAGAAGTCCCCCCTCATGGTCCCTTTAAATATTTTGCCTGATTCTGGTTAATTGGAACATTGGTTAATCAAGGCAGCCACTGATTTTGGACAATTCTTAAAGAACAAAAAGTAATTAATAAAATAGCCAGGGTCCCCTTCATTTATTTGCGACCCTGTGTTGCTTAATGAAGACAGGAAGCTTTTGTCGAACAGTTTCTAACTAGCACCAGTCATGTGAACTTGATTGGCTGTTAGACACTACACCATGCTTAGAGCAAACATTTTTATAATAGTGTCAGTTGTGTGTGTTTGTGTTCAATAAGCAGTGAGTTTTGACACTGATGATTAGTGAGTAATAAGCAGTGAGACAATTTAGAATGGTTTTGCTCACTGTAGTTTCAAGCATTCAGACTTGGAGATGACAGAAACAGCCGTGAGTAAATATGAAACGATTTCACCATGTTAGGGACTACAAAGAATTTGAAGGTATCAACAATCACCTTGAATGTTACAATGAAAATGAAAATTTGGAGGATGCAGTTATTGAAAACATTATATGAAGGCAGTCCATTATCTACATTAGGCGATTTTGATTATCTAGATTACACTGATTTTGTTCATTTACAGTCAAGCAAATGAAAATAGCAGCATACACTGGATGAATTCCTTTGTTGATAATTGTTAAGAACTAATATGTAGTTTTATAGTACTGTAGTCGCATTGGTAGCATTCTTATTTCTTTTAAATACATAATCTGTTACTCATTTCAGTGGTAGTTTGTCCTTTTTATACCTTTTTAACTATTTTCATTGCCATAATGAACTGTTCTTGGACAGAATTTGTCCCTTTATGAACGTCAAGGAATTAACACTTCGCAGATCGTTTTGTGTAAATTAAACCTAGTAGTTTTAATTAGATTATTTTTCATTACCAGTAAAGTTAATAGTCCTATCACTGGGCTAAGCCCCACCTAATTTACACAATCACTGTGAAAGTAGGTGAAGACTGATGTCTTATACAGCCGCGAGATAGCTCACCACTGGTGGTGGGGATTCTACACCAAAGCTATCAACACTGAGGAGGGGCAGTGAAATGGAGTCTGAAGGATTTGTCAATGAGAAGTAATGGTGATGGGAAAGGATATTATAGAGGTGGAGATGGTGTATGGATGGTGTATAGTGTAGAGAAAGTAAAATTACATGGAAATGGAAGAGGAGAGAGGAAAGGATGAAGTATGGGGAGGCAAAAGGAGAGCAAGGGAATGTGAATGACAAGAAGGAAATAAGTTGATTAAATAGAGGAAATAATATGAGGTGAGGACAGAGCGAAGAGGGAAGAAGAGCCTTTAGGAAAGGGCGTGCAGCTGTAGACAATGGAATAGAAGGAGAAAGGACGAGGATGATGTGAGTTTACTGAAGAAGGAGTGGATGGAAGATAATGGAGACAATGCAGTGAAGGTGTCTAGGGAAACAAAATGGACAAAGGGAGCTGATGAAGAAGAATAATGAATGGATAGGAGGCAGAAGGGGAGGGACATAAGAGAATTGTAGAAACTGGAGAAGGAAGCGCATTGAAGCAAGGGAAAAAAATGCCTCCAATTTTCCTCCCTAAGCTCTGACCAAAATAAAACACAGGCTTCACTTTTGGATGTTTGTGGAAGTAGTCTATCCAGATCTGAAGTAGTCAACTGCAGGTAATGTTGGTGTGGAAGAATGCCGATGTGTCCAGTGATGGCCGCTGGTAGTTCAGGAGCTATTCAAAGAGCATGGGTTGGAAGTGGGATAGAACAAAAGTGTAGCTTGCAAAATAACTACTAAAAGCATTAAAAACGAAGGAATATCAGGTTCACTACAGTATTAAGTAATTTGAAATTTCAATTTTAGAATTAAAATTTACTTGTGAGTTCATAAATATTTGAACATTTTTGCCTCAGGAAAATTAGTTCAGCAAAGCTTTAGGGAATCTTTTTACACAGGTAGCTGCTTGATTTTCCTTTTATCATATCATAACGCGAGAACTCTTTGTTACAGATGTGAAGATAAGAATTAGCTATGGTAACAATAGATACAGGGATGCAAAGAATTATGACACATGGAAGTTACGTGGTGCAGAGATGTGTGATAATTTTCTGAATATGCAGATATTATTTTGGAAACCTTTATGCATCTTACGGTTTGTTCATCATGTTCCTGATGTTGGATAGTAAATGGTGATACTGATTTTTAGTCTTTTGGAAAGGTGTTAGTTATGTTACAGATGTCCTAACGTGATGCTTACTGTATAGAAACTCTTTATAGCGCAGAAAGAAAATTGGAGAATATTTTCCAATTTAGGGGACACAGAAGTTCATAGTTTTGAATTTTATTCTGATAAAATGTAAATTTCTTTCAGATGATCAAATATGCTTTATTTTTCTTTATCTTGGCCCCATCAAATTTACTCCCTGTTTTGTTATACATGAATTCATAGAGGTTAATTTTCCGGAATGTATGTGTAATTTTGATGTGCATCCATGTCATTCTTGCTTCAAAGTTTAATGGGCTTCTTAAAATAAATGTTAAATTTAATATCTTTGGAAGCAAGTTTTTTCACCAGTTCATTAAACAGTTCAGTCTAAGGAGCTCATCCAATGATTTATTTTCCAGATGAGAGAAGTATCAACGTGATGGATAATTACCTGCTGTGCCCAGCACCTACATTGCAAGAAGTGGGGCAGTAAGTATTCAATTAGTTTAGATCTCTAATTATAAATAAACCAGGTATTTGACAGGATATTATCAAATCTTTGGCTTCACCCTGTACTGCACTGCTTACCATTTCATTATTGTTCATTTCCTTGCAATTTGCTGTCTTCTGTCTGAATCCGAATATATCTGCTGTATTTAACATGTGAAAAATTCAAGCTAGAAGACAATAAAGGATAATGCAGTTTTCTCCAACCTATTCAGGTGAACTTCCAGGACATGTCAGAACTAGTAAGTGACTATTTTGTAGCAGACTTCACTCTAATTGACCTAATGCAATTTTCTGTTTTGCCAGTACTTTAAAGATGAAGGACGCGTCAGTTCTGAAGGTTGTCACCTGAGAGAACTGATAGAAATAGAAAAGCATTTCTACATTCATTGCTGGTTTCTAATTGAATTTGAGAAGGTGACAATGAGCCTTTTTTAGTTCATGTAGGAAGGTGCTCCTGCAGTCCTATTAGTTCAGAGCTTCCAGTATTTTGACCAAGACTCCATGACTATTTCCAAGACTCCAAGTCAGGATGGCGTGCAGTGCAGTGGGGCGGGGGGGGGGGGGGGTGCATTCAATGCACCTTTTTCCTTTGCCATCTAAGTGGTGGTGACTGGAAATTATGAAGGTAGTTTTGAAGAGGACATGACAAATTACAGCAGAGTATTGTGGAACCATGTCTGTATATTAGTGGTTGGATGGATGAGAGAGAGAGGATGAATATTTAAAGTGGGAATGGGTAGCAACCAAGTGTGTTGCTTGACCAGAATCCTGCTGGCTTCTTGAATGTTGATGGAACTCCAGGCAACTGGAGAATATTTGGTTGCCCTCTTGAGTTGTGCCTTGTAAATAGTTGAGAAATCATGAGGTAAGCCATTGTACGCAGAAGATCGAAACTCTGATCTGCTTTTGTAAACTGAACAATTTTGTGGCTACTTGGCAGTGAAGACTTGGAGGATGTTGGCTGTGAGTGTTTGGCAATGTTATGGTGATGAACTATCATTAAATGACAAGGGGGGAGATTTGATCTATCTTGTTGAAGATTGCTGGTACCTTGAGGTTGTAGGTGTTACCTTCCATTTGTCACCCAAGTTTTGCAACATGCATAGACTACTTCACATCAAACCTTAATGGTGGAAGGAAGATCATTGATGAAGACACCTGGACCTAAGACCCTAAGTTGAAGAGGTGCTGTAACAAGTGCTGAAATAATGGGCACCATGGAAAACTAGCCATTCTCCTTTGTACTGGCAAGTAATGAGCTCTTTCCCTTGATTCCAATTTCACAAAGGATCCCTGATACCAGACTCACTTGCATACAATCCTGAGGCTACAGTGGTATTTAGAACTTTGTTGACTTGAAATCCACACTGAGCTATGGTGAACAAAAAAGCAGTATTGCCAAAGACAACTTCTGCCACTTCCCTAATAACTGGAAACAGGTTTGTGGGTTGCAGATGACTGTATTGGTTCATGTTTTTTTTTGGAACAGAAATACCTGCGCAATTTTCTGTTTTGTCATATAAATGTCAGTATTACAAGTTGACGAATTTGTAAGGCTTCGTAAGCAGCTATTAAGTTTCCCCATTAATTAGACAAACAGATGAATTTAGTTTGGGACTGTTAGGCTTGAGGCTTCTGTGGGGCATTACAAATTGCCCCAGTAATCTTCACTCGATGGAATTATTGTTAATCTGGACGGGATTACAAATTTGCAGATGATATTAAGAGTTGGGGGTGTAATGGACAGTGAGGAGGGCTATCAAAACTTGCAGTGGGATCTGGACCAGCTAGAAAAATCAATACAAAAAGACCAAATGGAATTTAATGCAAACAAGTGTGAGATGTTGCAGTTTGGGAGGACAAACCATGGTAGGACTTACACGGTGAGTAGTAGGGCACTGAGGAGTGCGGTACACCAGAGGGATCTGGGAATACAGATCCATAATTCCTTGAAGGTAGAGTTACAGAAAAGTTTTGACACATTGGCATTCGTGAATCAGAGAATTAAGCACAGGAGTTGGGATGTTATGTTGAAGTTGTATAAGACATCGGTGAGGCCTAATTTGGAGTATTGTCTGCAGTTTTGGTCACCTACAGGAAGGATGTCAATAAGACTGAAAGAGTTTCAGAGAAAATTTACAAGGATATTGTCAAGACTTGAGGACCTGAGTTATAGGGAAAGGTTGAAGAGCTTAGGACTTTATTCCCCAGAGTGTAGAATGAGGGGAGACTTGATAGAAGTATACAAAATTATGAAGAATTTGGAAGGGTAAATGCAAGTAGGCTTTTTACACAAAGGTTGGGTGAGACTACAACTGATTAAGGGTAAAAGATGGAATGTTTAAGGGGAACATGAGGTGGAGCTTCTTCACCTAGAGAGTAGTGAGATTGTGGAATGAGATGCCAGTGGAAGTGCTGGGTGCGGATTTGATTTCAATGTTCAGGAGAAATTTGGATAGGTACATGGATGGGAGGGTGTGGAAGGCTACGGTACGGGTGCAGGTCAATGGGACTAGGCAGATTAATAGTTTCTCACAGACTAGATGGGTCAGTGTCTGTGCTATATCGTTCTATGCCTCTAAAACTGTTTATCTGAGGAATAAAGCGAACAACAGCTTTTCAACCTCTTTAAAGATTTTTATTATATTTTTCATTGTTTTATTCTACGGTTTCCAGGCTAGGATAGGATTATATTTGGAACTACAAAATTTGAATTGTCAACAGGTAAAGTGCAGATTCACTTTAAACGAATAAACTTTATTTCTGAATCCAATGCAAAAATAAATCCTTCTTGCTATACTTGTGTTTTATAATGGAGTTTCTATATCTGAATTTTGAATGTGCAGGTTTCCTTGTTGAAATATTCCTCTAGGTTAAAAACCAAGTTGGTGCCACTGAGGTCCTGTAAACTAAGCATTGTGATCAAAATGCTATTATTTGAAATCTATTTCTTCCTCAAAAGGTTCATGTCATACTTTAATGACACTGAAAAATATGCCAATATTTTTGAAAGCTTGCAGCATTAATTAAACTTCAGGAACTTAATTGAAACTGTCATTTCATTAGTGCTTGCATCTTTTTCTCCTTCTGTCTAGCTGGATGCTGACTGGAGTAATGAGTAGCTTTGAAAACATGGCCATACAAATGTAGTCTCGTTTTCTCGGACAGGAAAACAAAGGGCTAATGGGGTGGACAAAGTGAGACTAAGAAATACAATTCAGCAACTGTGCTATCCATGAGATTCTGCTGTTATTATGACTGGAAGGTTGATGAGGAGGAAGATGTTTAAAAAAAAATAAAATGAATAAAAAAGTTTATATTATTTGTATAAACAACTTGAATAACCAATGGTGAGAAATCAGTTACTGCAGCTTGTCAGTTGTATAGATCTTTGTTTAGTGTTCAATCTTCACTGTACTTCTGTATTGTTGCTCCTTTCTACATCTCTGCAAATGTTCTGAATAAATATATGTTTTCAGAAATGATCAGAGAATGTAGAACACTTAATGGTTGAACAACATTGAAATCCCAGCTTGAGTTTTACTCTTTTAGCTTATAGGGTCAAAATTACATTGATAGCTGAATTATACCAGCAGCAGCTTTGTTTAGCATGTAGTCTCTGACTTATTTTCTCTCCTTAGAAAGTAGTAGACAATTGGTACTAATTGTAATTCTGATGTATAGGTAGATTAAAGAGGAACCCTATTTTGGTGAACTAGGCCCATTATGTTGATTTGCTGTCTGTTGTCCCAGTAGATCCTTACTTAAGTGGATGGGTTCAGAGGACATATGTTTGTTGGTTCAGCACACCTTTGAGTCCAGGAGCAAGGTCGAAGTGACAACAATGACCCCAAATTAAAGGCAAAGCTTGGGATGAGGTCTTGTCTATTATTAGAACTGCCATTGGTTTTAACTAATTAATTGTATTTCGTACTGACAAATAAATTAATGCAACTAAAATTGAAGTAAATGATAAAAAACTACACAAATTACTTGAAAATTAAACTAAAGCAGAATGAGTTTGACGTAATTAACCCTGTGCTTCCAGCATAATGCCAGAAACTCTGACCCCATGTGTATTAATAGTCTAAAATTCTCTAGATGAAACTGATCTATTGACTAAAAGCAGCATAAAGATGGTAGAAATTTTACTACATAATTGGTTGTGAAGTTAATCTCATACCACTGTAAGGTGTCTCACTGTTGGATTAAGAGGCTGTTTAATCACACAGACTAAATGATTACATGCTATCAGTTTGAAAGCAATACAATGCAATTGTATTGTTTTAACTATCCTCTTTAAACATAGATCTCTTGTTGGAAAATAATATTTTGTCCGTTTGTTATCATAATAAAGTAAGTTCAACTTCTAATATATCTCAAACAAAGGAAGGTGCATCAGATTGACAGGAACCAAATAGGTGACCAAAAGACAGAAGCTAAGTTCTTATCTAGTATCAAGATCAGGTGTTATTGAGAAATGCTATTAGACTAAACAGTTTGATCTGAAATCGTGGTTTGTTGTGCAAGTGTAACTCTTTATTTCAAACAGTTAATATCTTGGTAAATTATACTTCAGAAGCATATTGGGTCAAAGTTATTTACCAAATCTGCAAGATTTGAAATAATTAATGCTGCAATTAATGACAGTGACTAATAAATCAATTTATTTCAATTAAGTAAATACGTACATAAGCCTTTCCTAATTTTAGCTGGCCCATTTGCCATTATACTTGCAGGTACGGTTTTCTCTGATGACTGACTGATTCCAGCTCTGCTGGCAGATGTCTGGAATTTCCTCTAACAGTCACTTCAGGCCTCTTAAAATGATGCTTTGGGCTTCCCCAAATGTATCATCCAGGCCTTTGGGAATGTTGCTTCAGGCATGTTCCAGTAGACCCTCAGGCTCTTATCCAACAGATGCTCAGTGTTTTAACCAATGGGTACTCTGAGGAATGTGCTTGCATCAGATGTTAATTACTTTTACCTGAACACTCTAGTTATAGTGTCTCGCTGTAGGGGAGTTGCACTGGTTGTGTTACCATGATAATTCCATATTTCATGGTGGACAGCCTTGAAAGCTTGTGTTTCCTTTAACAGGTAACCAACGAGCACATTAATGTCACAATGGCATTAGATGCAAAGCTAGGTTTTGATCTAATTTGCAGTTGCCAAGAGAATTTAAACTTGCTTTTTACATTCTAAATCACTTCTTATGCTATCACAAATTTTAAAAAAATGACCTCAGCTAGTTTCATAATGATAAAAATTTCAAAGAAAGCAATGGAACATTCCTTTGTGACTTGTTTCTGGCTCTATCAACTTCTCCCCCTTCTCCACGGCAGCTCATCTGGACATCCCAGCGAACTAAACGGTGCCTTCAGATGAAGTAGCAAAGCAACTGCAGCTGTTTTCAAAACTAGGGTACTGCGTTTAGCGCTCATCGTTGTGCTGGGGAAACCAAAAGCAGAGTGGGTGACTGAGCACCTTCCATTAGTCGTCAAGGATCAGTTCAAGGCTTTCATTCTCTTCCTCATTCCCAGTCTGACTTCTCCGCCTTTGGCCTCCTGTATGATTGCAGTCAAGTTCATAGAGTTATAGAAAAGTACAGCATAGAAACCGGCCCTTTGTCCCATCTAGTCTGTGCTGAACCATTTAAGCTGCCTACACCCATCCACACCATAGCCCTCCATACCTCTACTATCCATGTATCTATCCACACTTCTCTTAAATGTCAAAATCGAGATTGCATTCACCACTTCCGCTGGCAGCTTGTTCCACACACTCTCACGACCCTCTGAGTGAAGAAATTTCCCCTCATGTTCTTCTTAAACTTTTCATCCTTAACCCGTGACCTCTAGTTGTAGCCCTGTGTAAGGTTGTGAAACAGCAACTCATCTTCCGCCTCAGTGTGTTACAGCTCTCAGGATACAGTATTGAATTCAACAATTTCAGAGAACTAAGCTTTTTTGTTTGCGTCAGAACTAGTCAGTTCTGGCGTAAGGCCAACCACCTATAATATATTCTCCATAGATGCTGCTGGTCATTACTTTCAGATTTCTAGCAAACACTGTATCCCACATCTTGCAGTCATTTATCGAATAACTGATAACAACAAGAGCAATGTGTCACCGAGTTAATCTTGCCTTTACTTGCTTAGATAATGTCTGACATACTGTGTATTTCCAGCACGTCTTGTTTTTATTTTTAAATTTAACTTTCTTTCCATTTAAGTAATATTCCACATTTTTACCTTGTAACTGAAGTGAAAAAGCTCACAGTACTCTGATTTTTCTCCATTTCATAAATATTTGCAACCCCCATATGATTTATTGCAGACACTTCCTTTGTCCTTTCCAGCTACATCTCTTTCCCTTCAATTTAAACCCATTTGTTTTTTTTCACTTATCCCTTTTTGAAGGCTACTCGAACTGAAGTGTTAACTGGAATTCTCTCCCTATGGACTTTGTGGTGATTCCGAGTATTTCTAGCCTGTTCTGTTTTTAATTTAGTACTTTGTAATCTCTTTTCACTTAAAGCAATATCCCCCTTCTTTGTTCTCCCAGCCAGAGTGGGAAGATTGTTTCCCCTAATTCTCCTCCATTTGCCAAATATTTATCCAAATACCAGCATCTCCTTTAAGATTCTGTGAATCTTCCTGAAAAATGCTTACCCATTCATCTCCAAACCTTCAGAAAATATGCCTACAGTATATCCAGTCCCTTCATTCATTTCTATTGTGGGTTGCAATTAGTTGAACATTATGGTGAAATGGATTGATTCTGTGAGTGAGGGGCCAACGTGCAGTTAAGTAAAGAGGTGATATTTGCTACCTTATTTCTGTTCAGTGAATTAATTTGGTACATTGAGGAAAGGTGGTGGAATGTTACCTGGGTGGTGCATGGGAACTCTTAAAGTGTGTGAGTTGGCAGTTAACTAATTGCTGTAAATTGCCCCTCCTATATCAATGAGTGGTAGCACCTGGGAAGAGCAGATGAGTACGTGGAGTGAATACGGTGGGGATTATACTAGGATTAGTGTAAAAGTAGGTGTGCGATTGTCAGTCTAGACTTGGTGGGCAGAAGGACTTGTATCTCTCTGTGTCTCTGATGGTATTTAATCACAACTTGAGAATTCTTACAGATGAGATGTGATGGCTGGGGGGAAATGAGATTTGCAGAAATGTTTGTCGAGTTTGGAAATTTTGATTTGTGAAGCAAACACTGTGTAAGCTAAAACTAGAGAGAAGGGAGATTTTATTGAGCTGTGTCAATGCACAAAGCCCAAGACAGAATGAAGATGAAAGACCTGCTGAATTTACAGAGTGACAGAACTAGGGGCCAAACATTTAACACAATGGGGGATGAATTTGAGGAAAATCTTTTTCATTCCAAAGCCAGTAGGGTCTGGAACAGGCACACCATCTGATAGGGCAGGAGAGACAGAAAGCATACATACATGAATATCCGTTTGATAAACATAGATCTGCAGACAATGGATTTCGTCCTCAAAGGTGACTTTAGGCAGTTGCTCTTTTCAACTGGCACAGATATGGCTGAGGTGAATGCATTCCCTTAGTGAAGTAAGCACCCTGCATTTCAATGATTCTGTCTACTTGTTCTAGTTTATTTACTAACATTGAATTTCACATCCTGCAGAAGAGAAACCATTTGTTATTATGTTGCATGTCAATGTAATTATTTACAAAGAAGTTTCATGCAATTTAAATTTTCTAATAGTTCCAACCCAAAGGTTAAAGTTACTCTATATTGTGTGAATAACCGTAGCAATTTAAGGTTTGTTGAAAATATAGAGTTTTCTTAAGGAAACTACATATTTTGCAGCCACATTGCATAATAGCTTTAAAATGTATATTTCTGAGTTGCAAAAAAGGTGTCACTTCCAGGGTGACGCAGAGACTTGAAAAAAATGACCTATAACATTCTTAGTGCAACTGACCAATTCTGCAGCAAGGTTAATAATTTCCTTTTATTCACATAGAGCTCACCGAGACTTGCGTTTCTCCCAAATAGATTTGCATCTCAGTCATCTTTTAAAAATATTTCATTACTCTTCTGACCAATATTGGACTCTGTCCTTCAGACAAAATAAACTAACCACTCCGGAAAGCATGCTGACCAGTGGAACTCACCAAACTATGTAAAATCATTGCAACAGTTCATTCATTGTCGGTGACAGGATTATTGGTCTGGATTTTGCTGAATATTGTTGGCAGTTCTTTGGCAATCTGCTAGCATTTTTCAGCACAAGAAGGTTCAGGAGTCTGGTAGATGTCTATCCGAACAGCACAATGTCAGAGTTGCTGGTGCTTCTGTCACTATCCTCTGTGTGAACTTGTTGCAGTAGTGCAATCTGCCCTCGTGTCTGGGTGCAGGATATGCAAGTCCATTGGTTAAATAGAGACCTTACAGTTGTAAAGAAGAAATGAAAGTAACTTTTAAAAACTTTTTTTGTGTTTGCTGCAGTGTTTTTAATTACTTGGATGACTTTTTAAATATTTTTCTATTTTTAATTGTGCATTATTTTTATATTTACTTTTAAATATAAAATGACAGCTTTGAAAATGACAGAGCTAGGACCACTTTAAAGTCTTTCTGTGTTTTGAGGTCAAGGCTTATACTCATAAGTCATTTATAGTACAAGCCCCTTGTGCCTCCCAGTGAGTTCTTTTTTCACTGGAGGAGCTCAAGTATCAGATTGAGTACCACAGCACTCAACAAAGTCCAAACCATAGAATTTTATGGTAGAGGAATGAGTGTTCAATCTATATTTTTGCTTGCCAACTCTGTAAGTGTTATTACGATCCATTTCCTCTGACATGCTTTACAATCATTTATTCTTTAAATATTTATTGACTTTATATGCTCTCATTGACTCAACTTCTGCCTCTAATTTTGGTATAATACAATCAATCAAAATTGTATGGGAATAAACTGGCTACTGACATCTGTCATAAAATTGCCCCTGTTTATTTTGTTCCTATTGCCTTATTGTACTTTGCAATAGGGTGATATTAACCCTGCGATTTGCAGCTGAACTAAATGAGTAGATAAACTGCTGAATCTAAAAGTACAATGAGGGCAATTAAATTCTTGTAAATTCAGTGTGAATCAACATCAATGGCAGGAAGCAATTATTATATTTCAGATCTGTGACTTCTCATCAAAATTAGTACAGTATAAACACAAGTTTTAAGACCTAGAGAAAAGAGTTTGCAAAAGAAAGGAGGTCTGTGACTAAAAGGATGACAGTGGAGATAAATAATGAAAGAAACGTAGGTGATGAGTGGTAGCAATAGGTAAAGTAACAAAACCAGATGAATTTGGAAGGAGTGTAAATAGGAATAACAGAACAATTCAACACACAAGATTCTGCAGATGCTGGAAATCTGGAGCAACACACAAAATGCTGGAGGAACTCAGGAAGTCAGTCAGCATCTGTGGAGGGGAATAAACAGTTGATCTTTTAGTTCATTTAGTTCATCAGCCGTCTCCTTGTCCCCTGTTACTATTTTTCCTGCCTCATTTTCTTGCAGTCCTATATCCACTCTCATTTCTCTTTTATTTTAACATACTTGAAAAAACTTCTACTATCCTCTTTGATATTATTTGCTAGCTTGCTTTCATATTTCATCTTTTCCCTTCTAATGATTTTTTTAGTTGCTCTCTGTAGGTTTTTAAAATCTTCCCAATTTTCTTCCCACTAATTTTTGCTTTGTTGTATGCCCTTTCTTTTGCTTTTACAATAGCTTTGACTTTCCTTGTCAGACATGGTTCTACTATTTTGCCATTTGAGTATTTCTTCATTTTTGGAATACACATGTCCTGCATCTTCCTTGTTTTTCCAAGAAACACACACCATTGCTGCTCTGCTGACATCCCTGCCAGCAGCTCCTTCCAGTTTACTTTGGCCAACCTCTCTCTCATACCGCTGTAATATCCCTTACTCCACTGAAATACTGTTACATCAAACTTTACTTTCTCCCTATCAGATTTCAAGTTGAACACAGTCATATTGTGATCACTGGTTCCTAAGGGTTCTTTCACCTTGAGCTCTCTAATTGCCTCTGGTTCATTACATAACACCCAATCCAGTATAACTGATCCCATAGCAGGTTCAATGACAAACTGCTCTAACAAGCCATCTCTTAGGCATTCAACAAACTCACCCTCTTGAGATTCATTTCCAACCTGACATTCCCAGTTGACCTGCATGTTAAACTCTCCCATGACTACCGTAACTTTGCCCTTTTGACTCACCTTTTCTATTTCCTGTTGTAATCTGTGGTCCACCTCCCAGCCACTGTTGGGAGGCCTGTATATAACTGCCATCAACGTCCTTTTACCCTTGCAGTTTCTTAACTCAACCCACAAGGATTCAACATCTTCCGATTCTATGTCACATCCTTCTACTGACTTGATGCCAGTAGAGCCACACCACCCCTTCTGCCTACCTTCCTGTCCCTCCGATATAACGTGTAACCTTGGATATTCAACTACAGCCATCCTTCAGCCAAGATTCAGTGATGACCACAACATTTGGACTCCACTGACTGAGCATGAAAACTGCAGTGACAGGTGTGTGTGGAACTTTGTATAGTTGATAGGAAGCAAATTGAAGTGCAGGCATTGCACTTTCTGTATGGCATAAGAAGTATTTATACATACAGTAGTTAACCCTCAAATCAAGCATAATATTAATGAATCTGTACTTTTTCCCATTAAAGGCTAATACTGTATATCTGTATTGCATAAAGCTTATTGTTGTACTCCAGATGATTTCTGTCAAGGAGTTGTGAGATGAAAATTTAACTTTTATCAGTAGAAGAATCAGAATCAGGTTTATTATTACTGGCATGTGGAGTGAAATTTGTTAATTTAGCAGCAGTAGTTCAATGCTATACATAATCTAGAAGAAGATAATAAATAAATAGTAAATCAGTTACAGTATATGTATATTGACTAGATTAAAAATTGTGCAAAAACAGAAATAACATATATTAAAAAAGTGAGGTAGTATTCACGTGTTCAATGTCCATTTAGGAATGGGATAGCAGAGGGGAAGCAGATGCTCATGAGCAATAAATGCCCCTTTGATTACTTTTTATATCTAAAAGTCATAGGCTTATTATTTACAACTTGGGCAACTACAATACTGTTTTTTCCTTTTTTCCCTCAAGTCCCATTAGAGAATATTCAGATTTTTTTCAGTCGATAACCTTGCACTTTGAACTCCATTTACCGTGGTTTGATCGACCTGTGTTTCTGCTTATGCCCATAAAGCTACTTTCCACTACAAGTTGAGGACCTCTTATCTGAAATTCTAAAATCAGAAAGCCTCTGAAATCCAGTTTTTTTCTTGTTACTCACATAACCTCACAAATGGAAAACACCACAAGACACTGGGAAGGTTCCCAGGCAATACATAGGTCTCTGCACACCACAGACAGTTCTGCGAGGTGACCTTACAAATGTAGTAGTCTGAAGTTAATACAAATAGAAAAACACTGCATAAAGTGAAAAATGAATATCTTGAACTTGTATTGAAAGAGTGGATTCATTAGCATAGGAGTGAAAATATGCCACTTAATGGTATACTAATCATGGAACAACGAAAGGTCTATCATGAGGAACTGAAAATTGAAGGTAATTGTGAATATTCAGCAAGCTTGTTGCAGAAATGTAAGAAAAAAACACATCAAATTTTTAAAGATTTGTGGTGATAAAGCATCTGCTGATCATGAAGCAGCAGAGAAATTTATTGATGAGCTTTCTAAGATCGTCACAAATGTGCGATGAACAAAGACTGCATACCAGTCACATAAATTCAGAGTTGGGAATGATGGTGATCCAAAGGTTTCTCATTATACATTCCTAATTCCAAAAAAAATACAAACTCCAAAACACTTCTGGCCCCAAGAATTTCAGACAAGGTGTACTGAACCTGTGTTATCTTTTATGCCCTTTGCCATTTTTTCTCGAAATTCCCTATTATTCTTTCTAATGTATTTTGTTTCTTCTCTAGTCTCTATGATTGGCTTATTTTAATGGAAGTAATTCATACTGCTCTGTTCCCTGCAATCTCTTTCTTTGGCTGAAGTGAAACAGCCTCATTAGTGACTGATCAGAGTTTATCTCTTTCAGGACCCAGCTGCTTTATATCCTCTGCAGTACTTACAAGGCCTGAATGATGTCCCTAAGTTATAGTTGTAAATTCACTATCATTAGTTTGTCTGCCTAACCACTTCACAGCTTTAAACAACACATACTAAATGCTGCAGGAACTCAGCAGGTCAGGCAGCATCTATGAAAAAAAGTACAGTTGACGTTTCAGGCTGAGACCCTTGAGCAGGACTCAGTCATGGCCCGAAGTGTCGCCTGTACTCTTTTCCCTACTCTGTACTCTGTTCCTCCAGCACTTTGTATGTGTTACTTCGATTTCCAGCATCTGCAGATTTTCTCTTGTTTGTGACTTCATGGCTTTAACACAGTTCCTGTATAATTTGAACTTGTCTTACTATAAAGCAGAGGTTTTCAACCTTTTTTATGCCATGCAGCCTTACCATTAACCGAGGGCCCCATCGACCCCAGGTTAGGAACCTAGGCTATAAAGCCCTGTATGGTCTCATTTACATTCTGTGCTATATACCATAGATACTCTACCACTGCAATACCTACGCTCTTTTTGATTTCTAATATACATTATCCTCTGTTTACCCAAATATATGAGATAACTCCAACTATGTAGACTGTTGTGCTCTCCTGCTTCACCTTTCATTTCTACACAGTGTTCAAATATCATATTTACTAAGAGTTTTTGGCATTGTCACTATCAGATAAGGAATTCTCTGCCAGCCCCATTGCATTGCAGTGTCCTGACCTTTTGATACATATCCTTCATTAAATTCCAGTCTTTCACATCATTCAGCTCTTGCTGCCTGTGCTGCCCTTCTGGCAAGTGTTTGTTTCTTCTATGTGATTAAGTACATTCAGCTCTTATTTTGAAATGACCAGTTTCAGATCCATATTAGGTCACTTGTGCAGTCAGGTATTAGTAAGTAAGAAAGTACATTGGCTGGCAGAATGCTAGAGGTTTATGTTAGGAGTTAAAGCTGTTTCTGTCTTAAGCCATCCTGTTTCCCCAGTAGAAGCATTACTTTTTCACTCCTTATTCACTCTGTCATGCCATTGAGTCTGTAATAAACCCAAGGAGATGGGAGGCTATGTCATTTCTGAATGGAGTCTGGCTGACAAGTTGGTTTAACATAATCCGAAACAGCTGAAATTGTCGTTACAGCACTTTCATAATTTTTCTTGTTATTATTGATCGTATGTTTTACAGTCAGTGAATTCTGGCTAATTCTCAAGGGCAGGAAAGGTATTTGCTTCTTTTCCAGTCTGCTTGTTGATTTAATGAAAATGACTGCTGTTGTTTCACTAGGTTCCTCCCTTATTCCTCATATTATTTTGGGATATTGATTCCCTGAAATTGTTGTTGTTTCATCAAAATTCTGAACCACTTATTTGTTACCTAATAGTACCAAATTTGTTAATAGCCAATGGGTGTGTCATTTAGGATGTTTGTCCTTTCTACTTCAGATAAATCCCAGATGCTTCTTTTCTATTTTGTATTAGAAGATTTATTTTGTGGTGTGCTTTGAATCTGTTTCTCTTCATTCTTGGTACTTACAGCAAAGAAAGGTACAGCACAGAAACAATCCCTTTGGCCAATCTAATTCATGCTGAACCATCGACCTGCACCAGGACCTTAGCCCTCCATACCCCTACCATCCATGTACCTACCCAAACTTCTCTTAAACGTTGAAATCGAGTTTTCATGCACCACTTGTGCTGGCAGCTCATTCCACACTCTCAAGTTTCTCCTCATGTACCCCTTAAACTTTGCACTTTTTTGCTCTTAACCCTTGACCTGTAGTTGTAGTCCCATCCAACCTCACTGGAAAAGGCCTGTTTGCATTTACCCTATCTTTACCCCTCATAATTTTGTATACCTCTCTCAAATCAACGTCAATCTTCTAAGTTCCAAAGAATGCAGACCCAACCTATTCAATCTTTCCTTATAACTCAGGTCCTCCAGACCCAGCAATATCCTTGTAAATGTAGTCTCCACTCTTTCAACCTTATTTGCTTCTTTCCTGTAGGTAGGTCACCAAAACTGCACACAATACTCCTGCTGAAGTGTCCCAGCCCGAAACGTCGACTGTACTTTTTCCATAGATGCTGCTTGGCCTGCTGTGTTCCACTAGCATTTTGTGTGTGTTTCCTGGATTTCCAACACCTGCAGATTTTCTCTCGTTGGTGACACAATACTCCGTAATCTGTTTTGCTTTCATATTTAATTTTCACATAGTGTATTTGGCATTCTGCTGTGTATTTTCTAATAGTTCCTCTTTTATATTTACCATTATTTTGTTTCATGGCAGCTTATTTTGTCCTGCTACTTAACTCTACATATATAGTACATATTTTTGGAAGAAACTTCATTTACTGTTAACAGATTTATCCCCAAAGTATAAACTTATTGCAATATTAATTCCAGATTTTTGGAGGACAGAATTTATTTTCTATATGAAACAATACCTTTCTTCATAAATGGCCCCTCTCTTTGGCATTGATGTATTAGTTGAAGTTATTAGCTTTGACATTTTGACAACATAATGGAAAAAAGTATCTTACTCATTCTAAGTATATTGACTCTTGAGACTCTGAACTCCTACGACAAAATCAATAGACGAGTCTTGTTTAATTTTTTATTCTACTATGTGACATTCCTTATTGCCTTTGCTCACATAGGTGATAATAAAAATACTTTCCATAGGGGGCCTGAAACAAACTGATATATGCAACTTGAGAGAGCAAATTCTGATTGCTGGAATAGAACATATTCCAGCAATGACTTATCCTTAACAAGAGAATGCTGTATATAGTTGCTTCTCTTTGATATTCAACATTACCTTCATCAAATTAACCATCATTAACATCTGGGGTCAACAGTGATTTAAAACAAAACCTAATTTTACTGTGTCCGTAAGGGTAGGTGAGAAGCTAATAATCCATGGTAATATGCTGAACTCTTTGGCAAAACATCTTCCAATGAAATGCACATTTCTTGCTTGTTTGAGTCCAATATGACATAATTTAAGGCAAAATATTTTGCTTGATTGGCATCTATCTACAAACAGAAACCGTCCATGCTGAGAAATAGATGTGGCGCCTGTGCAGATCTGGAATTTGATTCTACTATCTCTGCTATCAAGGTGGATAAGGGCTGAAAGTATAAGGATTACCTTCACTCTCTCACTGTCAAGTTTAGACTGTAACACAATATTCAATGTTTGTTCATAGCACTGGGCAGAATTTTTTCCGAAAGTGTTGCTTCCTTAGATTTTTGTTGTTTATGATAGAGTGCTAGAAGCTGAAAACCAATATAATTTCAGACTACTTGCATCATGTAGGAATTTGGAGAAACAAGAACTTAACTTTTATTGGATATAATGTGTCTACTTGCATAACAGTGCTGATGCTTTGCAATTGTTCAACAAAGCTAAAAATGTTTGGCGATGATTTTCATTTGTACTCAGTGTCTGAGGCTTTTCACTTAAGTGTCCGACAATAACTGGCCAGCATTGATGGATTCCAGTTGTCCTGATACCGTTTCTCCATGACCACAATATGCTGGAGAAATCTTTCACTGTGCTTGTCACTAACAGCACCAAGGTTTGCAAGGAAGAAGTCTAAATGGGAATGCAGAAAATGAATCTTTAGTGACATGTTGCATTTCATGGTTTTATATGCTTGAAGCATGTTGTCAAACAGCTGCACATTGTTTGGTGCTCTGTAGTTGCCAAGAAAAATTTCAGCAACCTCCTTGAATGCCTTCCATGCGATTTTCTCTGAATAATTATTACAGGAACTAAAATTTATAATCTACCAAGGATGGAAACCAGTGTTCTAAATCTCAAATAAAGTAGCAGAAGTTTTTGGCAACACACAAGTTGCTGGAGGAACTCGGCGGGTCAGACTGAATCTATGGAAGAGTGTTTGAGACCACGACTCCTCTTTTGGACTGAGAAGGGAAGGAGAAGATGGCGGGATAAAAAGGTGGGGGAGGAGTAAGAGGCTAGTTGGAAGGTGATAGGTGAAGCCAGGTAGGTGGGAAGAATCAAGGGTTGGAAAAGAAAGGATCTGATAGGAAAGGAGTGTGGACAATAGGAGAAAGGGAGGAAGGAGAAGACCTGGGGAAGTAATAGGCAAATGAGAAGAAGAGAAAAGTTAGAGTGGAGAATAGAGGAAGGGTGGGGGGTGGGAAATTTGTTCACTGGAAAGAAAAATCTACATTCATGCCATCAGATTGGAGGCTATCCAGACAGAATACAAGGTGTTGGACTTCCACCCTGAGGGTGGCTTCTTGACACAAGAAGAGGCCATGGATTGACATGTTGGAATGGGAATTCAAAAGCTTTGCCACTGGGAAGTCCTGCTTGTGGCAGATGGTGGAGCGGTGCTCAGCAAAGTAGTCCCCCAATTTGTGATGGGTGTTGTAATAAGTTTTTTTTCTATCAGATTACATTACCTGACCAATACTCTGTTTTCAAGAAGACAGTGTTTCCTTAATTTGAGATTCATAATTCCATCACAGCAGCTGTTTGTGGAGGCTGAGTTGATTCAACCTCAGACTTCTTTTTTCATCTGGAAGGGACTTATTGTGCTCTGGGTTGGGTGGGCTGAGAGGATGTTATTGTATAGGATGGGTCTTTCATGCAGAGGAGCAAGATACTCTATTTTCATCTGCCTGCAAGCTGAATTCAGGGTAAATGAATGATGGGGAGATGCACTTAGAGCTTCAGTGAATTTAGAACCAGGCTGATATTGACACATTTTCCAATTGCAGTGCAATAGGTTCAGTATTTGACAACAGTATAGTTACAACCTACATCACAAAGGTAGAATGGGTAAATTATAGAAGAAATAAACCAAAGAAGTCCAATTTTAGGAGATTTTAAGGTGGGAATAGAGATGTCAAGGCAGAAAGGTTTTAAGTGAAAGTTCTACAGAGGAGGCACTAAGTGGCAATTACTGCATAGTGGCTACGGAGTGAAGTTGCAGTGATTGTTGAACTCTAACCGTAATGCCTTTGTGTCAGAGTGTCCTCTGATTCTGAAACATGAACATATTTAGAATATAGAACATAGATATCTACAGCACATTACAGGCCTTTCGGCCTACAATATTGTTCCGACCATGTAACCTACTGTAGAAACTGCCTAGACTTTCCCTACCACATAGCCTTCTATGCCCCTTCGTGTTAGCCATTTCAGCCGCTGGCTGTCCACATGATCAGTGCCTCTCATCATCTTATACTCCTCTATCAGGTCACCTCTCATCCTGTGTTGCTTCAAGGAGAAAAGGCCAAGTTCACTCAACCTATTCTCTAAGGCACGCTCCCCAATCCAGGCAATGTTCCTGTAAATCTCCTCTGCATTCTTTCTATAGTTTCCAAATCCTTCCTGTAGTGAGGCAACCAGAACTGAACCCAGTACTCCAAGCGGGGTCTACCCAAGGCTTTGTATAACTGTGACATTACCCCATGGTTCTTGAACTCAGTCCCACAGTTGATGAGTGCCAACAGATGATACCCCTTCTTAGCAATATTTGCTCAATGACTGTGAAATGAATTTGCATTATCCTAAAACCAAGTCTGTCTTTGGCTTTTGTGACATCAAACAAAGGACATGAGCTCTTTGGGACCATTGGCAAAGCAATCCAAATGGTCCTTACAAATGTTCTCTCTCACTTTCATCATTAACAACACTGAGGAGTGATTTATAGTAACCGTTTAATCTACTGGCACATCTTTGACTTTTGAAAGGAAACCAGAGGGAACCCTTGTGCTCATGGAGTGAGTCTGAAAGTTCTGCCTAAACGACGTTTAAGATCAGGATTGAACCCTGGTCTTTGTAGCTGTGTGGTAGCAGCACTGACTGCAGTGCCACCATGCTGTCCTTGTGAATGAAGCAGAGAATGATGTTGCCCAATATATTGAAATACATCATTGTGCTCAGATATCAAGGGGCATTTACAAAGACATGAAAAATTCCTTTCTTAGTCAATGGTAATTGCGGTGAGGACTTACTGAATTGATCCAATTTATTTTAGAGGTTAAACTAAATTATTGTGCAAAAGATTAAGAGGTCAGTGTTTTTAAAACATAAATAAAATTGCACTTTTAAATCATTTTCTCCTTGCAGTCAATGAGGATGCCTAGCAGATACAAAGCATACCAGATGCCGTTATTGTCTCTTGTTTTTCACTAACATGCTTTAATTCAGAAAAATATTTTCAATCACCTGCATCCATGTGTTCCTTTCTCTCTCCTGGTCCACCCAGGTCCTCTCACCTCCCTTTTCCCGAGACTTTCTAAAAGCAGTCATAGATGAGTGAGTCTCTTCCTTCAGTTAAAATCATTCAGTCTTCCTTTCCCAGCGAAAGAACCATGAGATTTTTATTCTGCTGAAGGCCAGATCGGAAGCGTTCAAGTCTGGCGACCAAGCAAGTTCAAGAAGTCCAGGTATGATCTGCTGAAAGTTATCTGATGGGTGAAGTGGCAGTTCTGGACTAAACTTGAACCAGTGAAGGATGCTTGGCAGCTGTGGCAGGGCTTGAGTGCTGTCAACTCTTACAATAGGAAATCAAGCAACAGGGCTTAACGTCCAGATGACCTCTATGCTTTCTGTGCTCGCTTTGACCTTCAAAACGTGGAGGGACCATCATGAACTCCCACAGCCCCCAATGATCCTGTGATTTCAGACTCTGAGGCCAACATGAGGACATCCTTCAAGAGGGCGAACCACAGCTTAGATGGGGTACCTGGTTGAGTACTAAAGACCTGTGCTGATCAGTTGTCTGGAGTGTTCACTGAGATCTTTAACCTCTCGTTTTCAGCAGTATGAGGTACCCACCTACTTTCAAGTGTCTTAAGAAGAGTGTGGTAACCTGCCTCAATGACTATTGTCCAGTAGCATTTACATCCACAGTGATGAAGTGTTTTGAGAGGCTGGTGATGAAACATATCAACTCCTGCCTGAGAAGAGACTTGGATCTGCTCCAGTTTGCCTACTGGCACAACAGATGCCATTTCATTGCCTCTTCACTCAACCCTGGAACATCTGGACAACAAAGGTGCGTACTTGTGGATTCTCTTCTTCAACTACAGCTTGGCATTCAATGCTATCATCCCCTCAAAACTAATCAATAAGCTTCAAAACCTTGGCCTCAATACCTCCTTGTGCAATTGGATCCTCAATTTCCTCATTTGTAGATCTCAGTTAGCTCAGATTAGCCAAAACATCTCCACAATATCCGTCAGCACAGGGGCATCATGAGACGGTGTGCTTAGCCCCCTGCTCTACTTGCTTCACACTTATGACTGTGTGGCCGATAATACCACTGTTGAAGGCTGAATCAAAGTTGGTGGTGGTGGATATAAAGGGAGAATGAAAATCTGGCAAGTGGTGCCACACAACAACCTCTTACTCGAGACTAAGGAGTTGATTATTGACTTCAGGAGGAGAAAAGCAGAGGACCATGAGCTTGTCCTGATTGGCAGGGGTGGGGGGACGTGGTCAGAAGTGGAGAGGATCGGCAACTTTAAATTCCATTTCAGAGGACCTGCTCTGGGCCCAGCACATAAGCACAATTATGAAGAAAGCACGGCAGTGTCTTCCTCAGGAGTTTGTGAAGATCGAGCATGATATTTAAAACTTTGACAAATCTTTACAGATGTATGATGGAAAGTATATTGACTGCCTGGTGTTTCCTAATATGGAAACACCAATACCGTTGAATGGAAAATCCTAGAAAAAGTAGTGGTTACGGCCCAGCACATCACGGGTAAAGCCCTTCCCACCACTGAACATATCTACACAGAGAGATGTCGCAGGAAGGTAGTAGAAAGATGGTACAGGAACCTGACCACCAGGTTCAGGAACTATTATTATCCCTCAACCATCAGGCTCTAGAACCAGAGGGGATACCATCAAGCCAATGCACTTGCTCCATCACTGAACTATTCCCACAACCTATGGACTCACTTTCAAAGACTCTTCATCTCATGTTCTTGACATTTATTGTTTAGTTTTTATTATTATTTCTTTTTCTTTTGGCATTTGCACAGTTTTTTTGTCCTTTGCACACTGGCTGTCCTTCCTGTTGGTGTGGTGTTTCAGGGTTGCATCTGGTGACATATATGTACTTCGATAATAAATTGATCTTTGAGCTTTGAACTGCACCCCAATCCCCATCACTCAGTCTCAGTGCCACCACCATCTGCTTCCACCAGTCTATCACCCGCACCTTTACCCTTGTGGGTCTTCCACTATCGGTACATCTGCCCATCATCCCTTCTTTATCTTCCTCAATGATTACAATTCAGAATCTCCAGGCTCTTGTGTTTCTCCTTATTACCTCTGGCATCTGTGCCTACCTCCACCCTCACCCTACTTCACCATGTCTGCCCTTTGGAGGCACAGAGAATGCAGATGCTGGAATCTGGAGAATGAAGAATCTGCAGGAAAAATATCAATGTGTCAAGTCGCAGCTGTGCAGGGAATATGAGTGTCAGTGATTTGAGTTGAAATACTCCATCAAAACAAAGAGGGAGATAACCCGTCTAAGGAAAAGAGGGGCTCTGGTAAGATGAGGGCTGGAGGGTAATTGGTAGACTGAGGAGAGCTGCAGGATGATGTGTGAATGGAGTCAGAAATGAAAGTGGGACAGGTGGAGTTAGTGGCCAGGATGATAGGTGGAGAAAGCTGTATACAAAAGGAAAGGTGGAACACGGAGGAAGTGGAGGAGGGTGCATGTGGAGATGAAGGCCCAAGGGTTGAAGTGGGAATACAGGTGCTACAAAGAGCTGGAATTTGATAAGCACGGAAGGTGATATTGGGAACTAGATGGGTGAAGGGGGGATCTGGCAGGTAAAATGTGTGCAGGGAACCAGGAAAGGAAGGGGAATAAAAATGGCTGATGGGGGTCTGGAGGGGGAGGAGTTGGTAAGGTAAAGGACACAAAAATAGGAGGATGGGGAATTGAAAGGGCAGAGATTGAGGGCATGATGGGGTGGGATGAACACAGGAAACAGGGGTTACTTGAAATAGGAAAATTCAATGTTCATGCCATTGGGTTGTTGACTCCCCAGGAAGAATATGCGTTATAACCATACAATCTAGAGGAACTACACCATGTTGAATTAATAGATGGAACTAAATTTACTAATAGCTTGTCAAGTCCTGATGAAGTATCTCAGCCCTAAACATCGATTATTTATTCCCGTCCGTTGCTGCTACCTGGCTTACTGAGTTCCTCCAGCAACTCTCATTTGAGAGGATCAGGGTGCAGTAGATGAACAGAATGCCCACACTGTCTAACAGTGGAGTCAGTTTAGAGCTGTAACAGTAATACTGTATTTCCAATGAATTTTTTGGCATTGATTTACCTTGTAGGTCCAGAATGATTTCCTGGTCCATATTGTAAGCTGTGTATTATGCACTCTGACCCATAATTTAAATTTGCATATTTATGACAGGAAATATAGGGATCCGCTTCCCCATTCAACACCTTAGCACCAGCATATATGCCAAAAAAATCTTGAAGATAATCTTAGCCTTTATTATTGAAGATAATCAGAGATAACCTTCCAAAACATTTGGACTCCAGACAAATGCTATACTGCTCTAAACGCAAAGTCAGTTGCTAAGAAATTAGGGTAACTCTGATGAGAGCTCATCCAGTATGTGAGATTGATTCAAAGATTGATATCAATGTATAAAGGTATCATGAACAAGAGAAAATCTTATTTCTCTTAAGTTTAGATTTTCTCTTGTTTGTGGTTTGATTACCACTCTGCAGTCTCTTCCAGGGATGCCTACTCTGAAGAAGTTTAAATCTTCTGGTCCTGTGGAAGGATTTTGGCCTGAAATGTTGACTGTACTTCTTTCCATAGATTCTGCCTAGCCCGCTGATTTCCTCCAGCATATTGTGTGTGTTGTTAAAAAAAGGTATCATGTTTTAGAACATTCTGGCTTACTTCCACCCCCCCCCCCCCCCGTGTAATTGTATGATTGTATGCTTGTGATTTTCAAATACAAACGTTTGTACTTACCTAACATTTTGTAAATAAAACAATATCTGTCCCCAGCATTTCAAATAAAAATAAATGTTTTCAAATAGCCCTTTCAATGAAAATCAGTCACCTTCATGTGTTTTAAGTTATAATCTTGTTTTTCTTTGAAGAGCCGTACAGGCTAAAGCCAATTCCCTGAAAGTAAAATGTCATGTGTTAACACAAGTATTTTTAATTCGACTGAAGGTAATGACCAAACTATCCTTTCAGGCAGGAGTTCTTCATCTTAACCCAGGTTCTGCACTTGGGGATAAAAGAAGTTGTTGAGTTTTCCTCTAAACTTTCTACCAGTTATTGTAAATCTATATCCCAGGTGATTGACATTCTTCTTGAAACTCTACAATGCAAAAGAGACTGTTCCTCTTCAATATGTTATTCTTTAAGTATATTAGTCTCTCATATTATTATAAAATCTGAGTAAATTTCTCTTTAACTTTCCTCTGTGCTGAAGAAAACCAAGTCACTCTTGCCAGGCTTACAGCACAGCTAAAATTATCTAATTGATTAATTTTCTATATTCTCTCCTGTTTCATATTCCATTGTTCCTGTAACAGTGATGCAGCACAATATACACTTCCTCATGTATGGCTAGCGCTTTGATCGTCTTTTTTAAAAAGAGTCCCTTGTTCTTATTGTCATGTTCAGTCAGTAAGAGTAGATGTCTGTGTACCTCATGAATGTCATATAAGTCTGTCCTCCTTTCTGGGATCAGAATATGTGAATTCAAAGATTTCTCTGTTCCTCTGCATTTTTCAGTGCCCAGTTCTAGCTGTATACTCTATGTCATAAGTGCGAGAAATAATACGAGTGCTGGAAGCCTGTGGGAACCAAAGACCTAATTTTTTTTCCCCAGTCATGTCACACTTGCCTCTCATCACTGCTCAAAATATTCATCACAATTAGTTTATTTTCTCTGAAAGAAGCTTGGGTAGTTTGGGCGGGCTCATGGTTAACATACAGGAATTGTGCATCTCACCATTATCAGTGAGAGGATCAGGGTTCAACAGATGAGCAGGGTTTTCCGCATTTCTGGTCAATTTATTGCTACAACAGTAATAGGGTCTTTCCAATGAAAACTGAAGTTTCAAATAATGCCTCGTCTTCCAAATATTAGAATCAAGTTAATGACCATCCACCCTGTCAAAACCATGATAATTTCTAAAATAATCTCAACAATCTCCAGTCAAAAAACCTAATCCTGATCTTTCGCTATGTCTATAATTCCAATTCCTTTTCATGAATCTTCCTGCAATCTTTTCAAGCTTCCTGTATCCTGGATTCTGCTTAATTGGGCCATCAGTTAATGGGGACAACCACTTATTTGGGACAACTCTTAAAGTACGAAAACAAATTGAGAAAATATCCAAGATTCCCTTCATTTATTTGGGACACTATGCCATTTAACTGGGGCAGGAGACATTTATTGAGTGGTTTCTAACTAGCGTCAGTTGCATAGACTGCAGTTTCAAACGTTCAGGCTTGGAAATGCCAGAAATGATGGGGAGTGAAAATGAAATGATTTCACTACTTCAACAAGTTAGAAACTATGAATAATTTGAAGGTGTCAGTGATCACCTTAAATATTACAATAAAAATGAAGATTTTGAGAATAAAATCATTGACAGCATGGTATGAAGGCAGTACATTATCTGGACTAGGTGTCTGTGCTAACGTTGTTCAATTATGGTCAAAGGAATGTGACATGGATTAATTCCTCTGTCAATAAGTATTAGGAACTATTACACAGCTTAAAAGTGTTAGTGGTGTAATAATTTGTTCTGTGTTTCACTTAATTAAGTAATTTGTTCCTGAGTTTTTCTTTTTGTCTATGAAACTGGATAATTGGGACACCCGCTTAATTGGTCCAAAATATTCTTGTCCTGATGTTTTCTAATTAACTGGAATCCACTGTTCTTCCCATGACTGGATATTCTAAAATGTATTCAGATATCCAATAATGACCTAACTAGTATGTTCTACATTATTGTTATCTTCTTGTGCTTGTTACAGAATTCTTAGTCCCTTTACCCTTTCCAATCAAGTTTTTAAAAAAACTTGTATTAGACTTTGTTCCCAAACTGTAGATCTGTTAACCTTATTCATGCCTCCACTCTGACAAAAATCCTGCTTTGTTTCACCTAAATAAGCACACCTTTTTACATTCAGTTGCACCCTGCCTTCATCCCAGCTGACCCCGAGACCTAACTAAATCTTGTACCTTCTTCAAATTTGATACATCTAAATTTTAGCTATTATCATTTTACATTGAAAATATTTGTATGTCTATTTCCAAGTCATTGATATCATTGGGAAACAAGAGGCCATGGCACTTTTTAAACTAAAAATGCTTACGTGCACCTAGCTTGGTGGACAAGACAAATATTTAACAGAAAAAGATGAACTTCTTGGCAGACTAGGCATATTATCTGCAAAAAGGGAAACAGAGTTACTTTTCAAATTAATGACTTGAGAAGTTACCGGTAGTGTAGTGGTTAGCACAATACTTTACAGTACCAGTAAGCCGGGTTCAATTCTCGTCACTGTCTGTAAGGAGTTTGTATGTTCTTTCTGTGACCGCGTAGGTTTCCTTCCACAAGATGTACCGGTTGGTAGGTTAATTGGTCATTGTAAATGGTCCTCTGATTAGGCTAGGATTAAATCGGGAATTGCTGCACAGCACAGCTCAATGGGCCTGTCTCAATAAATAAAAAATAAATCAATCAATTTTTTTCTCACTCCATGGTTCTGGCCTCATCTGTTATCCTTTAATAAACCAAGTCAGCTGGACTAAACCAGCTCATACCTTTAATTTAATGTCACCAAACTTCATACAGTATGACTAGAAGTTATTCTATGCAATAGCTGAAAATATTTTTGATGGTGATTAACATATCATTTTTACTAAGTTATATTCTTGTAGTGCAATGTAATCAATTTACAATGTGGTGTGTCTTTACCTATCTGCACTACCATGTGGTGGTGGATTGTATTGATGCTATTATAGTCCTTCTGTTCCTTTATGACATCTACTACTTGATACAGGGGACTGATACAGCAGAATTGGGGCTTCTGGTAATTTGGGAAGGGCAGAAAATAAAGAAAAGAGCCGGTGGTTGGAGACCCCATTAGGAGTGGGATTGGGATGGGGATACAGCCAAAGATCAAAGCCTTAGATTTGGGGTATGCTTGGAATGAAAGTTCTGGAGATTCGGGCCATAGTGGGGATCAGTGCCTTTGGGTGAGAGTGTGCCTTAAGAGCAAGGCAGCTGCAAGGTGGGTGTGAGCTTCGGGTTGAGGGCAGTGGACATCGTGGGAGTGAGAGCCTGAGGAGAGTGTGTAAGTTTAAAAACAGATTAAGTACAACATGTATGGGGAAGTTTTCTTTAGATAGTACTGCGTTGAAAACATGGTTCTACTGGTAGGGGCCCCACCACAGGTACACTTTTAAACTGTATATCTAATTCTTCAAACTTGAGGGGTGAAGTTATTCCATGTGCAACTGATGTGTGAATGAATAAAAATATACTTATTTAGCAGCATACAGTTTTATTGAGATGCTATCCCTAGCGTAGTTAATGCTGTTTTCCCAGAGGTCAAGGAATCTGGGTTTGATCCTGCCTCGAGGGCAGTCTCTGTGGGATAGATACTCCTTCTGTGTGCTGTGCATTTCCTTTGGTTGCTGCAGATACCACCTACATCTCAGAGATGTGCTGTTAGGTCACTGTTTTCTGCAAACGGTTAGTGTGATGTTATTGGGGTGTTGGAGTTCGAAGTTCTATCCCAGGGTCCTCTGTCAGGAGTCTCTGTACACCCTCCCTAAGGAATGCTGCATGGTTTCTTCCATAGTCTAAAGACAGACATGGTAGGGTAATTGGCCATTGAAAATGGTCCGTGATCAAGTTAGGGTTAAAATGTTCTGTTTAGTGGTCGAGGTTGACCATGGATGTCTGTGCTTGGCAAGACCAATACGAGAGTGGCAGTCTCTGTTGCAAAAGTTGCATCTATGAGTAGTCTCAACTCTGCTTGAGCTGCAGTGTTCTTTTCTAAGAACCCATTTTCCTTCTGCCACTTAGAGGAAATTTTCTTCCCTTGAATTAAGGTGTTGTTTCAGCATTCTTCTCCACCTGGTGTGGTCGGCTGCATGCTTCTCCCAATGTTTGGCTCAATGCATGTAGCGCTCGTGTTTGAGCCCAGTGGTTCTCTTACCTTAAGCCAATGTAGAGGATGTCTTTTGGGATGCAGCCATCTTACCTGTGGTGCAACCTGTGCCTCCTGAGCAGGGTGTTCAGGCCTGGAGGCTGGCAGAAGGGAGAGCCTCAGCACTGAGTACTCTGTATCTCCAGCAGATGCCCAAGATGCAACGTAAGCACCTTAACTGGAAGGTATGAGCCTTCTGTCCTGCTTAATGGAGGTTGTCCAGGTCTCATTGCTGTATGCTGGTGACTCAAGTGATGCACACTTCCATCTTTGTTTTGGCTGAGAGTTTGGAGTTATCCCAGACTCATGCGGTGAGACAGGCAAGAGTTGTTGCAGCCTTCCTGATGTACTTGTTGTATTTTGCATCCAAGGAGAGGCTGTCACCGATGATGGACCACAGGTATGTAAACTCATGAGCAACGTCCAGTTTGTTGTTATCAATAATAATGACCGGTGGTGGCTCATGTCTTGTCCCAATACGTCCATCCTTCTCAGGCTGGGAGTCAGACCAAATTCCTTGCAGACCTGTGAGAAGTGATCCATCAAGCTGTGGGGTGCTGCAGGGTGTGGGTTGTGTTTGCTGCACCCTCAGTAAACAGCATGTTTCTAGTCAGAGCCTCACGCACTTTGGCTCTTAGGCGGGAGAGGTTAAAAAACCTGCCATCTGATCTAGGGTGGAGACGATCCCCTCTGTGGCAGTGCCAGAAGGGCAAAGAAAACTCCAAAGGGCATTGGGGCAAGAACACAGCCTTGCGTAGCATCAAAGGGCTCCGAAGAGCTGCCGTTGTACTGCACAGTCCCCTTCATGTTCTTGAGGAAGGACTTGATCGTGATCTGCAGTCTTGCCAGGCAGCCATCCTTGGGGAGGATCTGAAAGAGCCCGTCTTTGCTGACCAAGTCAGATGCCTTGGTTAGGTCAATAAACATGACATAAAGAGTGTTCTGCACTGTTCCTGGAGTAGGTGGAGAGGGAAAATCATGCCCGCAGTGGAGCTGCCAGCACAGAAGCCGTTCTGTAACTTGGTAGGCTCTTTCAACTATCTTCTGGAGGCAGAACAAGAAGACTCAGACTGAAACTTTGGCAACAACACTCAAGAGGGAAATGCCCCTGTAGCTGTTCCAGGCACTTCTCTCACCTTTGCTTTTGCAGAGGGTAATGATCTTGTTCCTGCCAGCACTGACAGAGGACTTCATGCAGTGGGTACAGTTGTGTAGGCAAGCAGTGCCTAGTTCCTTCCCTTAGGCCAAGCTGCTGATGGCTTTGCATCCAGTTCCTTCATTGTCGGCAAGCATTCAGATGCATCCAGGACTGAGGTGGTGACAGTGTTCACTCTGGAGTCGAGGTCAGAGGAATGTTCTACCCATCTGGCCATCTGTTTACCACAGCCTGTGATTGCTGCTCCATTAATGGATTTGTCGGGAGCCATCTTGGTCTGAGCAGCTCCGAGTGATGTCATCAGATTGCATGTCATTACTGTGGTGTGGATGTCTTCACTGAGCTGCCTCCATTACTCATGGGTGTAGCGCCTGGCAGTCTGCTGGACTGTACTTTGAGCAGCTCTGAAGATCTACTAGTTTCTCTCAATGGTGAATGCTTATACTTGGCCAGGGCAGCATGGTTGGCCTCAATGATGGGTGTCATCTTGTTGGATTTGGCTTTTAAACAGCCATTTGTTTTTGAGGTTTTCTTCCCACAAGTAGCTAAGGCAATGCTGCAGATGGCATTCCACAGAAGTTCCCATTTCTCTGTCACTAACAAGAGAAAATCTGCGGATGCTGGAAAAATACCCACAAGATGCTGGAGGAACTCAGGCAGGATGCCCTGATGAAGGGTCTCGGCCCAAATCATCTACTGGTTACTCTTTTCCATAGATCCTGCCTGGCCTGTTGAATTCCTCCAGCATTTTGTGTGTGTTACATTATCTCGTTTCTCGGTGACAGAGTTTCCAGGCTGCTGAGTGCTCAGTTCTTTCTCACTGAGCAAGCTGCTCCAGCAGCTCTGAGCGAGATATCTTCCTGAGATTGATGCGAGGGTTCTCTTCTTGTTCAGCGCGATGGAATTTTTTTGACAGCGGTCTCATCGTGCAACATACCACGGTTGGTCTATATCATAGTCTGCACAATTATATGAGCGCGTGAACAGCACGATGCCGAGGGACCACCTAACTAGGATCAGGTTCTGGAGCGAGCGTATCTCCAGGAAACATTGTGCTGAAGCTTGGTCTGGAAGTACAAGCTGGTGATGCCTAGATTATGATAAGTGCAGAGCTCCTACAATCGCTGTCTGCTCTCGTTCACTTTGCCCAAAACAAAGTATCCTCGGCAGGAGGCCAAGAGTCATGATCTGCACCCACTCTGGCGTTGAAGTCACCCAGGAGAACAAGATGTTCCTTGCTGGTGTTATTTCTGATGGTGGCTGCAAGGTTCTCATCAAACTCATCCTTTGCCTCAGCTGTGGAGCAGACTGTGGGAGTGTACACACTGACAAGAGTAACTGGGTCTTTGGAGGTGTTGAAGAAATGAGTAAGAAGTCTGTCTGCTTGGCTCCACCACCTTCAACAAGGTGATCCTCACTGTAGAACTTACTCCATGCTCTTTGGGCCCTTTGGTTGCCAGTAGAGTATGTATTCTTTCTCATTTAGGGTGCCCATTTCAGCCAGACATGTCTCCTGGATGGCGGTTAGTCTTTAGAAGCTGCCTGGCCTGCTGTGTTCCACCAGCACTTCGTGTGTGTCGCAAGACTTTTGAGCTCCTTGCTTCCAGCTGCCTTTCTGACCTTGCTTATATCTCGCAGGCTATCAGAGAGGCCAGACAACGTTACCTGAACATTCCAACATCCCAGCTTTAGAGTTGGTCTTTTTCATTGTGTTGTCTTACCAGGTGCAGTGTTTTCAGTCTACAGTTCAGATAATACCTAACTTCTCTCTCTTCCCCCCCCCCCCCACAACAGGAAAATAATTGGGCCATGGTGTTTCAGCACCTTTCTGACTGGGGACTGCCTAGCTTAAGGCAGGCAGTAGCTATCTAGTTAGATCCAAGAATCTCTTCCACTATTGGAAACAACCCTGGCACTATGCTCTACGTCAATCAGGCCTACCAGTTTATAACTGGTACCTACTGCTTCCCATGTAGTGTCAACTCCATGAAGTGAAGCAGGAGTGTCTTCCTTTGAATGGAGTAGGCCATATATGTCAAACTCAAGGCCCGCGGGCCAAATCTGGCCCGCGGTGGAATTATCTTTGGCCCGCGAGATAATATCTAATTACTATTAAAGCTGGCCCCAGTAATCGAAGCGCCTATGGCGTATGATATGGCTAATGCTGAGTTTATTCAGGTACCAGGTTTTCAGGGTTTTTAGTGTTTATTCGGCAGTCTTCTTCATAAGAAACGGAATTTGTAAAGTGAAACGCTTTGTAGTTATAGCAGAGACTGAGACACATGAGAGCAGGCTGAAAAAACGGAGGCAACGAAAGCTGCGTTCGCACGCGTCCGACTGATCTGGCCCGCATGAAGCTGCATTTTGCTCAATCCGGCCCGTGACCTAAAATGAGTTTGACACCCCTGGAGTAGGCGCTACATGGCAAAGTTGATATGCAGTTCGGTACACAAGGCAGAACAGTAGATATGGAAAGCTAACCGTTACCCATGCATCAGGCTCCCTCCCTCCACTGATGAATCCAAAGGCAGGGATCTACACAGTTTGGCACCAGCAGCAGCACAGGAGTTGCCAGTCAATGTTGATCTCAACGAAGGACTGCCTTAGGGACGGCAAGTCCTGGTTTTTCCACTAGGTTTATTTCTGAAGCCTTCCCCATGAGTGAGTGTTGTCACAAGGCAGTGGAGGTCTGAGATCAGAGTTTCCCTTCCACTAGGTGAGCTGCTGACAATGGCTGATGAGGCCTATCTGCCCAGTGCTGTGCTATGGTAATTGAGTACAGTTATTAGATACCTCAGAAGATTATAATATTTCTGAAATAATTTCTGATTGTGCATTTTAATATTTCTATTTCAGAACAATGGATGTATCAGTGAGTTTGAATAATGGACAGTCATTCATCTCTAGTTCAGTTACCATCACTGCCACAGCTTGTGTAAGTAACTTAAAATTGTTCTCAGTGGAAAGCTACGTTGTTCAAATAAAATACTGTTCTCTTAAAGTGGTAGAGCTTTAGTTATACAATCTCGAAATTTACTTTAGTGTTAGAACGATGCTTATAGCAAAACAATTTTCTGCTTGTCTTCATCTATAGAAAAAGGCATTAAAATTTATGTGCTATTGGCAGATAAAAGATACTTGTACCAATTTTATGCAACTGAACTGCTAACAAAAAGCTAATTGCAAATTAGCCTTTAGATTTGCCTTAGTCACACTGCAGATTTGCAGAGTTTCCAAGCATGAAAATATTGTGACATGCATTGCATTGTATAATGACTGTTTTCCTGTATAAAGTATTTCTCAGGAAATGCTGCAAGTTCACAAATCTACACAGCTTCAAGGTTTATACCTTATTTGACCAGTGTTTGGATAGAGAGTTATCACCATAACGCTATTATTAATTTTCCACACTTTATTAATTAGACGATCAGGATAATTTGCATGTACCACTTTTATAAGAAGACAGTCACAAATCCAACAAGCAGCCTTCAACTCAACCCTTCCCATTTTTAAAAAAATCACCATAATATTGAATATTATACATTGTTAAGCAGATTGCTTAAACTCTAATGAATAATAATTTGGCAACAATTTAATTGTTGCCTTTAAATCTTGTAGCAAATATCTGATTCATAAGTGAAAAAGTTGACTCAAAACTGTGTAAATTCTTTAGCAAGGTTTACAATAAAAAATGATGTGGAATTGGTTTTGTTTATGTTTGAATCAATAGAAATCCAAGAAAGCTAGTATCAAGCCTTTGCCCTAAATTTATGATATTTCATAGTTTTTTGATCTGAAAACACATTGTTTTCATCACTTTCTGAAAATGAGACTGTATGATGTGCATAGTTTTTGAGCCATGCTTTGCACTCTGAATGTCTGAAACCAGGAAATTTTGCATGATTAAATAGGAACAAAATAGCAATTCCTAATATAAAACTTGTAAAAGAACAGGTGCTTCCTCTTTGACTCTTGCACAGCTGGTGTCCTATTTCTGAAGCTGGAAAACAAAGCATTCTACACAAGAGGATAACACTACAATAAACGTTCCCTAGAAGCTGCAGAGATGTCCTGTGTACTGCATTTGTTAACTCCTGTCCCCAGTGGGAGCAGTTGCAATGCTGCAGCCTTGCTGCATTCAGAGAGGGATGTCATCCTTTAAAGGCATCCTGCTCCTAACTGTCAGATGCTAGGAAGACAAAGGCCAGTGAGAGGCCAGAAGGATCATGGAGTGAGCACAGATATCCTCTGAGTAGACATTAAGTTCTAGTGAATCAGAACCAAGTATATTATCACTGACATTCATCCTGAAATTTGGTGTTTGAAGGCGGCAGTACAGTGGAAGACATAAAATTACTTTCACTCTCAAAATTAAATAGTGCAGAAGAGAAGTAATAAGGTAGTGTTCATGGACTGCTCACAAATCTGATGGCAGAGAGGAAGTAGCAGTCCTTAAGTGTCGAGTCTAGAAATGTAGACCCTGTAAGGAGTTTGTACGTTCTCCCTGTGACTGTGTGGGTTTCCTCCGGGTGCTCCGGTTTCCTCCCACAGCCCAAAGATGTACTGGTTGGAAGGTTAGCTGTTCACTTTAAGTTGTCCCATAATTAGGCTAGGATTAAATCAGCATTGCTGGTTTGAAGGGCCAGAAGGGCCTATTCTGCACTGTACCTGAATAACTAAGTTTAACAAAATAACATTTGGGAAAACACGTGTACAATGGAGAATTTAAATGAGCCCCCCCAGCTGCTCAGTTCTCCACAAAGCACTCCAGAAACTTCCCAGCTTGAAGGTAGGAGCTGCCTTGTGCGGTGATCCATTATGAATGAGTAATCCTTTAAACTGTGTGAAAATGGTTTCAGTTCAGTAGCTTTTGGGTCACAGGTTTGCAGATTATGTTAAAAAAAGGCTTCAAGTGTGTAGTGGATGAGAATTAATATCAACAGGTGCACGTCTGAAGTGGGGAAGTGTCGGGGTGGCAGTGATTACCCTAATCAGTTCAGTTTAATGCTAAGTTTATTCTGTTGTGCCTTTTTGCCCCTTGTGGCATGTCAGATGTCATTTTTTGCCATTTCCATAGCATTCTTAACAATTACTTTTATGAGGCTGAGTTGCTAGCTCGACACTCAACCCAGTGGGGATGGAGAGCGTGCAAGGAGCCAGCCAGATTTGAAGCTGGGACCACTCACCTCAAAGTCTGGTGCTGATGCCACTACACCACCGGCCGGCCAAAGTTTATTCCGGATTACATCAAAATCAGTTCTCTGCAATCCTATACGGACGAAGAGTGACCAGGCTGAGAAAGTGAGCCCCACCCACCTGCTTTAGTGACCCTAACTTAGAAATGTTGATCACAGTGTACAAGTGCTACCTGCCTCTACCTAGTTTTTTGCAAATATCCTCCCAAATCACAGATATGCTGTAATTGTATTTCTACAAAGATACAATGATTTTATCAGTTCTGTGTATAAATACACCCATGTGACCCGATTAACTCCATTTCTGTTTTTTAACCAATCGCAATGGATGTTGAATCGTCCTGAAATTTTCAGCTGATTCGGTTGTTTGGGATGCTGTTATTTGTAGACTTGTTCCTTTCCAAGACAACATTTCTGTAATGTTTGACGTACCGTTCTGCAGAAGCTGATATTTTTATAATGATACTCCTTATTCAGAAAATGTACCTTACAGTTTTCACGTGTGTTTCACACTATGATTTACTTCAGAAAGTCTTTTGTGATACATTCCTTTTGCCACAGCAACTTCGACATTATTGAAGTGACTCTTATTGGCTGGCAATGAAATACAAAATGCTCCATTTTTCTTTAAATATATCAGTCTCGTTTGACCTTATTCTTCAATGTAAACATGGCAACCAAAGCATTTGCCGTACATTAGAGCCAAAGATTAATGTGTTATGAGAGATTGGATCGATAAATAAATGAAAACACATGGAGAAATAAACCTGTCATATTAAGCAGATATAACAATGCATTTTCCTTATTAAATGTTAACAATACAAATTTATGCACTGCTAAATCTTTATTTCTTTTTGCATTAGTAAGTATCTGCAAAAAGTACCCAGTCTACAAAAACTTCCCCATTTAGATAAATGAGTCTTAACACATTTACTTGTATACAACAATAGTGGGTATTCAATGGCCAAAAGGTAAATTAATGTGTCAGATATTTCCCAGTGACTTTCAAATTGCATTGCACCTTATTGATCAACTACATCCAAATTAAAACAAAAGCTTTCAAATCTGAATGGAATAGGTAGCTTGCATTCCAAATTTGTTTTTTCCCAAAGACAGTAGCCATGTATTTGTGAATCTGCCAGTCTTATGTTGGTCTGGCAATTCTGTATTTGATTATTACTTTGAACGTTACCCAATGCCGGGGATTATTTGAGACATCTTCAGAAGTTCTTTGGATATTAGGCATTAATACAGATAAGAACCAGTCTTCAAGAAAGAAATCTTTTCTAATGTAAATTGTGAATAGTAATCAAGTTTTGAAACTAAAAGGATAGTTTTGTAAACCAGTACTGTTTACAGTGACAGGCTGCTGCCCACTGCAGGAACCAGCACAGGAGATATGGTTTGTAAACTGACGCGACAATGAGTTGTTCTTGTGTGCATCCACCAAATATAAGACAATGTGTGTTAACTGGCCTATGTCAAACCAGGCATCAGCCCCTTTGGCTAAGTTACTTTACAGCATTGCGTCTGAGGTCAAGGATTCTTCCTGACCAAACCTATTTTGTAACTTAGCACATCAAACACAATCATAGACATTTTTGCTCCGTCTATCAATATCTGGACGTGTGCACACAGAGAGTCAGCTTTCACACCAGGATTGTCTGTCCTCAGAAGCTTTAAGACTAACCACATGAACTAATTTGTCCCAGCAAAAGTATTTGCACACTCAGAAATACCTTGTCAGTTGTAGTGCACTGCCATTATTAATTTATGTTTCAGTGGACCAATTTGTTAGCACTAAAATATTGAAATAAACAATGTGATAGTAGCGACTGAAATTGTAATAAATCACCTACAGTTACCTTTGTTCGTAAAAGTATAAAAACTTTACATACATAGAATTTGGAGAGATTCTGCTCAGTGTAGAATGTCTGCTTGTCATGATGAATAAAGATCTTTTACAAACAAGAGAAGCTTCTTGTTTACTGTCGGATGTTATGAGAGTAAGCAAAGATCTTTTACATCTATCAACTTAAGTCTGCAGTGGTTAGACATAATTACAATGCACAGCACTAAGAAACTTGAAAGTTAAACTTGTGATGGATACACATTTTTGACATGCTTTTTATAGTTATAATATCAATCATTTGAATATATGATAGAAAACTTCTCAAGACAAAAATTTGAAGTTTTGCAGTCAACCATTGGGAAATAACAGAACAATAGATACACCTGTTTTGATTTTGACAGGGAAGGTGAAAGCAAGAAGGCGTTGTGTGAGGGAGTGCATTGGACAGGATTATGGAGTTTCTCCTACAGATAGCTTTACGTGATAGAGTTGTGAAAATGTTTACAGAGTATTGGAGTGGAGATGACAACCTTTGGTACAAAAACTGCCTGTATTTCCTTCACACTTCGTGTGGCAAAGGTTGTTTAAATGTATAATTTGGTAGACTAAAAGAACAATCCTGAACTGCTTTTCCTTCATTCCAAATGAAGGCTATTTTAGAGGCTTTGAAATCTCAAGAATTTATTCTAGAGATTGAACAGTGATACATTAGCTCAACCAGTCCATGAAAGTGTAACAAGAGCTGGTTTTTAGCACTACTTAGGACTCCTGTCACGAAACTTCATCAGCTCCCAGTGTGAGAGCATGAAAAACACACACTGATTTGGCGCTGTAAAGAGGAGAGCCAACACTGAAATTGAATTTGGACTTGTATCAGCAATTTGATGATAAATAGAATTTAACACTATAATATATAGGAAAGGGAGTGAGAATTAAAAATTATAATTTGAATGGGGGTTTCTGTGGAGATGTTTAATAGAAGGATTTAACATCAAAACAAAAAAAATCAAGGTTATCCTATACAACACACACAAAATGCTGGAGGAACTCAGCAGGCCAAGCAGCATCTATGAGTAAATAGTCAATATTTTGGGCTGAGACCCTTCATCAGGACTGAAAAGAAAGAGAAGTCAGAGGGACTTTTCCTCTATGATACCTTGTGAGATCGCTCCTCATTCTCCTGCACTCCAGTGAACAAAGTCCTGACCAATTTAACCTTTCCCTATAACACACAACTTGAGTGAGGGCTCTTTGGAGTGAGCTCAATGTGGAAGAGGATGAAAGGTGACTTGATAGAGTTGTACAAGATGAATGCCTGTAGGCTTCTTCCCCCACAGGATGGTTGACACTAGAACTAAAGGTCATAGGTTTAGGTTAAAGAGTGAAATCTGAATGGGCAACACCAGTGAATCTGCAGATGCTGGAAATAAATAAAAAACACAAAATGCTGGCAGAACTCAGCAGGCCAGACAGCATCTATGGGAGGAGGTAATAACGATGTTTGGGACTGAAACCTGTGTTTTTTATTAAATCTGAATGGGGATCTTTTTCACTCAGAGGATGGTGGGAATGAGGAACGAGCTGCCAGCGGAAGGGGTCGATGGGGGTTGAGTCAAGACATTTAAGAGAATTTTGGATGAGTACATGAATGAAAGGGGCTTGGAGGGATTTGGTCTGGGTCCAGATCAATGGGACTAGGCAGAAAACCAGCTCAGCACAGACTAGATGAGCCAAAGGTTATCCTATATATCTTAAACTCAGTCCAAAGCAAATGCAAGGATGTGCTCATTATAAGTGATTTAAAATAAAATATGACATGTTATAATTATTAAGGTTTTACTGTGTCTTTGAATTTTTATTAAAGTATTGACTTCTTTAGAATGTTTTTCTTCAGTTTTCAATTTATCCACAGCATTTGTCATAATTTCTGAAGTATTTTGCCAAACTTGTTTAACTCCAAAGTTCACTTTCTCGAGCACAGGCTTGAGGGACATTTCTTTGCTGTTATTGTTACTGTAGGTGCCAAAAATCTGAATTTAAAACTGCAAATACTGAAACATTCAGCAGCTGAGTCTAGGTAAAATCTGCAGATGCTGGAAATCCAAGCAACACACACAAGATGCTGGAGGGACTCAGTAGGCCGGGCAGCATCGATGGAAAAGCACAGTCAACGTTTTGGGCCAAGACCCTTCATCAGAAAAATAGATGAGGAGTCAGCATTAGAAAGTGGGGGGAGGGGAGGAAGAAGCACAAGGTGATAGGTGAAACCAGTGGGGGGGGGGGGGGGAAGGAGTGAGGGGTGAAGTAAAGAGCTGGGAAGTTGATTGGTGAAAGAGATACAGGGCTGGAGAAGGGGGAATCTGATAGGAGAGGACAGAAGGTTATGGCAAAAGAAAAGGGGGCGGAGCACCAGAGGGTGGTGATGGGCAAGTGGAGAAATAGGAATGGGGAATGGTGAAGGAGAAGAGGGGTGGATTACCGGAAGTTAGAGAAATCAATGTTCATGCCATCAGTTTGGAGGCTACCCAGATGGAATTCTCCAACCTGAGTATGGCCTCATCGCAGCAGTAGAGGAAGCCATGGACTGACTTGTTGGAATGGGAAGTGAAGTTAAAATGTTTGGCCACTGGGAGATCCTGTTTTTTCTGGCGGACAGAGCGTAGGTGTTCGGTGAAGTGGCCTCCTAATACATGTTATGTAGAAGGCCACACGGATAGCACATGATACAGTATATGACTCACAGGTGAAGTGTTGCCTCACCTGGAAGGACTGTTCAGGCCCTGAATGGTAGTGAGGGAGGAGTTGTAGGGGCAGATGTAGCACTTGTTCCACTTGCAAGGATAAGTATCAGGAGGGAGATCAGTGCGGAGGGACAAATGGACAAGGGATTCACATCTCTTCCATTTTGCGCACATCTGCCCTCACCCCATCCTCCTGCCACCCTATTAGGAATAGGGTTCCTCACTTACTACCCCACCAGCCTCCGCATCCAGCAGATAATTCTCCACAACTTCTGCCATCTACAACAGAATCCCGCCACCAAGCACAACTTTCTCTCCCCCTGCCCAACAACTGTCTGATTTCCACAGGGATCACTCCCTACAAGACTCCCTTGTCCATTCATCCCTCCCCACTGATCTCCCTTCTGGATATGTTATACTTGCTTCAATGCTTCAACCACTTCTTCTGGCTGCTCATTCTATATACTCTCCACTCTAGGTGTGAAAAGTATGTTCCTCGGGTCCCTTTCAAGTCTTTGCTATCTTCCGTAAATCTATGCCTCTTAGTTTTGGACTCATTTGCCTTGGAAAAAACTGATACAATCCACGTTATCTCTGCCTCTCATCATTTTAAACATTTCAAAAGGGTCATCTCTCATTCTCCTATGTTCCGAGGAATAAACACTGACCCTCCTTAAACTCAGTCTCTAGTCCTGTAAATATTCTTGTGAATCTTTTCTGCCCTCTTTCCAGTTTGACTATCTCGTTCCTATAGCAGGATGACTCAAACAGTGTTCAATACTCCAAATGCAGCTTCATCGATGAGTTATGCAACTGCACCATAATGTTCCCTTACTCAAAGCTATGACTGAGGCACGTTTTTCCACCATGCTGTTTATCTGTAATTTTTTTTGAGGTACAATGCAGAGTAGATCCTTGCAGCCCTTTGAGTTGTGCTGCCCAACAACTCTAGTCTAATCACAGGGCAACTTACAGTGACCAGTTAACCTACCAGTACATCATTGGACTGTAGGAGGAAACCAGAGTACCCAGCGGAAACACGTGGTCACAGGGAGAACGTACAAAATCCTTATAGACAGCAGCAGGAATTGAACCTGGGTTGCTGGTACTGTAAAGCATTGCTCTAACCGCTGTGCTACAGAATATAAGTCCCTGTGTTCCATTACGCTCCTATCATTCCTTATATGAATCCTATGGTAGTTTGACTGTCCAATTGGATTGTGGATGGCACAGAAACATGACGCCATGATCTAGTTCCTGGCAATCATCAGTAAAATGTACCAAAAAAGATGTTCTTAGCCAAATGGTCACCTTGCATTGGTAGAAAATGATAAGGAAGTGCTGTACACAGGGCACTTGTAGTCGAAATCCAAAGCTCTCTGAAAGTGGCTGCGTAAGTTGATAGGATGGTTAAGAAGGTTTATGTCAAGTTTGCATTTATTAACTGGGGCATTGTATTCAAAGGTCAGGAAGTTATGTGCAGCTTTATAAAATTATTGTAAGGCTATACCTGGGGTCTCTGGGGCCCTAGATGAAATGCCTAATACTAGTGAAGGGGTGAAGTTCAAAGGAGATGTTTACACGGAGAGTGCTGGTCCCTGGATTGCAGTGCCAGATGGAAGTAGATGTGATGAAGTCATGTGAATGTGCAGAGAATGGAAGGATGTGGACATTACGTAGGCTGAAAGGATTAGCATAAATAGGTGTCATTAGCTTAGCACAATGTCGTGTGTCGAAGGGCCGGCTCCTATGCTGTATTGTACAATGTTCTATTAAAACAATATTTATGCCATTAAGGGATATTAATAACTCACATTTTGGGAAATGATGGTAGACAAGTCATGTTGCAAGTTTTAGCCTTTCCCAGGAAGCAAACTTTCATTTCAGTGTTTGGTGAATATTAAGTGTAAAATCAATGCTGTACTCCTTCCCAGAAGGTTTCCTGCTGATGCACCATCAGTGATATGAAATTCTTCGTGCCTGACAATCTTCATACGGCTGGCAGGTTGATGCAATTACAATACAGTGGATTCTGGTTAATTGGGATACATTGGGAGCAGTATATTTTGGCCCAATTAATCAGCTGGCCAAATTAGCTGGTTTCTTGGAAATAGTTAAGATTAACTATCTTTTAACTGAGTAACAAATTAGAACACTACCAATATTTCCATGGTACTATGAGGGGTGATTGACAATAGAAAACCTAACACATTTATTTTTCAACATAGTCCCCTCCTACATTTACACACTTAGTCCAGCGGTCGTGGAGCATACGGATTTTGGACCGACAGAAAGTGTCCACAGATGGGTGATGGATAAGTTTGTGGCCTAAGGTAGAAGGAGATGAGTTATACAGCTCTTGTTACATGCACATGCAGTTCAACTCTTTGAGTGATTATGCAGAAAGTTTGTATTTAATAACTCATCATCTTCTACCTTAGGCCACAAACTTATCAGTCACCCCGATGAGTTCCCAATCATTCCCAATCTCAATGGTAGCAGAGGCAGAAGTGGAAGAACAAATTTGTTTTGAGTACTTGATTCACTGTTTAGAGATACAGTTCAATTACAACTTTTCACACGACATTTCAGAAAGTATGTCATAACAATTATTTTCAAGGCACCTGGGCCGTATCTCCAAAAGTATCTGAAAGCACAGATGTTTCAGAGCCATGTGACACTGGAAATACTTAGACATGCCCCACTTACCTGTGTGAGATATTACAACACCCCCTCCCTTTGGCTGAACCAGCTAGCTTTTCCTTTTTACTTTCGGCTGTTACTTTACTCTTGATAAAGTTTACTACTGAGTTTTATTAGAAGAAATAAAAGTAGAGCTATTGGTTCCAACATTAGGTAACTCAAAATAATTAATTGGATTTAAAAGCGGATTAACGTACAATCAATCCTAGTAATATTGTGTGTAAGATTTAGTAAGTGGATTGTTGAGGTGTCTAATGGCATTGATGTCCTTTGCAGTCTGATGGAGCAGCGGTATTCATCGCCATCTTCAGCTTGTTGCTGCTGCTGGGGCTTGTTCTGCTCTGGTGGTTCTGGCCTCTCTGTTGCAAAGTGGTAAGTGTGTGTGAATGAATACAATTCCAGACACCTCACACTCAGTACTACTCAAATACCTCCTGTTGCCAGTGTTTAACTGTTCTAAGCATGTCAAATTAAGCTTTTAGTCCTCATCAGTGCTGTTTTTGTGCAACAGCTACAAATGGTTTCCAGCTGGAACTTCAATCTATAAACTAGCACGTTTGTACCAGCTATCTATCTTTAAACTTGAAATTTTATTTTTAGCTCTATCAGTTAGCATGAACTAAAATATTTCTAAATGGACCAAATGCCATTCTTCGGTTATTAAGATCAATATTTTGCAAATTTTATAGATCTACATTACACAAATATATTATAACTAAATAATTATGGCTTAGAAACTGCTTATCCAAGATCAGGAGATCTTTGGCACACTTTATCTAACTTTAAAAGAAACATTAAGTGAATGTTTCCAATTTCAGGCTATGGTTTGTGAACTATTTGAAATGTCTATTGAAACTTCACTAATAAAGCTTGGCTTTAATATTCTTATTATCCTGATAGAAACCATTTCATTTGCAACTTTTAGTAGTTTACCTGAAAAGGAAGAACGTGCAAGGTTTCAGTGAAAGCAGGGCAGTACGTCTAACCAATGTAATTAAGAATATAAGAGTATTTTGTATTCTTATTTTTAAAGTATAGGAGAAGCAGGGATAGACTGTTTGAGGCCTCATGCTTGCTCAATGATTCAAAAACATTGTTGTTAATCCATACATCAATGCCACATTGGTGCAATATAATTTAACACAATATAATCCAGACAGAAGGTATTTATAAACATAGGTGGATGTGACATTGTCATAGCCCTGCTTAAGTAGCACAAGTAGAGCACCACCTCAAACTTCCCACCCACTTTTCCTCTGCTCTCTCTTAGGAGTTATCAGCCAGCTCAGCTTCAAACAAAACCACAGTGAAATAATGTTATCTTTGTTCCTGAGGGACTGCTAGAGTGACAGACAAAGTCCTAAACTTTGCTATCAAAAAGCATATGGTTGTCCATCTAAACAGAGTCTGCAAATTGTTTTCAAATTTCAGCCTTGCAGATCCTTGAATATAGCTGAATACAATATGTTCAGCTATATTGTACTGTATAGCTAAATCTCTTCCCTAGTGTATTACCAGAAGCGTCTCTCTTGCTGTTTCTTATCAGATGGCACATCTTGAAGCTGGTGTAAATTCTAGGTAAATCTCTATAGATAAATGGCCAAATCAAGCGCAGAATTATGTGTGTGTTCACACTTGATTGATGAGATTAAAAGCATTTAGCGAAATCTACTGGTGCAATAAAATGTCTTTTACAACTGCATATTTTCAGTTGCACTTTCAGCAGCTGGGTAGAGAAGCAGTTTCCTACAATAATTATTTCTGAGATTCACAGCTTTTGTTTTCTTAATCTGTACACCAATACTACTCTCAACTCCATCCAGAGAAGAAGATATATTCTGAAAGAGCTTTTGATCATAACTTCTTGTTTATCAAAGTTTGCTTTGAGGTCTGAAGAGCTCCATTTCAGTATTTCATTCTGGTGATGTCAACACTTCCTGTCACTAATGAGAGCAGGAAGGATAAAGCACTACTGCGAGTTCATGTAAATGTTGTATTTAGTTTTAGTTATGGCTCTGTTGCTGCTATGGAGAGCAAACATCTATTTGGTGGGGTTCAGACTTTTGAGGTAGACAGGCATGATCTTAGAAAGAGAATGTATATTCTATATCCTTGAAGAGAAAATATATTAATTTCTAGACAAGTCCTGATAAAGGGCCTCGGCCCGAAATGTTGATTGTTCATTTACCTCGAGATTAAGCTTGACTTGTTGAGTTCCTCCAGCATTCTAATGGGTTTCTTATCTCACTCTGGTCTGTGGAATGCCTGTTCAAAGTCATCGTCACTCAATGCCTTCCACTCACCAGAAAATGGACATGACAGCACATCCTAAGTTTCTTATTTCTTGACTCTGAGATGTGTTCAGACCATGCACTGTTCCATTGTTAAAATCAGTTATGTTTACCACAATATCATCACAATTTCTGCCTCTGCTGTAGCTCATTTGCTTCTTCGTGAGCTTTAGACTTGATTATTCGAATACACTCTGAGCTGACAAGCATTGCACTAACCGTTTGAGGTTATCCCACACTTTGGCGTAAAGAGAGGAGTTAGAGCAGCTAGCACAACAATTTGAGTTTCAACAGGGACACGATCAAATATATGATTGTGGGCTTTAGGAATGTTAGGGTTAAGCACTCCTCACTGTAGATACATGGCCCCTCTGTCAAGAGAGTTAGGAACACCAAGTTTCTGGGAGTGCACATATTGGACGATCATACCTAGTCCATCAACACCACTTCTTTGGTCAAGAAAGCACAGCAACATCTCCACTTCCTGTGGAGGCTGAGGTGAGTATGACTGCTCCCTCCCCCCCAACCCCCTACCCTCTCCACCATTTTAACCAATTTTTACAAGAGCAGCATCAATAGTTTTCCTGACCGGCTGCAGCACCATCTAGTATGGGAAATGTAAGGCATCCGACCGCAAGCCCCTCCAAAAGATCGTGATAACTGCTGAGAGGATCATTGGGATCTCTCTTCCACCCATCAGAGTTATTTATCAGGAGTGTCGCATTGTCAACGACCCCTCCCATCTGTCCAACAAACTCCTTGACCCCTTATCATCAGTTAGGAGCTGCACTAGCACTAGGACAAGAGCTGTTATGATGGAAAACAGCATCTTCCCCCAGCTGTCAGACAACTGAATTCCCTGCCACCACCCATGTCTCATCACGTATGAAGCATCAGTAGTGCCATACTGTCCACTTTTTAACGTGTCATATATGCACCTTATTCTTTGTTAATTTATTTGTGGCAATATACTTCAGGTGTTTAGTGTGGGTGTTATGTGCGTGAGTTATATGTGCTGGGTTGTGTAGCTCGGTCCTGAAGAATGTTGTTTCATTTGGCAGTATACGAGTGTATGGTTGAATGACCATACACTGAACTTGACCACAGACTCGAAACCTACTTTCAGATCTAGATTGGCTTCTGGCTGTCATTCCTTTTTTCCTCAGTGACCTGGAGCTTTCCCATTTCTAATATTTTTTAGCTCCGTAATTCTTCAAGTGATCAGCACAGTTCCAATTTTGGCAACTTCATCATCTCTATCTTTTAGAATTGGCAGCCATGCATACTTTGATTCTAGAAGACATTCCTTAAAGTCTACATCTTTAATCAAGGATTTGATTATCTATGCTGCATCACTTTAATCATCTCAGTCAAAACATAGTCATGTGAGATTTAGCATGTTAGAGGTTCAGTCATAATATTTTGATTTGTTCACCATGGTGCTTTTTGGAGATGGACAATAGAATAAAAATACTAATTTTGAAAGGAAGTGACAATGTTTGAGCAGAGGAATCTTTAGGAAAGCTATTTGTCTTTTACATATTTAGTAAAGTTTAAATCTGTTTCATTAATGAACTGTGTGTTTGGGGTTTGCATCTGTCGTATGAGATAACAGTTATTACTTATGACTGGCATTTATTTTTGTTAAAGATCAGTTATAGAAATTGAGTATTTCAGGGCAAAGCTTTATATTATTGCTGTTATGCAAATCATATTTTTAATGATTTGGTTGCAGGTCATAAAAGATCCTCCTCCGCCTCCTCCTCCTCCAAAAGAGGTATGTAAAGGTTTGGACATGTGAAAGTTGGGTTAATGAAAAATAGTGGAGATAGCTGGATTAAGTGGATAAATCTCCGGATCCTGACAGGATATTCCCCAGGACCTTGAGGGAAGTTTGTGTAGAGATAGCAGGAGCTTTGACGGAGATCTTTCAGATGTCATTAGAAACGGGGATTGTGCCGGAGGATTGGCGTATTGCTCATGTGGTTCCATTGTTTAAAAAGGGTTCTAGAAGTAAGCCTGGCAATTATAGACCTGTCAGTTTGACATCGGTGGTGGATAAATTAATGGAAAGTATTCTTAGAGATAGTATTTATAATTATCTGGATAGACAGGATCTGATTAGGAGTAGCCAGCATGGATTTGTGCGTGGAAGGTCATGTTTGACAAACCTTATTGAATTTTTTGAAGAAGTTACGAGGAATGTTGATGAGGGTAAGGCAGTGGATGTAGTCTATATGGACTTCAGCAAGGCCTTTGACAAAGTTCCACATGGAAGGTTAGTTAAGAAGGTTCAGTCATTAGGTATTAATGCTGGAGTAATAAAATGGATTCAACAGTGGCTAGATGGGAGATGCCAGAGAGTAGTGGTGGATAATTGTTTATCGGGATGGAGGCCGGTGACTAGCGGGGTGCCTCAGGGATCTGTTTTGGGCCCAATGTTGTTTGTAATATACATAAATGATCTGGATGATGGGGTGGTAAATTGGATTAGTAAGTATGCCAATGATACTAAGGTAGGAGGTGTTGTGGATAATGAGGTGGGTTTTCAAAGCTTGCAGGGAGATTTATGCCGGTTAGAAGAATGGGCTGAACGTTGGCAGATGGAGTTTAATGCTGAGAAGTGTGAGGTTCTACATTTTGGCAGGAATAATCCAAATAGAGCATACAGGGTAAATGGTAGGGCATTGAGGAACGCAGTGGAACAGAGAGATTTAGGAATAACAGTGCATAGTTCCCTGAAGGTGGAGCCTCATGTAGATAGGGTGGTGAAGAAGGCTTTTGGAACGCTGGCCTTTATAAATCAGAGCATTGAGTACAGAAGTTGGGATGTAATGTTAAAATTGTACAAGGCATTGGTAAGGCCAAATTTGGAATATTGTATACAGTTCTGGTCACCGAATTATAGGAAAGATATCAATAAATTAGAGAGAGTGCAGAGACGATTTACTAGAATGTTACCTGGGTTTCAGCACTTAAGTTACAGAGAAAGTTTGAACAAGTTAGGTCTCTATTCATTGGAGCGTAGAAGGTTGAGGGGGGATTTGATCGAGGTATTTAAAATTTTGAGAGGGATAGATAGAGTTGACGTGAATAGGCTGTTTCCATTGAGAGTAGGGGAGATTCAAACGAGAGGACATGATTTGAGAGTTAGGGGGCAAAAGTTTAAGGAAAACACGAGGGGGTATTTCTTTACTCAGAGAGTGATAGCTGTGTGGAATGAGCTTCCTGTAGAAGTAGTAGAGGCCAGTTCAGTTGTGTCATTTAAGGTAAAATTGGATAGGTATATGGACAGGAAAGGAGTGGAGGGTTATGGGCTGAGTGCGGGTAGGTGGGACTAGGTGAGATTAAGAGTTCGGCACGGACTAGGAGGGCCAGAATGGCCTGTTTCCGTGCTGTGATTGTTATATGGTTATAGCGAAAGAGTAAAATTAATTTACTACTTTATTATCAAAACATTGAATAAGTCTCGCAGGTTAAGTCACAGAATACAAAAGATGGAAGAAGACATTGAGCTATCAGAGTTTTTAAAGAATTGTATTTATTTGTTTCACGGGGAGGTATTTGATGATAAATTGTGTTTATACCAATGGTTAAGAATAAAATAATTCTGATCTGGACCATACAATTCATATTCATTGGTAATATTTTACGCTGGTCGCAGGTGAAAACTCTGCCACTTACTGCATCCTCTTCAAGTTTACCTTTCAACTTCTGTGGAATTAGAAGTAAGTTGGGATGTGCAATCAGTCTAGCATTCCACTGTTTGCCAATACTCAAAAGTAACCCCTTTCAGGGATATTTTTCAATCATTACCAGCTTAGTACAGAGCGGTAAGATCATTTGTGTAAATATTTATGCGTGCAGTTATTTGATGCGAACAGAATCATTACTTGCTATATCAATCTATTTAATATAGGAAATTATTGCTGATCCAGAGCGAAAAACGAAGTGGCCAACTGTAGATGCATCATACTATGGTGGTAGAGGTGTTGGTGGAATAAAAAGAATGGAGGTATTTTACAAATTTATTACATATTACTGTTTACTTACATTGAAAAAATATCTTGTATACAGTGATTTGAAATTCCTGGAAGGGCCTTGGACTGTAACAAGATCAGATGAACTGAAATATAAACTCTTGTCAGGATTTATTTTATTATGGGTTTCATTTTTTTAGGTACTTCCTACACGTGGTAATTGAATGATAGAAGTTGAATCTAAACCTCATAATTTTAACCTATGTAAATAACTTAAATTAAATGAGGCATACAGGTAGTCCTCGAGTTACAAATGTCCGACTTACAAACAACTCATACTTACAAACCAAGGAAGGAGAACGCCGTCCACCATTTTAAGTCAGATTACGACGCCTTCCGCCATCTTAAGTCGTTGACGTTGACACTGTGTTGAGCATGTAACTTTGTATTTAGCTTAAATTTTTCTTAGCAAGATTCACCCTGACCCGAACCCCCCAGCCTTTTCCAGCCGGCTGGTGGATCAGTGAGATCAGCGCCGGGCTTGAGAACGGAGGTTCCCAAGTTCGATCCAGTGACAGACCACTCCTGAACGCGATGGGTTGATGTCGAGCTCGCAACTCGACCTTGTAAAAAAAAACACTGCCACCTCCTGTTTAAATTCCCACGCGGAATATTGAGGAGGATCAAATACTGGTATGGGAAGTCAATTTCTTTCATACGGACCCAGCACAGTCCCCACATGTCCCATTTAACTGGTCTTAGTGCGGTGGACTTTAGGACCCAAGGATTTCAGTGCGGTGGTTCTTAGGACCCAGCGGAGGTCGGGATCCGCTGCCCCCAGTGTTTCTGTTCCGTTGATGGGAAGCGATTGCAATTGAAAATAAAATGGAAATAATAAAGTGTTTGAAAAGAGGTGAAACATCATTGGTAATTGGAGAAGCATTAGGCTAAATTCGGTCAACGATTGGAACAATTTTAAAGGTTAATGGATAAAGTGAGAATAATGGAGCATGTGGAAGGCCCTGCCCTGACGAAAGCTACAACTACTGTATTATTAAGCAACGCAGTGGTTTAATTATTGGAATACATACATTTCTTAAGTATTTTATTTGCATAGAAAGGTAAAATATATACTATATACTAAGACAAACATTTGACTAACTGACGCTAAATAATACCGGATGTACTTGTTTCGACTTACATACAAATCCGACTTAAAGACGAACTCAGGAATGGAACTCGTTCGTAACCCGGTGACTGCCTGTATTACATTTTAAAAACAGTGAAGTCTGTATGAATGAAAGTGACTTCCCATACCAGTATTTGCAAATAAACCAGCACCCTGTAAAGGTTGAATAGCTAACTGTGGCTGTCAGACCTCTTGATTAATGAAGCTAGTGCTGTCGCTGTGGTGGGGGATTGGGGCTAAATCTGGTTGGAGGAGCAATACTTTATATTCCCTCTGGGTAGCGCCCTCCTCACCATTCCCCTATTTCCATTTTTCTCTCTCAACCTATCTCCTTAGCTGCTCATCACCTCCCTCTTGTTTTCCTCCCCCTTCCCTTTCTTGCATGGTTTTCTGTCCTCTCCTATCAGATTCCTGGTGTCACCTATCACCACCTGGCACTTTTCCTCCCGTCCCTTCACCTTGCTCTGACATCTTATGTTTTTCTCCAGTCCCAATGAAGGGTCTCGGCCTGAAACATCAACTGTACTCTTTTCCATCGATGCTGCCTGGCCTGCTGAGTTCCTCCAGCATTCCTCCAGTGTATTGCTTTGTCATTCGTATGACTATCATGTCGATTTCTTGGGCTGGTCTCTCAGGTCAGTCTGCGGCTGATCACACTGCACTTCCCAATCCCAGACATGCTTATCTACATGGAGCCGGGCTCCACTCCTGGTGGGTGAGCACATAAATGGCCTTGTAAGTTATGAGCTCAGCAAGCAGCAGAGCCACATTATGCATCAAAAGTGCCTAAAGTCCTTAAGAGCAAGAGGATAAGACAATAAGACATGAGAGAATAGGACCAATCAAGTGTGACAGTGGAAAAGTGTGTATGGAACCGGGGGAGGTAGCGGAGTTACTTAGTGAATACTTAGCTTCAGTATTCACTGAAAAGGACCTTGGCGATTGTAGGGATGACTTACAGAGGACTGAACAGCTTGAGCATATAGACATTAAGAAAGATAATGTGCTGGAGCTTTTGGAAAACATCAAGTTGGATAAGTCACCAGGATCAAATGAGATATGTCCCAGACCACTGTGGGAGGTGAGGGAGGAGATTGCTGAGCCTCTGGCAATGATCTTTACATCATCAATGGGGACAGGAGAGGTTCTGGAGGATTGCAGATGTTGTTCCTTTATTCAAGAAAGGGAGTACAGATAGCTTAGGAAATTATAGACCAGTGAGTCTTACTTCAGAGGTCGGTAAGTTGATGGAAAAAGTCCTGAGAGGAAGTATTTATGAACATTTGGAGAGGCATAATATGATTAGGAATGGTCAGCATGGTTTTGTGAAAAGCCTTATGAGCCTGACTGAATTTTTTGAGGATGTGACTGTTGTGTGCATACATCTGCTGATGCCTCTGGACACACCGTCAGTGATGTTCCTGGAATCATTGGGTGTTTCAGGACTTTCAAAATCATACACCCTCCTCCAGGTGACCCAGCTGGGGCTGATCAGACCCCAGCTTGTGTCCAGATGGACTCCATGGCTCCCCTCTTTTGAGCCACAGCCATTTTGTGGCCCTCTCTGCCACATCGGTGGTACTACGGATGGCTCACCTCTTCCTCTCTCCCACAATGTCCAAATTGCTGAAGGCTGTGGCTAAGGAACGGGCTGCGAATCCCCTACAACCGACTTCCACTGGGAGACACCTCGCTCTCCATCCAGCCTGCTGGCAGTTGCTGACCAGTCCTGCGTACTTCGATAGCTTCCTTTCGAAGGCCTCTTCCAAGCGATCTTCCCATGGGACCGTCAGCTCCAGCATCACCACCTGCTTTGTAGACTCAGACACAAGGACAATGTCTGATCGCAGGGTGGTGGCTGCGATATGGTTGGGGAACCTCAGCTGCCTTTCGAGGTCCACCAACAGCTGCCAGACCCTTGCAGAGGTCAGGATACCTGTTGATGTTCTTTTGGCGGGTATTGGCTGCTCCCCAGCTCTGACAAAGGCAATGGTCTGCTTGGAGGGTCGGGACTGCTTCGCCCACTCCACTCCTGCGCTGATGGCTTCGGCGATGGTCTTCAGGACCTGATCATGCCTCCTTGGGTATTAAGGCAGAGTGGAGGATCAGAGGGATCTTGGGGTCCGAGGCCATAGGACACTCAAAGCTGCTACACAGGTTGACTCTGTGGTTAAGAAGGCATACAGTGCATTGGCCTTCATCAGCCATGGGATTGAGTTCAAGAGTCAAGAGATAATGTTACAGCTATATAGGACTCTTGTCAGACCCCACTTGGAGTACTGTGCTCAGTTCTGGTCACCTCACTAGAGGAAGGATGTGGAAACCATAGAAAGGGTGCAGAGGAGATTTACAAGGATGTTGCCTGGATTGGGGAGCATGCCTTATGAGAATAGTTTGAGTGAACTCGGCCTTTTCTCCTTGGAGCGACGGAGGATGAGAGATGACCTGATAGAAGTGTATAAGATGATGAGAGGCATTGATCGTGTGGATAGCCAGAGGCTTTTTCCCAGGGCTGAAATGGCCAGCACGAGAAGGCACGGTTTTAAGATGCTTGGAAGAAGGTACAGAGGAGATGTCAGGGGTAAGTTTTTTACGCAGAGAGTGGTGAGTGCATGGAATGGGCTGCTGGTGACCATGGTGGAGGCGGATACGGTAGGGCCTTTTAAGAGACTCCTGGATAGGTACATGGAGCTTAGAAAAATAGAAAAGGGCTATGGGTAACCCAAGGTAATTTCTAAAGCAAGTACATGTTTGGCATATCATTGAGGGCTGAAGGGTCTGTATTGTGCTGCAGATTTCCCATGTTTCCATATTTCTGTTTCTAAAATCCCATTTATCAGCAAAACTAAACATGAGCAGTGGCTTGCCATCTGGTGCTCCAATCCTGTTCACTTCAATTATTTCATAAACTACAAATGTGATGTCGGTTTGAATTCCATATCAACATCAGAGGCATTTGGGTGGATGATATCATCTGATGTACATTCATGCCATAAGAATGTGGAGCACATTACATATCCATATTGGTAATGGTGCATCATTCTACTTCAGATAAGTATGAATTGGAAGATGGGGTTAACTTGAATGAGAAGGAGAACATAACGGTCAGAATAGGGAGAGTACTGCCCTTGCTGGGGCTTGGTAACATTAACCAAACAGTCAGCTGAACAGTCAAAAATGACATGTGAGTCAGGGTATAGACTCCTAGCTCCTTGGGTTTATTGCAGTCACAATGGCGTGACACAGTGAATAAGGAGTGAAGTTGAAAAGCGACAAATCACAGTGCAATCGCCACTTTGATCCATTCACACAAGTAAGTACACCCACCAAGTAAGAACCTGGTTAGGTTTCCTGCAGGTAGATATTGTAGTACTACAGATAAATAGTATGTGTAAATGATTAACATCTAGGTTAGTGTCCAATAAACTGAAAAATAACATTATATTTCAGCAAAATCTTAGCGACACCTTTTGCATAACTTCTAAACAATATAACATCAATTTACAAGCAATCCTTCTACTGGGGAAAGAACAGGTTGGTTTTAGGTAAAATCTTTTTTAGCTCCTGACATAAACATTTGGTCTTCTGCCAGCCAACGTGCTTTCCTACTTCCTACTTCCTGACTGCACAGGAAATAACCTAATACTGATTGTTTCAATATAAAAAATGGATGTGCTTAATCACAGAGGAGGAAAACAACATAATCAGTTGCCTGAAGGGCGGAACAGGGAGTGTAAATAATTTGAGGAGTAAGGAGGAAATCAAGTAAGAAAAGAATTATCAATAATGTGACCGATATATTTTGAATTATGGTTTTGAATGTACCAATCCATCATGCGAAAATAAAGAGAGAAGAAAATTTGGAATTTGAAGAGAGGTCATTAAAGAGATAGGGGGAGGATGAACAAAAACTGTAGTTGCTATGTTAGCCCTCATACTTTTATGATGCGTTAGTATAATAGAAAACCTTGGGCCATTTGCTGCTGGAAGGGCAAAGTCAATGGGCCTGACCTTTGCTTACAAGCTCTGATTGTCCATTCTTGGGGTAGTATACTTTTACATACGTACTAGGAAGGACTAGACAAGACATTTATATTGGTACCTTCTCAATCATGGTTTTAATTTCATAATAGAGACAAGGGGTGATTGATAAGTTCGTGGCCCAAGGCAGAAGAAGTCAATTTTAGAAAACCTAGCACATTTATTTTTCAACATAGTCCCCTCCTACATTTGCACACTTAGTCCAGCAGTCGTGGAGCATACGGACCTTGGATCTCCAGAAAGGCTTAACTCATCTCGTTCTACCTTAGACCACGAAATTATCAATCACCCCTGCTGTGGACACTTTCTGGAGGTCCAAGATCTGTATGTTCCACGACCACTGGACTAAGTGTGTAAATGTAGGAGGGGGCTATGTTGAAAAATAAATGTGTTAGGTTTTCTAAAATTGACTCCTACCTTAGGCCAAGAACTTATCAATCACCCCTCGTATTGTATTTTGTATGTGAGTAGCTTGATGGGATGGTGCAGAGGTGAAGAATTATAACGGTATTCTTCATCAAGTTCACAAGCTCTGCTCCTTGTAGACAAGGCTTTGACAGGGATATTGAGATTAGGATTGTAAACTGATTACTCAGCTCCAAAGTGCAAGTTTCTGTCTAGGAATGTCTGAAATCAGAGTTTGTACCAAACATTTTGCTCTCCCGTTATATAGGAATGACTCTGCCCCAGGGCATAAGTAAGTAGCATTGTTGCTGTTTACCATTTCATATTTGGTATCTTTATCCATTTCATTCTTTTATATATTAGGAGAGATCTTTACTTAGGTGTTTATCTTGACTTTTCCCAAAAGTTTGTTTAAAATTTGACTTTGGTTTTAAGTTAAGTACATGTTTAACAACATCTCTAATAATTAATTCTAGGGGTTACTAATAGAAGTACATGATGTAACACTCATTTGCATTTGTTAATATTAAGTTCTGTGTAAACACCTTTAAGTAGTTGTACTTTTGAATGACAATACCTACTTTCTGATTAATTTCATTGCTTCCCAGCAATTCAGTTATGTCACTGAGTGTGCAGTTATCATTTTCTGTATTGTTTCCTCAAATACATTTGACATTGCTGATTGATTGTTACTGCTTTTGTTCCTGCTAGGTCAAATGGGGAGATAAGGGATCTACTGAGGAAGGAGCAAGGTTAGAAAAGGCCAAAAATGCAGTTATTACAAGCCCAGGGTATGAAGAGGAACTTCTTTCTCCAAGGTCACCCAAACCTCCTTCTCCAGCTCAAACTTCACCGAAGTGGTATGATCCTATTAAGGTAATTCAAGTCCCATTTCATAATAAACTATATTGCACTTAGGTATTATAAAATTACTAAGAATTCGAAGATCAAATGCTTTGAGTTTCATGACTTGAGTTCCTAGGTATATATTCATTTATCCTCTTGACAATGTCTAAAATAACATTAATCTTCAATGCAAGACAAGGTTATGAGTTTAAGCAACAAGAAAATTGGGATATAGATGTTTCTGATAATATTTGTACCATGGATTAGTGAAAGGAAGAGTAAGCATTAGGGCAAAATACAGCTTTTATCTGCATACAAATGTTATTAATGTGAGCTTTCAAGTTAGATAGCGTTGGAGCATTGGAACACATTGCTTTTTGTACCAGAATAAATCAACCAAGCTTCATTTTGTTTTAGTTTTCTGGCTTCTTTTCAAATTACAGGGCAGACTTGACGCGTTGTGGGCACTGTTGAGGCGGCAGTATGATCGAGTTTCTTTGATGCGACCGCAAAATGGCGATGAGGTACTGATCAAATCCTTTTTAGGGAGACAGGAATGTTCATTTCAAAGAAAAGTGAAGATAAAATAGAATAAAAATATGCAATATTATTTGTTGCTTTACTTCCATTTATATTTTATTTAAGCCAATTGATTTGTTTAAGTCAACTTCTAGAGTCGTCCTTTTGATATCGATGTCTTCTGAAATTATGTTTTAAACATATAAATGTTTATCAACACTTCGCTCAGGATTGCATAAAACATTAAAATAAGTCAAGAACCAACTTTTGTGATTATTCTTTGAAAACAATATTGCATCAAGCTATGCCAAATTTTAAGAACTCAAAAAAAAGGGTCACTTTTCAGGTTTGGCAGGCTTTTAGTCAGTTCCCTGGTAAGTGTTAAGTAGATTTCCGTATACAGTGCAATGGAAAAGTATTGTAAATCCTATAAAGATTTATCTATATTTTTACAAAGGCACATGTTATGCTTTGGTGTGTTTGAAATATATATTTGCCCTACCTTGCCTTGTTAATTAACTACCATCTAAACAGCAAAAGTAGTCTACGGTTTTACTTGATTTGTGTTTATATGAAGCCAAAAATTCAAGTTTGGCTCTGGCTGCATCACATCTTAGTAATGGCTGGAGTTTAGTGGAATTTATCATAGGAAAAAAAGAAAAATGGTGGGTGTATGAAAATCAAAGTATTAGAATCATAGAACACTACAGCACAGTACAGGCCCTTCAGCCCTCCATGTTGTGCCGACCCATATAATCCTTAAAAAAAAGTACTAAACCCACACTACCCCATAACCCTCCATTTTTCTTTCATCCATGTGCCTGTCCAAGAGGCTCTTAAATACCCCTAATGTTTTAGCCTCTACCACCATCCCTGGCAAGTCATTCCAGGCACTCACAACCCTCTGTGTAAAAAACTTACCCCTGATGTCTCCCCTAAACTTCCCTCCCTTAATTTTGTACCTATGGCCTCTGGTGTTTGCTATTGGTGCCCTAGGAAACAGGTACTGACTATCCACCCTATCTATGCCTCTCATAATCTTGTAGACCTCTATCATGTCCCCTCTCATTCTTCTATGCTCCAAAGAGAAAAGTCCCAGCTCTGCTAATCTTGCTTCATATGACTTGTTCTCCAAACCAGGCAACATCCTGGTAAATCTCCTCTGCACCCTCTCCATAGCTTCCACATCCTTCCTATAATGAGGTGACCAGAATTGAACACAATACTCTTAAGTGCGGTCTCACCAGAGATTTGTAGAGTTGCAACATGCCCTCTCTACTCTTGAACTCAATCCCCCTGTTAATGAAGCCTAGCATCCCGTAGGCCTTCTTAACTACCCTATCAACCTGTGCAGCGACATTGAGGGACATATGGATTTGAACCCTAAGGTCCCTTTGTTCATCCACACTCTTAAGTAACTAACCATTAATCCTGTACTCAGTCTTCTGGTTTGTCCTTCCAAAATGCATCACCTCACAGTTGTCTGGATTGAACTCCCATCTGCCATTTTTCTGCCCAACTCTGCAGCCTGTCTATATCCTCTTGTAACCTTCGACAACCTACAGGTCCATCCAGAACTCCTCCAGTCTTTGTGTCATCCGCAAACTTACGCCTTCCATAAGGCATCCTTCCGCCTCTACATCCAGGTCATTTATAAAAATCACAAAAAGCAGGGGTCCCAGGACAGATCCCTGCGGCACTCCACTCGTCACCAGTCTCCAGGCAGAATATTTTCCTTCCACAACTACCCTCTGCTTTCTTCCTTTAAGCCAATTTTCTATCCAAACAGCCAAGGTTTCACTTAACCCATGCCTCATGACTTCCTGGATGAGTTTCTCACGAGGGACCTTGTCAAATGCTTTGCTAAAGTCCATGTAGACCACATCCACTGCCCTACCCTCATCAATTTCTTTTGTTACCTCTTCAAAAAACTCAATCAGGCTCGTGAGGCACGATCTTCCCTTCACAAAGCCATGTTGACTATCCATGAGTAGACTGTATTTCTCCAAATGCTTGTAGATTCTATCCTTAAGAATCCTTTCCAATTGTTTGCAGACCACCGACATAAGACTCACCGGTCTATAGTTCCCAGGTTTATCCCTATTACCTTTTTTAAACAAGGGAACTACATTTGCTATTCTCCAGTCCTCCAGCACTTCCCATGCAGCCAAAGGGGATTCAAAGATCACAGCTAATGCTCCTGCGATCTCTTCTCTCAATTCCCACAACAACCTGGGGTGTATCATATCCGGCCCTGGGGATTTATCAATCTTAATGTTTTTAAGAAGATCCGGCACTTCTTCCGTAATCTCCACATTGTCCAGCACACAGGCCTGCTCTACTTCGACCTCATCCTGATCAAGATCCTTTTCACTTATGAATACTGAAGCCAAGTATTCATTTAGGACCTCCCCAACCTCCTCTGCCTCCAGGCACATGTTGCCCTCTTTATCCTTTAGCGGTCCCACCTTCGTTCTCGTCATCCTCTTATTCTTCACATACGCATAGAATGCCTTGGGGTTCTCCTTAATCCTATTACAATCTCCTTACTGCCTGAATGAATATTAAACAATCAGATACTACATTACAATATACCAAGTGAAAGAATTATACTGCTGAGAGGGCATTTTTAAAAATTATACTTTTGCCAACTAATCCCAGATCTTGGCTCTATTACAGTACCTCTAATATTGTTCCCAAAGATTTACTCTCAAATATATTGTCTTCAAATACCTTCAAATATACAGACCAGGTAATAATTCCATTATCATATTTGGTGGTGATATATTTTTGTACTTTCTCTATTTTTGTACTATCTATAAGGCAATGGTTATCACTGTTTTGCCAATAATAATGTGTTTCCATACCTTGTGTGATACTTCCATTCCTCATGTAGTCCACAACCAGTTCCTTTGTGAACCCAGGTGGAAGCTTGAGAAGAGTTTATGTGTTGTCTACACCAGGAAATCACTGGATCCTTTATCAAGAACACAATAATGAAAAGACATAATAAATATAAATACATAAGATAATACTGTATATATATTGTGCAATTATTGATTGTATGTCTATAAAGTGATGCTGGGCACAGGAGTGTCTGTACTTAAGGTGCCTGACAGGAGATGATATAGTCGTGGTGGTGGGGGGATGTAGAGAGCTTTGTTAGTGGGTGGAAGGATTGATCAGCCTTGCTGATTGGGGAAAGTAACTGTCATGGTGTGAATGCCTTCTCCCTGATAGGAGTCCTTGATCAGGGTGGCTGAGATGATGTTACTGGCCCTTTTGTGGCATCTTTCTGTTTATTTGTCTTTGATGGCAGGTAGGCTGGTGCCAGTGATGTGTTGATTGTTTTTGCTGAGCCTTCCTGTCTGCTGCAGTACAGTTGCCGTACCCTGCAGTGATGTCACATGTTGGCCTGCTCTCTGCTGCACATCTGTGGAAAAACATGAGCATAGATATGCACAGTCCAGCTGTCTTCAGCCTCCTAGCAAAGTAGAGGCATTGGTGAGCTTTCCTGGCTGTGTGGGATGTCTTCTGGAACAGGAGAGCTTGTGTGAGATGCACACTCCCAGGAGTGTGCAGTTGCCCCTGATGTAAAGGCAGGGGTGTGAGTACTGCAAGTTCTCCTGAAGTCGAATACCATCTTATTTGCCTGGCAGCAGTCTTTGAGCATTTCTTCTTCCTGTCTGTAGGCTGTCTCACCGCTGTCGTGCCATTGGTAAACTTGACAATGCGATTACTCGGGTTTTGGCCATGAACAGGGTGTACTGCAATGGGCCCAGCATGCTGCCCTGGGAGGCTCCTGTGTTGTAGATGATGGGGAGGGAGGAGGGGTTGTGTATCCTGACTGTCTGAGGTCTGTTGGTTAGGAAATCCAACACACTGTTACACACTGGTACATTTAGACCGAGGGGTAGGAATTTGTTCACCAAGGTGAGTGGGACAATAGTGTAGAATGCTGAAATGAGATCCAGAAAGAGCATTCTGACATAATTGTCCTTGTTTTCTAGGTGTGTCGGGGTAGGGTAGAGGCACGAGAGATGCTATGGCATCTGTTGTGCACCGGTTCTGTTGGTGAGTGTCCAGTGTGGCAGGAATGGAGTTTTTGATGTTCCATCACCAGCTATTCAAAGCACTTCATGCTTATTGGTGTTAGTGCCACTGAATAGTAGTGGCTTTGTTCGGAAGGTGTAGAGTTCTTTGATACAGGGATGATGGTGGTTGATTCGACGCACGTGGAGTCAGCAGCCGGATGAGTGAAGTGTTGAAGGTGTTTGTGACGACATCGGTGAGCTAGTGTGCACATTTCCTGACTACTTGGCCTGGGATATTGTCTGGCCCAGACACCTTACATGGGCTGACTCTCTGCAGAGTCCTTCTTATGTCCCCTGCTGTAACGGACAGTGGCAGCTCACCTAGGAGAGGGTATCTCTCGTGGCTGGCATTCTGTTGCGGGTTTCAGATTGTGGGTCCTTAGGCTCTTGTACCTCCTCCCGGAGGAGAGCGCATGTCCTAGATGGTGAGGCTCCTTAGCGATGGATGCCACTTTTCGAGTACATATCCTCGATAGTGAGGAGAATTGTACTGGTTATGGAACTGGCTGAGCCTACAGCCTTCTGCAGCTTCTTGCAATCCTGTGCATCGGAGACTCCATGCCAGGCTGTGATACAATTTATCGTAATGCTCTCCACCATATAGCAACAGAAATTATAATGGTCAAATTTTCTCAACCTTCTAATGAAGTAGAGCCATTGGTATGCTTTATTTGTGAATATATCAGTGTGTTGGCCACAGGAGAGATCTTCTGAGATGTTGAGCCAAGGTACTTGCAGTTGTTTACCCTTTCTGCTACTGACCATTCAGTGAAGACTGCTATGTGTTCTCCTGAAGTCCACAGTCAATTCAAGCTTTTGTGACATCACTCAACCAGCCAATCTAATATCATCTCCCTAGAGATGTCATTTGACCTCTGCTTGGCCACACGAGCATGAGTGTAGAGAAGTAGAACTGCGGAGTAAACATGTATCAGTGAGAGGGAGATATTACTGATCTGCACAGATTGTTGACTCCCTATAAGGAGGTCAAGAGTCAAGTTGCAGTGGGAGGTACAGAGGCCCAGGGTTTGAAGCATGATGATTAACACTGAAGGGCTGATGGTTTTGAATGCTGAACTGTAATCGATAAATACCGTAGTACCTGACATAATTTTACTGTTGTCTGGGTGCTCCAAACCAGAGTGGAAAGCCAGTGATATTGTATCTGCTTTAGATAAGCTGTGGTGGTAATAATCCTTTCTGTTCCGGACCTACAGGTAGAAAGGACCTACTTAGGCAAAAGATTTGTCCACCAATTTTGTTTTAAATACAGAAAATAAAAGTAATTTTAATAATCTGTCAGCATATCTTCATTGCAGCGCATACAGCTTTCCTTAGGATTTTACATGTTTCCAAAGATATAATTTACATCTTTACATCTTTACAAAATCACATGTTAACTCCTTTTTCAAATATTGGAGTAGCTGCCTTTATAAAATAAAAGAGCTACTGTGTCCTGAAGAAGTGTCTTGGCCAGAAATGTCAATTGTTTACCCTTTTCCGTAGATGCTGCCTGGTCTGCTGTGTTCCTCCATGATTTTGTGTATGTTGCTTTGGATTTCCAGCATCTGCAGATCTTTTTTTGTTTATGCTGCAGAATGTTTTAACTAATTTCTTGTGAAATTGCTAACTTCCTCATTTAAACGTTAAAGCTGTAGTGCTTTTTGTGGTAATGGGGCTTTTCCTGTGAAAGTATGCTGTTTTCACTGTGTTACAATAAAAAAGCTCTGTGCATTGAAACCATATTGTTGTATAGCATATTTAGTGCTTTCCTGTATTTTGCTTCAAAGTATCTCAATGCCAAGATGACATTGAACAACTGTTGTTTGTGGATTTAGCCTAATGACAAATCCCTATAAAGGGACAAAAATCTAATTCTGCTGAAGGTCTTCTTGTGTCATTTAGTTATATCTATCAGGAAACATAATCACCACTGTATTAAAATATTTTTTAATCCATAATATAAAAAAGACATACATTTTCTAGCACCCTTAACAACCCTAATCTGGTTGACTGTAGTATGTGTGCACCTTGTCTAGTTTCCTTTATCAAAAGATGGTGGCTTCTGCTTATCCTTCTGCATGTCAGGTGAAGAATAGTTTAATGAAGAATGGTTGGATGTAGTTTAGATGCATTATAGAGTGAAAGAATGTGATGAGAGAATTGGAGAGTTGTGATGAATTATCTAAACGCTGCTATACATATAATAGCTCAACTAAAGGCTAGTGTCTCTTTTTGCTACAATATTAAGTAAACAACATAATTCAAATTTTTTCTAACTGATTATATTGATTAATATAATTGAAGCCAAAGCAAACTCTTTCAAAACTGCCTGTGGCTTAAACCCAATTGGCAGGTTTAACTCATCAAGTACTTGTAATTTGGGTAGTTACTGCCTTGATGGTGATGAATGCAATATAAATACCCATGCTCATTATTTATTCTGGACTTGTACTGAAACACTTCATTCAAATAAAGTGTAAAGTTATTTACAAAATATTTGGTTTTGAAACTCCTACTTACAAACTCCTACTTGTGAAACGACTGCTTGCTGAGTTTAATATAAAACTTCACACTACTGGTGAGTGAGTCAAAAATATATAATTTAAAATGTAAGACTTAACACCTCATGTTTGTTTATATCACCTTGGGTGCCAGTTTTGTCCAAGATACTCTAGATCCTGTCAAATAAAAGAATGTTACATTTTGTCTTTCAGTTGTAGTTCATGAGTAAAATACCTCTCCCTCTGGATGCATCCCTCCTGATTCCATATGACATAGGAAAGGTCTAATAGAAATGACAGTGACACAAGACCTGAAGGGACATACTATAATATGACCAGATTTCCCATTAATAAAAATCTCTTTATTAACATGTCTTCGGCCCACCCCAACAATTTTGAAGTAAAGTATTGTAATGTATTAACCATTTTTGTTGTGGAGCCTTTTCATAAGTGAGCAAAGAATTAATTAGCCACTGAAGACTAGGAGGTACTGTATGTGTTAGAAATACTTTCGGGGAAAGTGTTTTCTTCGTGTGCACTTACATCATGATATTAGCAGACACAAGAGGCCTTTACAATGTACATAAAAAACAAGATGTTCTTCCTGTTCTGATGGAATAAGTTTATCAAAAGGACATACAAATTACATAACACATAAAGCATTCTACAACACTAAAGCACAGGGAAAGGTTTATTCAGCATAAACTGGTGACTGTTGTACTTTTCCATTTCTTAATTTTAAGTTTCATTTGAAAGCTTTAATCATCTAAAATAATCCTGTTGTGTTCAGACTCTTGACAAGCATTGAGAATGATCTTTTCACAAAGATGTTAACAATCCCAAGTTGCCTGATGTGTTGAGCAGATGAGCAATCCAAATAGTAGCAGTTTAAAATCTACAAGGTACTATGTTCTTTTCACTAGCTTCTAAGAGCATTTTGAAAAATAAATTCTAATATTTAAACTTTGATTTGAATAATTCTTTATGTGTGGAAAAATAGTATTACAAGGAAAACTGTTTACTTCAGTTGTGGCCTAATTTCTAGTAAACAAACAAATCATTTTTGCATGAGCAGCCGGTTTCAGACATTATTCTCCTCGGACCCAGTGGGCCAATGTTTATCATTTAGCAAGTATTCACCACAGGTTTCAGTGCCTTGATGTTGTAATTGAAGTTTAGGCAGGATGCATCAAAGCTAGAAAAGCTCTTCAGTGCCAACAACTAATGTATGGTGGAGCCACTTTGAGCTTGCCTGGTGTGAAAGCAGAGACTTTGATTCTGGATGTAAATCCTGAGAGAGGGGAGTGAGTGATGAATTTTTCAACAAATGATCTGTGAGGTTACAAGTGCCAGTAGAGGTGTACGTAAGCAGGTTGTTGCAGACATCTGTTAGGATGGGAGGCAGTAGTCCTTACCAGCCTGCAGCAAGTCTGCTGGAGTGTCAGCAGATGCAGTTGAGAGTGGCAGAACAGTTTTGGTCTCACATTTGCTGCCTGAGGGGCTTAAACACCAAAGGTAGAGCAGGGAAGGACACAGCTGTGCTCCTGAACTGGCCTCGGGCACAAATAAGGAGATCTAATGTATTTTGACTCTATTGTGAGGGGAGCCAGGGGAAGATGAGCCACTTCAGAGCGAAGTTAACACAGCAACATCTGCCACAAAGTTTCAGTGGGAGCGGCTGGGGATAGCAGGTAGCTTAGGTAGTCCCCGAGAAAACACTTTTATTTAGCCATACATTCTTCTAAAGATCTGTGTCTGGATAATGTGCGCAGTAGTATCCTATATTGTTTTTGAGGCATCATTTTTTGACTATAGGAGCATTGTATCTGTAAATGATGTTTAGCATATCGTGCTTATTTTTCTTCAAAATAGGGAAGAGAGCACTCACCGGAGTTGTCCTTTAGAACTTTAAATTATGCATTCTTTTATTTCAAATTCAAACATTTTTGGACCTTTGATTTTTTTTTCCAGTAGATTCATATAAGATCCGATTTCCATATTATTTTTAAAGACAGTTCAAAGAACAGCCTGTTAAACCATATTGGACCTGTTAAAAGGTTTTCCACTTCTATTCATTATCACTGTTGCATATTTTCCTTATAATTATGAACAAAACAAGTTGTGTTACACAGAGCCATCTATTCTGTAATGGCCACTCATTAAGTGGATATTATTCTGAAAATGTAAAATCTATGAAGTGTTGAGTCATTAGAAAATTGAAAATTATCCAAGGAAAATTAATTGGCACTAAGCCAGACTTTCAGAAGAAGAAACTGTTATTCTCTCATAATAACAGCCTTTAACTGGCCTTCACAAAACTTCTGGTGTGTGAATGAGAGAGTGAATGTCCCCTTTTCTGATATTCAGAGAAGAGCAGCATAATCTAAGCATCCAGGAGCTTTGCAAGTGCCATTCCTTTTCCTTACGTTTATAAAGCATGCTAATACATTTACACAGTTCAAATGTACTGAAATATTGTCAAAGATGGACTGAAATTTGATCAGGTCTTAATAAGGAACGGTACTACCAGTACCTTGCTTTTGGCTTAGGTCAGCCCTGTGTTTTGGCAGTCTCTAACCCCCAGTAATCCTTGCATTTCTCTGCACATCAAGTTGCTGCTGCTGATCCTGATCTCCAATTCCCCTGTGTATCAGCTCATGACCCCCTTCCATGCTCCACCTACCCCAGCTGATTTCTGACTAACTGTCACCTAATGGTCTCCCAAAGCCTCTGTGCCTCATTCTCCAGTCTGCAGGTCTCTGTTGCCTTGCTCTGCATCACAGCAAAGATTTGACTGACTTCTGCACACTCCCAACATTTTTCCCCTGTTGGAGGTGCCCAGGGACTTGGGAGAAATTATGATTTTCACTGGAGATGTACTCCTAAAATGATTGCCAACTCCCACCTCATCACTTCATCACTTTGTTGCTCCACCTTAGGAGCCAAATGAACATCCACGTGGGCTTAGGTGAACAAGCCTTTGTGTGGATACATGTTCCTGTACTTACCAGCTGGAGGTCAGCGTTACGCTTTCCTGGTGGTGCATTTGTCTTTTTACTGAAATATTTCTTAAGTTCACTGTTTCAAATTACTCCTGTTATATTTCCAAGTCCAGAAAGCTGTTTTCACTTGGCTTGATGGCTAGTTAAAGGTGTGGCTTCTGAGCAGTATAATGCTGCAGATTTCCTGCTGCTGTGTCACACCTCCAGAAGATGGGAACAGAGATCGTGGGTGTAAGGGTTGCTGGCATCAATGGGCATATGAGGCAGGATAGATTACAGGAAATATGTAGGGCAAAGTCCTCTAAGAACTGATATGAACGGTATGGACTGTAGATCAAAAAGATCTGCGAATGTAGAACAAACGGATTTGGAAATACACATTCATAATTCCATGGAAGTGTTGTCACAGGTAAATAGGGTTGTAATGAGAGCTTTTGGCACATTGGCCTCATAAGGCGTAGGAGCAGAATTAGGCCATTTGGCCCATCAAGTCTGCTGCACCATACAATCATGGCTGATCCTTTTTTTCTCCTCCTCCTCAACCCTAGTTCCCATGCATCAGAATATCGAATACAGGAGTTATTATATTATTTTGAAGTTGCTGAGGCCAAATTTAGGGTTTTGTGTGCAGCTCTGATCACTAACCTATAGGAAAGACACCAGTAAGATTGAAAGGGTACAGGGAAAATTTACAAGGAAGTTGCCACGTCTTGAGGCCTGAGTTATATGGACAGTTTGAATAGTTTAGGACTTTATTCCCTGGAGCGTAAGTGAATGCGGGAAGGTTTGGTAGAAGTTTACACAATTAAGAGGGTTGTAGGTGGGTAAAAGCAAGCAGACTTTTTCACTGAGGTTGGGAGAGATTAGACCGAGACATCATGGGTTAAGGGTGAAAAATGAAATATTTAAGAGGAACCTGAGAAGGAACTTCACTCAAGAGTGTGGAACAAGTTCCCAGTGGAAGTAGTGGATGTGGGTTCAACTGCAACATCCGAAAGAAGTTTGGATAAGTAGACGGAGTAGGGAGGGCTATGGTCCAGGTGTGGGTCAATGGGACGAGGCAGAGTAACAGTTCAGTGTGGACTAGACAGGGTAAAGAGCCTGATTCTGTGCTGCAAACCCCCATGACTCGATTGCTGTTTCTTTCTCACTGAACGAGCTTTGATATTGCTGGAAAATATTATTTTAACCACTCTTGCACGTTGTGCTTTCATAGAATTATCACAATGCATGAAAATATGACATTTCAAATGCCTTTTCCACTTGTTAAACAGAATGAAACAAATTAATTGGAATGGTTATTACTATTGCTAAGATTAGCTAAGGGCCTATAGAAAATAGTTTATAATTTTTATGTTGAATGATACTGTAACTAATTTTCTTGTTTAATAATTCCTTCTCAGTTATATTGCTTAATTGATAAGCTGTTTAGAAGTCCCAGATGGCTTTCATCATTTGGAAAAAAAAGCAAACTGATAGAACAGTTTCCAAGTCCTCATAAATTTGAAGATTCATCTGAAATTGAAAGGAGCTATCAAGTGTATTTGAGCAAGTCACTCAACATCAGCTGAGTCATGTGCTCCCTCACAGGAGTCACAGCTCTCAAAAAAATTAACTCATTGTTGTACCAAAATGTTTGGAATTTTCTTCAGTGGATGAATTTTGTCTTTAACTCTTTTTTTTTATCTTGTTCAAATTTATTTGTATCTTAGTCTCAGATGTTTAAGATTTGAGGAGGGAAAAACCAAAATCTGGCCGCTTGACTTTAAATTTTAATCCGTCTCTTAGGGAAGTGAAATCACTCTGATTTATTCCATTAAAGCTTCTCATAATTTAATATACCTCAATTACTCCACTCCTTGGTTTTCAGTCTTCCAAAGAAAACCACCCTATCGTACGCAATCTTTCCTGTGATTTTATGGTCCAGATAACATCCTCAAAAACACAAGAGATTCTGCAGGTGCTGGGAATCTAGTGCAACACACATAAATTGCTGGAGGTACTCAGCAGGTCAGGCAGCATCTGTGGAAAAGACAAACAGTCGACGTTCCATACCGAGACCCCTTGATGAGGAGCAGAAAGGGCAGAGGAAAAACCAGCATTAGAATGTGGGGGGAGGGGAAGAAGTACAAGCTGGAATGTGATAGGTGAAATTGGGAGGGGGGGGGGATAAAGTAAGTGTTGGGAAGCGATGAGAAGAAGAGATGAAAGGCTGGAGAAGAAGAAATCTGATAGGAGAGGAGAGTGGATTAGTGGAGAAAGGGAAGGAGGAAGAGTACCGGGGAAGGCGCTAGGCAGATGAGATGAGAAGAGGTAAGAGGGGAGCCATAGTGGAGAAGTTACCTTCACAAATCTCTTCTCTATCATCAAAGTACATTAACCAGAAACATATCAAATGCTCAAGCTGGTATAGCATTGGATGGAGTTCCAGCATAAATTCCCTGCTCTTATACTTATTTTTCAGCTTATAAAGAAAAGCAACCCATTTGCCTTTTTCACTACCACATTTATCTTGAGACTTTCATCAAATGTCCCTTTCTTCCACCTGCCACTTAATATTATCCCATTTATTATATATAGAGAATTGGTAAGTAAATGTCACCGTAAAGCAGTGTGGATGACAGCTCTTATCACTTCCCTGACGCTTGTGGTTAGGCTGCTCAGGTGCTGATTAACCAGATTGCATTTTTCAGATGTTTGTGGACATTATACAGCACATCTGCCTAGTTTCGTACTCTGTCGGGTAGGTGTCAGTGTTGGAACCATTTAACTGGGTGGTTTGGAAGTGCACGTCTTCAGCATTACAGGTGGAATTATATTTCAGCCCAAAGCCTTTGCATATTTCATTTCGCTTTCTAAATAAAATTAAGCAGTTAATTCCAGTTTCTGTCTGTTCTGAAGGGACTTGGACCTGATGTTCACTAATTGTTTCTCTTTCTGCATATGCTATGTGGCTTCTTGGGCGCTTCCAACATTTTAAAAATTATTTTTAATTCTTTTGTTCAGTGTCTGAGATTTAAAGTTCAAAGCATATTTACGAGGGGCGATTGATATGTTCATAGCCTAAGGTAGAAGGAGTCAATTTTACAAAACCTAGCACATTTATTTTTCAACATAGTCCCCTCCTACATTTACACACTTAGTCCAGCGGCGGTGGAGCATACGGATCTTGGACCTCCAGAAAATGTCCACAGCAGAGGTGATTGATAAGTTTGTGGCCTAAGGTAGAAGGAGATGAGTTATACAGCTCTCGGTACATGCACATGCAGGTCAACTCCTTGAGTGATTATGCAGAAAGTTTGAAGTTAGTAACTCATCTCCTTCTACCTTAGGCCACAAACTTATCAATCACCCCGATGAGTTATTAACTTCAAACTTCCTGCATAATCACTCAAAGAGTTGAACTGCACGTGCATGTAACGAGAGCTGTATAACTCATCTCCTTCTACCTCAGGCCACAAACTTATCAATCACCCCTCGTATTATCGAAGCATGTATATCATATCCAACTTTAAGATTTGCCTTCTTGCAGGCAGCTACAACACAAAGATACACAATGGAATCCACTAAGAAATCCACACAGCAAAGACCGACAAACATTCAAAGTAGAAAAAAAACAAATAGTGCAAACAATAAAAAAAGTAAATTAATAGCACACAGAGCAAGAATCGCAGAGTTTCCAAAAAGGGAGTTTGCAGCCACAGAGTCAGTTCAGTCCTGAGACGAGCTCAGCCGGTCCAGACTTTTATTTCCAGAGCTATACAGCTTTATTCCCTCCTGAGACAAAGGGATGGTAACCAATGACCCATGCTCCCTATAAGTTGAAAATTTACAGAACAGCCATTTTGTTGAAAGTATGCGTGAACTGTTGGTTCAAGCCCATGTATTCAGTTGAACAGATGCTCTATGTATGTGCGGTGTAGTTATTAGCAGGAATGTGAATCTTCTGTAACTACCTGTGGGGAAAAGAGTAATCTGTACAATTAGAGCTTTTATTAGAATCTTTGCAACAGAATTAAAGATGTGTTTGCCTTTTGTTGCATAAGGTGGCAGACCCATCAAGTTATAGATTTCCTGTTCCCCTCTAGCCTTCCAGTCTTCCGAGCCATTTTTTATTTCATTGATGGATTCTCATTTCACCTCTATCTCAGTCCAACTTACCACTATTTCCTTGCCATCTGTTTTCCTGGTTTTCCCAGACTGAATGCTCCTTTCTGTGGATTTAATATTTGTATTCCAAGAATCATGAATCTGGCTTTCAAAACTAAAAATAGCTGCAAATCTGCTAAGATGTAGGTTAAGAATTTTATTGGAATTTCTTCCACTCTGCTGCTGTAGGCTTTGTGGCAGAGATCCTGTTTATACTAGTTAATGGCAATTGGTTAAGTAACATCTGCTCACTAGTGTGGCCAACTTATATTTGCATGGAAATTATTTTCTGACTCTTCAGGAAAATTGTGAGTCATGGTCATCGTGGCTTGTGTATTGCAGCCAAAATTAAAACCTTGTACCTTCTGTTTAAGCTTTTAGTAAATTATGCTCCTGATGTTGATAAAGTATTGGCAGAAAATTTAGTCAGGAGATTGTAGAGCTTGTTTCATTACGTGGCAAATGCCACCTCAAGAGCCAGGACCTACTGTTGAGAAAAAAAATGTAAATCAAGATATATGTCATCCGCAACAATAATTGCTGTAATCATTACTTGACTAATCTCATATTATTTTCTATTTTCAGTTGTCCCTGATAGGTATTACAGTGGAGTTTAGCTCCATTTGATATTAAATGCTACCAAAAGTTTGCCAGCCAGACAATTTTTGGCATATCTAATCAGCATCAGACAATAGACAGTAGGTGCAGGAGTAGGCCATTCGGCTCTTCTAGCCAGCACCGTCACTCACTGTGATCATGGCTGATCATACACAATCAGTACCCCGTTCCTGCCCTCTCCCCATATCCCTTGACACCGCTATCTATAAGAGCTCTATCTAACTCTCTCTTGAATGCATCCAGAGGCTTGGCCTCCACTGCCTTCTGGGGCAGAGCATTCCACATATCCACCACTCTCTGGGTGAAAATTTTTTTCCGCATCTCTGATCTAAATGGCCTACCCCTTATTCTTAAACTGTGGCCTCTAGTTCTGGACTCACCCATCAGTGGGAACATGCTTCCTGCCTCCAGTGTGTCCAATCCCTTAATAATCTTATATGTTTCAATCAGATCCCCTCTCATCCTTCTAAATTCCAGTGTATACAAGCCCAGTCGCTCCAATCTTTCAACATATGACAGTCCCGCCATTCCGGGAATTAACCTTGTGAACCTACGCTGCACTCCCTCAATAGCAAGAATGTCCTTCCTCAAATTTGGAGACCAAAACTGCACACAATACTCCAGGTGGGGTCTCACCAGGGCCCTGTACAGCTGCAAAAGGACCTCTTTACTCCTATACTCAATTCCTCTTGTTATAAAGGCCAGCATGCCATTAGCTTTCTTCACTGCCTGCTGTACCTGCATGCTTGCTTTCATTCACTGATGTACAAGAACACCTAGATCTCGTTGTACTTCCCCTTTTCCTAACTTGACTCCATGTAGATAGTAATCTGCCTTCCTGTTCTTGCCACCAAAGTGGATAACCTCACATTTATCCACATTAAACTGCATCTGCCATACATTTGCCCACTCACCCAACCTGTCCAAGTCACCCTGCATTCTCATAACATCCTCCTGACATCTCACACTGCCACCCAGCTTTGTGTCATCGGCAAATTTGCTAATGTTACTTTTAATCCCTTCATCTAAATCATTAATGTATATTGTAATCAGCTGTGGTCCCAGCACCGAACCTTGCGGTACCCCACTGGTCACAGCCTGCCATCCGATTTTCAATCCATGTCAGTACTTTGCCCCCAATACCATGTGCCCTAATTTTGCCCACTAATCTCCTATGTGGGACTTTATCAGAAGCTTTCTGGAAGTCCAGGTACACTACATCCACTGGCTCTCCCTTGTCCATTTTCATAGTTACATCCTCAAAAAACTCCAGAAGATTAGTCAAGCATGATTTTCCCTTCATAAATCCATGCTGACTCAGACTGATACTTCTACTGCTATCCAAATGTGTCATAATTTCCTCTTTTATAATTGACTCCAGCATCTTTCCCACCACTGACGTCAGGCTAACCGGTCTATAATTCCCTGTTTTCTCTCTCCCTCCTTTCTTGAAAAGTGGGACAACATTAGCCACCCTCCAATCAGCAGGAACTGTTCCTGTATCTATAGAACATTGGAAAATGATTACCAATGCGTCCACGATTTCTAGAGCCACCTCTTTAAGTACCCTGGGATGCAAACCATAAGGTCCCGGGGACTTATCAGCCTTCAGACTCAACAGTCTATCCAACACCGTTTCTTGCCTAATATAAATTTCCTTGAGTTCATCCTTTACCCTAGTTCCTTTGGCCACTATTACATCTGGGAGATTGTTTGTGTCTTCCCTAGTGAAGACAGATCCAAAGTACCTGTTCAACTCGTCTGCCATTTCCTTGTTCCCCATAATAAATTCACCCGTTTCTGTCTTCAATGGCCCAATTTTGGTCTTAACTATTTTTTTGCTATTCACATACCTAAAGAAGCTTTTACTATCCTCCTTTATATTCTTGGCTAGTTTACCTTCGTACCTCATTTTTTCTTGGCGTATTGCCTTTTTTGTTATCTTCTGTTGCTCTTTAAAAGCTTCCCAGTCCTCCGGTTTCCCGCTCATCTTTGCTATGTTATACTTTTTCTCTTTTATTTTTATACTGCCCTTTACTTCCCTCGTCAGCCACGGCCACCCCTTACTCCCCTTAGGATCTTTGTTCCTCTTTGGAATGAACCGATCCTGCACCTTCTGCATTATTCCCTGAAATACTTGCCATTGTTGTTCCACTGTCTTCCCTGCTAGGGTATTGTTCCATTGAACTTTGGCCAGCTCCTCCCTCATAGCTCCATAGTTCCCTTTGTTCAACTGTAATACTGACACATCCGATTTTCCCTTCTCCTTCTCAAATTGTAGGTTAAAACATATCATATTATGGTCACTACCTCCTAATGGTTCCTTTACCGCGAGGTCCCTGAACAAATCTGGTTCATTGCACAACACTAAATCTAGAATTGCCTTCTCCCTGGTAGGCTCCAGTACAAGCTGTTCTAAGAATCCATCTTGGAGGCACTCCACAAACTCCCTTTCTTGGGGTCCAGTACCATTCTGATTCTCCCAGTCTACCTGCATGTTGAAATCCCCCATGACAACTGTATCATTACCTTTGCGACATGCCAATTTTAACTCTTCATTCAACTTGCACCCTACATCCAGACTGCTGTTTGGGGGCCTGTAGATAACTCCCATTAGGGTCCTTCTACCCTTAGAATTTCTCAGTTCTATCCATACTGACTCTACATCCCCTGATTCTGTGTCCCCTCTCGCAAGGGACTAAATATCATTCCTCACCAACAGAGCCACCCCACCCCCTCTGCCAGTCAGTCTGTCCTTTCGATAAGATGTATATCCTTGAATATTCATTTCCCAGGCCCTGTCCGCTTGAAGCCATGTCTCTGTTATTCCCACAACATCGTACTTGCCAATTTCCAACTGAGCCTCAAGCTCATCTACTTTATTCCTTATACTTCGTGCATTCATATATAATACTTTTAATTTGTTACTCCCCTCTCCTTTCATATCAATTCCTATTTCACTTGGCCATACTGTATGTTCTTTTCTTGAGCTTTCTACTCCATTGATTCTGTTGTCCTTTTTAACTTCTCTTATTTTCACTTTCCCTTTAACTCCATCCTTATATTTCCAGTTCATCCCCCTCCCCCCTCTCTACTTAGTTTAAACACATCCATGTTGCAGTGGCAAACCTGTCTGCCAGAATGCTGGTCCCCCGCCTATTAAGGTGCAACCCGTCCCTTTTGTACAATTCATCCCTACCCCAAAACAGATCCCAGTGGTCCAAGAATGTAAATCCTTGCTTCCTGCACCAGTTCCTCAGCCACACATTCAGATCCATTATCTCCCTGTTCCTGCCCTCTCCAGCACGAGGAACTGGAAGCAAACCAGAGATAACCACCCTGGAAGTCCTGCTTTTCAGCCTTCTTCCGAGTTCTCTGAAGTCCCATTACAGAATGTCCTTCCTCTTCTTCCCGATGTCATTTGTGCCGACATGCACTACCACTTCCGGCTGTTCACCTTCACCCTTGAGGATTCCCTGCAATCGGTCTGTGATGTCCTAGATCCTTGCAGCAGGGAGGCAACACACCATCCTTAAATCTTGCCTGTTGCTACAGAAACCCCTTTCTGTACCTCTTACTATGGAGTCCCCTACTACCACGAGCATGAGAAAGATTTATCTAAATTCGTTAAAATTCCACCTTATATTTGGAAACTGATTTTACAGGTCTTCCAATAAGCCCCCAAATAATTGTGGATTGCTTATATTTTGGTTGGAGACATGACTAAGGCATTATAACTGCTTGTATCTTTATAACTGTTCTACACAAAGACAACATTGTTACAGGTGTTTAAGCAATTTATGACAAGAAATTAGATTACATGTTTTTTGGTGTGCTAAAACATTGTTGCTGTCAGTACTAATACACTATCAGGTTCACCTTAAAAAAAAATTGAATTTGGGCAAAAGCCAGTGTGAAAAATTGTTAGGGTGGCTTTCAACCAGAAACATACATTAAAATGGGACTTGCATGTTTCCCAATTCAGCATTCAGTACAAACACTAGGCACTTTTGCATCTATGAACTTCTGCATATGACAATAATCTCGACTTTGACTTTTAATTTTAAGTTTGACATCCTACCCACCTTGGTTCCAGCCGTGGAAAACTACTAGGTTCTGCATTTTCAATAAAGAAAGTGCTGATCATCTACTCAGTTGTTCCAATTCTAATCTGCAACCACAGTCATATCAACAAATTGAGAAACTACTCCTCGCCCAGAACACGACTAAAGTACAAAATAAAAGTTTTTAACAAACTTTACATATTTTGCAAAGTGTGAAATAAATAATGAAAAATAATGACAAATTATTTTTCATGAGCCAGAAATTTCATGAGCTTTTCAAAGATTAAAATAAACATTTTTGAACTGCAGAATTATGAAATAACTATCTGAGGTATTAACTCTTTACCTAACTTGTTTTTTTTGTTTTAGGGTCAGGAGGGTTGTTAAGTAGCAGTGCTGGTTTTACACCATTAAACCTATACCACTACCGACCTACACCACAAACATGGAATGCCAAATTCAAGTTTATTGTCGTATGCACACACACCCGGGCATTAATACCATGAAAGTTAGTTTGTTGCAGCAGCAGCAGGTACACTATAAATATGACAAAAGGAAGTTAATATAGACTCCAATGAAGGGGGTGTGGTGTCAACACGACTGTAATATCAACCATTATATATAAACTTCTTTACTGAGTTTAAAGCTATAGAATTGTTTGCATTTATCAACTCTGTAACTAGAGTCCAGCGCTGCAATGTTTTTGGTCTTTGAATAGACTCTCACTTTGGTCCAGGTCAGTTTTTGTTTCTTATATGTATTCCAAATACAGATTGAGTTTTCACTTTCACATGGAGCCTAAGTGAAAACAGAGATGGGAACACCGATGGGATTTTCTAAAACTGGCATTACTGTGGCGGACATTTCTTGAATGGGAGGTATAGGATGACTAGATGCACGTAGAATATTAAGACACAACAGTAACTTTTGCAAGTACTACCATCCATCTTCCAGCACAACTTGAATGATGGGCCAAAGTTTGTATTGAGAAATAAGGAATTCATTATTGTTTGATTATTCCCACCAGTTTTAAAATGCCAGTTGAGCTGGTTTTCTCTAAATGGGTGAGCTGTTAAGACTTATTGCCACTGTTCTGAGAAGAGTTGCTCCCTGTGCAGTTGTCCTATCTCAGTGTTCCCTTCATAATTTTGTCTGTTATTCCTACCAAGGACATGGAGACAACAGGAAGTTAGTGCGATACTGAAAGGTGTTACAGGAATTTAAGTGATAGCAGAGCTGTTATTGATACTTGCTAGAATGTGTCTAGCCTGCATTGATTACAAATAGGATAGAACTGCTTCTGATTTTAGTGCTGCAAACCTGTTTCCTACTGTCTCCTGGTTCTTCTTGTTTGGCTGATTCCTCACATTTAGCTTCCTTCTGAGAACACACGTTCATAAGGTAACTAACTACCGGAAGCTAAGTCAGTATAGAGAAAATTCCAAAAATGTCTCCAACCAGAATGGTCAGCCAAGTGTATAGAATGACTTGATTAAAGACGTCATGCACTGGTGGACTTTCCAGTTACATATGTTTCATGTGCTGATCTTCCTGGTACAAGACCCAGATATGGCATGATGACTGTGGTCTCCAGTCACGTTGTCTGTCTTGAATGCTGGTTATACATCATGAGTGCACCTCATGTCATGTGGTGAAACCCTCAGACATCAGCTTCCTGAATCAAAGGGGATGATTTCACTCAACTTCGCTTGCCCCAACATTGAAATGTTCCCACAACCAAATGACTCACTTTCAAGGACGCTTCATCTCATATTCTCTATAGTTAATGCGAATTTCTTTATTATTTAATTATTGTTTCTTCTTTTGTATTTGCACAGTTTGTTGCCTTCTGCACTCTGGCTGAACACTCTAGTTGGGTGATCTCTCATTGATTCTGTTACTGTCATTATTCCACAGATTTGTTAAATATGCCCACAAGAAAATGAACCTCAGGGTTGTATATGTGACATATATGTACTTGGACAATAAAATTTACTTTGAACTTCACATTGACCTTGGAACTTTTTGAGACAAATGGAGAGATGGACATAAAAATTTAGTGATTAAAACTGGGAAGCATGCTATATTGCTTTTCAAGTGAAATTTGTTAATACTAGTTATTCCTAGCAGTGAGGGCAGTTTTGCTGTACCTACGTTTGGTCCTCTTGAGCTCATTTTATAGAAGGCATTTAACAGTCATTGCCAGTGAATTTCTGTGCCATCTGTAGAGATTGGATCCCATCCATTTTCTCTGATATTTTTCATGGAGTGGATGCAAGTGGCAAAGCAAGCAAGACGTTTTGTGTAATCTCTCTCCTAAATGAAGGACTTTTTGGTTTATTTATGATCTACCGTAGATTCCGGACTACAGAGCGCACCTGATTAAAAGCCGCTGGCTCTAATTTTAGAAAGAAAATCAATTTTTTACTTGTAAAGGCCGCACCGGATTTTCGGCCGCAGGTGTCCCACGTTGTAATATGAGATATTTACACAGAAAGATATTACACGTGAGGATTTTTTAACTTTTAATTAAATCCATATGGTAACATAAACAAGTACATATTGCAAATGCTTTTTTTCGAACCGTGCCTGTAACGCGGCTACTTTTAAATATACATACGTATCGGTAACACAAATTACGTTGCGTATACTTTTTTACTGAACAACATTCCAATATCTCCTAACGACTGGTAAAAAATATATATACTGCAGCCTACCAGGAAAAGTTATTGATCGCCTTTAACTTAAAAGCAGCGTTCGCTCAGATCTAATGCCGCTCGCCCCCACCTTCCCGTTTATCGCAAACCGGTATTTCCCACAAGACGCGGCGAAACCGGGTGTGACGTCATAGCATCCCGCGATGTAGTACAGAAAACAAATATAGTTAAAACACTTCTAACTTTAACTAGAAATTACTAACAAATGTATTACTAAGCGAAAATATTATAAACTAAATAACTGCCATAAAGGCAGCACAATGCTTTTCTTCGAGTGTTTCCCATGTTGATGAGGGTGAGTACAAATGACTGATTTACAATAATTTAATTGTGAAAGTGCGCTTGATTTATCGTACAATTTCATTGGACCTCTGTGAACTACTCATCAATTTTATTGATCTACTGTTACGAGGCAAAATGTTTTTGGCGGCATGAAAAAAATCATGTATTAGCCGCACCGTATTAAAGGCCGCAGAGTTCAAAGCTGTTCAAAATGTGGGAAAAAAGTAGCGGCTTATAATCCGACATCTACGGTATTTTGTGGACTTTGTCCCTGTTATTCTGTCGCAGGATGTTAATGTGGATTAAGGTATACCCTTATATGAAATCAGTAATATTTCAAAATTAACATGTTTTCATAAATGAACTGCTCAGGCTTCCAGCCAGGTACAGGTATCGATTATAACCAATGCTTTGATGACAAACTCTGCCATCTTCATCAGGGATGAAGCCTAGGCTAGTCTAATCTCCTGATTGGTTAGTCCACATCCATTCAGGACCCAGCTTTCCCACCTTGTTTACAATCAAATTATTATTATTATTATTATTATTATACTTTATTGTCACCAAACAATTGATACTAGAGCGTACAATCATCACAGTGATATTTGTTATTTCAGGCCTTACAAAGAATTTCGTCTTTGTTAAATTTCTTTTCCTCTAGTTTTATTTCAATGGCTTCTTTTACCAGCTGGTCCCAAAAGCCATTAGTGTGACAAAGTGGTTTTGTGCTGTTGAAGTCAGTTCTATGGCCATTGTGAATGCAGTGTTATGCTACCACTGAGTTCTTCGGGTAACCTAGATGGATACACCTCCTGTGCTCTGTGATGTGTGTTTCCACCATGCATCCCTTCTGGCTGATGTATGCTGCTCCACACTCACAGGGAATCCTGTCAACACCAGTCGGCTTAAGTCCCAGGTAATCTTGACCCAGATAAGCTGTGATTTGAGCTTCCCTACAGCTTTGTGAATGGTATTAATCCAGTAGTTCTTCAGGATCCTGGAGATCCTTCCAGAAACTGTGGAAATAAAGGGAAGATGGGTGGTAGTCATGGTTCCTCCTCGTTGTTAGGTTTCCTGTTTTTTTTGTCGGCCCTTTTAAGGGCCCAATTGATATCCTTCATCTTGGAGCCATTCGAGTCTCAGGTCAGCTGACATTTACAGGATTCCCTGAGAGTGCAGAGCAGCGGATATCAGTCAGACAGGAGCAACATTGGAAACCTGCATCAAGGAGCACAAAAGGTGTATAATTTTGGTTACCTGGAGAAATCTGTGCCAGTCGCAATGGCCATATGAATTGCTTTGACGGCACAAAACTACTGGGCTGTGCCCGTGGCTTTTGGCACCACCTGGTAAAGTAAGCCATTGATATAAAACTAGAGAAAAGAATTTTAACAAAGATGAAGGTCTCGCTCTAAGTAAGAACTGGAATTTGATTGTAAACAAGCTGGCAGAGCGGAAACCTGATTAGATGAGGACTAACCAGTCGGGAGAGATGGACTATGGCGGTGTAAATACTGCTGGCTAGACATGCCTGAATATCATCCATAATGAAGAGAGTAGAGTTTGTCATTGAAACATCAGTTATAGTCAGTACCTGGACCCACCTGGAAGGCCAGGAAGAGTTTATTTGTCATATATGCCAGGAAAGTAGATCCCTTTTCAAACTGCTTTCATGTTTGGAAAATTAATAGGAATAAATTTAGCTGAATAATTGAGTTAATTAAGTCATGATTTTATAACTTACTGTTTTGTTTACTGGTACCTTTTGCCTTAGAAAAATTCTAGGTTCATTTTTATTTGATTATTTGAAATTACATCCCTCATGTTTGAAATAAATTTCAAGAACTTGATCTAATTAGTAAAGCAATATTTGAATAACAGTTTAAAGAATGACACATATATAGATGAATAAATAAAAATATTACTTTAAAATTCCCAGGCTCCAATGGAAAAATGTATTAGGTTGTGCCCTGAGGTCCAACTTCTGTCAGTGGCTTTTCAAATTCACTGCCTCTGAGCTAAGCAGTCTTTTTGTCTCCAAACCAGCACCACAAGAGATCCATTATGAATTTTTAAAATGTCTGCTTCCATCTGCTTCAACATAAACATAAGAAATACATGAAACGTTGTCATAGGAAAGCAGCATCCATCATTAAAGATCCTCACCACCCAGGTTATGTTCTTTCTTGCTGCTACCAACAGCTGGAAGGTACAAGTGCCTCAGGACTCACACCACCACGTTCAAGAACAGTTCCTACCCCTCAACCATCAGGCTCTTGAACAAAAGGGGATAACTACACTCACTTGCCCATCACTGAGATATACAACCAATTATCTTACTTTAAGGACTCTCTATCTTGCTATTTTATGTTCTCGTTATTTATTGCTATTTATTTATATTTGCATTTGCACAGCTTGTTGTCCTCTGAGCTCTACTTGATCTTTCACTGATCCTGTTATAGTTACTGTTCTATCAAATTGCTGAGTATGCCCGCAAGATGAAGAAGGATCCCAGGGTTGTATGTGGTGACATATACAGTATGTACTCTGATAATAAAGTTTACTTTGAACTTCAGAAGCAGAAGAATTACTTTTCATATCCACTTCACCATTCTCTACAAGTATGACTGGTCTTTTCACTTGGCACCACTTTCCTATATAAACTCCATAGTAATTTAATGGGCAACAATCTAGTAACCTTGATCATCAGCAACTGGGCTCCCCCACTCTTGTTGCAGAGAGAGCTGCAAAGATCCAATATCTTTTGAGTTAAGATGTTTCTTCTCATCTTAGTCCTTAAAAGATGATCCTTTGTTTTGTCTCTATGATCCCCAGTTCTGGAGAGCCGCATCAGAGGAAACATCTTCTGTGCATTTATCCCATCAAGCCCCGCAAGAATTTTGCACAGCTCAACGAAATTGAATCTCAATATTCTACATACCACATTCTGTACACAAGACTCTCTAAGACCACAGCACACACATACGTGTGCACACCTGTACAAACATGCACACAACACATATGTAACATATACATGTGCATGTTTCTTAATCCGTTCAGCTGGGATAATTCTTCCAGTACAGGAATCAAACTAATGAATCTTCATTTCAATCACTGGCCGCCTTAGGTAGGGAGGCCAGACCTGTGCCAAGAATTCTAAGTGTAGTCTCACCAGGGCCCTCTATATTTTCAGTACAGTTCCCATCAATTCCTCCTTTTTATGAATGAAAATTCATTTCTGTTCTTCACTAACTTAAGCCAGTTTTTCACTAGTATCTCTTCTTTCATAAAGATAGGTTTAGAGTATTTGTTTAATGTCTTCATTATTTGCTTCTTCCATAATTTACTTTTTACTGAAATAGACAACAAAATAGGCCTTACACTAAATATTTACAGATTAGGGGTGGGACCATTCTTGAGAACAACTGTCCAGTTTGGAGATCTCTTCAAGGAGCTCCTTCCATTGGGTGGTGAAGGCCTCCTTATCCATCTCCAAAGCAAAGGCGACACCAGGGAATGCAAATGGTGGAATCCGGAGCAACAAATAATCTGCTGGAGGAACTAATTGGGTTAAGCAGCATCTGTGGGGTTGGGTGGGGGGCGGGGAAGGAATTGTTGGTGTTTCTGGTCCAAATCCAGCATGAGGGCTCTGAGTGAAGAGGGGAGATGGCCAGTAATAAGAGGAGCGAGGGTATTTCTGTCAGTCCAGTTCTGTGCATTCTGAGGTTACCTTTGTCGCCAATTTGATGTCTGCAACAGGAAGAACTAGTGGTGCTTGATGGAGCAGGTGGATGGACAACTTGGGTGGTAGTGTTCTCTTTCAGCCACTTATGCTGAGTATCTATAAATTCCCAGAAAAGCGTCTCATGGTTCTCAGTGCCAACCCAAATGCTTCTCTCCAGCTCATAAAGGGGCTCTAACAAAGCGTGATTTCAAGCTCCTAGCTGGGACTTGCCGAAGGAGGCCTGTTATAATGGCAGTGCCAGAAAGCAAGCAGCACAATTGAAACCTGATTTTGCTGAGATGGACCATGTCAGTCAAGTGATCTAATCTGTGGTGGAAGAAGGTCGTGTATGGAGAATGACATCATTATAGCATGCATCCAGTCTGGAAATCAGCTGATTGGTGGATATGAGATTTGTGGTAAGAGTGTGCATGTGGTCCAATTCTGTCAGGAAATCATCATGGTTCCACAAATTTATCAAATGTGTAGCTCTACAAAGAGTAACAGGGTTACTTTTCCCTTCCTTCTCCTGACAGTCACCCAGTTACCTTTCTCCTGCAACCTACAATCTCCTGACTGTGTCCCTGCAGCTCCTATCTCCCACCTCCTCATTCTCCTGTATGAGTCTAAGGTCATCAAGCTGCAGCTCCAGTTCCTTAAAGCCTTCTCTCAGGAGCTGCAGCTCGGTGTACCTGGTGCAGATGTGTTTATCCGGGAGACTGGAGTCTGTTTGTGTTCAAGTTAAACCATGAGTGATAAATAATGAGGTAAAGGTAGGAATAAGTTACATGTGCTGAATATAATTATTAGCATATAAAATTAATTTTGTAATTTTTTGAGTATAAAGATTTATAAGTAAATTGAACAGCAATAATATATACTATACTTTGGAGTGATGTAGCTTTAAAAGAAAGTCCAATTATACCTCTTCCTCCTACTGTTTTATTATCCGTATTGCCATCTCATTAAAGCATAAAGCTGGAAGATAGAGAGGCTGCCCACCAACAGCAATAGCTGTGCTGAGTGGTGAGTGGATGGCTGACACTCGTATTCAGCTGCTGTCCTCCGAAAGAGACATGACAACCTTAACTGTCCTTTGCACTCACATTTATGAAATGCCCCCATTGCTCTTAAAGAGATTAGTTCTTTTTACATTAACTCCCTGGTAAAAGTAGGGCAGATGTCTGAATGGATGGTTGTAAATTTGATAATGTCTGCCATGTTAATCTGCATAGAAGGCAAAAAGATAACAGGATTACATTTAGGATCCCTGTCAGTCACTGTGGACTGTGGGGGTGGGTAGATTGACATGCCAGCAATGTTAATTGATTGCTGAAAGGTTTCCATCAATGTTATTAATTAAGATGCTGCTATCACTGTTCTACACATGTGGGTCTCTGAAGTTTCTTACATCTTAGAAGTAAGGTTCCTTTAACGGGTTTGGAATTTTGTTTTTGTGCAATTTCCATCTTGGCTTTCTTGCATTTTACATTAGCTAGTTATATTTTGCACTTGACGATATAATAGATACTTTTCCAATTTTAATTCAGTATTCAAAATAATATTTTAAAAAATTGCAAAATATGAAGAAAATATTTTTAATGAGTTTATTCCATCAATGGCCCTTTAAAGTCACTAATGTAATGTGTTTTGAATTATGTGTGCTTACTTAATTGCTTTTTCTATTTTAAAGTTAATTACCAGGAGACATGCAGTGATATTTTAGTTCAGCTCTTTTTGAATAAAGTATAAAATATCTGAAAACTGTATAAGAATAACATAATTCTTTGATGCATAAATTGACTAGAAATTTCAATAAAATACAGCAACTGTATAACTTAGGCAATATGCTAACAGTGTTTCTCATTTTTCTTGAACTGCAACCATAATTCTATATTGTAAATACAATAATAAATTTAAATTATTTCTTAGTATATAAATTACACCTTTTTATAAGCTATGAACATGTTTGGCTTCATTTCCTATTATATTTCTATAGCTTGTGTACTCAACGTTAGAAATAGTTCAAGGAACACACAAGTAGTTGTTGCTGCAAAGTAAAATACATCATTCCGGTTGATGTCCATAAATTAAGTACAAAGGTTGTAGTTGGAAAAATTGCATTCGAGAATTTTGAAATTATGTCTTTATGGATTTTACTGGATTGCTTTGATTTTCCTCAGACAGTTAAAGGTTGTCTTTGAGTGGGAATTTGTATTCATTTTTTCATTGACTAATTATAGGCAGCTTCTGAATAATGTATCACAATCAATCACTTTGTCTACAGTAGACTAACCGTGTGAGTGTCTATCTGCAGCTTAACCTGAACATAAATAAAGACTGTTATGCATTTTAGACCACCCTAGTGTAAATATTGTTTTGAGTTCAAATCATATTCATATTCAAATTATATTCATACTCCTATTCATATGAATATTTCCTCAGTTTGGATTATAAAAACAAAACTAGCTGAGTGAACTATTCAGAAGAGATAACAAACTATATTAGCCAACAGTTTATTTCAATTCTTGTCGGATATAACATCCTGTATAAGAGTTACACCTTCAGTTTTTAGAGGTGATGTATTACTCTCAGCTACTTAGATAATTAAATGAAACTCACAAAGTATGCATTTGTAAGAAAGAGGTCATTTTGATGTTGCCTGAGCTTTTTCTAGAACCAGAATAAGTAGTTGATAATTGCCTTAGTCTTTTTAAGATGATACATTAATTATTATTAGATTATTTTTAAAAATCTAATACATTGTTCATTTAAAAATATCCATTGATAATGTTGCAGTGCAAGAATCTTTTGACAGTACATATAATTCTGTGATTCATTCGTTCATTATGTGTTTTGTCATATGACATGGGCAATCGTGCTTTTTCCATGACTATGACTGTTTTTTACAGAAGTGATTTGCCATTGTCCTCTTCTGGCCAGTGTCTTTACAAGATGGGTGACCCCAGCCATCATCAATACTCTTCAGAGATTGTCTGCCTGGCAACAGTGGTCACATAACCAGGAGTTGTAATATGCTCATACAACTATCTACCACCTGCCCCATCAGGGGCTAAGCAGGCACTACACCTTGCCCAAGGGTGACTTTCAGACTAGCTGAGGGAAGGAGCACCTTACACCTACAACCCACCATTCAAACTTCTATGATTATTAGCATTTTAATGGCTTGAAATCCCCATCTTTTTATATAAGTGTAGCCCCCCGGGTTGCCTCAGGCTCGGTCAACTTGTTCTCGTCTAGGGGGAAGCAGCCTTCGGCCCCACCAGACTGGGTAATCAGCTGGTGTGGATGCTGTGTGATGTCCCTTCCTCGCCAAAGAACAGACAGGACACCATATGCAATTAAATGATTACAGTTTATAAAGATTACTATAGCTAAGTAATTAATAACGATACAGTATACATGAAGGAAAATAAAATAAAGAAAAGGCACCAAACTTATCAAAGTCCAAACCACTTCATGCACAACCGTTGGAGCTCAATTACCGAAGTCTTCTGGCCACCATTCGATCCCCTCCGAACTCCTCGACTCGCAGCTCAAGACCATCCGAAGTGGTCAACCAACCACATCTATCTTCTTCTCCTCTCCTTGGGGTACCTCCTAGCCTCGGACCCCCACTTGGGGTCCGTTCCTCGCCCAGTTTACAGCAACGCGTCCTCTCTCTCTCACCCCCTCACGCCGATCTCCCCAAAAGCCCGCCAACAATCACTTACAGACTCAGAAGAAAGAACAACATTAATCCCAATTGGTTTACAAAGGAATACAATTCTCATTATCAGTAAATTTTAACCCAAACAAGCTTCCAGCACTCTCTCGCAACAAAGAAGCATTCCTACTTTTAACAAAACAAAGAAGCCATTTTGATTAACATACGCAGTAACAAAGAAAAAGAAGAAACTCCCTTTACATAAGTAAAAAGTAAATAGAGCCAAAAGGTGACAGAGTTCATCAGTAGATAGCACACTTGGAAGAGAAACTCTTTATGTTAAACCACTCTGGTGGAATATAGTTCTAACTTGCTTCAATGCAAATGGATAGAGGTGAACGGAAAGGGACTTTACATGGAATTTATGAACAATTGCACAACTTGAAATTGTATAGTCTCTAAACAATTATCACCAACTTGTGGAACCAGAGGAGTCAACACACTGTACCACTGTTATGGCACCATCAAGAGCACTTACTGTGCCATCCCTTGTCCACACGTTGGAAAGTCTGATCACCTGGCTGTACTTCTACTCCCTGAGTACAGGCAGAGACTGAAGACTGCAGCACCAGTTGTGAGGACCCAGGAAGTTTGGACAAAGGAGGTGCAGGATCGTTTATGGGACAGCTTTGAGTTGGTGGATTGGACTGTTTTCAGGGATTCATCTTCGAGCCTCCATGAATACACCGCAGTTGTGTACTGACTTCAGTAAAACCTGCGTGGTCAAGTGTGTGCTTACGAGAAATTACCGTACATACCGAAATCAAAAACAGTGGATGAACCAGGAGAATCATGGTCTGCTGAGGGCTATATCTGTGGCATTCAAGTCTGATGTTTCAGGGCATTACAAGAAGGACAGGTATGACTTACAGAGGGCTATCTTGAGACCAAAAGAACAACTCAGATTGAGGTTACAGGTGGAATCGGAAGCACGTCAACTCTTGTCAGGGTTTGCAGGTCATTACTTCCCACAAAGTGAAACCTAACATCACGAATGGCAGTGATGCTTCACTCCCAGATGAACTCAACACCTTTTATGCTCACTTTGAAGGGAGAATAAAACTACAGCTATGAGGATTCCTGCAGCACCCAGTGACCGTGTGATCTCAGAGGCTGACGCCAGAATGTCTTTTAAGAGAGTGAACCCTTGCAAGGCTAGAGGCCCTGATGGCAGACCTGGTAGGGCTCTGAAAACCTATGCCAACCAACTGGCAGAGTTTTCAAAGATATTTTGAATCTTTCATTGTTACAATAGGAACTTCCCACTTGCTCCAAAATGGTAAAAATCTAGAAAAGCAGGGACAGTTGCTATCGTCCAGCAGCATCACATCCACGGTGATGAAGTGCTTTCAGAAGTTGGTTATGGCTAGAATCAGCTCCTACCTCAACAAAGACCTGCTCCACTGCAATTTGCCTATCGGCACAATAGGTCTACAGTGGATGCCATTTCATTGCCTCTTCACACGGTATTGGATCACTTGGATAATACTAATACTCGCGTTAGCTACTGTTTATTGACTACAGCTCAGCGCTTAACACCACCATTCCTACAGTTCTGACCAAAAAGCTCCAAAACCTGGGCCTCTGTACCTCCCTTTGCAACTGAATGCTCAGCTTCCTCGCCGGAAGACCACAGTCTCTGCATCTTCACCTCGCTGATAATCAACACGGCCGTATCTCAAAGATGTGCTTAGTCCTTCGCTCTGCTCTCTTTACACCCATAACTGTGTGGCTAGGCACATCTCAAATACCGTCGATAAATTTGCTGAGAACGCAACTATTTTGGCAGAATCTCAGAAGGCGATGAGAAGGTGTATATGAACAAGGTAGATCAGCTAGTTGAGTGGTGTCACAGCAACAACCTTGCACTCAACGTCAGTAAGACCAAAGAATTGATTGTGGCCTTCAGAAAGGGTAAGGCGAAGGAACACACATAGAGGGATCACAGGTGGAAAGGCCGAGCAGTTTCAAGTTCCTGGGTGTCAACATCTCTGAGGATCTATCCTGGGCTCAACATGTCGATGCAGTTAGAAAGGAAGCACAGCAGTGGCTATATTTCATTTGGAGTTTGAGGCGATTTGGTAGGTCACCAATGATACTCAGAAATTTCTACAGATATACCATGGACAACATTTTAACTGGCTGCATCGCCATCTAGTAATGGGGGGGGAGGCACTGCACAGGATCAAAATAAGCTGCAGAAGGTCATGGACTCAATTGGTTCTTTCTTGGGCACCAGGCCCCCAGTATCCAGGACATCTTCAAAAGGTGAGGCCTCAAAATGGCAGCATCCATGACCCCCATCACCCAGGACATGGCTACCATCTGGCCTGATTCTGATTCTGGAGCTCTGTATTATCTGGTTACAGTGGAGCATCTCCAGAACAGATAGGGCTGGCCCTCACAGTTGAACTGACCATAACAGTTTAGATTTAAGGATGATTGACTTAGACATTCCTGTGGTGAGATTAAAGGAAATGAACAAACAAAGATTCAAACTTCTGGTTGGTTCATTACGTTCTCCCAAACTAAGCTGTTCTGTCCAGAATGACACTGCACTGTGGAGTGGCTGAATTACACAATTAGTGAAGACAGAGCTGTTTTTATTTAATTGATTGCTGCTCTTGTCCACTTGAACCAATATGTGTCTCCAAAGATTTTTGTTTTGTAAGTGCTAAACATGCCACTGTTGGTCTGTTTAAAATTATGGAGGTCCTGCGCTTTATGTTTCACAAAGTGGGTGTGGAAGGCCAGAGTTCAGACTTATTTCAACAGCTGAACACCCTCTGGCTTGCTTCAGACTTGTTTCAAATATAACTTGTTTCAGACTGAAGTGTGTTGTGACTTGACTGATGACATCATTGTAAAGAACATCTTCGATATTGAAATGAATTATTTTAAATGCAGAGTTTACGAGAAGTCTGGCTGTTCTGCTCCTGTAATTTAAGCGGATTTTACTCATGTGGGCTAAATATTCTGGCTGTTGGCCATTATTTTATTGGTGGTATTGCACAGCTAAGTGTTTGTTAACCCTTTGGCGATTGAATAAAAGTTTATCCAGATGTGAGTACTGCAATGCATAGGTATTAATGTAGAATGGAAATCAAAAAATAGGTCTGGTATCAAGATAGACATTTGGACCACTTGTTTCAAAGCTGGGACATTACAGATCATTTTCTGTCTGATTTATCTAAATGCAATTGGATAAATCCACATGGTATATATTAAGGCTTTCAGTTTTGCTGATTGTATAGTAATTTGTATTTTAATGCTATAATTATAAGGTAGAGCTTGTCTCATATCCACCAAAAATGTATTTCTTAAGAATTTATCACTGACACTATAACAAGCCAGTTTTCCAGATATTTATGTAGTCATTGTTGGTAGAAAAGATGCACATTCAGTAAACTAATATCACAAGTTGTCAAGTTCCAGTTGTTCAGTCCATGGGAGCAGAATTAGGCTAATTGGCACATCCATTCTGCTCCACCATTCCATCATGGCTGATCCTTTTCTTCCCTCCTCAGCCCCACTGCCCGGCCTTCTCCCCGTAACCTTTGATGCCATGGCCTTTCACGAACCTGTCAATCTCTGCCTTAAATAGATTCAATGGCCTGGCCTCCACAGCTGCTTGTGGTAACAGCTTCCACAAATTCACCAACCTCTGGCTAAAGAAATTACCTGCATCTCTGTTTTAAATGGACTCCCCTCTATCCTGAGGCTGTGCCCTCTTGTCCTAGACTCCCCCACCATGGGAAACATCCTTTCCACGCCTACTTTGTCTAGGCCTTTCAACATTTAAAATGTTTCAATGAGAACCCCCTCATCCTTCTAAATTCCATTGAGTACAGACCCAGATCCATCAAGCGATCCTCATATGATAAAACTTTCATTCCTGGGATCATTCTTGTGAACCTCCTCTGAACCCGCTTAGATAGGGAGCCAAAAACTCTTCACAATACTCAAAGTGAGGCCTTGCCAGTGCCTTATAAAGCCTCTGTATTACACCACTGCTCTTATATCCTAGACCTCTTGAAATGAATGCCAACGTTGCCTTCCTCACCACTGACTCATCCTGCAGGATAATATTTAGAATGTTCTGCACAAGCATTTCCAAGTACCTTTGCATCTCAGATTTTTATATATTCTCTCCATTTATAGAATAGTCTCCACATTTACTTCTTATACCAAAGTGCATAACCATGCATTTTCCAACATTGTATTTCGCTTGCCACTTTCTTCCCATTCTCCTAATCTGTCTAAATCCTTCTGCAGCCTTCCTGTTTCTTCAATCTACCTGACCCTCCACCAATCTTTGTATCAACTGCAAACTTGGCAACAAAGCCGTCTATTCCATCATCTAAATCATTGATATACAGCATAAAAGGCAGTCCCAGCACTGACCTCTGCAGAACACCACTAGTCACTAGCAGCCAACCAGCAAAGGATCCTTTTGTTCTCACTCGCTGCCTCCTACTAATCAGCCAATGCTAGTGACATTCCTGTAATACCATGGGGTCTTACTTTGATAAGCAGCCTCAAGTGTGGCACCTTGTCAAAGACCTTCTGAAAATCAAAATATACAATGTCCACTGCATCCCTTTATCTATCCTATTTGTAATCTCTTCAAAGAATTCCAACAGGTTTGTCAGGCAAGACTGTCCCTTAAGGAAACCGTGCTGACTTTGTCCTATGTTGTCATGTGTCACCAAGTATTCCATCACCTCATCCTTAACATTGACTCTAACATCTTGCCAACCACTGAGGTCAGGCTAACTGGTCTATAATTTCCTTTCTGCTGCCTCCATCCTTTCTTAAAGAGTGGAGTGACATTTGCAATTTTCCAGTCTTCTGGAACCATGCCAGAATCCAATGATTCTTGAAAGATCATTTTTAATACCTCCACAGTTTCTTCTGCCACCTTTTTCAGAACCCTGGGGTGCAGTTCATCTTGTCCGGGTGACTTACTCTTTTTGAGCACCTTCTCCCTTGTAATAGAAACTGCACACACTTCTCTTCCCTCACACCCTTCAACACTTGGCACTCTGCTAGTGTCTTCCACAGTGAAGACTGATACAAAATACTAATTTAGTTCATCTGCATCTCCTTGTCCCCCGTTATTGTTTCTCCTGCCTCATTTTCTAGTGGTCCTATATACACACTCATCTCTCTTTTATCTTTAATGTACTTGAAAAAGCTTTTTCTATCCACTTTGATAATGTTTTCTAGCTTGCTTTCATATTTCAACTTTATCCTCCGAATGATTTTTTTTAGTTAGCCCCTCCCACCACCTCCTAACTCCGACTCCTCATCTTTTTTTCTCCAGTTCTGATGAAGGGTCTCACACCAAAGCATTGACTATACTCTTTTCCTTAGATGCTGCCTGGAGCCTGCTGAGTTTCTCCAGCATCTTATGTGTGTTGCTTGGATTTCCAGCATATGCAGATTTTCTCTTGTTTGTGATTCTTTTAGTTGCTTTCTGTAGATCTTTAAAAGCTTCCCAATCCTCTATCTTCCCACTAATTTTTGCTTTGTAGTATGCCCTCTCTTTTGCATTTACATTAGCTTTGACTTCCCTTGTCAGCCACGGTTGTACTACTTTGCCATTTGAATATTCCTTTGTTTTTGAAATGTACCTGTCCTGCACCTTCCCAACTGAGCTGCATGTTAAAATATCCCATGGCTATCATTACATTGCCCTTTTGACATGCCTTTTCTATTCCCATTGTAATCTGTGGTCCACGTCCCAGCTGCTGTTGGGAGGCCTGCACATAACTGCCATCAGGGTCCTTTTACCCTTGTAATTTCTAAGCTCAACCCACAAGAGTTCAGCATCTTCTGATCCTATGTCACATCTTTCTTCTGATTTGATGCTATTCTTTACCTGCAGAGCCACAATGCCCCCTCTTCCTACCTTCCTATCCTACCTATGCAATGTGTAACCTTGGATATTCAGCTCCCAACTACAACCATCCTTCAGCCACGATTCAGTGTTAGCCACAACATCATACCTGACAATCTGTGATAGCGCAACAAGATCATCCGCCTTATTTCTCATACTCTGTTCACTGAGATACAACACTTTGTATCTGGATTTGCTACCCTTTTTGACTCTGCATCCCTGATACACTGATACTCACCCTGCTGGCTGCAGTTTTGTTCTATCATCTGCCTGCCCTTCCTGACAGTCTGGCTGCATACTATTTTTACATTTTTGCTATCCATCCTATGCTGAGTCCCATCGCTCCAGTTCCCATCAAGTCACTAGTCTAGAACAACAATATCATTATTGGCTTTGTGTGAACAGTTATACCAGCAATATATTCAAATTGTAGACACAGCCAATGCAGCTCATTAACTAAATAGCATTATTTCATTTAGACCAATAATCGGATACATTAAAATACATTTTAGGAATTCACTACCGTAATTAATTAGTGTTAGAAAATGCTATAGTTGCAAGATACTGTATGTAATCATAAACATGATGACATTAGACTGAATGGGCTAAATCAAGCAGATAACTCTTAAGAACTAATTTGAGAGAAACATTGGATTATTAATTATATTAATTTGAATTGGTTAACATTCCAGAAGAATATATCAATTCTTTGACTTTAGTGTGAAAATGTGTGATCATGTACATCTATTATATTGACAAAAATCTCAAAGAATCCCACATAGTATATTGTAGCTTTAAAAATGTAACCACAAAAATCTTGATGTCATTTTTAAGAACACATTAGTCTTTCCTTGAAGTTAATAGTCCATGTGACTGGTAAAGAGTGAAAATTTATAGTTTTAGCTCAGTCTATGTAGTCCGATTTAGACAACAAGACTTAATTGGGAATGACACCAAATTAAAGCTTGTTTCAATTTCACCATGGCTGTCTGTCCAGTGGAGAGTTGTTTAATTCTGTGTCACCCCGCATTAAGTTTTCATTCCTTTTGAGACATATACTTTACATTACAGCACCACAGAGTAAGTGGAAGCATGTTTTCTGAATAAATTCAGATTGCTGCTCACCACAACTAAAATGGATAGAAAGAATATCGATATAGAATGACTCAGCTTGGATAATATGTAAAAATATGAAACTTACCAATACATTAAGTTGTAATGTACAGATAATTTTTGATCAGTCACCATTTTTATTATGTTTACCTTTATTTTTATTTGTAATTTTTTGCCCTGATTTTCTTTTTCGATGGGCATTGTGATCACATGTTCTATAGTAAGTAGTGAATAGTACAGGCTACAGTATGCATGGCCAAGAGGAGCTTTTATTGCCTGTATCTGATTACATTGCCTCTATACATGTTAAGGGTATATATAATTAGCAGTTGGGTTGAAAGATTGTGACTTTCTAATGCTGATTTCAGAAAATTAAAAAGATTGCATAAGAGGGGATTTCCTGATACCTGTCACACAGACACAAAATGCTGGTGGAACACAGCAGGCCAGGCAGCATCTATAGGGAGAAGCACTGTCGACGTTTTGTCTGTCCTGACGAAGGGTTTCGGCCCGAAACATCGACAATGCTTCTCCTTATAGATGCTGCCTGGCCTGCTGTGTTCCACCAGAATTTTGTGTATGTTGTTTGAATTTCCAGCATCTGCAGATTTCCTCGTGTTTGCTTCCTAATACCCCTAATGTTTTAAATCACCTGTCTGTACGGATATCACATGTTAAATCAACCTGTGCGGTATTTACTTATTAATTTGTTCACCTTCAGCGCGGAATTGGCTCTGAGCCTCGCCACCCAGCAATCCCCAATTTAACCCTGGCCTAATCACGGGACAATTTACAATGACCAATTAACCTACCAACTGTTACTTCTTTGGACTTTGGGAGGAAACTCACTACCGAGCCGCCCATCTCAACCCCCGTTATCCTGTTTTCTCCTCACAACCTTTGACACCCTGGCTAATTAGGTACCTCCCAACTGGTAGATAACAAAGACAATTATAACCACTTATGCTATATTTAAAAAATATTTCACCTTAATGCCAAAGGAAACAGTCAGGCCAACAAGGTGACAGCCTGACCTTTCTCATTTCGAACCAACAAAGGCTGTTAGCTCATTTAAAACAACTTGAGGGAAGTTTACTTTATATACTTGAAATGTGTAACAGAAAACCCTGAGCCACTGGGGTTTCATTTTTAGTTGCATTTACTTAACATGACGGCCTAATTTCTGTTTTAAGCCCTTTCCGTTACTCGGTACAGACTGAAAGTATTAGTAGTCCTTTCTGATAATGATACCACATTCAAGTTGGGTGCGGGTAAATGGAAATACTTTTCATGCTTGTTTTAGCAAACTATTTGAAAACTACACCAAGTACCTTCTCATGATTGCAAGAATCTGCTTTGTTGTTTATGAGCAGATGTAAAACTTTGAAACACGAAGTGCAAAATGAGGGAAATTCTTTGCAAGTTCAGTAATATTGAAATTAGTAACAGATTCACTGCTTCAAAGATAGAATATTTCACCTATACAACTAAACTGCTGCAAAACTGAAAAGCTAACTTTTCAACATTTTCTGTTTTTCATACTCCAAGCTGTGTAACTATTTTTGTATTCCTCTTTGATTGCTTGTATGCTCCCTGTTCCTCTAGAATAAGTTTATCTATTATCATCCATATCTGTGCAAACTTATTTACTGGAGGAAGTTGTCCTTGTTCAATATAGATTAGGGGTTCTGAACGGACTCCTTGGTTAATGTTAAGGCGCATTGGCATAAAAAAGATGGAGAGCCCCTGATCTAGAGGAAGGCAGATACTCTATTACATTGAAAAGTTAGATCTGATGGCAGAAATGGTATCCGACAAAAGACACCATTTTCTCCAACAGAATTAAAAACCAACCAACATTTTAACCTGGATTACATGTGGTAGTAATTTTTGAAGAGATTATCTTGTGCCGTTGATAGCATGTGTGCTCCCAAGTTCCTCGGTGGTGTGATACCTCAAGTTTATGTGATACCACACCAGCTAGTGAAAGAGCTTCAAAAGTTCTTCTTTCATGACCTGCACTAGTACGTTTGGTGCTAAAATTGTTTAGTGCTTGCTTAACTCCTGCCTTAACCACAATTGCCCAATGTTCACCGAATGACTACCAAATATACCGCCCCATGCACCCCCCACTACACTATTTGCTGTCTTTGGCAGGCGCAGCCCCATGTCTCCACACCTTCCACTCTACCTTCCCGAAAACAACAGTTGAAAGCTAACATTGAGACTGGGAAACCAGTGGCCAGTTTGGACATCAGGAGTTGGGAGAGGAGGGGTCTTCAATCAGGTCCGCTGCCAAGGCAGAACCAGGACATGGCAGTGTAATAGAGGTTGACCAGCAACCAATGGGCATTTGGGATTGATTGGTCAGAGCAAATTAAAGGAAGGCAGTGGCAAGTCCAGCGGCCTGCACCTGAGTGGACAGAGTCAGTGGTGATCATGAAGCTTTAGCTCTTCGAGGCTTCAGTCAGAGAAAGCAAAGGAAAGAAAAGCTCAAGGTTATTTTCCCTCTCTTTATATCTGTCCATGACAACTACAGCTGCGAGAAGTGCACCCTGTTGCAGTTTCTAGCAATCCATGTTTAGAGGTTGGAGCTGGAACTGGATGAACTCCAGATCATTCGGGAGGTTGATGGGGTGATAGTTAGGACATATAGAGAGGATGTTACACCCAAGGTGCAGAACAGAGGAAGCTGGGTGACAGTCAGGAAGAGGAAACTTGTTAAGGAGCCAGTGCAGAGTACCCATGTGGCTCTCCCCCCTCAACAACAGGTATATCACTTTGGGTAATGCTGCGGGGGGGTGGGGGGGGGGTCAGGTGTCTGACACTGAGTCTGCCTCTGTGAGTCAGAAGGGAAGTGGGAAGAATAGGCACACTGTGATGGTAGGGGGCTCATTAGTTAGGGGAGCGGACAGGAGGTTTGGTGGGCGAGAACGAGATTCCGGGTTGGTATGTTGGCTCCAAGGTGCCAGGATCTGAGATATCTCGGATCAAGTCTTCAGCATTCTTAAGTAGGAGGGTGAACAGCCAGAAGTTGTGGTCCAGATAGGTTTCAATGACATGGGTAGGATGAGTGAAGAGGTTCTGCATCGGGGGTAAGTGCCAAGTTAAAGGGCAGGGCCTCCAGGGTTGTGATCTCCGGATTGCTACCCGTGCCACATGCTAGTGAGGCTAGAACTAGGAAGATTACGCTTTTTAATATGTGGCTGAAGAGTTGGTGTAGGAGAGAGGTGATAATTGGCTCTCTTCTAGGGAAGGTAGGACCCGTACAGAAGGGATGGTTTGCACCTGAACTGGAGGGGTTTAATGTCCTATAACAGTGGAGTTTAAACTGGAGTTGTAGGGGAATGGGAACCAGCGTGCTATTACAATTTGTGGAGAGGTTGTTGAGGCAGATATTGAAAGACTACACACAAAGTTAGGAATCAGGGTTGAGCAGGGGAATGACTGGTGTTCTGAGCTGCATATATTTCAATACAAGAAGTATCATAGAACAGACAGACAATAGTGCTGAAGATGAGGTAGCTTGTAGAGGGGCAATGTATTGTGAGGAGAGGCTGGGCTGTTGATAGGGCAAAATTGTAGTCAACAGGATGAATTGCAACATGAAGTGTGGACAAGATCGATAAGGGTGAATACAGGTCTGAAAGTGTTATATATGAATGTGCGCTGTATATGGAGTAAAGTAGATGAACTTGCAGCACAGTTGCAGATTGGCAAGAATGACGCTGAAGGCATCACTGAATTATAGCTGAAAGATTATAGCTGGGAGCAAAATGTCCAAGAATGCAGATTGTATTGAAAGGATAGGCAGGAAGGCAGTGTTACCCTGTTAGTAAAAAATGAAATCAGATCATTAGAAAGAGGTGACATAGTGTCAGAAGGTGTTGAATCATTGTGGATAGAGGTAAGGAACTGAAAGGGTAAAAAGACCCTGATGGGAATTGCATTCAGACCCCAGAACAGTAGTAAGGATGTGGCCTTCCTATTACAAGAGATCGAAAATGCATGCCAGAAGGGACTGTTACAATAGTCACGGGGGACTTCAATATCCAGGTAGATTGGGAAAATCAGGTTGGTGCTGGATTCCAGGAGGGGGAATTTCTAGAATGCTCCAAGAACGCTTTTTAGAGCAGCTCATGGTTGAGCCCACTAGAGGAATTTTTGAATTGGGTGTTGTGCAATGATTAGAGACCTTAATAAAGAAGAACCCTTAGGAGACAGTGATCATAACATGATCACATTCACTCTGAAATTTGAGAAGGAGAAGCACAGTCAGATATGCCAATATGACAGTGGAGTAAAGGGAATTACAGAGCCATGCGAGAGTAGTTGGCCAAAATTGATTGGAAAAGAACACTGGCAGGGATGACAGCAATGGCTGGAATTTCTGGAAGCAATTTAGAAGACACAGGATATATTCATCCCAAAGAGGAAGAAATAGGCTAAAGGAAAGGTGACACAGATGTGGTTAACAAGAGAAGTCAAAGCAAATATAAAACCCAAAATGCGGGTCTGTGTCAGGACCGATTCTTATGTTTTATGTTAATAATTCGAATGATGGAATTGATGGTTGTTTTGAAAAGTTTACAGATTAGGAGAATGGGCAAAGAAATGGCAGATGGAATACCATGTTGGGAAGTGTGGAATCATGCACTTTGGTGGAAGAAAAGAAAGGGCTGACTATTTTCTAATTGAAGATGCAAAGGGATTTGGGAGACCTTTTGCAGGATTCCCTAAAGGTTAATTTGCAGACTGAGTCTGTGGTGAGGAAGTCAAATACAATGTTAGCATTCACTTCAAGAGGACTAGAATATAAAAACAAGGATGTAATGTTGAAACTTTATAAAACACTGGTGAGGCCTCATTTGGAGTATTGTGAGCAGGTTTGGGCCCCTTATCTTAGAAGGAATGTGCTGAAACTTGAAAGGGTTCAAAGGAGGTTCACGAAAATAATTCCAGGATTGAATGGTTGTCATATGAAGAGTGTTTGTTGGCTCTGGGCCTGTATTCACCAGAGTTCAGAAGAATTTGAAGTGACCTCACTGAAACATATCAAATGGTAAAAGGCCTTGATAGAGTGGATGTGGAAAAGCTGCTTCCAATGGAGGGAGAGTCTGATACCAGAGAGCACAGCGTCACAATAGAGGGGTGTCCTTTTAGAATACAGATGAGGAGGAATTTCTTCAGCCAGAGAGTGGTGAATCTGTGGAATCCTTTGCCCCAGGCAGCTGCAAGGACAAGTGTGTATGTATATTTAAGGCAGAGGTTGATAGGTTCTTGATTGGCCAGGGCATGAAGGGATACAGAGAGGAGGCAGGAGATTGGGGCTGAGAGAAAATGGATCAGCCATGATGAAATGACAGAGCAGACTCGATGAGCCAAATGTCCTAATTCTGCTCTGATGTCGTCTGGTCCAAACCAGTCCGTGCCCTATCTGCTCTGCTTTGTGGACTGATCTCTCTCCCTTTGTAGCTGCCCATCAAGGCTAGGCATATGATATCATTTGTAGACATATATCAATTAGGTAATACAGAACATCTAGGGCTTCAAGAGCTAATGAATTTTCTCGTGATGGGCCCTTCACAAAATCCAGGTGGGCATTAAATATACCTCCGTTTCATTATTACATATTTTACACTACCATTTCAAATTACTTTAACCCTCCTCCCCCTGCACCTACTATATATATCTGAGGGTAATGTAATTAATTCTCTATTTGAATCTTTATCAAAAAGTAAATATAGAAATAATCTAATAAGTTTGATGAGATAACCATCTGTATGAACTGAGTTCTTTTTATTTGTTCAAACAAAACCCATTCTGATGAATAATGCAACTACTTTCTTTCATAGTTGCTTAGGTAAATAGTGTGAAAGTAAAAATATTTAGCAGCTGTGCAAATAGCATTCTGTAACCGAATTTATTTAGTTGTACAGAATATATATTTACAACCATTTATCCAGCAATAGATCTGCATGGTGCAAAGCAGATTTAAAAGATTTAAAATATGAAGTACGATTATAACCATATCACAATTACAGCACGGAGACAGGCCATCTTGGCCCTCTATTGTTGGAACCGAAAACAAGAGCTTAAATAGCAAAAGGAAACCCAAAGTAATTTATTTTCAACACAGAAAAGTCTGAAGATGCTGGAAATCCAAAGCAACGCACATAAAGAGCTGGAGGAACTCAGCAGGTCAGGCAGCTTCTATGGTAACGTTTCAGGCTGAGACCCTTCATTAGAGCTGGAAAGGAAGGGGGAAGACACTGGACTAAAAAGGTGGGGGGAGGGGACAGAGGGATTGCTAGGAGGTGACAGGTGAAACCAAGTGGGTGGGAAAGGTGAAGGGCTGGAGAAGAAGGAGTCTAATAGGAGAGGAAAGTTAGTCATAGGAGAAAGGGAATGAGGAGGGGACCAAGTGTAAGTGATAGGCAGGTGAGGAGAGGTAAAAGGCCGGAGTGGGAAATAGAAGAAGAGGGCAGAGGGAGAGAAAAAAACACTTTTTACCAGAAGGAGAAATTGATATTGGTGCCATCAGGTTGGAGCCTACCCAGATGAAATATAAGGTGTTGTCCTCCACTCTGAGGGCGGCCTCATCTTGGCACAACAGGGGGCCATGGACTGACATGTCGGAATGGGAATAGGAATTGGAATTAATATTTTTGACCACTGGGAAGTTCAGCTTTGGGCGGGTGGAGTGGAGGTGTTAGACAAAGCGGTTCCCCGATTGATGACAGGTAACTTATTTTGCTGTTAACTCTATGTCACACAGCACAGAAAGTGGCTTTTAACTGAGAATTTATAAGAAGATATGCATGTGATATGGATGCTTTGAGATTGTATGATTCTTTAAGGTTGTATAATACAGTATTCTTGAAAGAAGTCAGTTTAATTCCATTTACAGTCAACTTGCACTGTGGATAGGTAGCGGGTATCAATCAAGCTGAAAATATGTTCCAGGAAGTTACTTTTCCAGAGTGCATCACAATCCGTACATTCCCCCCACCCCAATGTTCCATATGATTTAGTAGGGTTTAGTTCCAAGTCAGACTGCCTGTAGGATTCATTGAATAACTTGCATATAAGAGATGACATATTGCTGAAGCATTAATTATTTATTAATTTACATATTTAACTTCATTATCTAGATACTTATACGTTGATACCATATATGAATTTAAATACATTGTTGAGACAGGAGACTTGAATTCTTATTTAAACATATGGATAAAAATTCCAATGATTTTCACTCAAGCTGTCTCTTACAGCCATGGCAATCAGTGCACCTTGCCAGTGAGTACCATTGTATTACAGGGCTGTTTGCTGGTGTATTTACATAAATCTGATGCAGTTAATCTCCCCATACAGTACACTAAATTCAAGTACAGTAGAAAATGTCTTCAATTTGGTGTCAATAATAGGGGCTTAATCTAAATGACAACACTGTCATTGAGAAATAGTTTATTTATTGACAGTAAATTTGAAGACTAATCCAATTAATTTGTGGGAGTTTGAAGGCATTAGTCTCAGCTATTTCCGTTTAGAGAATGTATTCTGAATCCCTCCTATTTCCTTCACCAAAATTAAATAAAAGGTATTAGTGGCTTTATCATTTTTTATCAAATTAAGATTGAACTTGATCTCATTTCTTTGAACTTTAATATGTTTAGTTTAGAGATAAGTTCTGACAGATATGTTGCCCTGTTTACGGTGACTGATTTTCCTCTATTTTCAGTTAGCCAGGTTACTCCATCTCCAGATTCAGTAGTAATGCTTCACATGTCAATTCCACCTCCAGTTGATTAGGTGCTCGATAATGACACACTGATTTTCTGTTTCTTCCAGGGAGCTTAAATGACATTGCAAAGAAACTTCAATACAATGATTAGCTTTCCTATTAGACTCTGTTTTGATTAGATACCATTCAACTCCATTAGCTAGAAACTGAATCCCAGACAGTAACCCTAAACACATTATACGTATAGTCATGTTGACACTTTATCCTCTGCATTTCACTGGAAGTCCTAAGCGATTTGAAGAAAAGTGCAATGCATTGATATGATGATAATCTAATTCATTTAACTTTACCTAACAGAGTCAAGTATATCCATGTTTTTGTATAATGTCTGCAAAATATGCCAAAATAATTTTGCATGTTATTTACAATGTATCTATTATAGACCTAGGTAATTATCACTCTGGTAATCAAAGTAAAACAATTGAAAGTTAATTATGTTACAGGGTTTGAGGCAATAGGTTATGAGGTTATGGGACTGTCGTGTGGGTGAGGAAGTGTTAAAGAATGAAGTCACTGATGTTTTTTGACGTTTTCATTTGGAATGATGCAAACTGCATATAATGAATGTATGTAGCTCAGGGAAGAGTAGTGACAGCAAAGTCTCACTGCTCTGCAGGAGCTGTGTTCTCTAGACAAGGTCCAAATTTTGTTTGATGCCACAGTATCAAAGTTCACATGAATTGTATTTGAAGTATCAAACATAAACACAGTATGAGGTTTGTATGCTTAAAAACAGACATCAATTTCCTGGGTCAAGAAACCATTCCCAGGGCACTTTAATTCTTCTCAGGTATGATGTCCAGTGAAAATGTGGCTGTGGCTCAGTGACTGAAATAACTAGTGCAAATAATCACCATTCTTTCCTTTTTAAGAATTGTTTAAGGGCAGTCTAGAAGTAACATACTTGTTTTCAGTTTTTGCTATTTTTCTCACATAAATTTGTCAGTTCATTACTGCATGTTCTCGGAAAATTACAATGAGTTAATCACTCGTGCCATTGTTACAACGATTAAGCAATCCCAACAGTTAAAGGCAAAGACAAACTTGTCAACATGTGAATTATCACAAATTACTGGAAGACGTGTGATTTTGCTGCTAATTTCCCCCAAATAGAAATCAGGTGTGGAATTCTCTTTGAGCGACATAAACTGTTGGATTTCTGCTGCAAAAAAACAAACACAGTCAACACAAAGTTTAGCCGATTATCTTTGGTGTAAGAATCACCAGTCAGCCTTGGTGGCTCAGAAAAGGGTCAGATAAAATCTTTATCTCACTCAAACAAACAGTTTGAGAATTGAGAAATTGTATGTTTCCTTATCTTTCCATTAAGATAATTTTTTTATTAATCCAATTCAATTTAACAGTATATCTGATTTGATTTTAATTTGCTGTATTTCCTTCCCCATTCATTTTGTTTTTTCTCTCAATCTCTAATTCTTGCTAATTGAGGAAATAAACTTCTGTTGTTGTCACATTCTTATGAGATCATTTTTTTTTCCTGTAGTTTACAACACAAAAATAACCAGAGCTTGCAGGTTGATGGGTTATGGTTGGAGAGAGAACCTCATGACTATTAATTTAGTCATATAGTCCAGAGGATGGATGTTTCTGGGGCAGGAGCCTCAAAAGCATTGTGGGAAAAGTGAGAGTGCAGCATGTGGACAGGCCTTTTGGTCTCCTGGTATCCGTGGTCACCATCAGCCACCCAATTGCACTAATCCTACACTAATCCCGTTTTATCCCCCCCTCCCCCCCATTCTCATCAAATTTACTCAACCCTGATTCTGCATACTCAGGACAATATACAATGGCCAGTGAACCGACCAAGCCACCTACTTTGAAATATGGTTAGAAACGGATGAAACCCACAGCTTCTCAGGAAGGAGCAGCAGGTTCCACACAAAAGGCACCTGAACCCAGGTCTCCAGTGACCAGCTGTGCCACTCTGCTGCCTGGGGGGAAGCCACCGAACACTTATGGACTAATCTGTCCTCGTACATTCTGCTGAAACCCTGATGCTCCTGCTAGTCCCATGAGGAAAAATTAGAGTTATACATCACCTTCAACCCAGCTTGCCCACCCTATTCAAGGTGCCTTTCTGAGCAAGGCCCATTTGCCTGGATTTGCACCACATTCCTCAGAAACGTTCCTATCCATGAACCTATCCGAGTGTCCTTTAAATTATGCTTGCCAATACCACCTCTTGTAGCATCCTGTTCCACATAATCACCACCCTCCATATGTAAAAATTAAATTTTTCCCCTCCACCTTGAACATTAAACCCTGTATTTTTAGATTGCCCTGTCTTGAGGGGAAAAAAGACTATACATTAAATTGTTTCAGTAATCTCTATAATTACTGAATTCAAGAGTTCAGAAAGATGCTTTAGCTGCACCTGCTCAAAGCTAGTTTAAAATCTTGTCAGGTTTAGGCAAATTGATTTAAATCAAAATCATTGCAGAGCTAGGCACAATGAAACTGCTGCTCCGTCTCTCTCTGTGTGGTGTTAGAAACTGTAATCTCTGAATGAAATGTTTGCTTTCATGTCTGGTGTAGGAGTTCATCAATGCAGAGCTGGCTGCCTGATCTTCATACCATCATAATGTTGATCTTTTTCAAATATCAATAAAACACTCATGAGATATTCAGTTCACTTAAAAGTCTACTGGTATCTTATCTTTGTAAGTTTAGATAACTTCAAACAGCCTTATGTTCTTTGCATCTCGCAGGCCAATGAAAATTACTTTGAGGGCCTTTGCTGCTGATACCTGCTGCACAGGAGCCCCATGGCATTGTATGCTATGGATCAGAGATTGCTGACTTTAAGCTCTGAAATGCCTTGCGGACTTCTATCATTTTTCAGTCCATTCAATATTGTGACTTGGAATTTCTGAAAAGATGTTGCTTGCTCCTTTCCAAAAATCTATTATACTCTTTTAGAAAGTTTTTCATCTTGCTATTTATTCCTCTTGAATGCTACATTGTAACAAATGTAGACATTCATTCTGTAGGCAGTTTTAAATCAAATTAATATTAAATTGATCTACCATTTCTATTCGTCATAGTTGTTTTTTTTATTCCGGAAAAGCTTTGAGAGCAGCAGTTTTCGCTTTCCAAGTCAGTGCAGAGTACAATAAAATCTTACTTTATCTATGTCAAACAGTTATTGAAATATTTAGAATCGAGTAACGTAACATTTTTAACATTAAATAATTTCATTATGTCATCAACCCAAATGTGTGCTGTATGTAAGCTGTACCTGCTAGCCTTTTAAACTGGAGATATTTATTATTTTCCCTTTAAAAAGTTGGTTTTGATAAGGCATTAGTACTGGTAAAATAATTGTTTCTGTGAACTGAGAGCATGTCTTAATATTTCAAATTTTACCATTTTACAATAAACTGAAAGTAGCAAAAGAAATCGCTAAAATGACCTTAAATTCATTAGCATTCATGCTGTTGCATGATAAAAGAAACAAAATATGGTATTATTTGTCCTGAGCATTTAAAAATGTACATGGAATACAAATCTGTGGAGTGTCTGCCTTGACAAAAGAATGCTGTTTGTTAGTCACTGTTTGGTGCTGTATTCCTTCAGTTACGATAAAAATATAAACTCCAACATGCAAATTAATTATCATTCCTTAGAGGTCATTTTTTACAGAACTTCATTGGCACTGGCTATATATTATTGTTAAAGAATAAATAGAGTTTTATTTATTTTTTGGTAATTATTGAATAACAATTGTTGGAAAAATAACAATTCTATAAAACATCAGAAACTACATTAGAAGGCAGACTTTAGATATAATTTCCCAGACATACTCGTTGACAATATTTGTTGGCAAATAGAGATGTTCTTCATCATTCCTTTGGTGAATGCAATTTTTGTGAATTTGTAATAAACAGCCGGAGTACATTTTGGAAATAGCCAGAGGAATGACATATAAGCACATTAACATGTTGACCACCAGTATTGCAAATGGTAATTTCTCAGCATACATGTTAGTATTTAACTTCATTAATACTAAATGATAATTTAAACTGAAAAAAATTAACTCCAGGCTAATATGTATTAAAAGCTTACTTTAATGTGACCTTCAGATTGTGAAATGTTAGATTTTTTTGCCTGCATTTGCATTACTGAAAATAATTTATTGTGAAAAGGACATATACCTCAATGCAACCTGCTGCATTTTTGTCACAGCCAATGAGTGTGCACTGCATTAAGCTGATGATGCGACTAATGCCGTGCCATAATTCTGATCAGTAGAAAGTCATCCGATATGCCATCAATTAGCAAGTTGGAGAGAACCACCTGAATGCTAATCCGAATGGTCACAGGAAAATGTTAAAATAATCGTTAAAATTGACCTGTATGAATAAAAGTGATTTAAGTTTTCTTTACTTTTTTCATTGAAGGTATTTTGCACCTCATCACTTGGTTTCAAATTTAATTTATCCCTGTTCTCAGATGCCATGTTGATATGGTGAATAATCTGTAGAGCTAAATTCATAACATGCACAACAAGTTCATACTTATACCGACCTCATGATTAAGGCAGCCCACATGATCGGCACTTGCGTAAGTTCTGCATTTGAGAGGTGAAGAATTACAGCAGGAATTTAATTGAAGGGAGATTCCAGTCATCTGAAGGGCTATGGGGCAAGAGTCAACATGATAATAAAACACTCATAAAACCAGAAACTACTCAGTGATTGGGGAGCATCAAACAGTTGTTTTGGGTCCAAAATATCAAAATGGCACTGGTGAACCATGGCAATGTATTACCGGCTGCTAGCAAAACTTCTAAATATATAGCTGTTCGTAATTATTCTCACTGCAGTCTGCAGCCTATAATTCCCCTTTTGTACAATGGTTGCTTGTCCATCCTGTTGGGTATGGTATTTTATTGATTCCATTGTGTTATAGGATTCTCTGAGTATTCCCTCCAGAAAATGAGTCTCAGGGTTGCACATGGTGCCAGATATATATACTTTGATAATAAATTTGTTTTGAACTTTGAAATACTTCAGTATCTGAAGGATCTTGGACCTCAAACATTAACTCTGTATCTCTGGCTGCTGACTGCTGTTTTCAGAATTTTCTGTCTTCATTTCAGATTTCCTCTACCTTCATTAGTTTTGATTACTATTTGAAGTCATATTGTACGAGGGGTGATTGATAAGTTTGTGGCCTAAGATAGAAAGAGTCAATTTTAGAAAACCTAGCACATTTATTTTTCAACATAATGCTACTACTATTACTACGTTGACTCAGGTCTAGGGGGCCGGCGTCGGGCATGATGATGGACTCTCCACTCCTCCCCCTCCCTCATCAGTGTGTTCAATTCATCTACATTAGTTGCGCTGCTATCTTCTAGGAGCGTGTTGACCATAGTCTTGGGAGGGCGTCCAGGGCTCATCCTCCCATTCTTGGGCTCCCATGTGATGACTAGGCTGGCAGGTAGCTCAGGGTGGCGTAGTCAGTGCCCCGCTAGTCGCAGTCTTCTCACCTCGTTTATCAGGGTGATTGATAAGTTCGTGCCCTAAGGTAGAAGGAGATGAGTTATTAGCTTCAAACTTTCTGCATAATCACTCAAAGATTTGAACTGCATGTGCATGTAACGAGAGCTGTATAACTCATCTCCTTCTACCAGAGGCCACGAACTTATCAATTACCCTCATATGTTCAGGTCGTATATTTTCCACCCATATTGTTTTCATAATTAATGTGCAAGAATCTAAAGCAGTATCATAGGATTGTATTTCAAAGGAACATTATCATCAAAAAGTGTTTTTTTCTTCTGTAATTTCTCAACCTCATCATATTACCCCTAGAAATGTTGGACAAGTACAAATTGTTCATGACTTAGTACTTTGTAGAAAACAAGGTAATTTTTGAAGAAATACATTAAATGTAAACTGATAAAAACAAAATGGATCTCTAACTGCAAAATATTTATAAAATTTGACTGAATCAAATGCACTTTTTTTTGTAAAACAACTGTATCAAAAGTTGACCTTGTAGTTAAATACTTAAAAGTAAAATACTTTTATGAGATTGTTACTCTCACTGAGCTATAAAATACTGGCGGTACAATGAAGCTATTCAGACACAATGCAGAATTTAAAATAAATTCTAAAAGATGGTCTTGACGCTATTAAAATTAGGCTAAAGCACAACCAATTATTTTAGATTTAAAAAAAGTAACCAATGTACATTTCTATAAGAGTGAAAAATACTACTTAATACAGTTTTGTTATAAACTCAGATTAAATATGCAACTACAAGCTGCACATGGATGTTGAATCATCTGTCTTTGGAATGTTCCCTTTCCTCTTTTGGTTTGCTCATGTCATGGTAGTGTGGACTCTATATTTCCCACTGACAACCGAAGATTCAGTCCTTTGCATTTTTGTATGTTTGAGACAGATCAAGATAGGTTGTAGCCCCCACCTGAGAACACGACAGCTGTCACAACTGAAACCACTTCTTGTCAGCGTTAATGACTGGTATCTGACACCTCCGTCTTGCTGCCCTTGGATATATTTCATTAAAATAATTGCCACCTGTCAGCCTTTGTTTGCACAATCTGACTCACTGATAGCCATCTTCAACTTCACAGGCTCAAGTAGTTTGGACCAACATGACATTGTATCCTTAAGCTCGCTTCTAATTATCTCGATCAGTGATCCATTATTGATAGTAAACTAGAGAAACTGAAATCCACCTTGTTTAGGTTTGAAGAACCAGTTGGCCTATGCCTGCTTCTATTTTCTGTCTTCTATTTGTGTGAAACCAATAAAAAAACTAGTGCCCATTTATTTTGTGGTAATCACATAAAAGTTAGTTTCATCAGGAGTGCATTGCACTTACAATCATTTCCAAGTGAAACTGGATGGAGTATTTTCACAACAATTCAGACTCCTGGAACAGTGTCTAAAAGCAGATGCAACAGGAGCCACTAAGAACAGCCCAAGGAAAATGTCATTGGCACCTGAAGATTAGGTTTTATCATACGCTTCAGACTGCAGAACACTCGCAAGATTTGAGAGTCGGAAGCAGAGATGTCACTGTGATCTGCTGCATGCTGAGCAATCTAGCCAACAGAAGAAAGCAACCACTGCTGGAACAGGGGCAGAAGGAGATCTGGAGAAACTTAGACCCAGACATGCCCTGAAGAACCATGGGGGCAGGAGGAAACTTGGACCTGGACATGCCCTGAAGAACCATGGGGGCAGGAGATCCAGAGAAACTTGGACCCGGACATGCCCTGAAGAACCATGGGGGCAGGAGGAAACTTGGACCTGGACATGCCCTGAAGAACCATGGGGGCTGGAGATCCAGAGAAACTTGGACCCGGACGTGCCCTGAAGAACCATGGGGGCAGGAGGAAGAAGGTATGTTCCCAGAGAATGTGCTTGCAGAGACTCTCATCACAGCTAAACTAACTAAACCAGCACTGTCCTCGAGGAATATTCTGATTCCTTGGTGCAGACTCTTCTCTTTTATATTTATTTATCGAGATACAGAATGGAGCAGGCCCTTCCACCGCCTAGCAATTCTCCAATTTATCCCTCGCCTAATCACAGGAGAATTTACAATGACCAATTAACCTACCAACCGGTACATCTTGGGACTGTGGGAGGAAACCCACGCGGTCAGGCAGCAAAGGGGATTGAACCCAGATCGCCTGTACTGTAAAGTGCCGTTCCCTGTGCTGTAGACCACTATGTTGCCCTGCCGTCCCTTGTTGCAAGCCTGGGATCTTTGTCCCTCAAGCAAACATAATAAATACCACACTCCAACAGCACGTCATCAGTCAGGTGAGGGAGCACTGATAACTCTAACTAACCCATCAAACTCTACTTTGGAGCTTCTCCTGCACAGGTTATAACACATCAGTACAGGAGTCCTTGCTCCTTTCACTTAAATGACTTGTTGCAACTGTTTATGTTCATTTGTAAGTCACTCTGGCATGTTTTGTGACAACATGAAATTTACTTATGCACAGCTCACTTGTGTTGGTATTCTAACACATTGAAGAGGCAACCCATTTTACCTTTAGTCAGGGTATGTTGACCCTAGGAGGTCTCCTGGTTTCACATTATCCTCGACCTGGATTTATCGCACTGATGAGAATGCTCAGGTCTCTTTATCTGGAGGCTCTTCCTGTCACTCTCTTACCTCCACGCTGCCCCAGCGTGTGTGTTCTCAATCTGGCTGTCGCAAGTTTGTTTGTCTATAGGAAAGTGGTCAGTGCACAGCAGAACTTCAGAAGCTGTGTTCTGTTGAATGCCATCCTGTCAGGAGGCACACGTGTGTCATAGTGAAACAGGTTTGTGGGTGGAAATTCTAGCGGCATTTCCAAACTGGAAATACCTGCTAAATACCATCCAGCAAATGCTATTTCCAAGCAAATGATAGAAAAAATATGGAGAATTATATCTTTTTGAACAGGAAGCATAATGTACTTTGCAGATTAAGACGGTAATTATTATGGTGTAACTAGGCAATATATTGTGAATTTCGTCTTACAGTTCTGAAGTCATAGATTGAAGTGAATCATAACATATCCACAGCTGCCTCATTTAACTGGTTTAGATGTAAAATCTATTGTTGATTCATCAATATTGAATTTTTGGGCTAAACATTATAATTATCCTTACTATATGAAGTGATAGTTTTGCTATTAGCAGTGAGGTTAGGCAAAAGTCATATTGGTCATGCACCAATCAGCAAAATCAATGCACTTCCTTATCCCTGCAGTTGAAAGGTGCAGTTAGCATAAGGATAGGAGCAGTTTTCTCTCTTTATGCTCCCAGTATTGTGCCTCGCCTACTGGAAACAGGTACTGTAAATTTGAGCATGGGTTTGCACAACATTCCAACCTTTAGATTAATGGTTTGAATTCACGTACAATCTACATGGATATATGATACATGCCATTGACCCGTAAAGGAGCACAAAACCAGAATAACAGCCAGTTACTTACAACAATTTTTTTCACAAACTTTTAAAAAATTATATTTCCAGGGTTGTTAGACAAGACCAGAGTATTTATTTAATTTAATTCAATGAAACTTCATGTCCTATTATAAAGCTTTTATGTATGTTCATGTTTCAATCTATTCGGTCAGATAGAGTATGACAACTATGTATATAGTTCACAATACTGTATTGAAGCATACATAAGGATTAAAATATAGTGTGGTCAAAAGTAAACAGATGCAGATAAATAAATAATGCATGCACCTGAATATGTCTGAAGTAATAATACCAGCTGGAATTGTTAAGCACAATAATTCGGTTCAGATTATTGTATTTAACTTATCAAAGCCCATTCAAAATGCCCCTGTAGTAACACTGAAATTTATTATTCTGCTTAGATAACTAATGAGTAAGGTTTCTATGGCACTGAAGAATCCTATTTAATTCCCTTCTACCTATACCGAGAGTTCAACTTACTCACTTTTAGAGACATAACAAATGACAATAAATTATTTATATGTTTAACAAATGGTAACAAAATATTTTCAAGCATTAAACCTGAATAATTTTATGTGTGGCAAAAATATAATTTATACAATATAGTTTAAAGCATCATAGCAAAGGCTGATTTTCTTTCTCGCTGCAAGTTTAAAGTTCTATCCATTTCATAAAAACAAGCAGCATATTTTGATATAATGATGGATGCAGATTACACAAAATAGCAGTGAATGTTGTATCTGAATCTGCCAGAATTTTGATAGATCCACTGGATGATGCCCAAAGCAAAAATTTGTTGGTTTAGGTTCAAAATCATTCCCATGTAGTGAGTTAAAACAAGCTCCGATTACACTGGACCAGGAGCAATAATTTTCATTTGGTTTTGAATCCAACAGGGTTTGGTTCAGTTTAGATCAAATCTAATTGAAATACTAATTTGAGGCTGTTCGCTCAACCTTAGAAATATGTAATTAAAGTGGGTCAACTGTGAATACGCCTAAACTGTTTTAACCTTAGATTTTTTGCAGCTAAGATCCAGTCAAATTAATCTTAGTGGTTTATATGTGGCCCACCAATAACATCCTAGCCACGTCTATTGCATAAAACCTCCAAATAACTTGGAAGTATCCCTTAGTGGATTGAATTGTTCATTCAGAAAATGCCACTGCATTTCATATTGGAGTCTCTAATTACTGCTTTATAAAGTGTCTGCATTTGGTGTTAATTATTCCATATAAAGAAATCCTAGGGAACGTATAGCCACCAGAGAGTGACCTTGTAAAGGAAAAGTGAATGTTAGATGGAGAGATGGAGAGCACTGCCTCTTGAGATGAAATGGAATGATGCGAATCAGTGAAGACTGTAAAGATTTATTGGCTGTGGCAAACGAAACACAGATCTCCAGCCTTGTGGTTACTGACTGTGACATCATACTCAGTATGAAAATGTAAACGTACCCAATAGAGGGTAATGCTATTAGAGAGAGAGAGAGAGAGAGAAAAAACGGAATCTATATCATCAGACTTAAATGTTTGAATGTGATCAGATGATAATTTTTATGCTTTAATGCAAGTGGAGAGAATATCCATGTTAAGTTTACTGTTAACTAACTGGCAGCAGGAAGATTTAAAAGTTCAAAAAATTGGAAAATTTTCAGCTAAGTGACAGGATAGTAGCAATAATTATATGGTTGATAGATTTCTCTATTTCTATTCCATTTTAAAAGCAGAAAAGGAAATGGCATGTGTAATCCTTGTCATATTACGTTGCCAAAACAAATTATTAAATGTGATAAAATGAGAAACCGATCCACAGAATAAATGAAAATATTATTTTTTGTGCTATAAATGGCAGTTCAAAATGAGACTATAAATTTCAGTATATGAGTTACACCTGAATATTTTGAAACTTCAGATATCCCCAGCACCTTGTCACAAACACTCTCCACACGCAGTCAGGCAAGCTAAATCCAGTCCTCACTGAAAGGTCGGTGGAAATGGTGAGCAGTTTCAAGCTTTTTTCACTTTGGAAGTAAAATTGGAAAACCTGCTGCTAAGGTTACAAAGTTTTTTGAAAAGTTCCGAAAGCAAAGGGTCGCTCTTTATTTTGTACCCTGTTATTAGATAGAACATCGGACAGTACATGCCCTTTGGCCCACGATGTCGTGCTGACCATAAGACTTAATGTCTTACCTTGTACTATTGTAATGAATTGAAAATATATATGGTTACAAGACATGTTTTTCATTGTGGCTCAGTACATGTGACAATACCAAAGCTTATCTGATTGCCCATGGACAGTGACAGATGAGTTAAGCACTATATACCTTCACAAATGAGTCAGCAGGAATGTATGCAACCTGGGCAAATGCGTGCACAAAAATTGCAGTAAGTCAGATAAGTGGGCCCAGCTGTGGTTTGAGAAGTGGAGGGAAGGGGGGAAGGAAGAGAGAATGATAAGGAAGGGTAGAGGTGAGAAGAAAGAAGGATGGTGAGGAAGGGAAAATAGGCAGAGACAGAATGAGATCAAAGCTTACTCACTCACAGCTCTATTCACTCTGCTTTGCCTCTTCCCTTTTCATGGATCATTCTTCACAATATCCCATCTCACTCTGCTTGCTTGTCACCCCCTTTCTCTGCCCAGCTCCGTCACCCACATTCCATTAATACATCGGCCTTTCCATTCCCCAACACCACTCTTCCTCTCTCATCCCCTCCACCTTATTGTTCTTTCATCTCTTCACTCTCCTAACTTTCTGTCCTTCTCTCATCCCATCACACTGAGTCTAGCCAAGATGGCGGCGCGACACAGTTTGCAGCAGCCACTCTGGAGTTGATATCTGTTATTTGTTAAGCGGGGTGCCATGCGCAATCCTAATCTGATGAAAAACGGACGTGGGAGCACGGAGGAACATCTGGAAATCTCCAGGAAGGCCCTCTTCGTTACTGCTGCTGTTGTGAAGTCTGGGTCTCTGCTGAGAAGAACAGGACCCCAGTCCTCGGGATCGCGTTGCCGGTGGCCGGTGGCAGGGGCACCGTAGTGTGCTCGGCAGAGAATGGTGCTCGGAGAGGCTGTGCTGGAGGGGATGGTCAGAGGCTCGGAGGTTCGACGGATTCGGAGTCCGCTGCGGTCAGGGCGCTTTCATTGTGTGCTGCGTCTGCAAGGCTGAGTCCGGCGGCGCCATGGAAGTTCATAACGGGGGTATTCCCTTCTGCCGCCTGCGTGAGATGATGAGTCTGTCGGGACCCTGTGGAAACTGTGTGGTGGTTTCTTTCGAACTTATAGTCTTTTAACATTTGTGGACTATTTTTACTGTGCTCATGGTCCTTTTTTTTTTACTATATGTTGTAAATATGTGGTTTTGTGCAATTCTTGTAGCTTTAGTTTTTGGTCTTGTTTTGTCTGGTGGCTTTGGAGCTCCTTTCCGGGAAACATGCTATGATGATAGCGCGATATTAATATGCAGCAGCCTCTCCAGCCTCTGGATTGGGGATTGCCAAACATTATGTGGATTTTCTGGTGTAGTCTGTTTTGTCATATGCTTTTGTGATATCATTCTGAAGGAATGTTGTCTTATTTTTTAACTGCATTGCATTTGTGGTTTCTAAAGTACAATAAACTGAAACTGAACTGAACTGAACACTCATCATCTTTCTCCCTCCCTCCAATCAGTCTTGCCCACGATTCCTCTTCTCAGTTTTTATCTTTGGGTTGTTCCAACATTCTGAAAAATGCTACATTAAAGTGATACTGAAGTGATAATATCTTGAGAGTGAACATATGATTGCTTTGTGTAGATTTTCACGTCATGAATCAAAATCAGGTTTATTATCACCGGAATGTGACATGAAATTTGTTAATTTAGCAGCAGCAGCAGTTCAATGCAATACATAATATAGCAGAGAGAGAGAAAAAATAAATAAAATAAAACATAATAATAAATAAACAAGTAAATCAAGTATATATATTGAATAGATTTTTTTTAATGTGCAAAAACAGAAATACTGTATATTAAAAAAGTGAGATAGTGCCCAAAGCTTCAATGACCATTTAGGAATTGGATGTCAGAGAGGAAGAAAAGGTCATGCCCTGGTTGCTGGAGGTCCTCAATAATGGACCCTGCCTTTCTGAGACACCACTCCCTAAAGATGTCCTGGGTACTTTGTAGGCTAGTGCCCAAGATGGAGCTGACTAGATTTACAACCTTCTGCAGCTTCTTTCAGTCCTGTGCAGTAGCCCCTCCAAACCAGACAGTGATGCAGCCTGTCAGAATGCTCTCCATGTTACAACTATAGAAGTTTTTGAGTGTATTTCTTGACATGCCAAATAGCTTCAAACTCTGAATAAAGTATAGCCACCGAAGGAGGTCATTCAGAACATTGCATCTCATGTTAGTTTTTGGGAGAGTTATCCACTTTGATTCAATGCCAATTATTTACAATAACTTGAACAATTTTACCCATTTCAATGGTTAATCCGATTCTCTTTTGAATATTACTTTTGAATCTGTTTCTTCAGAAAGTACACTGTGGATCACAAAGGTATCATTTAAAGGTATTTTCTTTGGCCACCTTCTGCAACTAGAAATTGTCTTCAATGTTTTAATAAAGCTTTTCTTAGTTTTAAATACCTTTCAAATCTTTCCTGTATTATGTTAGATTAAAGAACATCCCCAGATTCCCCAGTCACCTCAAAGTAAACTCATTATCAAAGTACATACATAACACCATACACCACCCTGTGAAAAATAATAATAATAAAAAGATAACAATTAAATAAGCAATTAATATTGAGAACACGAGCTTTAGAGTCCTTAAAGGTGAGTCCATAGGTTGTGGAATCAATTCAGTGTTGGGGTTAGTGAAGTTATCTTCTCTGGTTCAAGAGCCTGATGGGTAATAACTGTTCCCGAATTTAGTGGTGTGGGACTTGAGGTTCCTTTACCTCCTTCCTGACAGCAGCAGCGAGAAGAGCGCATGACCTGAGGGTTCTATGAAGAAGTTTGTTAAAGTTTTAGGTGACATGCCAAATTTAGAAAATGGAAGTGGTGCCATGCTTTCGTTGTAATAGCACTTGCATTGAAGACCCAGGGCAGATCCTTTAAAGTGATAATGCCGGGAATGATGAAGTGATGACTCTCTCCACCTCTCATCCTCATGGGCCTCTGATTACCTCCTCCCATCATCAATAATCAGCTCTGTGATTTTCTGACAGCTGAAGATTTTTGATCAGATAAAACTCAGCTGAACTCTGTGATGGGCATAGCATCCTTTCTGAAGTAAAGTGCCCAGAATTAAAGAGCTGAAGTAAAATGCTGAGCTGTGTTTAGAATATGTGGATGCATAGCGCAGGCAGATGGATGTGAACTTCTAGGCAAGTGTGTTTTTATTAAAGATACACCCAGACCTCAATATCTGTTGTTTAGGGAAAGCAACAATTTCTCAGCAGTTTTAAGTGTACAGTCAAATGTTTCTATTTTTAGGGAAATTAATGCAGGAAATAAATATAAGGAAGACATATATGGTTTTGTACAGGCTTATCTTCTGCTTAGATTTTACGATCTTAAAATCTAAGGTGGTGTAGTGTGTTAGACATGTTTTCCAGCAATTACAATAATAGTGCATAGTATATATTGACATACAGTGGATTCTGGTTAATTGGGACCAATACATTTTGGCTCAATTAAGCATTAGACAATAGACAGTAGGTGTAGGAATAGGTCATTCAGCCCTTCTAGCCAGCACAGCCATTCACTGTGATCATGGCTGATCATACACAATCAGTACCCCCTTCCTGCCCTCTCCCCATATCCCTTGACACCGCTATCTATAAGAGCTCTATCTAACTCTCTCTTGAATGCATCCAGAGACTTGGCCTCCACTGCCTTCTGGGGCAGAGCATTCCACATATCCACCACTCTCTGGGTGAAAAAGTTTTTCCGCATCTCTGTTCTAAATGGCCTACCCCTTATTCTTAAACTGTGGCATCTAGTTCTGGACTCACCCATCAGCGGGAACATGCCTCCTGCCTCCAGCATGTCCAATCCCTTAATAATCTTATATGTTTCAATCAGATCCCCTCTCATCCTTCTAAATTCCAGTGTATACAAGCCCAGTCACTCCAATCTTTCAACATATGACAGTCCCGCCATTCCGGGAATTAACCTTGTGAACCTACGCTGCACTCCCTCAATAGCAAGAATGTCCTTCCTCAAATTTGGAGACCAAAACTGCACACAATACTCCAGGTGTGGTCTCACCAGGGCCCTGTACAGCTGCAGAAGGACCTCTTTACTCCTATACTCAATTCCTCTTGTTATAAAGGCCAGCATGCCATTAGCTTTCTTCACTGCCTGCTGTACCTGCATGCTTGCTTTTATTGACTGATGTACAAGAACACCTAGATCTCGTTGTACTTCCCTTTTTCCTAATTTGACTCCATTTAGATAGTAATCTGCCTTCCTGTTCTTGCCACCAAAGTGGATAACCTCACATTTATCCACATTAAACTGCATCTGCCATACATTTGCCCACTCACCCAACCTATCCAAGTCACCCTGCATTCTCATAACATCCTCCTGACATTTCACACTGCCACCCAGCTTTGTGTCATCAGCAAATTTGCTAATGTTACTTTTAATCCCTTCATCTAAATCATTAATGTATATTGTAATCAGCTGTGGTCCCAGCACCGAACCTTGCGGTACCCACTGGTCACAGCCTGCCATTCTGAAAGGGACCCGTTAATCACTACTCTTTGTTTCCTGTCAGCTAGCCAATTTTCAATCCATGTCAGTATTCTGTCCCCAATACCATGTGCCCTAATTTTGCCCACTAATCTCCTATGTGGGACTTTATCAAAAACTTTCTGGAAGTCCATGTACACTACATCCACTGGCTCTCCCTTGTCCATTTTCATAGTTACATCCTCAAAAAACTCCAGAAGATTAGTCAAGCATGATTTTCCCCTCATAAATCCATGCTGACTCAGACTGATACTTCTACTGCTATCCAAATATGTCGTAATTTCCTCTTTAATAATTGACTCCAGCATCTTTCCCACCACTGACGTCAGACTAACCGGTCTATAATTCCCTGTTTTCTCTCTCCCTCCTTTCTTGAAAAGTGGGACAACATTAGCCACCCTCCAATCAGCAGGAACTGTTCCTGAATCTATAGAACATTGGAAAATGATTACCAATGCGTCCACAATTTCTAGAGCCACCTCTTTAAGTACCCTGGGATGCAGACCATCAGGTCCCGGGGACTTATCAGCCTTCAGACTCAACAGTCTATCCAACACCATTTCTTGCCTAATATAAATTTCCTTCAGTTCATCCTTTACCCTAGTTCCTTTGGCCACTATTACATCTGGGAGATTGTTTGTGTCTTCCCTAGTGAAGACAGATCCAAAGTACCTGTTCAACTCATCTGCCATTTCCTTGTTCCCCATAATAAATTCACCTGTTTCTGTCTTCAATGGCCCAATTTTGGTCAAGTATTTTTTTGCTATTCACATACCTAAAGAAGCTTTTACTGTCCTCCTTTATATTCTTGGCTAGTTTACCTTCGTACCTCATTTTTTCTTGGCGTATTGCCTTTTTTGTTATCTTCTGTTGCTCTTTAAAAGCTTCCCAGTCCTCCGGTTTCCCGCTCATCTTTGCTATGTTATACTTCTTCTCTTTTATTTTTATACTGCCCTTTACTTCCCTTGTCAGCCACATCAGCTAATTGCCCCAATTAGCCAAAGTTTCATGGAAGTAGTTAAAAAGGTTTAAAAAAGACAAACTGATTAAGAACTTATATATTTAAATGAAATACAGAACAAATTGGAACACTCCAATGCTACTACAGTACTATAAAAATGTGTATTAGTTCCTAATAGTTGTCAGCAAGGAATTCATCCAGTGTATGCTGCCATATATGGGGTGTCTAGGGCTGGGTAGCATCTCTACTCTCTCACCTTTGATCCTCACCAGACACTCAGCTCTCACCTGTGGCTCCAAGTAGCTATTTGCATGCCACAGCGACCACAGCCCAGTAGACCGCATCAACAGGTGGGCTAAACCAGCTGAGGGTAGCTGGTGGCCTCATACCCCGGTGAATCGGGGACATATCTGTCCAAGCAGCTCGTGGACTCAGCAGATGAGATTTACAGTGAGATCCAGCGGTCAAGAAGATGGCTTGCAGTGCTCCCTGGAGAGCGAAGGGCGTGATGAGGCACAGAAGTCATGGATATCCACTGTAACCAAGGAAGACCCCAGTTGTGATGTTTATTCATACCGCTGGACCTGGACCTCTGAGGTTGAGAGAGTGGAGCTGTCCCAATGGAAAAACTTCTCCACTTTAAGAACTCTCACGCACAGGTTTCACTGGCATCGTCAGTTTCGTTGGACAGTCAATACACTGCTGTGTTCTCCTGATTGACTGTAATGAACATAATTAGACCTGGTGTGGATAATGAACTGCTCTCATACAACACTTTCGAGGATTACATTCTTCAAATTTTCATTTTCATTGTAACATTCAAGATTGTCAATAATTTCAATTGTTTCATAGTTCCTAACCTGTTGAAGTAGTGAAATCATTTCAGTTTCACGCTGGCCATTTCTGGCATCTCCAAGCTTGAATGCTTGAAACCACAGTGAGCAAATCAATTCTAAGTTGTCTTACTGCTTATTTCTCATCACTATCAGTGACAACAACCACTGAACACAACCACATGCAGCTGATACTATTTAAAAACTGTTCACGCAAAGTGCGGTGAATTGTCTAACTGGCAAATGGACATGACTCACACTAGTTAGCGACTGTTCTGCAACAGTTTCCTGCTCCAATTAAGCAGCATAGTGTCCCAAATAAACAGAAGGAATCCCAGCTATTTTCTCTATTCACTTTTATACTTTGTGTTGTCCCAAATAAACAGCTGCCCCGATCAACTGATGAACCAATTAACTGGAATCCGCTGTGTTATATTTCTGATGGTACTATAAACTTATAGTCCACTTCATAAACATTGATATTGTTTCACTATTATATGCAAACTTAATTCCCCAATCAGAAAAGAATGCTAAATTATAGGAGAGCTAATGAAGCAAGTGTTGCTTAGAGAGGTGACAAATGAAGGCATTGGTTGTAGGATAAGCAAATACTGAACTGATAGACAGGTTTAGAGTGGTGGCATAGTTTACTATCGCACCAAAGGTTCAGATATGCCCTTTGTAAGTGAAGCACACACGGTAATTATCGTTCTGTGGAAGTGATATTTATCCATTGACAGAAATCATGGTGAAGAGGCAGAAAATGGTCCCATGATTGCATGATTTAATAGTGTATGAATGTCCTGGAAGCACAACAGATGTTGGTAACTTTCTGCAGACTTCTTTCTCTTGGCACGACATCTCCGCATCTTTTCATGCAGCCCTTAACGTTTTGAATTTATCTGCTGCAGCTTGTGCTCACTCTACCACAGTGACGACTGGATTTCTCAAGGGTTATTGTATCATAACAAAACACTTAATGTAATTGTAAGAATATGTAAATGGCATGACTGTTTTATTCAAAGATGATGATGTTTTTGTCCATTATATTCCCATTTATAATTTATGTTGTTAAACTCATAGCTCAGAAATTGTTTTCTTTTACTTTAGGCAATACACACACTTTGTTTTGCTGTGTGTTTTAAATGGTATTGGCATTTTACCTGGATAGGGTGGGACCACAGGTATGTTTCAATTATAGTCGTCAATTTGGAGAATTACTGACACAGATGTTTGTTGGTTGACATTAGGATACTTATTTTTCATATTCAGTTTGATTGAATTACTACTTTTTATTTCATATGCATTTAAGGAATTTTTGTGATTATATTTTTCTAAGTCATGTTGTTATCTGAATATTCAAAAAAGAATCCCCAGTACAGAGGAAGAGCACACAGCATACAACGCCTGCTATGTTGTGGCAACTCTGTGCTTTTTGGAAAAAAGTCGTGTAATAGTACCGGGGACACTGATGATGATTAGGGCTACCCAATTATTGAACAGCCAACAGCCTTAGAGAATGTATTTAATGAACCACTGCTTGACAGGTCATGTGCACTTCCGTCTTTTGTCGGGGAAGGCAGAAAGCTAGCTTGTCAAGGTAAGTTGATAACAGCCCACTTGAAGACATTAAAGTGAGTGTCCATTTCACATTTTGGACCTGAATTGGGTAGATTTTACTGCATTGTTATCTATCAGCAAACTTGGCTGTTTCAAAATAAAATGTTAGCTCCAAAGCAGCTATATAACAGTTTTCAGTGGACAATCTGCTATTTGAAAGATAGCCTGATATTGTCCTTTTAATAAAGTTATGAACTCTTTGAAACTATCTCCTTTACCATCTGCATCTCCCTCTCTACCACCACCCCGGCAACCACTATAAGTGTAATTTTCCTTCTATCTATAAAATGTAGATTGTTCTATAGTATTCTGTCTTGTTTTTCTCAAGAAGTAATCTGATTTTTTTTGTCAGCATAGGGACAAGTGTAAATGCATTTGTTTACAATTAACATTTTGATCTAATGTGTTGATTTTCACACTTTCACTAACTTCAATGATGGTATAGAAGTTATTGTGTTGAGAGTTATAAATCTTAATACTCTTAAAGGAAATGAGACTAACTTTGTTTTGTAGGCCCTTAGATTGAAGTTGGATCTACTTTCTTCGTGGATTCTTTTTACCTTTGTTTCATTTCCCAGTAAGCCCAGTGAATATTATTGCAATCTTTTTTTAGGTATGCTACAAATTATTGAATTTTAATTATTATTTGCATTTATTACATTTCTTCATTTCTTATAGTAATGCATTCAAGAGATCTTTTAATTTGTTACAATATGCTAAAACTAAACGCCATTTTAAATATCATCACTGTGCTAAATTGATGATGTAGATATTTGATTCATTCAAAACTTTCCAAAATGATAGGATAGAAGTTTGTAGTTGGTCTTATCTGCTAAACACATGAGAGAACAATGTATGCATGTCAAACTTAGCTTCTGAAATCAGTTCCATTGACTTTCTACCCAAGGGACTCCAAACTATGAAGTATAAATTAGAATATTTAATTCAATGTCACATCTGGTACAGACAGCTAAATAATGAGAGCAAAAAAAGAATGAATTAAAAGCAAGAGTTAGAAGAGATTTTAAAAAATGTGTGTATTTTTGTTATGTCCAAACATACTTAAGTGTGACCACTACTTGCAAAAACGAATGTTATTTATTATTTGGCATTAATTAAACAGCATACCATTATTGGCTTACTTACATTAGAACAGACAAGCCCCAATACTCTCCACAATGTTTAGTGTATATCTATTCTAGAACAAGCACCAAACATCACACCCTTCCATGTGCTTTAAGACTGAATCCACTGGCAGAATATTGATCCAGCTCTATTTCTGGGACAGCATGGTAACAGCCCTGAACTCCACGCTCAACTGTCCATTTATAGCTGTTGTCCAATTTACACTTTAATAACAGTACCATTATTAAAATGAAATAGAATATGCAACATAAAAATAGCCTATTCTGTTCTAACAGTCTATCTCAAGTAGAATACGCTACACAAGCCTGCAACTGGCTCTCTTTGTCTGTCTGTGTTATTGATTTTACTTCCTCTTATGCATGTCCAGCTTCTCAGAGATCGTACTTATTTACCACATCTATTTGATCATCACTTTCTTAAGAAAGAAGTAGTTTCTTGGTTCCATATTCAATGAAAAGATTATCTCACTGCCAGAATTACTCATGTCTGTATTATCTATTATCTTCAATATATATTTGAGGAATTTCTGGAAACTTCCTTGTAAATCTTTTTTGCATGCTCTTTATGACTTATTTTTATTATTGTCATTTTAACAGGAGCAGAATTGTGCCTATATCTGCAAGTCTGCTTTTCCTCTATAAATAAACTTTTTGGTTGGCTTTTTGTTGCCTTATTAGCCTCCATTTAGTGGTTGGAATAATTCTATTGCACAATAATTGTGTTTCTCTATTTTCTTGGATGTTTATTTTTCAAGTAGTATGTGAACTAATTTTTTTTTAAAATTACTGATTCTTTCATACTTATTGTGATCTGCACTTGCTAATTAAATCCCTAAATTTGAATTTGTAATTAATTCATGCTCAGTCTTGGCTATTATCCTTGCAGCACTATCAAACCTGCTTCTTGTCCTACAACTTGGTGCCAGAAGCAAATTTAGAAATAGTGTTTTTTCGTTGCAGCATCTATATAATGAAAATCAAAAGAAAAGAGCAGATACTGGGAATCTGACACCAAAGCAGAAAGTATTGGAAACAGTTAGCAACTGAGGTGACATCTGTGACAAGAGAATGAGAGTAACGTTTCAAGTTGAAGATACTTTGTAAGATCTAGGAAAGAGAGGAAACAATTTAAATGTACCATCTTGCTTGAAGGCCTGAAGGAAGGCCTTCAGCATTCATTGGTAACTCTCATTCTCTTTCCACAGATGCTGCCTGACCTTTGGAATGTTTCTGGCATTTCCTATTTGTAATCCAAATAATTAATGTGTTTTTTTGTGCAAACTAAGATCTTGCCTGACAAATCTGCTAGAATTCTTTAAGGAAATAATAAACAGGATAGACAAAGGAGAGTCAGTGGATGTTGTTTACTTGGATTTTCAAAAGGCCTTTGACAATATGCTACACATGAGGCTGCTTTAGAAGGTTAAGAGTCCCTTGTATTACAGGAAAGATACTAGAATGGATTGAGGATTGGCTGATTGGCAGGAGGCAAGGAATGGGAATAGAGGGAGCTTCCAAAGCAGTTGGAGTTGAGACCACTTCTCTTTACATGATATGTAAATGATTTGGATAAAGAAATTGATTGTGGGTGTAGCCAAGTTTGCAGATGATACAAAGAAAGGTGAAAGGGCAGGTGGTGTTGAGGAAGCAGGGAGGTTGTAGATCTAGACTTTGACAGATTTGGAGAATGGAAAAAGAAGTAGTATAAGGAATACACTGTCGGGAAGTGTGTGGTCATACACTTAGTGGAAGGATCAAAAGTGTAGACTAGATTCTAAGTGGGCAGAAACTTCAAAAGTCCAAGGTGACTTGAGAGCATGATTCCTTAAAGGTTAACTTGCAGACCGACTTGCTGCTGAAGAATGTAAATGCAATATTAACATTTATTTCATAAGGGTGTAATGGTGAGGATTTATAAGGCTATAAGGGTGTAATGGTGAGGCTTCTTTTGGAGTGTTGGGAGCAGTTTTGGGCTCCTTATCTAAGAAATATTGCACTGACATTTGAGGGGGTCCAGAGGAGGTTTATGGGAATGATTCTGGAAATGAAAGGGTCATTGGATGAGAAGTGTTTGATGCCTCTGGGCCTGTACTCACTGGAATTTAAAAGAATGAGGGGGGATCTCATTGAAGCCTATTGAATGTTGAAAGGCCTAGATAAAGTGGATTGGAAGAGGATGTTTCATATAGTAAGAAAGTCTTGGTCCACAGGGCATAACCTCAGAATAGAGGGACATCAATTTAGAGACGAAGAAGAGTTTCTTTAGCCAGAGGGTGGTGATTCAGTTGATTTCTTTGCCACAGGTGTTTGCAGAGGCCGGGTCATTAGGTGGATTTAAGGTGGAGGTAGATAAGTTCTTGATTAGCCAGGCCGTGAAAGGCTATGGGGAAAAGGCAAGAGAATGAGGTTGAGAGTGAAAGTGGATCAGCCATGATGGAATGATGGGCTGAAGAGCCTAATTCTGCTCCTATCTCTTTTGTTCTTATGGACTAGGCAGAAGGAGTCCTGAAGAAGTATAAACATTTACTGTGATTTGCCACGTGTTTCATTCTCTGGAAACGATAAACAACATCCACTGACTATCCTTTGTCTATCCTGTTTATTATTTCCTTAAAGAATTCCAACAGATTTGTCAGGCAAGATCTTAGTTTGCACAAAAAAACAGGAGCCTCAAGTGGAGGATGAAGAGGGGAGTGTGGGCGTAGAGAGCACGCGTTAAGGTGACCACACACAGAAGGATGATCACTATTGTTTAATTCAGTGGAGCTTCGGTGATGATCCGACATCTCTTTGTGTACCTTCCACAACAAGATTCTTCAAGCAGTTCATCTGTTTTCAACCCATTGACTTCTTTTCCATAAATATTACTGTTTCCACTACGTGCAAGCTCAGAGGCAGCACAAAGCGAGATTAATAGCCGCTGAGAATCTTTGGAGGGCAGTTTAGATGCAGTCTTGATAAGTGGAGTTACATCAGGGTTCTGCCTTTGTTCAGTATGGGCTTCACCAAATGAGATGCCTTGACTGATAGCAACTCAAATTCTATTACTTGTGAGAAAAGTAGAAAGCAGGCTTCTTCCAATCAGGAGAGATGCCAGTCAGTTCCTGCTTCATGTTTCCCACAGCATTACCAAGGGGTTTCTTCTCAGCTCCCAGGAGGATTGCTTTGACACAGAGGACAATTATCATGTTCTTTTTAGTTGAGGAGCCCAGAGCCTGACTGTACCTCTGTTGCAATAGCTCGCCATTTCCTGCGAGCTTCAACTAATGGGGACGTTGGTCACTAACCTCCTCACTCTTGAAACGCTTTCCATCAACTCCAACACGTCTATCAGGAGCATGAAGTGATTCTCTCCCATTGCCTGGATGAGTGCTGCTCCAAGAATGAGAAAGCACCCAACATAAAACAACCCAGTTAATTAGTGCCCTATCCACCATCTGAAATGTTCAATCCCTCTACCACAGCTGCAACAAAATAGCTTAACGTTCTGTCTGACACAGTGCACTGCACTCACTTGCCGAGAATACTTCAGCCGCTTGCAGAGTCCCCGCACCCTCCAAACAGTGGACAAAGGGCACCATCACTTATGGGCTTCCTTCCATTTTAATTTGCAAGTGGCCTTATGCCATTATTTAATTGTTAAGTCTTTACCCTACAGCTTCCTACTCAACAATCCTTGGGGCTACTGTTAGCAGAAATACTGCAGCAGTTCAAGGAAGCATCCTACCACCATCTTCTCAAGGATAGTTTGGAAAGAGCAGCATGTCCTGATTGTGCAGTAATGTCTGCATCCTGTAAATGTATGAAAAATTATTCTCACTTCTATAAAAAGTATATGATGTGTTTGGAATGTGATCCATGCCTCTGAAGGGTGTTGGGGTTCAGACGGGGTAGAGTTTGGATGAAAATGTTGGGGCTTCAGTACAAGTACAAGTCATAGTTGAATGCTGAGGTTGTAATGTTATTAATAGTAGTAGGGTTCTGGCAGTGCCTTTGTGAGGTGGAATCTTTATGCTGAACATTCCTCTGCTCTCTTCCTTACCTCAGGCCTCCTCCTGTCAAAGAACCTGTCCAGCATTTCTCTTACTCATTGAGGGACTTTTTTATTTCCAGTCATTGTACAACCCTCTTTAATGTAGGTGATTGTTGGCTGTATTAAAGCTCCAGGAATATTAAATTGAATTAACATTTAAGTATTAGACCTGCAGGTGCCAGATTCACTGCCAGCCTATGCATTTAAATTTTGAAAATTGTCAATGAGCCTGAAAATTTTGAGATGAATTTAGACTTTCAGCCAGGCTTCTATATTCTCTGCACCCCTTTTGTGCCCTATTTCTCACATTACCCTAAACTCTCACAAGATAAAATTTAGTTGTGTGTTGTTTGCCTCCTGAGGTTATCCATTTTAGTTTATTTATCCTAGCTCTGCAAACACAATGAAAGACCTTTGAAAGAACAAAAGCTAAGTATTTTAAAAGGAGAACCAAGTAATAATTATCAAAATAATTTTTCACATCCATGGTTGATCAGAAGTCCAATGTAGAATTCAAGAGGTTAGTAACCCTCAGAAGATTTTTCAGTTCAAAGTGTTCTTTAAATGAATTACAGACTCTCGCCCACTGCCAGATAATATTGACATAACTCACTAAGTCATTCTTGTCCAGCTAATCCATCTCATCATTAATTATTACTTTCTGCTTAGTTGTTCTGTTCAGATGAATGTGGTTATTATTCTTACCACAATGCTGTAAAAAGAGAAAAATCAAAGCAAATTTGTCATTTCTAAATTTGAATTAGAATGTCGTAGCAGGTTTGTTTCTGTAACTGTGAAGATTATTTTGATTGCTCCTGATTATCAGACTTATTTTGTGGCATCATGAATGTACAGTATATTCTAACTTATTTCAAAAAACTAAGAAATATATAAAGGTGAAGCTTTTAGGTAAATCTTCCTAGGTAGGGCATGTTTGCAAATGCCTTGTGAAGAAGGGCAACACATCTGCAATTGGAATGACCAGCCACAGCATATGGAGCAATTAACACTCCCCCCTTCTCCACTCACACTTCAATTGATACCACATCATCTTTAGAAGACACAACTTCCAGATTTCTGCAATGTTATGGTATGCAAAGTTTCTTTTTGATTTCACTGGTGCCATCATTTTAATTGCGTACTTGATTTATTTTACTTGTCCACTAGCTTTGATTTGCACAGTACAGTATCCATTTTATAGCTTGATTTTCCTCAGATCCACAGACATCATTCTTCCCCTCATAGAGTTTCATGCTTTGCATGGTCACTTAGTTTATTTTGTATTCCTTTGTCAGTTCCTGCTTTACACAACTCAGTGTTTGCTAACTTAACTTCATTTCGTGATGTGGATTTGTCTTCCTTATTAATTTCCTGAGTCATTAGTATCTACGTGAAAACTCATACAATGTGCCAGATAGATGAGAAAAGGGAAGTGAACAACAGGGGAAACCAGAATCACTACAAAACAAAATGTTGCTTCTTACAACAATAGGATGTTCTTGGCATTAGCATGATTTTTCTTTTGCACATGGGGGGGGTGTTGATGTTTTTGTCATTTGCACAATTTATCTTGCGCAGGGGTTTGATGTTCTTATTGCTGTTTGCGCTATTTGTTTTTGTTCTGTGCGTGGGGTGTTGGTATTTTCCTGTGAACGGCTTTCTTTGTTTTGTGGCTATCTGGAGAAGATGAATCTCAGAGTTGTATACAGCATGCATATTTTGATAATAAATGTACCTTGAGCTTTGAGGTTGAATACTGTAAACACTTGTGTTTAAAGTAATTACATTTTTGGCTCCATAAAGTTACACCTGCACTCTTGCCCTCACACAAGAAACTTGATAAATAGATCTGTCCACATAATGTTTGAATAATTTGTCTTCTGGTGTGCAGTAGCTTTAGCAAAGAGCTCAAAACATTGTTCACTGCTGGGTTTTTTTCTTGCCCCGGACAAGATATGATGCTTATTATTATTTTAACCTTGGCATTCCTTGGAAAGAATGGAGTTCGCAGCAGTCATTTGGAACTATTGGATCTGAGCTCCCTATGCTGAAAATTTGCCTCGATCACATTCATGCATTAATGCCATCTGCGCCTGCTGTACCTTCTGTGATGTGGCTGTAGCCAATCAACTGGCAGCTATCTGAAAATAGGTTTGAAACAGCAAGGGCCTGTGCCCAGAGCTGCTACATCCCTTTGCTTCAGTGAAATCGAGGAGGAGCAGTTAAGATTCACAGCAGTTCATCAAACAGGGAACATCTGCAGCTCACATTTTCCAGTTATCTGCAGTCCGAGAAGCCCAATGTATTTGCATTCCAAACAACATGATCATTTTATTTTTTAGTTCTTGCTGCAAAATCATAATAGGAATCTTTGTATGATTGAAATATTCAGAGTACAAAGATAGCATTGTGCCCGGAGTTTTTAAGAGGTTTATTACAGACCAGAGAAGGTTAATAAACCTCTGCTGGCACTGACAATCCTGATTCAATTAAAAGCCACATCCTGTCTTTCTTTGCAGCAATGCTAAGGAACTTCTATCACAATTAACCACCCAGAGCAAGGCTTTGTTCATTTAAATAAAGTCTGTTTATCATTTTTCTCTGATTGGAACCATCTTGAATTGCTTGAAATCTTAGCACTATATAAGTCACAAAAATAAAATGGCTACTGAGAGCAGATTTGATCACCACCAAATTAAACACTGAATGTTTCCAACTCTAATTAAAACCTCATATTTGTAAAATTCAGTCATTGTTATAGATGATGATAATATTTACTACACATATGTATAGTATTTATAGAAGTACCATATCTAGAAATTTTAATAGTTATGTTTTGGGCCCTAGTGTAACCCTTTGCATATTTTCTGGGGAACAGGTGCTTGTCAAAATGAGATCACCACTAGTATATGTAGTATGATAACTGTGATTCAATACAATGGAAAATGGAACTCATAATCCATTTACTATTAACCTGTTGTAGTATTTAATCTACCCTGGAATACAACAATAAATATCAATGTAAAGTCTGGTCGTATTCAAAGTATTTCATGATACAATGCAACATAATTTACTGAGGTAAAAAGTTGTACTTTTTAGTGGTTAATGTGGGTTATATTTCCCTTTTGCTGATTGTGGCAGGTTGAGTGGAGTAATTGATGGTATTTCAGAAAAACAATTGAGTACAAATTACGGACATGAGGAGGGTACTCTGCCCTTTGAGTCTGCTTTGTCTCTCAATTAGATTATTGTTGATCTGATTGTAACCTAAACTGTGTATTCCCATCTACTTGCAGTAACTTCTTAAAACCCCCCTCCCCATTTGTCAAGAACCTTAAAAAATATTTAAAAACCTTACTTCCATGTCCATCTTAATAAAACTTTCAAAGTCTCATAAAACCTTCTCAAAGAAAATCACAATTGTCACTATCTTAAGTGGAAAACCTACATTCTTCCACACATGGAAATATCTACTCCACTTCTCTCCCAGTGACTTGATTTAATCAAGTCACTTCTCATTCTTTAACAGGTACAAGTCTAGCCTGCTCAACCTTTCATGTTATGGCAGCCCATCCATTCCAGGAATCAGTCTAGTAATTTTTTTCTGCTCTGCTTCCAACACATTTATATCCTCAAATGAGGAGATCATTACTGAACCTGATACTCCAGATGTGGCCCCACTAGCGGCCTACATAACTGAAGCATAACCTATCTACTTTTGTGTTCAATTTCCTTAGCAAAAGATAATGGAAATTTAATCATCCGATTATAAATCTCAAAGAAAATGAATGAAATGTGGGAGATGGAACCAACAGTTTATTCATATTTAGTATGCTCTGAACTCCTCAGATCAAAACACAATAAAATGTTGTGGAAAGGAATAGCCTCACTGAAATTAGCAAAGTCAAAGTGTTCCTGTTGCATTTGCCAATTGAAGGGTGAATCTGTAAGTAATTGCTCAGATTCCTTCTCAGGTCAGTGGTTAAGGACCAGGTGCATTGTCCACTGGAGCTATTGACTTCCTCTCTTTCCTTTTGTGAGGGTACAGTGCAAGAAAGCAGAGCACCAGGCTCGTAGGTAGGGAGCATCATTAATTGCACACATATGGTCTTGCATGCCTCAATACAGCACATCCGGAGCATAGGGTGAGGAAGTAAATTTGCATCTGGTATGTAGCATATACAAACATTTGCTGGTGCTTTGGCAGTTACCATGATGACCTCACCCAGCCAGTGTTCAGTTTCGTACAGATTCTCGGGTTAGAGGTACACTGTCCTTCATTGCTTCAATTAAGATACTGAATTTCCTCTTGCTGGCCGATGTGTGTGACGCGAGATCCCTGGCATACATGTGCTCAATTACTTCTGCCTGCTATAGCCAAGCTTTCTGACATGATGCTTTTTCAGGCAACAATTATTACCTGCTGGTCATCTCCTGTGCAGTTGTTTCACAGGTTCTTAAGCTAAGTTAATGTGCCAGCCGGTATCCATAACCATTTTGCTGCATTACCCATAGCTGAAAGAAATAGAAATCTAACAAAAGCAATACCTATATGTGTTATTGAAGTCTAATGCACACCACAACATTTCACATGCAAGACTGCGAAGAATGTCAGTTATCACGATACATTCGCTGTTTGGTTACGTAGGTTGGCCAGAATATAATAACAGTTTATGTGCTATTCTCAGTCGAGAGATTTTAGGGTATTGCCACCAGCCAGTAAGAGCATGCATGCATTGCTACAGGGACTAGGGCAAAAGGCGAATGCACACACTCATTTATACATGAATTTTGTTTCCTTTTCTATCAGTTACTTGCCTCCCTACCACTGCCCAGAAAATGTTCTAATTTTGCACCCTTGTCATCTCTCAAACTCATTGTCAAAGAAGTTGAGCAAAAATCACAGCAAGAGGTGAGGGTCTGCAGTGCATTGCTAAGTATAGAAATGGAGGCGGATTTAATTGTGATATTCAAAGAGAAGCTGGATAGGTACCTGAAAAGAGAGAATTTGCAGGACTGAAAGGAGAGGGTAGGGGAGTGAAGCTGGCTTCTTTCCATGCTGTAACCATTCTGTGATACTCTGATCTGTTTCTACCTTGCCCTGCCAGTTTTGGTTGTTTAGGTGTACACAGTCTTGCAGTATTCCCTTTAGCTCACTCTTCTGCATCTTTTTCATAACCAGTTTACTGGCACACCTCCTCCTGCTGTTCTTTTCATTGTTCTGAATTAACAAAAACAGCATCAGTGATTTCCATTGGCTTGTACTTTCCTTTGCTGTTTTGGGAGCTGACTGCCCTGACTACCCTCAGTAAACATTTGTCCGATACTTTATGCTGAATTGAATGCTAAGGGAGCATTTATAGGTAGAAAAACTCATTCAATGTGATAGATGACCAAAAGATCGAGACTGGCTGTCTCAGGATTGTTCAAAAGTTCTTTGAACTTTCTGGGGATACTAATGTCCAGAAAGTTTACTTAACATTGCTAATTATTTTTTAATGTTTATGTTTTCAAAGAACAAAGAAAGTTGGGATAGGTGGACAGTCCATTTTACACACTTGGCCAGGTAGATGCAAGTTTCTTCCTAGGCTGATGTTATTTGTCTAAATGAGGGGAAAAAAATGATGTGTTTACAAATATTGAGAGATATCCAATCTAAGAGGGAAAATGCTATTATATAAATGTTTTGCAAAGTCGGAGGCATGGGAATAGTCAATAGCAATTGATGAATTCACCTTAATTAGTTGATTTTGAATTCCAAAGCTAGATTTCCTCATGTAGCCTGAACTCTGATCCCTCTTTGTCAAGAAATTTTGCCTGTGGCTCCACAACCAGATTTTTTTTCTCTTTGACAATTGATATTCTGTTTTCTCCAGGTACTCCTGAGGGAAAATCCCTCTTTGTGTAGCATGTAGCTGGACCATAATGTTCATAATAAATACCAAAGAAATCATTGCTGAGGTACAGTTTTCAGCTGTTGTGTTCTGGCTAGTAGCTTGTTTAGTTGTTCAGCTAAGGGCTCCTTTATAATTAATATAAAACCTGGTATATATCCATGAAACTTAGGTGGTCATTTAATTTCATCCTATTGAAAGGATTAGTATTCTGCAGTGGTGTGATAATAAGTATTACGAGTTGCTGAGGCATTTACTTGACAATTCACAGTTAAATAAACCCCTAAATTATTGGTATTAAGGATCATTAGTTTATTTCATTCCTCTGCCTTTGCGTATTCAACAAAAAGTGGGACATAACAGTCACGAAAGTAATGAATGGTGACTCTAAGACCTGAAATGTGACTTTATACTTGAGGATCTGGGTGAGGAGTGAAATGCCAATGCCTTCGGTAGATATTAATCCTTCAGTTTCTATATTTAATACTAAATGTTTCAAGATGTTTGATACATAGCATCTGTGAAGATACTGCATTTCCTAAGAAAATAAATTGGTGTCTTTATACATTGAAGCGGTCTATGCGTTGGGCTCTGTGGTTCACATTATGATGTGTCTCTGGTTTCTGATTTCTCTTTCTTGTTGCAAAGTTGTGCAGTTTTATTTAGGGTGAATTGGCACTGCAGCCTGCAATCAACAAATGACATGGTGCTGGCTTCAACCAAACTGAGCTGAGCTGAATATTCCTGGACAATTTACAATGGCTTGTTGTTTGGTGTTTTATGTGCCGAGTTTTTCGCTTGTCGTTTTGTGCTGTTCACACAATTTAATTTTGCGCATTGGGGGTTTGATGCTTTCCTTTGACCAGATTCCAAGGTTTTCTTTGTTTCCTGGCTGTCTGTGGGAAAATGAATCTCAGGGTTGTATACTGCATACACACTTTGATAATAAATGTACTTTGAATCTTGCTATCATTGGAACTATTGAGTAAAAAAGGATCTTGTGCTTTCCTGGCGTATATGAAGAATAAAACCTCTGGCTTCCAGCCGGGTACAGGTATCAATTATTACCCACATTTCGATGACAAGCTCTGCCAAAGTTTGCCGTCAAAACGTCGGTAATAATTGATACCAGTACCCAGCTGGAAGCCCGAGAAGAGTTCATTTGTTACTGTTGAGTACGTTCTCCATTAGGTAGATCTGTATCTCCATCACATGGCCAGTAAAGGTCCATCATTAAAATTGCCCAATCTACTCTAAAAGTAGGGAAGAACATTTACCTCCCGTGTGTATCTTACATAGAAGAAAAGTCTGTCTAATTTCAATACTCATTTAGCTTATTGAAATTGTGTTTTTTTAAGCCGTTCCAATCAACTGGCATGTTAAAAGTTATTGTCTGCAGTAAGGTTTTTGAGAGATCAAAAATTATGTTCTTCTTTAGCAACAGTTATAAAATTGTGCAGTTATAAGTCTGTATATACTCCTCTTTCAAAGTCATCAGCAAATTGTATATATCAAATTTATTTTGCATTGAGTTTGAATTGTTTTTCTACTTCTTTCAATAGAAAATAAAAATTTTCAGAGGAATGGGTGGACGAGGCAAGTTTACATTTCAGTTAACGGATAGGATAAATTCAGCTGCTAACCCAGAACATTTTACACTAAACAGACTTGTGTTTATGGCAAATTTATACAAGACTAACTGTATACCTTCTCAAAAATGTTCAAGAATTCAGATACAAAACAATCAACACACAGAAAATGCTGGAGGAACGCAGCAGGCCAGGCACCATCTATGGAAAAGAGTAAACAGTTGACACTTTGGGGTGGGACCCTTCATCAGGGCTGGAAAAAAAAGAGATGAAAAGTCAGTGTAAGAAGGTGGGAGAGGGGAGGAAGAAGTACGAGGTGATAGGTGAAACCACGAGAGAGGGAAGGGTGAAGTAAAGAGCTGGGAAGTTGAATAAAAATTAATTTTCTTAATGTATTTTAAATAACAAAATATGGTTTCCCTATTGAATTTTTATTAGATATAGTACTAATCAGATGGTAATAAAAATTCTGCAGCCATGCCTCATATTTGCAGTAATGGCCCTGCATTGCGCTCAGTTCCGGAAACATGGTCCCATTATATGTGGGACAAATGATCATCAATATCTACTCCAGCTCCAGCGTTTTCCAGCTCCTGGGTAAGAGCAAAGCTAAAGACCATTAATAGAAGAGGATCATGAAGAAATCCAATAGAAATTTAGAAGAAAGTTTTTGCCCATGCGGTAGTGAAAATATAGAATTTGTAATCCCAAGAAGCGGGTGAGGTGAATATTAGAAATGTATTTAAGGAGAGGTAGGCTAAGCATTTGAGGAAATAGTGGGTTATGCTAATAAATGAGAGAGGAGGTTTGGAAAATACATAAATGACCTGACTGTAAGCTGTGTAATCTTCACGTTTCTTCCTGTGCACTTTTTGTCTTCCTAATTATTTTTTGTAGCACAATTTTATCGTCATATGCGTACCTCCATGAAAACCTAAATTGAGACTGGCTGTGCAAGTCCTAAGCCAGTACTAACTCTTTCAGCCAAGTCTGGACTGAATTTAAAGTCGGGTCTCAGAGTTGAAGAGGAGCGTGCTGTAATATTCATCCTTCAGAGCTGTCTTCACTGGAATGATGTATCCGTTTTGTGCAATTCTGTTCACTTACATTGCACAAAATATGATGCCAACTGTATTACTCATCAAAAGCATCAGAATAATTTGTGGAGATTCTAGTTCCATGTAATGACAACACCATAAAGTATTAGTTAATGAGATAAATTTATATTGTTCAGGATCCCGAGTGTGACTGAATTAGTCAGTGCAATTATGGTAATTTTTAAAAGCACTTATGAGGAAATATCCATATCTAAAAGATTGTAACAACTCTCACCCCATAAGTGTACTAATTACTGTAAAATTATTTATTGGTCATAACTTGTTTCTCAGGTTATTTACTTTACTTTTCTTTCAATTTCCAGGGTCGCTGTATCAATTTCAGCCGAGTCCAGACGCAGTAAGCAAAATGAAGCTAGAGGTGCTTAATTTTCTCTTCTGCCTACCAAGGAATGACGGAACATTTTCTGCTTTCAACGGACATCAGTGGCCTTCCATTAAAAAGACAGCAACTTTGCAGTGCATGTTGTTAATTCTTGTGATAGAACTGCATTAAGACCCATGTGTCAAGATATTTGCAAAGAAAACTTAACAGCTGAGTTAGTTCTCTGATCACCAGTCCTTGGTAATGCCAGTGAAACAGAATCAACACATGTGCACTCTTCCCATTCTCCACTAAAATCCATTGATTCTTGGCAGTTGAAGTCACTTTGACATTTTTTTCCACTCTGAATATATTTTGACCGTAATGTGCTGTTTCGGATAATCAAATTTTATAGACAGAGTGTATTGTCAAAATAGAACCTATTAGCCACAGGCAGAGCAGCAATCTCACCAGACCTACCCGGTGCATAGGTTCATTGCCTTTCGGCGATGTCACATCAGAAGATCTTTCCAACTTCACCACTTTACAATGCCTTACGGGAGCCGTCTGACTGAAAATCTTGTCATTTTCCACTGAAAAGCGCACACGCATGACAAATTGTAGACAGGGTGCCTCAAGGTATGGGAATCAGCTAGACTTTGCCCTTTAGTTTTTGAAGACACCTTTCTTTCATTATGTACTGAGAAAAAAAATTAATAGATCTTCTGCAGAAATTGAGACATTGGTGCTCTGAGGCTTGATGTAGTGTCCGGTGCTTTGCAGTAGCTCTAATCCTGTGTTCAGTAGGGCATAACCCATCACCATATTAAAGTATACTCATTGATCTGTTTATTTCGATTAAATAAATAAATAAGAGAAAATAGAGCAATCCTTTTACAAACTAAGGTTGCATAAACTGGTATTCCCTCGTTTTTCAAATCTCCAAGGACTTTGCAGTGTCACAAGCCAGCAACTCTCTTTGCATGAGAATTTCAAAGTTTAATTAATATAATTAAAGGCAACAGCAAGCAGCAGCCTGTGAAGATTTTCCTCATATTTTTTTTTAATGCTTTTTGACATTGAATGACCTATTGCTATTTAAGCTTTGCTTGGATTTTTCAAATGTACTTTGCATTGGTTAGGTATGAGAGAGGGAAAAGTACCCTCAATGGTAACCAAACAATCAAGTTATGTTTTCCTTCTGCAGCCCCTTTCCTAAATGTTGAGGAAAAATACATTTAATAATATTTTTCCCTCAACCACTTTGTCAAGAAAACAATCCCAAATGATGTCAGTATGAGCAGAAACACTGTGGGGGAGAAGAATGCAGCAGCTGAGAAAAGCTCGAATGATGCAGTCACTTTCGATACTGTACATGAAATGTAAAATGGATATTCGAGTCGAAACCTGACAAAGCGCGCCTGCTTTGACGTGAACTGGTATAGACAATGACCAGTGGCTGGGTCAGTGGGATGTCTCTCTGCAAGCAGGGAAGCTTATCAAGTGACACTAAAAATAAGTTCAACAACCATCACATTTGAGAGAGCAGGCGAACATTTCACATTTGGTGGGCGAGCAAGTGCGCGAGATGGGAAGAGCAATAGTGAATAGTCCTGGTCTAATTATGCTTTTGAGCTGCTCATCAAAATCACATGGGACATGAGTATTTCCTTTGGTTTACATGCAAAATGTGTGATGTTGCCAAAAGCAGCTCTTGCTTAATCTATTGCACATTATTATTTACAGTAATGGCAAAATTTTAAGTACAGCCTTTTGGTATATTGCAAAATAAATTTAACTAGAATTTTTAAATTTGCCTGATTTTTATAAGAAATTTTTTTAAAAAGAGATGATTTTCAAAATCTGTTGCGCTGGATTCACTATCTGTATTTTTAATTGTGGAATTACACTATTTTCCAAAGTCCCCCCCATACAACGAGAATTGTCTCCATTTAGCCAAAGCTTTGTGCACACTTGTGTTTACACCAATTTAGTATGAAATGAACCAGTTTATTGTTGTACAGATCTGTATTATCATTAGAAATGTATTTTTAGAAGTTGCTTCAAAAATTCAAGTGTTAATTTCCTTAATATATATGTCAGTAAACTTAAAGCAAAAGAGTCTCCACTGAAGCCTGTTTGCTTGCCACATTGCTGGATACAATATAGTGCATTGTGCAAACTCTGAAACTGAGCAATTATAAAGACTAGATTTAAATCATTGTGAACAAAATCTGTGCCTTGTTATCATCCTTTATTATGTCAATATATCATGTGGTCAAAATTACTTAAATACAATTCCAAATCATTTGTACATATATACAGAATGGTACTGCATAATGCCTAATCAGGAAACTACTAGAGTTAAGTAGGTTCATTATAAATCCACTGTACATTATTCCACAAAATGTAATTTAGATTATTAAACATCCCTTCAAAGATATTGAGGAGTAATTTATTTATTTAAGTTCTTTTGCAGCAGTACCAAAATTTAATTTATAGTATTGTTCTGTAACAGTTTAAGGTGATACCCCATCATAGCAAATTCATCAAAATGTATAGATGCTCAAACCATACTAAAAAGAAAATGTAAAGCTGATTAACAATTGGAAAATACAAAAGTGAAATATTCACATGTTGTTAGGTTTTATATATTTGTTATAAATCTATGAATTACAAAATACATGTTTGTCCAATTTCCCAAGCTTAATTTGGAGGGTTTAGGAATATATTCAACAGATACTGATCTATCAGTAATTTCTGACTGTTTTTTTTCTTTTAGATTAAATGTTCAAATCATTTGCATACAAGAGAAATCTATATAATAATAAAAATGAATGTGATCACAGAGATTTTGTTTATGATTTATAACTTGGGTTCTCTGAGCTTTTTTCGGTATGGTCAAAATTTTGTTTGTAGGTTTATTTTCAAATTGACTTGTGTGTGCTTACTTTTGGATGTAGTTTATCTACCACTAGTTAAGGTAAACCAGGACACAAAGAAAAGTTTTAAATTCATTTACAAAAATATTAGTGACTGTGGTTTTATTATTAAGAATATCACCTTAACAGAAATACCAAGCTCTTTCTGGCTCAAACACTCTTCTAAAACACTGTAAATAAAATATAAACATCCATTCCTTCAGTAACCAGCAAAAATTATTTTGCACCTCAAATTGGTGTGGTCTGTTTTACTTAACAACTTCATGTACTGAAGAATTGTACATTTTGCTCATTTTTTTACAATACATCGCTTAAAGAAAACTTCTAAATGTTATAATTACAGGATGCTTTGAATTCAGAATGATTTATCTTCTTAATTTATAAAAAATACACTCAGTAATCAGCCTGGGATGTTACCAAAATTGCAAATAGGTCATTCATGCTACCATAATACAAGTTTGAATTCTAGTTTTTGGTGTTAGTACTCTACAATGAGGGTTTGCAGTTAGTACTGGTAGAGCATCGGAGAAGGAGATGGTGGAGATATAATCAAATAACTAAAACTTAAAGATCATTCTTTTTTTTTAAAAGTCCTCAATTTGTTCTTTTATAGTCATTTTAAGGAATTAGTTATTAATATTATCTTGTTAGTGAGAGAGAGAGAGAAGGCTTGTTGAATTGTTGGGTGAACAATAGTTTTCATTGGCCTGCAGAACATAGTCTCTCTTTAGGGACTTTGCTGTTACTTGCTTGGTGGGTGGCGGGTGCTGATGCTTCCTGCTGGAATAAGTAGGGGGAGGGTTGACGCATTTGCGTCACTGCTTGTGCGTGGGGGGGGGGGAGTCTTGGGGTTCTTATGTCTTTTTTCTGTCAATCACTCTTCGGGGTTTTTCTTCTGTTTTGTGGATGTCTGCAGAGAGTAAGAATTTCAGGTTGTACATTGTAATCATTCTCTGATATTAAATGGAACCAATGATATTTAGCAAAGAGGTAAAATGCTCATGGCCCTTTGTTTATCAAATATTGTTGACTATAACTATTGATACAAGTGATATAAATCATTTTATATCAAATATCATACATTCATTCTTTTAATACCAATGTCATATCTTTTTGAGCAGGTTAACACCAACCTTCAAAAGCAACAGTATTGTAGAAAAGTATTTCAGTGTTCATTACCAACACAGCAGAATGCAATTTCAGACTACAAAGAAAAGATCTGAATAAAAATTGAGTTTGTACCGGTAATAGCAGTAGCTTTTGCTTTAGTAGTAGCAGCATTTTCTCCAACAAAATTAAAACAATCTATCCAACATGCTAAAAAGAAAATTACTTTTTTAGCAGATAAAGATAAATGTCCTGATATGAATTTAATAAAATATTTCTCCAAATATCTAATTTTCAGTGGAATATTTGGAAACATCGCACATCAGTTTAATTTATCTTCTTCCTATTTCAGATGTACAATCAAACATTAAGTAAAGGAGAGGGTCTAGAACATCAACCAAGATAGCTGTAGGCACTGGTGCAATGTAATTTACATGCAGTATTTATTAGATACAACAGAATCCATTACATAATGTCAGAAAATATGTTTTCCTAGGCTTCTGATCACTATCAGTACATATGAAGGACTACACATTTTCAGGTTTTAAGAATAATTCATCCTAAAATGAAATGAAAAGAATTTACATGCATGTGTAAACATAATACTTAAAATGAAAATTATTTGTTAATTTTAGAATTCTCATTATCTCCTTGTTGTTTAACAGCTTGTACTTGGTGATGCATTAATTGACTATGAACTAAAATGTGGGAATCACTGGGATTAAATGATCAGATTATTTTGTTATAGGTATTGACCACAAACAACTAAGTTAGTAAACATTTGATTAAATATTTTATTCTATTTTTCCAATTTTTCCCTAGCTGTCAGTGTTAACTTGATGCTTCTGAAAATTAGTAAAAAATTGAGAAAGCTTCTGCTGTTTTCCAGTACGTTTTTCCTTCAGTGTTGTGAGGTGTTAGCAAATGAAATTACACAACCAGTTTTGAAATGAACATAGTGATAGCATTTTACAATATCTTAATATAGATTATTTTTACTTACAAGCATATACACCGAAAGCAAAAAAAAGGCGAAACTAATGTAAAATTGATACTGTAACATGTTAACTTGTTTAACTTGTCACCCCTTTTAACTTACTGTGTGTTTTGTGGTAGATACTACAAGTAAAATATCCCTTAATAGAAGCATGGGTCAAATCTTTAAAAACTCTTTTAAAAATTTGATACCTTGTATATTCTTTGTCGTTTTTCACCATTGCCATAATTAAAGCTGAACATTTATGTCTGTGTATATATTGCAGCAACTTACAAAATTTGATATACTACAGGTATAAAAATTGCTTTAAAAATTGTATTCTTTTGATCAGTAACCATTTAAATCTTTAATAATAGCAAGATGCTCTATTCCTTTATACTGTAAATTACAAAGTTCTACTTGTTAGCATCCTGATCAACAATTTGCAAATATTGATTTAGCACTTTACAAGAGTCATGCAATTTCACTCATCATTTCAATTTAAGTGGAAGGGTGGAGGCACTTAGAAGCCAACTGTCTAAATCTGTTTGCCTTTTAAAATCTTAAAAACCTGAAGTTGCTAATTTCACATCTAAATTGCTAACTTTGATATTCACTACCATAAACCTGCCTCTACTGAGAGGTTTTCTCTCCCATGTTTATACATGTAATTCACACAGAGTAGTTCTCTTTGATAGGATCTTTAAATATGTAAAAATTCTGCCTTGTCAGAAATAGGGCATTTGTCCAATCTGACAATATCTCCAGCCTTTTGGTTTTCCAAACTGAGCTCACAAATGAAAAGACAGGATAGATCAATCGCATTGCAATAGAGCCAGGAGAAATGTCGGTCTTTTTTTTCACTTGCCTTCCTAGGAGCCGTTCAGTTGAGGTTGTACCTTGTGCATGTTGCATGTCTCTTGTATTAATAGCTTTAAAAGTTCAGCATTCCTGGAAAGTGACTTACCGAAACCTAAACATCAATAATCAAGTGAGACTTTTTATATTGAGCATTTGCCCAATTATAAAAATAAACTGCCATGATTTTTTTGCAAATTCAATATACATTCCTTGAAAAATGCCTTCTAATGTTGGTGTATATTTTACAACTATTTGGAAGAAAGCGTCCATTGGAAAACAATGAAGGTCCAACATTGTAACAGGATTCATTCAACCAGAAGCAGGGACAAAAGTGACCCGGTGTTTATGCAGTTTCCTTGAAACTTATTAATTTATAAAAAGTGGATCCATTTTGTTTGCATGTTTTCAAAATTTATATAATTTAACTCTTTTGCTGCTGAATGATCTTGGACAGTGACATTACAAACTCTGCATTTTCCCCTGCAAAAATATGCCATCTTCTTGTGGCCATTACATCTTTTGAAAAAGAAAGCATAAAAAATAAATTGTGAAAGATGAAATTTGATTTTTTAAGAAAAGATCTCAGCCCAAAAAGTTGACTGTACTCTTTCCCATAGATGCTGCCTGGCTGCTGAGTTCCTCCAGCATTTTGTGTGTTTTGCTATAATACCTTGAAAGTGGTTTCACAGATACGTAAAGGGAGGTTTTGGCAAATTGACCTTCATAAATCAAAGTTTTGCATACAGGAATTGGGATGTTATGTTGAAGTTGTATAAGACATTTTCCTGAGATATCAATAGATAATTATTTGTTGGATTTGAATCAATCAGAAAGGTATAATAGAGGTATACTACAAGGGTCGGTGCTGGGACCATTGTTGTTTGCCATCTAGATCAATGTAGGAGACTGCATCAGCAAATTTGCAGACCATACCTAAATTGGGAGTGTAGTGGACAGCAAGGAAGTTTATCATAGCTTGTAGTGGGGATCTGGACCAGCTGAAAAAAAATGGGCTAAAAATGGAAATCAACACAGACAAGTGTGAGATTTTGCATTTTGGGCACACAAACCGGGATAGGACTTACACAGTGAAAGTTAGGGTACTGAGGAGTGCAGAAGAACAGAGGGATCTGGGAAAACAGATTTATGATGCCCGAGCTTTCAGTAATTCCACCAACACCCCTCCCCCCAGCTGCATTTATCTTTTTCCTCTCTCATCTCCTTACCTGCCCATCACCTTCCTCTGGTGCTCCTCCCCCTTTAACTTTCTTCCATGGCCTTCTGCCCTCTCCCATCAGACTCCTGGCTTTTCCAGCCCTGTATCTCTTTCACCAATCAACTTCCCAGCTCTTTAGTTCACCCCTCCCCCTCCCGGTTTCATTTATCACCTTGTGTTTCTTCCTTCCCTCACACCCCCCACCTTCTAACTCTGACTTCTCATCTTCTTTTCTTCAGTCCTGATGAGGAGTCTCTGCCCCAAAAATTGACTGTACTCTTTTCCATAGATGCTGCGTGGCCTGCTGAGTTCCCCCAGCATTTTGTGTCTGTTGCTACAATACCTTGAAAGTGGTTTCACAGATACATGGAGTCGTAAAGAGAGGCTTTGGCACATTGACCTTCATAAATCAAAGTTTTGCATGCAGGAGTTAGGATGTTGAAGTTGTAAAAGACATTGGTATGGCCTACTTTGGAGTACTGTATTGTGTTTAGTACTGGCCACCTACCTATAGGAAAGATATCAATAAAGTGTACAGAGGAACTTCACAAGGATGTTGCCAGGATTGAGTTATAGTGAAAGGTTGAACAGGTTAGTACTTTATTCCCTAGAGCACAGAAGATTCAATAGAGGTGTAACATCTCCACCTCACTGATAATCAACACTGGTGCGCCTCAGAGATGTGAGCTTAGCCCACTGCTCTACTCTCTCCACAGATGTCCATGTGGCAGGGCACAACTCAAATGCCATCTATAAATTTGCTGATTATATCACCATTGTTGACAGAATCTCAGATGGCATGCAGGAGTGAGATATACTGTATGCTAGTGGAGTGGTGCTGCAGCAACAACCTTGCACTCAACATCAGTCAGACGGAAGAGCTGATTGGGGACTTCAGAAAGGGTAGGATGTGGGAGCAGACACCAGTCCCCATAGAAGGATCAGAAGTGGAGAGAGTGAGCAGTTTCAAGCTCCTGAGTGTTAATATCTCTGAGGATCTAACCTGGATGCAACAAATTGATGTAGCTATATAGAAGGCAAGGCAGCAGCTATATTTAATTAGGAGTCTGAGGAGATTTGCTATGTCAACTAAAACACTGGCAAATTTCTACAGATGTACTGTGGAGAGCATTCTAACTGAATGCACCACCTTCTGGTATGGGAGTGGGGGGAATTGCTACTGTATAGAATTGAAGAGGGTTATAAACTTAAGTCAGTTCCATCATGGGCACTAGCCTCTGTAGAATTCATGACATCTTTAAGAGGGGGTGCTTCAGAAAGATGGTGTCCATCATTAAGGACTCCCATCACCCAGGACATGCCCTGTTCTCATTGTTACCGTCAGGAAGGAGGTACAGAAGCCTAAAGGCACACACTCAGTGATTCAGGAACAGCTTCTTCCCCTCTGCCAGCAGATTTCTGAATGGACATTGAACCCTTGGACACTACCTCATTATTTTTTTTGCACTACTTATTTAACTTAACTCTATATAAAAAACTGCAAATTCAGTTTTTTCTACATTATCATGTATTGCATTGTACTGCTGTCACAGTTAACAAATCTTAAAACATATGCTGGGGATATTAAACCTGATTCTGATTTTGATTCCGATGGATTTAATATCATCAGCACATGAAGTGAAATTTATTGTTTTGTGGCAGCAGTACATTGCAATACGTAATAATAATTTTTAAAAAACTATAAATTACAATACATGTGCTCTATATGTAAAAGATTACATAAAATAAGTAGTGCAAAAATAGTGAGGCAGTGTTCATGTGTTCATTGTCCGTTCGGAAATCTGGTGGCACAGGGAAAGAAAGTGTTGAGTCTGTGTCTTCAGGCTCCTGTACCTCCTTCCCAATGGCAGAGATGAGAAGAGGGCATCTCCTGGGTGATGGGGTCCTTAATGGTGGATGCTGCCTTTCTGAGGCATTGCCTATTGAAGGTGTCTTTGATGCCTGGAAGGCTAGTGCCCAAGATGGAGCTGGCTGGGTTTTTAATTTCCTGCAGTGGTCCATCCATACCAGATGGTGATGCAAACAGTTAGAATGCTCCCTGCAGTACATCTGTAGATATTTGCAAAGGTCTTTGATAACATGCCAAGTCTTCTCAAACTCCTAATGAAATATAGCTGCTGTCGTGCCTTCTTTGTAATCAATATATTGGGCCCAGGATAGATCTTCGAAGATGATGACACCCAGGAACTTGAAACTGCTCACCGTTTCCACTGTCCAACCCTCGATGAGGACTGGTGTGTGTTTCCTTGACTTCTTCTTCCTGAAGTCCACACTCAATTCCTTGGTCTTACTGACATTAAGTGCAAGGTTGCCATGACACTATTGCATCAGCAGATCTGTGTGGGTCCTGTGTGCCTCCTCATCACAATCTGAAATTCTGCCAACAGTAGTCATGTCATTGGCACATTGATAGATGGTGTTTGAGCTGTGCCTAACTGCACAGTCATGGGTTAGAGCGAGTAGAGCAATGGGCTAAGCACACATCCTTGAGGTGTGCCAGTGTTGATTGTCAGCAAGGAGAAGATAGTGTTTCCGATCTGCACTGACTCTGATCACCTAGTGAGGAAGTCTAGGATCCAGTTGCAGAGGGAGTTATTGTACTGAGGCCCAGGATTTGGAGCTTGTTGATTAGAACTGAGGGTACGATTATTTTCAGTGCTGAGCTGTAAGCAATAAACAGCAGTCTGACATAGGTACTGCTATTGTCCAGGGTCACCAGATACTGCAGAGATTCACACAGGTGTAGCTTCATTCTCCCTTTCAAAGTGTGCACAAAAGGTACTGAGCTCATCTGGGAGTGAAGCCCAGTTGTTGGCTATGTGGAAAAGTCTATGTTCCAAGCCTACACTGGTGACTGTCCCACGCATTTCCTACACGACATCAACGACTACATTGGTGCTGCTTCCTGCACCCGTGCTGAACTTGTCGACTTCATCCACTTTGCCTCCAACATCCACCCTGCCCTCTAATTTACCCGGTCCTTTTCCGACATCCCCCTCCGCTTTCTTGATCTCTGCCTCTATTTCTATTATAGACAGCTTATCTACTGATGTCTATTAGAAACCTACAGACTCTCACAGCTACCTAGACTATATCACCTCCCACCCTGCTACTTGTAAAGCACCATCCCCTTCTCTCAATTCCTCTGTCTCTGCCGCATCTGCTCTCAGAATGAGACTTTTCATTCCAGAATGAAGGAGATGTCCTCCTTCTTCAAAGAAAGGGGCTTCCCTTCCTCCACTATCAATGCTGTCCTCAACTGCACCTCTTCCATTTTGTGCACGTCTGCCCTCACCCCATCCTCCCACCACACTACCAGGGATAGGGTTCCTCATCTCCTCACCTACCACCCGACCAACCTCCACACGCAACACACAATTCTCCACAACTTCTGCCATCTCTAAAGGATCCCACCACCATGTTTCCCTTAAACATTTTACCTTCCATCCACAGCCCAGAACCACTAGTTGAAGTCCATAACACCATAACACATAGGAGCAGAATTAGGCAATTCAGCCCATTGAATCTGTTCTGTCATTCCTTCATGGTTGACCCTGGATCCCAGTCAACCCCATACACATGCCATCTCACCTAACCTCTGATGCCCTGACCAATCAGGAAACCATCAACTTCCACTTTAAGTATTACCACAAGGTTGGCCTCTACCACTGTCTGTGGTAGAGCATTCCACAGATTCACTACTCTATGGCTAAAAAAATTCCTCTTTTCCTCTGTTCTAAAAGGTCACCCCTCAATTTTGAGGCCATGCCCTCTAGTTCTGGACACCCCCACCAGAGAAAACATCCACCCTACCTAGTCCTTTCAACACTCAGTAGGTTTCAATGAGATCACCCCCACTCTCTGCTAAATTCCAGAGACTGTAGGCCAAAGCTGCCAACTGCTCCTCATATGTTAAACTCTTCATTCCCAGAATCATCTTTGTGAACCTCCTCTGGAGTCTCCCTAATGACAACACATTCTTTCTGAGATCTGGGGCCCAAAACAGTTGGCAATACTCCAAGTGTGGCCTGACTAGTGTCTTATAAAGTCTCAGCATGATCTCCTTGCTGAGGCTTTATTCCCCCTGAAATAAATGCCAACATTGTATTTACCATCCATACCTGTATCCTAATCTTATAAATCTTGTAAACCTGTAAATCAATCTACTGGGAGTCTTGCATGAGCACTTCTAAATCCCTTTGCACCTCTGATGTTTGATTTTTCTCTTCATTTAGATAATACTCTGCACTATTACACCTTTTACCAAAATGCATAATCGTATATTTCCCAACACTATATTCCATATGCCTCTTTTTAGCCCAATCTTCCAATTTATTTAATCATGTTGCAATCGCATTGCTTCCTCAGCACTACCTACCCTTCCTCCTATCTTCATATCATTTGCAAACACTGCCACAGAGCCATCAAATTCATTATCCAAATCATTGACAAACAACGTGAAAAGCAGCAGTCCCAATACTGACTCCCCTGAGGAAACCATGCTGACTTTGACTTATTTTATCGTTAGTCTCCAAATACTCTGAAACGACATCTTTATTATTATGCTCCAACACTTTCCCAACCACTGAGGTAGGCTAACTGGCCTATAATTTCCTTTCTTTTGCCTTCCTCCCTTCTTAAAGAGTGGAATAACATCTGCAAATCCTACCCAATCTCAGTGGAAAAAGCCTGCTTGCATTTATCCTCATAATTTTGTATACCTCTATCAAATCTTCCCCAAATCTTCTGCATTCCAAGGAATAAAGTTCAAACCTATTTAATCTTTCCTTATGACAGGCTCTCCAGCCCTGGCAGCATCCTTGTAAACTTTCTCTATACTCTAAACCTTATTTCAATCTTTCCTGTAGGTAGATGTCCAAAACTGCAATACTCCAAACTAGGCCTCACCAATGTCTTATACATCCCATCTCCTGTACTTGGATTTATGCTGCAACTTTATAAAGGTCTGGCTTGGCCACATATCGAGTACTCATTGCTGGTCACCCCATTGTAGCAGTGATGCTGGGGCTCTGGAGAGGGTGCAGAATAGGTTTACCAGGACGCTGCCTGGTTTAGAGGGCATGTGCTATCATGAGAGGCTGGATAAACTTGACTTGTTTTCTGGGGAGCGTCGGAGGCTGAGCGGAGATCTGATAGAGGTTTATAAGATTATGAGAGCCATAGATAGAGTGGGCAGAGAGTACCTGCTTCCTAAGGTGAAGGTGAGGGGGAGTGCATTCAAAGGGGGTGTGAGGGGCACGTTGGCTACTCAGAGAGTTGTGAATGCTGGAGTGCACTGCCTGGTATGGTGGTTGAGGCAAATACATAGACAGTTGGATAGTCACATGGATGTAAGGAAGATGGAGAGATATAGACATGGTGTAGAAACATAGAAACAAAGAAAATAGGTGCAGGAGTAGGCCATTTGGCCCTTCGAGCCTGCACCGCCATTCAGTATGATCATGGCTGATCATCCAACTCAGAACTTTGTACCTGCTTTCTCTCCATACCCCCTGATCCCTTTAGCCACAAGGGTCATATCTAACCTCCTCTTAAATATAGCCAATGAACTGGCCTTGACTGTTTCCTTTGGCAGAGAATTCCACAGATTCACCACTCTCTGTGTGAAGAAGTTTTTCCTCATCTCGGTCCTAAAAGGCTTCCCCTTTATCCTTAAACTGTGACCCCTCGTTCTGGACTTCCCCAACATCGGGAACAATCTTCCTGCATCTAGCCTGTCTAATCCCTTTAGAATTTTATACGTTTCAATAAGATCCTCCCTCAATCTTCTAAATTCCAGTGAGTATAAGCCCAGTCGATCCAGTCTTTCTTCATATGGAGGTCCTGCCATCCCAGGAATCAATCTGGTGAACCTTCTTTGTACTCCCTCTATGGCAAGAATGTCTTTCCTCAGATTAGGGGACCAAAACTGCACACAATACTCCAGGTGTGGTCTCACCAAGGCCTTGTACAACTGCAGTAGAACCTCCCTGCTCCTGTACTTGAATCCTTTTGCTATGAATGCCAACATACCATTTGCCTTTTTCACCGCCTGCTGTACCTGCATGCCCACCTTCAATGACTGGTGTACAATGACACCCAGGTCTTGTTGCACCTCCCCTTTTCCTAATCGGCCACCATTCAGATAATCTGTTTTCCTGTTCTTGCCACCAAAATGGATAACCTCACATTTATCCACATTTAATTGCATCTGACGTGAATTTGCCCACTCACCTAACCTATCCAAGTCACCCTGCATCCTCTTAGCATCCTCCTCACAGCTAATACTGCCACCCAGCTTCGTGTCATCCGCTAACTTGGAGATGCTGCATTTAATGCCCTCGTCTAAATCATTAATATATATTGTAAACAACTGGGGTCCCAGCACTGAGCCTTGCGGTACCCCACTAGTCACTGCCTGCCATTCTGAAAGGGTCCCGTTTACTCCCACTCTTTGCTTCCTGTCTGCCAACCAATTCTCTATCCATATCAATACCATACCCCTAATACCGTGTGCTTTAAGTTTGCATACTAATCTCCTGTGCGGGACCTTGTCAAAAGCCTTTTGAAAATCCAAATATACCACATCCACTGGCTCTCCCCTATCCAGTCTACTAGTTACATCTTCAAAAAATTCTATAAGATTTGTCAGACATGATTTTCCTTTCACAAATCCATGCTGACTTTGTCCGATGATTTCACCGTTTTCCAAATGCGCTGTTATCACATCTTTGATAACTGACTCTAGCATTTTCCCCACCACTGGAGAAGGATTAATAGAGAAGAAGGATTAGTGTTTGGATGTTTTTGATTTATTTTTTAGCTGGGCTGAAGGGCCTGTTCCTGTGCTGTACTCTTCTATGTTCTATGTTCAATGTTCTATGTCCCATGAAGGCCAATGTGCCAAAAGTTTTCTTTATGACCCTATCTAATTGTGGCTCCATTTTCTACAAATTACGGACCCAGATTTCCAGGTTCTTTTGCTCTACCACACTCCTCAGTGCCCTACCTCTCTACTGCCCATTACCCCACTGGTGTTTAGGGCAACAATGAAGGTTCTCCATCTCTGGCGGTGTCCAGGGCTTCCTTCATCATGTCAGTAGCTTAGTTTTAACCATTGTCAGTCAGACAAGTTCCAGGTGGATATCACACTGTCGCTAAGGGTGATTTAAGTATCTCTGCCAGGGCCCCAGTGATTTCTGCACTTGCCTCCCGCAGGGTTCGAGGAAGCAACTTGTTAGGCCCTGGGGATTTATCCCACCCTAATCTGCCTCAGGGCAGTAAATACCACCTGGTCTCTAATCTATATATGGTCCATGAAATCAATACTGCTTTGCCTCCCTTCTATAGACTCTGTGTCCGTCTCTTGAGTCAATATAGAGGCAAAAATTTATTTAGGATCTCTGCCACCTCTATTGGCTCCACATATGGATTACCATTCTGATCTTTCAGAGGACCGATTTTGTCCCTTGGAATCCTTTGTGACCAGTTTAAGTACTGCTTTGAGAGATTTCTTACATGTTTTATAAAGTTTGCTGAAGTGCAAATTGAACTTAAACAAACTTTATGGACCGAATAGTATTAACCCCCAAAAATGCATTGACTTGCCTTTTAGTTACAGGAGCGCTCTACGATTTAAATACAAAAAAAAAGTTGACACTTTCTTTATTCCTATGGGGAAAATACTAATTTTTCTGCAAAAAAAAATTACAGCCAGAACTAAATACCATGATAGCACAGTGTTTAGGAAGATATATTTATTTCATGTGTTTGATGGAACTCCTGAACCTGAAGGACCAGTGGACCACCCTTAGTCTGGTTCTATCCCCCACCACTTCCAAGGCCCATCATACTGAAAGTAGTCAGTGATGTTGGTGCTTGTATATGTTGCCCTCAGAATTTCCTTACTGAATGATGGGATGAAGTGGGATTTGATTTCTTTTTGGCTAACCAAGATCTGTGATGGAATAAGAGTGATTCTGCATTAATCACTAGATTTCTCACTACCACACAAATGAACTTTAAATTGTGATTTGGCAATATCTGAATTGTGAACCAAATTTAAATCTGCCTTTTAAATTAATTAACTAATTGCATGGCACAATCATCAGTCATTTCTTGCCCATTATATTAGGCCCGTTGAACAAAGATTACAAGAAAGTAGATTAGAAAAACTAAGCAGTTGTTATGATTAAACTGAATATAAACTAGTTGAGTGAATGTTATATTTAAGAATATTAATCCAAAGCAAGAGGAACTTGAGGAATTTGGATTATTGAACCTAGACAAAAGCAACAGTGTCTGCATTGGAAAACTAGTCAATGTAACTGCATATTCACGGCTATTTTTAAAGGGTGTTTGCTGAAGGATGATCACCATCATCGCTAAGCATGTGCAAGATTAATCATAAACCTATACCATATGTCAACACAATTTGATGATGGGCCCAAGCTGTTTATTCACAACTAAAACCTGGAGCTTCTGGGGATTATGATCCCTTGATCCTTGCTGAATGGGGCAGCAAGGTAGGGCATCCAGTCTTTTTGCTCTCATTTTTGGTCAGCAAGCTAAATATGGCCTGAGTACAAATGCAAAAAAAAAGCTTGCCACTTTAATGTATTTTGCACTGTCAATCTCTACACACTAATATAGTGCATGTCCTCAAAAGAGATACTAAAAGAAAAGGTAACCACTCAATCTTTAAACTAAAATTTTTTGTCCTTTTGTCAGTAGAGCATCTGTTGAAAAATACGATAGTGCAGGAGAAGGCATGATACAGATAATATTGGATGCACTAATTTGGTCACACACCTAACGTGTAGAGTTCCAACAAATGATTTGCATTTCACTTTCTCTAAATTAGCATAAGCATAATTCCTCTGTTGTTATAAATGGAAGTAGAATCCACAAGGGAGGTTAATGGAAATTACATTTTTAAAAGAATATTTTAAAGCCTTTAGAATAAATATGTAAAAACACATCTATATGAGGAAAGGACCTGTCATGGGCTTTTAAATTAAATGGTGAAAGATGTAGTCCATCTATTACATAAGAGTAAAGGATACAGGATGCTTAGAACAACATACATTAATAAGGTCTCTCTGGTGCATAAAAGCATTAATCTTAGTCTTTATACAGGACATTCATAAGCTAGTCTGGAATAAAAACTTAACCACAATGTTCAATGTAAATCTGAGAATGTGTATTGAAACAGCACATTTAATTTTTTTAAATGATGTGAGGTTATTTATCACCGCAGTAGATGATGTGGTATTCATCAGAATCTACTGATGTGTAAACAGCTATACACTTTAAATGTCAGTGAAAGTTCTCTAATCACTTTAAGTTTGGTCCAAGTGAATGTTACAGAATTAATTCTACTAAAGCGTACTTCCTGGTGCATGGTTTGCATAAAGTACACTTCTTTGGCAATTATTGAACAATAAAGAGTTTCCCATACAAATTTGCAGTCAGCAATAACTTTGACAATCTTCTAATAAATTAGATAAAGATCTAGTAACGTGCGGCATATAATAAAAGCCACTTGACCTTTATTAACAAGCCTGGCTTTGTTTTCATTGGCAATTAAGAATGGAAACTGGAATATTAAACTCAGTTGCCTAAGAATGTATGCCCTCCCAGTGTTAAATCAGATTCTACTGAAACACCCAACAAAGCATTTATTTTAGTATAATCCTGAGGTATGTACCTTTTACATAGGAATGTTCCATATTGGTAGGTAATTGAAAAAAAAACTAAAGCAAGACAAGAAGATCAAGTTAGCTAAGATAAGGCTTTGAAAGATTCACTCTGGGATACATAAGCCTGCACGAAAAGAATCAATTTCTTTAGGAATAGATAGACTAATGGCATACTATTCCAGAAGAAGGCTTTGGATACTACTGCGAGATACTGTCTCTAACCAATGCTCAAGTTTTAAATATATAGTTCAGGATTCAGAGATATTCAGCAATTATTCCCAAGGCAACATGATAAAACAGACTTTCAAACAGGCCAAGCTTATTAGCAGCATGTTGGGTCCATGTGATCTTAAAAACAGAAACTGCACAGGCAGTGCTTTATTCTGGGAATCAGTGACTGTGTTACCAAATTAGAGGCATAATAATCGAAACAATGGTCATGGAACAGATTAGAATTCAGAGTACCACAATACTTTCTTCAGTATTGCGATAGTCTCAATCCTAATCAATAATCATTTAATAGGAATTTTTTTGACTTGGAAGGGAGAATTGATATCCATTTTAAAGAATAGTGGGGTCATTGTAGGAATGTCTAAAGTTATGGTTTTCAAGATGAACTGTCCATTTAAATAGTTCTCAGCCACAGCATTTAAAAATGGCCTCAACAATGGAGAAATCCAAGGGGTATAGATAGACAATAGACAATAGGTGCAGAAGTAGACCATTCAGCCCTTCGAGCCTGCACCGCCATTCGTGAGATCATGGCTGATCATCTACTATCAATACCCAGTTCCTGCCTTGTCCCCATATTCCTTGATTCCCCTATCCATAAGATACCTATCTAGCTCCTTCTTGAAAGCATCCAGAGAATTGGCCTCCACTGTCTTCCAAGGCAGTGCATTCCAGACCCCAACAACTCTCTGGGAGAAGAAGTTTTTCCTTAACTCTGTCCTAAATGACCTACCCCTTATTCTCAAACCATGCCCTCTGGTACTGGACTCTCCCAGCATCTGGAACATATTTCCAGCCTCTATCTTGTCCAATCCCTTAATAATCTTATATGTTGCAATCAGATCCCCTCTCAATCTCCTTAATTCCAGCGTGTACAAGCCCAGACTCTCTAACCTCTCTGCGTAAGACAGTCCGGACATCCCAGGAATTAACCTTGTGAATCTACGCTGCACTTCCTCTACAGCCAGGATGTCCTTCCTTACCCCTGGAGACCAAAACTGTACACAATACGCCAGGTGTGGTCTCACCAGGGCCCTGTACAAATGCAAAAGGATTTCCTTGCTCTTGTACTCAATTCCCTTTGTAATAAAGGCCAACATTCCATTAGCCTTCTTCACTGCCTGCTGCACTTGCTCATTCACCTTCAGTGACTGATAAACAAGGACTCCTAGATCTCTTTGTATTTCTCCCTTACCTAACTCTACACCGTTCAGATAATAATCTGCCTTCCTGTTCTTACTCCCAAAGTGGATAACCTGACACTTATTGACATTAAACGTCATCTACCAAGTATCTGCCCACTCACCCAGCCTATCCAAGTCAAAGGTTTCAAAGGTGCTCACTTGGCAGGTGCGTAATGCTAGGGAGTGACATCTTTGCATACTTACCATCACTATAGACGCTCCAGTCTTAGAATCACCTGATTGAAGACCTGATACAAGCACCTGATCCTTTCAATATACAAATCAGGAAAAAATAGTTACACATAAAGACTGGGAGTGAGTGAGCAGTGAAACTATAGCCCAAGTTCTTGGCAATTAATGGAAACAGTGTTCATCCATAGAAATGCAAGAAGAGTTGGATTTCTTTCATATTATTCTCTAAATATCATGTACATCTGACACCAGTTTGAAAATGCGGACAGGGTTCCATGGGTACTTTTTGAGGACTCAAATAAAGTCTGCAATATTAGCCATGAATCAATTTGGCGAAAGGCATTGAAGTCAACACATATTCCTTCAGCACCGGTCATTCAACTCCCTGTGGACTTCTGCAACTTCAACAAGTTGTGTACTATTGCGTCTAGAATTGGAACAATGGTGTGTCAGGAATGGACAGGAGGAGGAGTATAGGAAACTGATACAGGACTTTGTGATATGGTGCAACTCAAACTACCTGCGTCTCAATATTACCAAGACCAAGGAGATGGTGGTGGACTTTAGGAGATCTAGGCCTCATATGGAGCCAGTGATCATTAATGGAGAATGTGTGGAGCAGGTTAAGACCTACAAGTATCTGGGAGTACAGTTAGACGAGAAGCTAGACTGGACTGCCAACACAGATGCCTTGTGCAGGAAGGCACAGAGTCGTCTGTACTTCCTAAGAAGGTTGGCGTCATTCAATGTCTGTAGTGAGATGCTGAAGATGTTCTATAGGTCAGTTGTGGAGAGCGCCCTCTTCTTTGTGGTGGCATGTTGGGGAGGAAGCATTAAGAAGAGGGACGCCTCACGTCTTAATAAGCTGGTAAGGAAGGCGGGCTCTGTCGTGGGCAAAGTACTGGAGAGTTTAACATCGGTAGCTGAGCGAAGGGCACTGAGTAGGCTACGGTCAATTATGGAAAACTCTGAACATCCTCTACATAGCACCATCCAGAGACAGAGAAGCAGTTTCAGCGACAGGTTACTATCGATGCAATGCTCCTCAGACAGGATGAAGAGGTCAATACTCCCCAATGCCATTAGGCTTTACAATTCTACCGCCAGGACTTAAGAACTTTTTAAAAGCTAGTATTAATGCTTTTCGAGATAGTGATTTAGATGCATATCATATTTTTTTACTGAGTTAAGTATTGTATGTAATTAGTTTTGCTACAACAAGTGTATGGGACATTGGAAAAAAAGTTGAATTTCCCCATGGGGATGAATAAAGTATCTATCTATCTATCTATCTATCTATCTATCTATCTATCTATCTATCTATCTATCTTATCGTAGCTGAGTTGATCTTCTTGTCATTAATGTGCGTCCAGTTACTGGCTGCTAGAATTGCCTTTTCTCTTTAGGAAGGTCCTCAGGATCTGGCATGACCTGCTTGTAATCCATTTCATTGGACTGATGAGGCCAGAGCCAGAACCACACATTATTTCAAAGGTGTGCTGGAGATGCCGATTTAGATGAGAGGGTAGTTTGAAAGGTTGTGCACTCGTTCTGCCAATGTAGACGAAGTATCACAGCAGTCAATTCCTGCTACTCTGGAGATTAGTATTCCAGTTTGCACTCTCTCTTCACTTTCAACAAGTATTAAGCACCTCAAAGGAACAACATAACCTACGCCGCCCTCTCCCCCTCCACTTCAGCCACTAACAATTCCACTCAACCTGTGCTATTTAATGGAATCAGTATTTGCTTCTGCGTATGTTTCTGGTTGTTTCCTTTAGGCCATTGTTCCAATTCTAGAAGCAATAGTACACAACCAGTTGAAGTTGCAAAAATCCACAGGGAGTTGAATGACAGGTGCTAATGGAATATGCATTGACTTCAAGGCCTTTGGCCAAATTGATTGTGTCACTCAATAGACATTCCTTTGGAATACAATGTGACTGGGAGGTAAGTGCAGACCACACAGAGCAGGGCTGGCTGATAAGAGACGAAGGAAAGGAATGCGAGTTCAGATAACCCCTTTCACTCTACTTGAAAAGCCGGCAGCTAAAGAATCATTAACCACAACTCCATTTGGCATTTACCAATTGTCCTACACTCAATGTTCAAAGTTCAAAGTAAATGTTATTATCAGAAGTACATATATACCTCCAAGTACAATGCTGAGAGACTTCAACTGCACCACTGATGTGGCTGGACGATCCGGCAGCGCCGACGGCAGGCTGGACAATACCTCCAGACTCCTGATGGAAACGGTAAAGACAGCCAAGCTGTGCAACGCCTTTGGCGCCCCCACAGGTGCAGCTCAGCCGCAAGCCACCTGGACACGATCGGACGGCTCAGCCCGTTTCCCGGATCGACTTCCTCTTCCTGTCAGAGCCCCTCACGGTCAGAACCACCGACGTCACGCCGGTGTTCCTCTCTGACCACTGCCTCCTGCGAGCCACCTGCCACCTGCGGGAGGACTGGAAGGCAGGGAGGGGGACGTGGAAGCTGAACGTAAAGCTGATGACCCCAGAGAACATCGGGGAACTAGAGGAGTACACAGGTTGGAGATCTTTGAAAGCCTTCTTTGATTCCCCAGTTCACTGGTGGGAAGCCACCAAGGAGAACATCAAGAGGTTCTTCATCCGCAAGGGTATCCAGAGAGCAGGGCAGGGGCAGAGGGAACTGCGTAAACTCCAGACAGAGTTGCAGCAACTCCTCCTTCTGCAGTCGAGGGGGTTGGATGTCAGGGAGGAACTGCGGGAGGTGAAGGGCCGGCAGGCCCAGCACTTTGCCACCGAGTCCTCCCAGATCATCTTCCGATCGATGGTCTGAACCGTGGAGCAGGACGAGACGTGCTCACGATTCTTCTTCCAAAAGGTGCACAGAGGGAGCTCTGTGATCCACAACCTTAAGGAAGAGGACGGCTCAGTCACGTCCTCGCAGACAGACATAGAGGATCTGCAGGTCCTTCTATGCCGGTCTGTACGGAGAAAAGGCCACAGACTCCACAGCCTCCCGCAGCTTCCTGTCGTCTATCACGCAGGTCTTAGACGACGGCAAGCGGGAGAGTCTGGAGCAGCCACTGACCCTGGATGAGCTGACTGGCTCCGTCCGTTCCTTTGAGTCGGGTAAGACTCCCGGAAGCGACGGCTTACCGGTCGAGTTGTATTCGGCTCTGTGGAACCGGATGGGCCCTGACCTGCTGGAAGTGTACAATACTACGCTCCTGGCAGGCAGCATGTCAGAATCCATGAGGAAGGGCATCATCACCCTCATCTACAAGCAGAAGGGGGAGAGGGAAGACATTAGAAATTGGAGGCCCATCTCATTCCTGAATGTGGACTACAAGATCCTGTCCAAGGCTATCGCCAACAGGGTCAAGTCTGCACTGGAGCAGGTGATCCACCTGGACCAAACCTGTGCTGTACCGGGCAGGAAGATCTCAGACAGCCTCGCGCTGCTGAGGGACACCATCGCCCACGTGCAGGACAGGGGGGTGGACGCCTGCCTGGTCAGCTTGGACCAGGAGAAATCCTTTGACAGGTTATCGCACACATACATGGCCGATGTACTCTCCAAAATGGGATTTGGGGAGGGAATCCGGAATTGGATCAAACTGCTCTACACGGACATCTGTAGCGCAGTCCAGGTCAACGGGTGGGAAACAGACAGCTTCCCCATCAGGTCTGGAGTCAGGCAGGTCTGCCCTCTCTCCCCTGTCTTGCTCGTGTGCTGCATAGAACCCTTTGCCGAAGCCATCAGGAGGGATGGGGGCATAGGAGGGGTGACGCTGCCAGGCAGCGGAGGGACACAAGTCAAAACCTCCCATTACATGGACGATGTCACCGTCTTCTGCTCTGATCCGAGGTCAGTTCGCAGGCTGATCAGCATCTGCGAACAGTTCGAGCAGGCGTCGGGGGCCAGGGTCAACCGCACAAACAGCGAAGCCATGCTCTTCGGCAACTGGCCCGACCGATCCAGCGTCCCCTTCACCATCAGGACTGATCACGTGAAGGTGTTGGGGATCTGGTTCGGAGGGGCTGAGGTGTGCAACAAGAACTGGCAGGAGTGGACTGCCAAGGTGAAACAGAAACTGGGGCTGTGGGGAGGGCGCTCCCTATCGATAGCGGGCAAGAACCTGGTCATCAGGTGTGAGGTGCTCTCAGGGCTGCTGTACTTGGTGCAGGTGTGGCCAGTCCCCCGCTCCTTCAGCTCGGAAATCACCCGAGCCGTCTTCAGATTCGTCTGGGGATCCAAGATGGAGCAGGTCAGACGGACCACCATGCACAAGTCCCTGGACAACGGGGGCAAAAACGTCCCCAAGGTCGCCCTCACCCTGATGGCCAGTTTTGTGTGTGGCTGCATCAGGTTGTGGGTGGATCCCAGGTACGTGGGCACCAAGTACCACTACGTGCCCAGGTTCTACCTGTCGCCCTGGCTACGAAGGATGGGTCTGGCCCCTTTACTGCGCAACACCCTTGTCAGCTGGTCGTTGCCACCATACCTGTCCTTCGTAGAGAAGCTCCTTCAGGTCAACGCCTTTGACCACAGGGCCATCAGGCAGAGGTCAGCACGTAAGGTCCTGCAGGCACTGCAGGAGAAGGACGTGATGGACACAGTGGGGTGGTTCCCTGAGCAGATTGTCCAGTTTATCTGGCAAAATGCCTCATCGCCAGACCTCACCAACAGGCACCAAGACCTCGCCTGGCTGGCGGTGAGAGGGGCCCTCCCAGTCAGGTCCCTCCTGTACGCCCGGGACATCGTCTCCACACCCCTCTGCCCACAGGAGGACTGCTGACAGGAGGAGTCGGTGACCCACCTGCACACTGGGTTCGCGGAGAAGGTGTGGAGGAGGATGGAAGGGGCAGTGTCGAGTTTCATCCCCAGCAGCTGAGTAACAGAGGACTCTCTGATCTACGGGCTGTTCCCGGGGACGCTCACGGAGACCAACATCCGGTGCTGCTGGCAGATCATCAACTCGGTGAAAGACGCTCTTTGGTCGGCCTGAAACTTGATGGTCTACCAGCACATGGAGATGTCCATGGGGGAATGCTGCCGACTGGCACATTCTCGGCTGCAGGAGTACGTGCTGAGGGACGCACTCAAACTCGGTGCAGCCACCGCAAGGGCCCGGTGGGGAAGGACCACAGTCTAGGGTTCTTCTCCCACGGGAGTTGAGGGGTAGTGGGGCAGGGTGTGTACCCCTGAACAAGCGTATGTAAATATGGAATAACAGAGTGCCACGTGGGTGGCAAAGTGTGGGAATGTAAAGACTGTAATGGAATCATTTGTAAAGGACTGAGAGTCATTGAATGGTTTATTGTACATAATTTTATTTTTGAATAAAGCATATTTTGATTTAAAAAAACACTGAGATACTTTTTCTTGTGGGCATACTCAGCAAATCTATAGAATGATAACTATAGCAGAATCAATGAACGACTGCCCAACTAGGGCATTCAACCAGAGTGCAGAAGACAACAGACTGTGCAAATGTAAAAAGTAGAAACAATAATATAAACAAATAAGCATAGTATTGAGAACATGAGATGAAGAGTCCTTAAAAATGAGTCCATTGGTTGTGGGAACATTTCAATGATGGGGTAACAATGGCTCTCCTTTCCTCCCTGCCAATACCAGCCATCAAACAGTTCAAAGTCTTGAGTACAGAGTAAAACTAAACTGTTCTGCAAAATAAAATTGCCATAGTGCAACAACTGTAAAGTAGCCCCCTAATGCTGTCAGTTAGCTACTCTGAGTATCTTACTGTTTTCTGTTCACTTTGCTCCAGTTCTACACATTTTGCTGGTGCCATTCTCAGCAGAGGAGGCTGGAGATGACTCTGGAGAGTGACCTCATCTAGTTCTATTCCTGAAATGCCCCGTTATCTTCTGTATCTCCACATGTGCAGAGATGGGTTGGTATCAAGGGCACAGAGAGAATGACAATGCTAAAAAAAGAGAACGCTAGATTCTGGTCCAGAAAACTACTGCTGCTGTTTACCGAGGGTAGCATTCTTGCAATCCTGTAAGACCACAAAATTTAGGAGCAGAATATTACATTTGGCTCATTGAGACTGCTCCGCCATTTAATTATGACTGATTCATTTTTCCTCTCAGTCCTAATCTCATGCCTTCTCCCCATGTCCCTTCATGTCCTGACTAATCAAGAATCTCTCAACCTCTGCCTTAAAACTACCCAATGACCTAGCCTTCACAGCAGCCTTTGGCAACAAATTCCACAGATGCACCACTCTCTGGTTATAGCAGTTACTCCTCATCTCCATTCTAAAAGGACATCTCTCTATTCTGAGGCTTTGTCCTCTGGTCTTAGACTCCCACCATAGCAAACATCCTCTCCACATCCACTCTATCGAAGCCTTTCAATATTCAATAGGTTTCAATGAGGTCACCCCTCATTCTTCTGAATTCTAGTGAGTAGATGCCCAGACCCATAAAACGCTCCTCATATGATAAGTCTTTCAATCCTGAAATCATTTTCATGAACCTCCTTTTGAAACGAGTGCGTTGGAAAATATTGTTTGATGGCAATGAAACAAGTAAGTCCATTTTTCCCCCTAGACCCCGATCATGATGACATCAGCCTCAACATTCGGTGTCAGAATGAACAGCATTTTGTAATGGTTTGGTAAGCATTTCTGTGCTGGAAATAACAGGTTCGAAACTTGTGCAAAGATGCTCCTTGACATGAGCACAGGTTTAATAACAAGCTGCCCTGTGCCTAGTATTGTGTGATATGCATCTGTCACATTGACTCAGTGCCATTTTCTGAGTTTTCTGTTCCTGAACCACCCTTCCCTTCAGCCTTGCCGGCCAGCAATTCAAGACCAATGTCTTGCCAAGTGTTAACTCCAGCACACTTGGATTTACGAGGGTGATTGATAAGTTCATGGCCTAAGGTAGAAGGATATGAATTATTAACTTCAAACTTTCTGCATAATCACTCAAAGAGATGACCTGCATGTGCATATAACGAGAGCTGTATAACTCATCTCCTTCTACCTTAGGCCACAAACTTATCAATCACCCCTGCTGCGAACGCTCTGGAGGTCCACGACCGCTGGACTAAGTGCATAAATGTAGGAGGGGACTATGTTGAAAAATAAGTGTGCTAGGTTTTCTAAAATTGACTCCTTTCCTTCAACCTTAGGCCACAAACTTATCAATCACCCCTCGTGTGCACATGGTTATGACCTGAGCTGGGACTGGAGGGTGAGATGGAATGGTGGGGAGGCTGTATTCTCAGTGCTGGAAAAGAGAAATGATAATATTACAAAGGGAGAAGGGGGCCAAAGGAAGGGCTTCATCACAGTGCTTTCTCTAGTTTTTAAATGAGAGGGATTTGGAGATGAAGCAAAAGTGGAAGTGAAAAGGTACGACACAGCCCCACCACTGGACACCACTGCCATTCTGCAGAAGATAGAGGTTGAAGCACACTGATACCGCTGTCTACACTGATACAGTGTTACACTGGCAGCTCAGCATATCTGAAGATCTCACAGCTCCCATGGGTGCAGGTCATGTCCACAGCCCTCCGCCTGCACCACTTGCCCATGTTGTCCCATTACCAGGTCAGCACCTATTTCAGCCACAATATAATTATACCCCCAGGAAGTAATGAAAAAGACGAAGGAAGACAAAGGAATTGGTTGTTGACTTCAGAAGGAGTAGCGGACCGCACAACCCCATCTACATCGGTGGTGCGCAGGTGGAACAGGTCAAAAGCTTTAAGTTCCTCGGGGTGAATATCACAAATGACCTGACTTGGTCTAACCAAGCAGAGCCCATTGCCAAAGAAGGCCCACCAGTGCCTTTAATTCCTGAGAAAGCTGAAGAAATTTGGCCTGATCCCTAAAACCCTCACTAATTTTTATAGATGCACTGTAGAAAGCATTCTTCCTAGGTGCATCACAACCTGGTATGGAAGTTGTCCAATCCAAGACTGGAAGAAGCTGCAGAAGATCGTGAACATAGCCCAGCACATCACACAAACCAATCTTCCAATCTTGGACTCACTTTACACCACACACTGTCGGAGCAGTGCTGCCAGGATAATCAAGGACACGACCCACCCAGCCAACACACTTTTTGTCTCTCTTCCCTCCGGGAGAAGGTGCAGGAGCATGGAGATTCATACGGTCAGATTTGGGAACAGCTTCTTTACTGCTGAACGGATCCTGACCCGGATCTGGGCTGTACCTTCCAAATATCCGGACCTGACTTGCACTACCTTACTTTCCCTTTTCTATTTTCTAATTATGATTTATAATTTAAATTTTTATTATATTTACTTTGATTTGTACTCCAGAGAGCATGAAGCGCAGAATCAAATATCGCTGTGATGATTGTACGCTCTAGTATCAATTGTTTGGAGACAATAAAGTAATGATTTTGTGCCCTGAGCTGATACATGCAGCCAGTTGAGAGCATGGTTGACAATGGTTGCACAACCCAAATCATCCTGGCGTACAGGGAATGAGACCTTGCTGTTCAAGCTCTGATTATTCAGAGCCATAAGCATTTTCACTGGCCATCCAATGTGTAATGCTGTATACTGTCAGTACATGGGATAGCAGAAACTGGTTCTTGGCATCTGCTTAATTTAAATGCTGGTAGTTGAGGCAAATAGTAAACTATAGTTAAAGAGCAATTTAAACCTGGTCTTAGGTTTATGAAAGAGATGATAATTGTTCACAGGTAACTTGGTGGATCAGGTTTGATGAATAATTTTCTGATGAATAATTTTGATGAATAATTTCAGCATTTTCTGCCAGATCGTAAAAACCTCTGCTTGCAATATGAAGCAGAATTCTGATAATAGTTATGCCTCTAATCATAGTTTAATTTCTGTAATGTTTAGGAGATCACTTGAATTTACAGAGAATACTGAGCAGGGAGTGTGCAGAATCTAATTATTCTTCCTCATTGAAGAATTCCTCATTATAAACAACCCTAGCTGTCTGTTGTCAGCCTTGAGCTTACTCAGTTGGATAGTTCGCTCGATTGCTGTATGAAATTTACACAACTGTTAACATAATAATATTGTCTTGTGTGGTTTGCTTGATATCAATGAGGGTGATAGCCATTTTTTAAAAATCTGACATTAACAAAATGAATGAAATCTACCACTCACTCCAATAAATGAAGTGGGGCAGCCAGCCTATTGGATGTAATAATCATAACACCAACTAGCCTATCGGATGTAGCTGGTGGTTAATAATCATAACACCAGCTAGCCTATCGGATGTAGGCTGCTGGTTAATAATCATAACACCAGCTAGCCTATCGGATGTAGGCTGCTGGTTAATAATCATAACGCCAGCTAGCCTATCGGATGTAGGCTGGTGGTTAATAATCATAACACCAGCTAGCCTATCGGATGTAGGCTGGTGGTTAATAATCATAATGCCAGCTAGCCTATCGGATGTAGGCTGCTGGTTAATAATCATAATGCCAGCTAGCCTATTGGATATAGGCTGGTGGTTAATAATCATAACACCAGCTAGCCTATCGGATGTAGGCTGGTGGTTAATAATCATAATGCCAGCTAGCCTATCGGATGTAGGCTGCTGGTTAATAATCATAATGCCAGCTAGCCTATTGGATATAGGCTGGTGGTTAATAATCATAACACCAGCTAGCCTATCGGATGTAGGCTGGTGGTTAATAATCATAATGCCAGCTAGCCTATCGGATGTAGGCTGCTGGTTAATAATCATAATGCCAGCTAGCCTATTGGATATAGGCTGGTGGTTTATAATCATAACGCCAGCTAGCCTATCAGATGTAGGCTGGTGGTTAATAATCATAACACCTGCTTTTCTGCCACCAGCCCATCCCTGAGTTCAGTGATGTGAATATGAAATTGTTTCACAGCCACAGAATGATCACGCTTTAAGATCAATTGATTAGAGCATGAGCTGCATGAATCAATGACAGAGGTCAAATCTTCTCTTCGATCAACAGTAGCTGTCAAGGCCACAAACCATCAGGATTATAATACTGTAATGTGATTTTGATGCCTGGTCCTGACTCCTTAGATCAGAGGAAAAAACTTTGTGGACATCCACTCTGACATAATCCTCTCCTCAGTCCAATCAATGAGGGTATTTGATTAAAGGACGTTAGCAAACGTCACTACTAGGCTCCCCTACTAGTGGAAGACAGGATTTAAAATCTGCTGCTTCTCAAAAGGGCTTTGGAAGCTCTGGAAGAAGCGGGTGACCTGTCTGATGAGGAGCTTCCTCTGCATTTGCAAAGCAAACAGCGTTATGAAGGACCCCACACACCCCTCATACAAACTCTTCTCCCTCCTGCCATCTGGGAAAAGGCACCGAAGCATTGGGGCTGTCACGACCAGACTATGTAACAGTTACTTCCCCCAAGCCTTAATACCCAGAGTCTGGACTGACACCAATTTACTGCCCTCTACTGTGCCTATTGTCCTGTTTATTATTTATTGTAATGCCTGCACTGTTTTGTGCACTTTATGCAGTCCTGGGTAGGTCTGTAGTCTAGTGTAGTTTTTTTTGTGTTGTTTTACGTAGTTCAATGTAGTTTTTGTACTGTTTCATGTAGCACCATGGTCCTGAAATATGTTGTCTCATTTTTACTATGTACTGTACCAGCAGTTATGGTTGAAATGACAATAAAAAGTGACTTGACTTGACTTGAGCTTGCTGGATCTCTTCACTGCTGTAATAGAAATGAACTGTAGATCATAATGCGCTTCATTCTTGGTGAGAAACATGGCCAAATATTCAATTTTGGCATAATTGGCTAAAAAGAAAATAAAACCATAAGATTTAGAAGCAGAACTGGCCACTTGGCCCACTGAGTCTGCTCTACCATTTCATCACGGCTGATCCATTTTCCTCTCAGCCCCAATCTCCTCCCTTCTCCCTGTATCGCTTCATGCCCTGACTAATCAATAATCTATCAGCTTCTGTCTTAGCTATACATAATGACTTGGCCTCCACGGCCACAAGTGACAATGAATTTCACAGATTCACCACTCTCTGGCTAAAGAAATTCTTTCTCACCTCCATTCTAAATGGATGTCCCTCTACTCTGAGGCTGTGTCCTCTGGTCTTAGACTCCCCTACCATAGGGAATATCCTCTCCTCATCCACTCTTTTGAGGCCTTCCAACATTTGATAAGTTTCAGTGAGATTCCACCCTCCATTCTTTGGAATTCCAGCCGTCAAACACTCCTCATATGCTAAGCCTATCAATTCCAGAAGCATTTTCATAAACTTAATGGAATGGTATTGAACATCATTATGGAATGCGTCCAAAATATAATTGTCACTGTTGTCTAATCACTGTATTTACAAATTTTGACTTTAAATGTATAGACCATTGCGCTTCACATGAGCAGCATATCACTTCCTGGAAATCTTTCAATCTCAGAAAGTATCCATCTGCTCTCTGACCAGTCAATACCTTTCTGAAATCACTTACAAGTTGCTTTTGCTGTTTGCAACACTAAAATGGTTTTCAGTACACCAAAATTATGGGCCAGACCATGACAGGTTGCACATTTAGTAGAAAGCAGGTAAAACCCATCCTTAGAGAGTCACAGCTTCCTGCTTAAAGAACACACAAAATGCTGAGAAAAATTTAGCAGTCAGACAGCTTCTATGAAGGGGAATAAGCAGTCAACATTTTGGGCCAAGAGCCTTCATCAGGACTAGAAAGGAAGGGAGCAGAAGGGGAGGAGAGGAATATAAGCTAGCAGCTGATAGGCGAATCATTTCAAAGTTCAAATTTCAAAGTAAATGTTAATATCAAATCCTTATATTTATCCATATACAGCCCTGAGATTCATTTTCTTGTGAGCATACTCAGAAAATCTATAGAATAGTAATTACAACTGGCTCAATGAAAGATCAACCAGAGTGCAGAAGACAACATATAAATGAAAATATAAATAAATAAAATAATTTTTGTTTAATTTCTGTTTATAAATGACTTAATTTAACTATTTATAGATATGTGTGTAGTGTGTAGGCCATGGATTTGCCATGGATAGACCATGGATTTGCACCTTGGAAAGTTTCCAGGGCACAAGCCTGGGCAAGGCTATTTTTATGGAAGACTGGCAGTTGCAAGTCTCCCCTCTCCACGCCACCAATGTCCAAAGGAAGGGCATTAGGACCCATACAACTTGGCACTGGTGTCATCGCAGAGCAATGTGTGGTTAAGTGCCTTGCTCAAGGACACACACGTAAGCCAAGCCTCAGCCAAGGCTCGAACTAGCGACCTTCAGATAACTAGACAAATGCCTTAACCACTTGGCCATGCGCCAACACATTTATATATATATTTGCTGTAATATAGTTTGTTTTCTAAATTTATCATATACTGCTGCCACAAAGCAACAAATTTCGTGACATATGCTGATGTTATTAAACCTGATTCTGATTCTGAAATAGCAATAAATAATGAGAACAGGAGATAATGAGATAAAGAGTTCTTTAAGTGAGAGACATCTCAATGATGGGGCAAGTAAGTGTAGTTATCTGCTTTTATTCAGGAACCTAAGGGCTGATGATTTTGTGTGTGTTCCGGGCATCTGCAGAATCTCTTGTGTTTATGATCTCCTGCTTAAGGAGAAGTTATGCTCGCAGGAAGACTGAGTACCGTAGATTCCGGACTACAGAGCGCACCTGATTTTTAGCCGCTGGCACTAATTTTAGAAATAAAATCATTTTTTTAAATGTAAAGGCCGCACCGGATTTTAGGCCGCACCGGATTTTCGGCCGCAGGTGTCCCACGTTGTAATATGAGATATTTACACAGAAAGATATTACACGTGTTGGGCTTCAAATTCTGCCCTGTGTTCGTTTTGGAAGAGAGACAACCAACACCGGATTACAGTGCAGCGTGGCTTTATTGCAGAACGCGTTTTGCCTTCCCCTTACATTCTGCTCTTATTTATACTCCTTTTTCCCCCAAACCAAACCCTCGCTACACATATTTGGTAAGGCTAAACTTTGTTATACCTACCGGTATTTGGTAACATCGGACACTTGTGTCCTTATTGGCCCGATACCATTCACACACGAGTTTTACTGTTTTTTTGTTTACTGCATCGCTAGCAGTTTCGGTGCAGCGGAATCCTCAGTTTCGCTCCCTCCCTCCCTTGTACTGCTGTCTAATATCACGTGAGCCATTCCTGACCTGAAGCGGCAGTCCCAAATTAAATCCTAACACACGTGAGGATTTTTTAAACTTTTAATTAAATCCGTATGGTAACATAAACAAATACATATTGCAAATGCTTTTTTTCAAACCGTGCCTGTAACACGGCTACTTTTAAAATACATACCTATCGGTAACACACAAATTACGTTGGGTATACTTTTTTACTGAACAGTGCATGAACAACATTCCAACATCTCCTAACGACTGGTTAAAAAATATATATATTCTGCAGCCTACCAGGAAAAGTTATTGATCGCCTTCTTCATCTTCCTCCTGCGCACTAAAACCATCAAAGTCCTCTTCTTCAGTGTCTGAATTGAACAACCTCAGGATCTCGTCACTCACTTCAGTCTCTTCGTTGTCGCTCTCACTTGAGCGCACGCGATCCTCTTCATCACGCAGCAGTCCAGCCTTTCGAAACCCGTTGGTGATGGTGGATGTTGTGACATGGCTCCAAGCATTTAGGATCCACTGGCAGACTTGAGTTAAAGATGCTCTTCGCATGTGGCCTGTTTTGGTAAAGGATTTCTCGCCGCTCGTCATCCAAGTCTCCCACTCAATGCGCAGTGCCACTTTAAATGCCCGGTTCACGCTGATGTCCAGTGGCTGCAAATACTTCGTGGTGCCCCCAGGAATCACAGCTGGAATTGAGTTTGTACTCTTGATGGCAGCTTTCACTGAATCTGTTATATGAGCCCTCATGCTGTCCATAACGAGCAACGCTTTTTTTATGTGAAAAAATCCCCCCGGTCGCTTGGCGTAGCACTCTCTGAGCCAATCCTTCATTAGACTCTCCATCATCCAACCTTTCTTATTGACTTTCACCATGATTTCTTTTGGGAATTTTTCCTTTGGCATTGTCAGCCGCTTAAAAATCACCATCGGTGGAAGCTTTAGTCCGGATGCTGTGCAGCTCAGAACACAAGTAAAATGCGTTCTCTCATGGCCACTTGTTTTCAGTATGATGGACGAGTCACCTTTTTTATTAACAGTCCGAGTGAGAGGCAGGTCAAACGTCAAAGGTACTTCATCCATATTTATGATTTCATCTGGCCCGATGGAATTCTCCGCTATCTTTGTTTGAGTGAATGTGCGGAAGTTAGCAAGTTTTTCCTCATGGTCGGGAGGGAGCTGCTGACAGAGAGTCGTGCGTACCCTGATGGACAGGCCTTTTCGTCTCATAAATCTAAAACACCACGATGGCCCACCTCTAAAATCTTCGATTTTCATTTTGGTGGCGATTGCTTTAGCCTTCAGTCTGATCTGTACGGTGGAAACACCGCGGCCGCCTGCTCTCTGTGTGTTAACCCAGTCTTCAAGAAAGTTTTCAAGTTCGGGCCATCTGCTGTGATTACCTCTGAAAGCTTTTGTCGTCTTTTTGCATTGATTCAGTTCTTCGCGCTGGCGTCTCCACCTTCTCACCATCGATTCATGTATGCCAAGATTACGCGCAGCAGCTCGATTTCCTTCTTCAACCGCCAGATTGATTGCCTTTAACTTAAAAGCTGCATCATATGCTTTTCTTCGAGTGTTTTCCATGTTGATGAGGGTGAGTACAAATGGCTGATTTACAATAATTTGTGAAGTGCGCGTGATTTATCGTACAATTTCATTGGACCTCTGTGAACTACTCATCAATTTTATTGGTCTACTGTTACGAGGCAAAATGTTTTGGCGGCATGGGAAAAAACGTTCTATTAGCCGCACCTTATTATTAGCCGCTATGATCAATGATGTTCAAAGCATGGGAAAAAAGTAGCGGCTTATAATCCGACATCTACGGTAATTGTTCAAGCTGACTCAAAAGAAAAGATACAAGTGGCCCTGCTTATAAAAGAGCTGCTACTGCAACAACTATATCTGTACAGGTGGCCCTAACGTGGGCAGGAAGCCATCTTTCAATAAAAACAGGTAGAAACATAGAAACATAGAACACCTATAGTACAATACAGGCCCTTCGGTCCACAAAGCTGTGCCGAACATGTACTTACTTTAGAAATTACCTAGGGTTACCCATAACCCTCAATTTTTCTAAGCTCCATGTACCTATCCAGGAGTCCTTATTGTATCCGCCTCCACCACAGTCACTGGCAGCCCATTCCACGCATGCACCACTCTTTGCATAAAAAATTTACCCCTGAGATCTCCTCTGTATCTACTTCCAAGCACCTTAACACTATGCCCTCTCATGTTAGCCATTTCCATATAACCATATAACAATTACAGCATGGAAACAGGCCACCTCGGCCCTTCTAGTCAGTGCCAAAGACTTACTGTCACCTAGTCCCAATGACCTGCACTTAGCCCATAACCCTCCATTCCTTTCCTGTCCATATACCTATCCAATTTTACTTTAAATGACAATACCGAACCTGCCTTTACCACATCTACTGGAAGCTCGTTCCACACAGCTACCACTCTCTGAGTAAAGAAATTCTCCCTCGTGTTACCCTTAAACTTTTGCCCCCTAACTCTCAACTCATGTCCTCTTGTTTCAATCTCCCCTACTCTCAATGGAAAAAGCCTATCCACGTCAACTCTATCTATCCCCCTCATAATTTTAAATACCTCTATCAAGTCCCCCCTCAACCTTCTATGCTCCAAAGAATAAAGACCTAACTTGTTCAATCTTTCCCTGTAACTTAGGTGCTGAAACCCAGGTAACATTCTAGTAAATCTTCTCTGTACTCTCTCTATTTTGTTGACATCTTTCCTATAATTCAGTGACCAGAACTGTACACAATACTCCAAATTCAGCCTTACCAATACCTTGTACAATTTTAACATTACATCCCAACTCCTATACTCAATGCTCTGATTTATAAAGGCCAACATACCAAAAGCTTTCTTCACCACCCTATCCACATGAGATTCCACCTTCAGGGAACTATGCGCCATTATTCCTAGATCACTCTGTTCTACTGCATTCTTCAATGCCCTACCATTTACCATGTATGTCCTATTTGGATTATTCCTACCAAAATGTAGCACTTCACACTTACCAGCATTAAACTCCATCTGCCATCGTTCAGCCCACTCTTCTAACTGGCCTAAATCTCTCTGCAAACTTTGAAAACCTACTTCATTATCCACAACACCACCTACCTTAGTATCATCTGCATACTTACTAATCCAATTTACCACTCCATCATCCAGATCATTAATGTATATGACAAACAACATTGGACCCAGTACAGATCCCTGAGGCACACCACCTCCAATCTGACAAACAGTTATCCACCACTATTCCCTGGCATCTCCCATCCAGCCACTGTTGAATCCATTTTACTACTTCAATATTAATACCTAACGATTGAACCTTCCTAACTAACCTTCCGTGCAGAACCTTGTCAAAGGCCTTACTGAAGTCCATATGGACAACATCCACTGCTTTACCCTCGTCAACTTTCCTCATAACCTATTCAAAAAATTCAATAAGATTTGTTAAACATGACCTTCCACGCACAAATCCATGTTGACTGTTCCTAATCAGACCCTGTCTATCCAGATAATTATATATACCATCTCTAAGAATACTTTCCATTACCCACCACTGACGTCAAACTGACAGGTCTTTAATTGCTAGAACCCTTTTAAACAATGGAACCACATGAGCAATACACCAATCCTCCGGCACCATCCCCGTTTCTAATGACATTTGAAATATTTCTGTCAGAGCTCCTGCTATTTCTACACTAACCTCCCTCAAGGTCCTTGGGAATATCCTGTCAGGATCTGGAGATTTATCCACTTTTATATTCCTTAAAAGCGCCAGTACTTCCTCCTCTTTAATCGTCATAGTTTCCATAACTTCCCTACTTGTTCCCCTTACCTTACACAATTCAATACCCTTCTCCTTAGTGAATACCGAAGAAAAGAAATTGTTCAAAATCTCCCCCATCTCTTTCGGCTCCACACAAAGCTGTCCACTCTGATTCTCTAAGGGACCAATTTTATCCCTCACTATCCTTTTGCTATTAATATAACTGTAGAAACCCTTCGGATTTATTTTCACCTTACTTGCCAAAGCAACCTCGTATCTTCTTTTAGCTTTTCTAATTTATTTCTTAAGATTCTTCTTACATTCTTTATATTCCTCGAGTACCTCATTTACTCCATGCGGCCTATATTTATTATAGATCTCCCTCTTTTTCTGAACCAAGTTTCCAATATTCCTTGAAAACCATCGTTCTCTCAAACTTTTAACCTTTCCTTTCAACCTAACAGGAACATAAAGATTCTGTACCCTCAAAATTTCACCTTTAAATGACCTCCATTTCTCTATTACATACTTCCCATAAAACAATCCACTCCTTCTAAATCCTTTCACATCTCCTCAAAGTTAACCTTTCTCCAATCAAAAATCTCAACCCTGGGTCCAGTCCTATCCTTCTCCATAATTATATTGAAACTAAATTTCAGTGGGAAAAGCCTCTGACTATCCACATGATCAATGCCTCTCATTATCTTATACACCTCTATCAGGTCACCTCTCATCCTCCGTCGCTCCAAGGAGAAAAGTCCAAGTTAACTCAACCTATTCTCATAAGGCATGCTCCCCAATCCAAGCAACATCCTTATAAATCTCTTCTGCACCCTTTCTATAGTTTCCACATCCTTCCTGTAGTGAGGTAACCAGAACTGAGGACAGTACTCCAAGTGGGGTCTGACCAGGGTCCTATATAGCTGTAACATTACCTCCCAGCTCTTAAACTCAATTCCATGGTTGATGAAGGCCAATACACCATTTCCTTCTTAACCACAGAGTCAACCTGCGCAGCTGTTTTGAGTGTCCTATGGACTCGGACCCCAAGATCCCTTTGATCCTCCACACTGCCGAGAGTCTACCATTAATACTATATTCTGCCATCATATTTGACCTACCAAAATGAATCATCATATGCATCCGTTGGTCTTGAGTGACCATGGATTTGCGCCTTGGAAAATTTCCAGGGCCCAGGCCTGGGCAAGGTCGTATGGGAGACCGACAGTTGCCCATGCTGCAAGTCTCCCCTCTCCACACCACCAATGCTGTCCAAGGGAAGGGCAAGGGCTGATACAGCTTGGCATTGGTGTCGTCACAGAGTAATGTGTGGTTAAGTGCCTTGCTCAAGGATACAACACACTGCCTTAGCTGAGGCTCGAACTAGCGACCTTCAAATCACTGCAGCAATGCCTTAACCACTCGGCCACACGCCAACACAATATTAACCACCTCACACTTACCTGGGTTGAATTCTACCTGGCACTTCTCAGCCCAGTTTTGTATTCTATCGATGTCCTGCTGTAACCTCTGACAGCCCTCCACACTATCCACAACACCCCTAACCTTTGAGTCATCAGCAGAAATACTAACCCGTCCCCTCACTTCCTCAGCCAGGTCATTCATAAAAATCACGAAGAGAAGGGGTCCCACAACAGATCCCTGAGGCACACCACTGGTCACCGACCTCCATGCAGAATATGACCCATCTACAACCACTCTTCGCCTTCTGTGAGCAAGCAGATTCTGGATGCATAAAACAAGATCACCTTGGATCCCATGCCTCCTTACTTTCTCAATAAGCCTTGCATGGGGTATCTTATCAAATGTCTTGCTGAAATCCATATACACTACATCTACTGCTCTACCTTCATCAATGTGTTTAGTCACATCCTCAAAAAATTCGATCAGGCTCGTAAAGCACGAGCTGCCTTTGAGAGAGCCATGCTGACTATTCCTAATCATATTATACCTTTCCAAATGTTCATCAATTCTGCCTCTCAAGACCCTCTCCATCAACCTACTAACTACTGAAGTAAGACTCACTGGTCTATAATTTTCTGGGCTATCTCTACTCCCTTTCTTGAATAAGGGAAAAACATCTGCAACCCTCAAATCCTCCGGAACCTCTCCCGTCCCCACTGATAATGCAAAGATCATTGCCAGAGGCTCAGCAATCTCCTCCCTCGCCTTCCACAGTAGCCTGGGGTATATCTTGTCCAGTCCTGGTGACTTATCCAACTTGATGCTTTCCAAAAGCTCCAGTACCTCCTCTTTCTTAATGTCTATAGCATGGTCTTTGTCAATACTATCCTTGTGATGAATAACCTCTTCTTGGGCTTCTAGCTGAGTACAGGTATTAACTATAACCAACATTTCGATGACAAACCCTACCATCTTCTTCCGGGAGGATGCCAGAATTTGTCATTGAAGCGTTGGTAATAATCAATACCTGTACCCTACTGGAAGACCGAGAAGAGTTTATTCGTCATATATGCCAGGAAAGCACTAAATATTTTTTCACTTTCCTTGTGACTTTTATGCCCATCTGTTAATGAGCAGGCTTATATGGGAATAAAAGCAAAGTCGATTGGCAGCACTTTCCAGTCAGTATAATGCCATCACAGCTCTGGGATTCAGGTTCTTAGAGCCAGTAAAGCTGAAAGTCCGTTAACAAGCCTTCCAGACTGAACCTACCTTCTGCAATTCCAGTGTTTACCACTGATGAGTCCTCGATGCTTACTGTTGGTGAGGCTTCATTGATAATATTGAAGTTCTGTCAGGGATTTCATTTAGTTGTTTAATATTAAAAAGCCTTGTCCAACCACTAGTGAAGCCAATGCTATTAGCACTGATTCATAAAATAAATTCCTTAGAATGTGGAGTCATTCTTTTATAGTCAGAGCAGGTATTTTTAAGAAAAGATATTAAAAAATGTTTATTTGAGGAGATGGTGCAGATAATTTTTTTACGAACAGCCCCTGGATGAAGCAATCTGATCACTCTCCATGTTCAATTCATACTCTTCATGAGTAACAACAAGGAAGAAGAAAAATATTCTTTAAGATTATGAAGGAAGATGGCACCAGCAAACAATACTATCAAGAGTGTTGCCCACAAGACGGTTCACAAAGCAATGGGTTCCACTGTTCTTCTTCTTTTCCTGTCTAGAGGGAAGGCAAATCTCAGGGTTGTATACTGTATTCATACTTTGATAATAAATGTACTTTGAATCCTTTGAACACTTCAAAAGAAAGAAACAACTACATTTGTGGATAATACTTGCAAATTTCTTTTGTTAGTTAGTTAAAACATTTGAGAATACTTTTATTGATTTACTGTTCATATTTTACTGTACCTTAAAACAATAAGACCATAAGACATAGGAACAGAATCAGGCCATTTGGCCCATCAAGTCTGCTCCATTATTCCATTGTGGCTGGTTTATTTTCACTCTCAACCCTCTTCTCCTGCCTTCTCCCTGTAATCTTTAATACCCTCACTAATCAAGAATATAACAACGCCCATTTTAACTATACCCAATGATTTGGCCTCCACAGCCATCTATGGCAATGAATTCTACAGAATAACCACTCACTGGCTAAATAAATTCCTCCTCATCTTTGTTATTAATAGAATATGGAACTTAGATCAGTACAGCACTGGAATAGGCTCTTCAGCCCATCGTGTTATGCCAAACTAATTTAGCTAGTTATTAATGTTTTCTGCTCACACAACACCCATACCCCTTCATTTTCTGCCCTCTAGTGTGCTTGCCTAAGTGCCTCTTTAATGCCTCTCTCTCTCATATTTCCTCCACCACCACCCCGGCAACCCTTTCTAGTCACGCAAAACTCTCGATGTTAAAAAACGTCTAGCACGCCTCCTTTGAACTTAGACTCTCACCCATCAAATGCCCTCTAATATTAGACATTTTAATCGTAAAGTTGCAGGGGTTCAGGCAATACAAAATCATCAAGGGATTTTGATTTGGTGTGTTGTAATTATCAACAGGAAGTAAACTCAATGGAATACTTATACAAATAAATATACAGTATTCTAGTTCTAATATATGTAATTGTAGATGGAATTATGAGACTTGTTATATAGTTTTCTTGCACACATTAATAAAGATAAAGATATTAATAAAGATACATCTCTAGATGTAGAATTCAAGAGGAAATGCACACCAAAACACACATGTAAGCATTTATAAACTTTTTAGGAAAACTTATGAGCCAGGGTAGTTCTCCAACCCCCTTCGAGCTACTTCTCAGTATGTTATAGTACAATCTGGTATTGCATAAATATGACAGCTGGAGAAGATTATACAACATAAGCCTAGAATGCAATCAAAGCACTATCATATGGATCAAAACCAGCCTTTAACACACACTGCCAGAGAAGCATTCTTGTAACAAAATGATAGAAGGAAATGAGACATTTCATTCAGTTTGTTTTATCTTTGTATGATCTTGGAAGGACTAGAAGTGCATCTGGTACAATGAAAATTACAAAATTACTTTGGTCTGCTTTGTGTGTAGTTAGAACTGTTCATCAGCTCTCAGTTGAGATTTAGGATTAAGAAACTCCCTTCAGATATGACACTCTTAAAAGGCTGAGAATGCTTTAATTTCCTGGCAATAACATGTCGCAAGGTTGTTTTGGGTATGATTCACTGGGCTTATAATTACAGACTGATCGCTAAGGCTTGAGTAATCGAGTTTTCAAATATTGATAGTAGGTATCCATTCCAAGCAGTGCAGCGAAGTCTATCTGACCGTCTCTTTGACGGAGGTTTTGAAGTGAAACCAAGCACAAATTGGTGCTATTGCTGCTCGAGCATTTCAGGTTTTGGGATGAGGAAGGAAATAACAGAACATGTACAAACCCCATTTCCAGAAAAGTTGGGATATTTTCCAAAATGCAATGAAAACAAAAATCTGTGATATGTTAATTCACGTGAACCTTTACTTAACTGACAAAAGTACAAAGAAATGGTTTTCAATAATTTTATTGACCAACTTAATTGTATTTTGTAAATATACACAAATTTAGAATTTGATGGCTGCAACACACTCAACAAAAGTTGGGACAGAGTTAAAATAAGATTGAAAAGTGCACAGAATATACAAGTAACACCGGTTTGGAAGACTCCACATTAAGCAGACTAATTGGTAGCAGGTGAGGTATCATGACTGGGTATAAAAGTAGCGTCCATCAAAGGCTCAGTCTTTGCAAGCAAGGATGGGTCGTGGCTCACCCCTTTGTGCCAAAATTCGTGAGAGACTTGTTAGTCAGTTCAAAAGGAACATTTCCCAACACAAGATTGCAGAGAATTTAGGACTTTCAACATCTACAGTACATAATATTGTGAAAAGATTCAGAGGATTCAGAGACATCTCAGTGCGTAAAGGGCAAGGTCGGAAACCACTGTTGAATGCGCGTGATCTTCGAGCCCTCAGGTGGCACTGCCTAAGAAACCGTCATGCTACTGTGACAATTAGAGCCACCTGGGCTCGGGAGTACTTCGGAAAACCATTGTCACTTAACACAGTCCGTCGCTGCATCCAGAAATGCAACTTGAAACTGTATTACGCAAGGAGGAAGCCATACATCAACTCTATGCAGAAACGCCGGCGAGTTCTCTGGGCCCGAGCTCATCTCAGATGGTCCGAAAGACTGTGAAACCGTGTGCTGTGGTCAGATGAGTCCACATTTCAGCTAGTTTTTGGAAAAAACGGGCGTCGAGTTCTCTGTGCCAAAGATGAAAACGACCATCCTGATTGTTATCAGCGAAAGGTGCAAAAGCCAGCATCTGTGATGGTATGGGGGTGCATCAGTGCCCACGGCATGGGTGAGTTGCATGTATGTGAAGGTACCATTGACTCTGAGGCGTATATTAGGATTTTAGAGAGACATATGTTGCCATCAAGGCGACGTCTCTTCCTGGGACGTCCATGCTTATTTCAGCAGGACAATGCCAGATCACATTCTGCACGGGCTACAACAGCGTGGCTTTGTAGATACAGAGTGCGTGTGCTTGACTGGCCTGCTGCCAGTCCAGATCTATCTCCTATTGAAAATGTATGGCGCATCATGAAGAGGAGAATCAGACAATGGAGACCACGAACTGTTGAGCAGCTGAAAGTCTTATATCAAGCAAGAATGGACAAAATTTCCAATTGCAAATCTACTACAATTAGTATCCTCAGTTCCAAAACGATTAAAAAGTGCTATTAAAAGGAAAGGTGATGTAACACAGAGGTAAACATGCCTCTGTTCCAACTTTTGTTGAGTGTGTTGCAGCCATCAAATTCTAAATTTGTGTATATTTACAAAATACAATTTAGTTGGTCAGTAAAACTATTGAAAATCTTTTCTTTGTACTTTTGTCAGTTAAATAAAGGTTCACGTGAATTAACATATCACAGATTTTTGTTTTTATTGCATTTTGGAAAATATCCTAACTTTTCTGGAAATGGGGTTTGTATATATTAACAAAATGAAGTACATATTCATGTTCAGATAGAGGTCTGTGGAATGATTTGCAGAGGTTAGCCGCTGACATGTTATGAAGTTAGAGTTCTAATTGTTCATATGTATTTGAAATTCAGTTGGCACCTATTTCTTAACAACTATAAGAATGAATTGCAACATAAAAGTGCTCATGCAGTGTAAGCCGACCTTAGAATGCAACTCATAGCTGATGAAAAGAATCATCAAGTCGTTCGCAAACATGAGAGTGTCTGCAGATGCTGGAAACATTGTGCAATGCACACAAAAAATTCTGGAGGAACTCGGCAAGTCAGGCAGCGTCTATGGAGGGGAATAAACAGATGATGCTTTGGACCGAGTCCCTTTGTTGTGACTGGAAAGGAAGGGGGCAGACTGCCGTCAATCATTTAGCAATGCAATTGAGAGCTACCCGATGAAATTGAGTTTCTGTTCCTGCACCGCTCTGTTTCAGGAGGTTCATTACTTACTGAAGGGTCTCATGTTGAAGTCAGCTTTGGAGCTGCTGTGCCTCTGGAATCTCTGAAAGTGTCTTCACTTTCTTTTCCAAGAACAGAAACCATATGCAAGAACTCCCTTCTAAGTGAGGCCAAAGATGGAGGAGTAAAACTAGCTCAGTAAGTTTGTCGTCTGGATGTTTTCCCATGCTGCAGTTCTACCATATCCCATCTGATCAATGTCTCGAACCTCTCCTTCTTGTAATTTTTATAAATGACACATGAGAAAAAGGAGGGATGGATTATTGAGTGTGTAGATGGCATGAAGGTTGGAAGGTCTGGATAGTGTGGAAGGTTGTCTTGGCTTAAAGTGGATATAGACAAGATCAAAGCTGGACAGAGAAGTAGCAGATGGAGTTAAATTCAGAAAAGAATGAAGTAATACATTTTGGAAGATCAAAGTTGAAGGCAGAGTGCAGGGTTAATGACAAGGTTCTTGGCTGTGTGGAGAAACAGAGGGATCTTGTGGTCCACATACATTGATCTCTCACTGCCAAGCAAATTGATATAGAATATGTATGGTGTGCTAATCTTCAGTGGAGGAGACGATGGGGTAGGTATTTTTCCACAGAGTGGTGGATGCCTGGACTGTACAGTCAGGGGTGGTGGTAGGGATAAGCATGTGCGTGGAAGATAAATGAAGGGTTATAGGTTGTGCAGGAGGGAAAGGTTGCTAACCATAGAGTGGATTTATCTTGGTTGACACAACATCATGGACCAAAGGGCCCATATTGTGCTGTACTGCTTTCTGTTCTAAGTTAAATGCATCTGGAGATAAAATTTACTAGGTGACCAACGTGTTTTATCTTCTACTGATAGAGTTCCAGGAATATTCTCGTTCATGAATGGCTCTGATTAGGAAAGGGCAGGTGACTGTTGCATTCGGGTGTTATGGACATTTTGTAGAGCACTATGTATATAGCTCACATATTTAGTTTCACAGGCTATGTAGTGGGAGTGCATTGACTGGCTGCATCTCGACCTGGTACGGGAACACCAATTCCCTTGAATGGAAAATCCTACAAAAGGTAGTAGATTCGACTCAGTACATCACAGGTAAAGACCTCCCAACTATTGAGCACATCTACATGAAATGCTATCGTAGAATAGCAGCAACCATCAACAGAGATGCCCACCACCCAGGCCATGCTGCTGTCATCAGGTAGCAGGTACAAGAGCCTCAGGACTCACACCACCAGGCTCAAGAATAGTTACTACCCCTCAACCATCAGGCTCTTGAACAAAAGGGGTAACTGCACTTTCCTATTGAGATGTTCCCACAACCAAGGACGCCACTTTAAGAACTCTTTATCTTGTTATTTCATGTTCTCATTACTTATTGGCATTCATTTATATTTGTATTTATGCAGTTTGTTGTCTTCTATGCTCAACTTGATCTTTCATTGAACCTGCACCTATTCTATACATTTGCTGAGTATGCCCGTAGGGAAAAGAATCTTGGGGTTGTATGTGGTGACACAAATGTGCTCTGATAATAAAGTTTACTTTGAAATTTGCTCACTGAGATGAGTTGGATGTTAACTCTTTCTCCGCACTGCTCTCTTGGTGTATATATCTGCGCAGATCAATGGCCTCCCTACCGCAACAGAAGAAGATACAGGCGACTGTGAAGGGGTCCAGCAAGGCATCTGAACTATCCTAAGGGAGGACTAGAGAAAGTGAGAGGGGTGCTTAAACCAACTCCATTGCACAAGGCAGTTGGGTTGCGAGAAGGATTAAACAGGAACTTACAATTATCATCACTAGACTTTGATCCTCTTCTGGCCTTGCCTTCTGCGGTACAATCACCAGCACAATGGCCTCAGGGAAACCCAGCCTAAGAATTTGGTATAGCCCCACCAGTCTAAGACATCAGACTAGTGGAGCTATATCAATGTCTAGCATATAAGTGAATGTACACATATGTAAATATACGTAGGCGTGTATGCGTGTGCATGTACAGAATCTGTGTGTGAAGTGCAGAACGTGCATGTTGCCTGTTGGAGATATATGTCTGGAAACTGAAGTTATTACTAGATGAAAGTTGAGTCACTTTCCACTGACCTTTCTCGGGGTTGAAGCATTGTGAACAGGTACTCAAGACACAGAGCTACCACTTCCTCTCTGGTGCTTCATTCAGTCCTTGGTGCCATCCCCCTCTTTGGCCAGCTTATCCAGCCCCAAACCTGTGACGGGCTTTAGAAATGCCAGAGCTGCCAATCTTTTCATTTTCCTAATTTGTACTTTGAATCCAGCTTCCAGCGGTGCTTGGATTCAGGCTCATTTCCCCTCTAAGAAGTTTAGGCTCGGTGTGAGCTGGTGAAGTTTAGTTTCAGCTGGTGCATGGGACCACTGGAATTACTTAACATGACCTGGTGGATAAACATAATATTTCACACTTCTTACAAGTTACGCACTAACAGCACCAGGACAAATTCAATCTGATCACTCATGTGGTGTGTTTCAATGTATATGGTTTGGTCTGCCAGTCAATTTCAGGCATACGTGATCAAAAGCTACAAACTGGAAACTATAAAGCAGTCATGAGAAGACTGCTGATCTTGTAATATGGAAGGATATTTGTGTCAGTAATGTCCATTGAGCATGAATGCTGTGGTTATGACGCACATCATCTAATGGATTGGCTTTACACGAACTGTGTTCTTTGCTGCAAAATAGAATTGGAACCTTGCGTAAGGAGTCTCTCTGTTGAGGTCAGCCAGACTTCCTTCAGCACAGAACTCACACTGGCTTCAACCTAGCATTCCCACAGTATAACAGATGCTCCATAGAGGAATTTTTTACGTTGTGAGCATACATCGAACAGGCAATAGCCATGACATCTGTCTATCCGCCCAATGCAATTGGCGGGAGTCCCAAACAATTTTCAGGGCCAGGCATCATTTAAATTGAACTGGCAAGGAGCCAGCACTAATCACATTCTTTATCGGCAGCTCGCCAGTTGTGGGGGGGTGGGGGGAGTAGTCAAATGGGACGGTTAAAGTCGTCCTGCTCCCTATTAACAGTGAGAGTGAGGAAGGAGTTATTGGAGCATGGACCACTCTTCCCTGCTTCATCATTCAGTACGCAGTCACACAGGTCCTCACAGAGTAAGTCAGTGGCAGGAAGGAGGTCATCTCAGGGGGAAACTTACTGCACCAGGAAATTAGCATGCAAATATTTGAGAGCAGGGAGCTGCCCTGACCTGGGGTTAAATTGGGCAGCTAAGCAAGCCATATCCTGTCATTATTCAGCAACAGAGTACTACATTTTATTTGGCAACTACTCCCCAAGCATCTCAATGATGGTTGTTTACATCAGCTTTTTAAATAGTGGCTTGAGCTCCCAGTGTGTCCCTGTTCACTGTGATACACCAGCCATTCATTGTAAGCAGATCGATAGTCTGTCTTACAGAGCTTATTAATGAGCGATGACAGAATTTGCTCTTTCTCCAACCTAAACCCCATCAAATCTATTAGCTTACGGTCAAAGCAGTGGTGCTGGAAATGGACAGCAGCTGTTCCACCAGATCCTATGGCATCTATTGTCATTAAACAAACAGAGGGAGAAGCAGCAGATCCCACCACATCATGCCGCTCTTCCACCCCAGCATTGAGTAGTGGCACTGCTGCCCAAAGCCAGCATCTGCAGCATCCTCACCGTCCTAGGTCTTGGACCATTCATTGCTATGGGAGTTCCAGCAGAGTGAGTACAGTTCCCAATACAGCTGTGTGCAGCTTGAGAAGATGCTGTTTGTAAAGTAGAGGGCTGCACGTGTCTGTAAGGGTTCGAAGTGGAGAGTCAACTGCAATATTGTGACCTTGGATGCTGTGGATGTCGTTTGCCTGTTCTGCATTTGTGTCCATGTGGGTTTCTGCCAGCTATTCTGCTTTCCTCTCACATCTCAGAGACTGGCTCCTAGCTTAACTGATTACAGTAAACTACTCTTCATGCAGGCAGTTCGTAAAAGGACCAAAAAAAGGTCAATGAGCACTTGAGAGAAAGTAAGTTGTAGGGGAAGGCAGAATGGGAATGGTGAGGTTACCCTGCTGGGTACCAGTAAAGTTCCAATGACTGATTGGTTTCTCATTGATTCACAATAATGAGAACATTGTTGTGAATCAGTGCCCTAGGGAGCACTAGTGTGCCAACAGATATATAACCTCATCCGAACAGTCATGGCAAAGATCCACTTCTCTCTTTATAAATCCCTTCAACACTGTTTCTACTTCCTCCTCCCACTTTCCATTCCTCGTCTCCAGGCACAATCAGAGTCTTTATTAGGCTTTGTTTTGCTTTTACTTCTGTTTTCCAAATCTGCTGCAGAAAAATTTGATAGAACAGACTGGAGGAGGTAGAGTGGTTAAACTACTAAACTAGTTAACCAAAGGCCTGGGTGAACAATTTGGAGATCTGATTTCATTTCTCATCACATTTAGCAGTGATGCCCAGATCCCCCAAATGAATGAAAATAACTTTAAAGACTCCTCTATGTCTCTCAGCCGGAGTCTTTCACTTCAACAGCCTTCAGTGTAACTGAGGATGATCTCAGCAGCTTTCAATCCAAGAGAAGCCAATTTGCTGGAAAGAGTGAGAGTGAAGGTATGGGCACAAACCAGTCATCGTTCATCTCACTGCATTTCATATACACGTGCAAGAGCTGAACCCAAGGAGATCAACAGGACTGGAAATAATACTCTGTTACATCTTATTGCAGAGGGGGAGGACAGGCTGCATTACTCTTCAATCATTGCCGTGTGATGTTACTCAGCTTGTCCTTCACACCCCTCCGATTGTTTTATAAGTCTTCAGCTATTTTAGAACATGAAAGAGTACAGCACAGGAACAGGCCATTCAGCCCACAATGTTGTGCCAGACCAGCTAAAAAGTCAATCAAAAACCCCCATCTAGAATCGCTCCTACCTACAGCATGTCCATATCCCTCTATCTTCTTTATATCCATGTGCTCATCCAAATGTCCCTTAAAGTCCTCTGATGTATTTACCTCTACCACCATAACAGGCAGCACATTCCATGGATCCACAACTTTCTGAGTAAAAACTTATCCCTCTCATCCCCCTTGAACCTACCCCTTCTCACCTGCAATGCATGCCCTCTGGTATTAGACATTTCAACTCTCGGAAACACATTCTCTCTGACCACTCTCTGTGCCTCTCGTAATCTTGTAAACTTCTATCAGATCTCCCCTCATTCTCCGATGCTCCAGAGAAAAACAACCCAAGTTCATCCAGCCTCTCATGATAGCAGGTAGCTTCTGAGTGAACCTCTTCTGCACCCTCTCCAAAGCCTCAACATCTTTCCAAAAGAGGGGGAACCAGAAATGTATGCAATTCTCCAGATGTGGCCTAATCAGAGTTCTATAAGTTTGCAATATAACCATATAACAATTACAGCACGGAAACAGGCCATCTCGGCCCTTCTAGTCCGTGCTGAATGCTTACTCTCACCTAGACCCACTGACCCGCACTCAGCCCATAACCCTCCATTCCTTTCCTATCCATATACCTATCTAATTTTTTTTTAATGACAATATCGAACCTGCCTCTACCACTTCTACTGGAAGCTCGTTCCACCCAGCTACCACTCTCTGAGTAAAGAAATTCCCCCTTGTGTTACCCTTAAACTTTTGCCCCCTAACTCTCAACTCATGTCCTCTTGTTTCAATCTCCCCTACTCTCGGTGGAAAAAGCCTATCCATGTCAACTCTATCTATCTCCCTCATAATTTTAAATACTCTATTAAGTCCCCCCTCAACCTTCTACGCTCCAAAGAATAAAGACCTAACTTGTTCAACCTTTCTCTGTAACTTAGGTGCTGAAACCCAGGTAACATTCTAGTAAATCTTCTCTGTACTCTCTCTATTTTGTTGACATCTTTCCTATAATTCAGTGACCAGAATTGTACACAATACTCCAAATTCGGCCTCACCAATGCCTTGTACAATTTTAACATTACATCCCAACTCCTATACTCAATGCTCTGATTTATAAAGGCCAGCATACCAAAAGCTTTCTTCACCACCCTATCCACATGAGATTCCACCTTCAGGGAACTATGCAACATTATTCCTAGATCACTCTGTTCTACTGCATTCTTCAATGCCCTACCATTTACGATGTATGTCCTATTTGGATTATTCCTACCAAAATGTAGCACCTTACACTTATCAGCATTAAACTCCATCTGCCATCGTTCAGCCCACTCTTCTAACTGGCCTAAATCTCTCTGCAAGCTTTGAAAACCTACTTCATTATCCACAACGCCACCTACCTTACCTTAGTATCATCTTCAACCTGCTGACTTTTGAACTCAATAATGTTGTCGCATGTGATGGAGTTCCTTTGCATGTTTTTAATCTTCCAAGTAACATAGAAACATAGGAAACATAGAAAACCTACAGCACAATACAGGCCCTTTGGCCCACAAAGCCATGCCGAACATGTCCCTACCTTAGTGTACCTAGGCTTTACCCATAGCCCTCTATTTTTCTAAGCTCCATGTAGCCATCCAGGAGTCTCTTAAAAGACCCTATCGTATCCACCTCCACCACCGCCACCAGCAGCCCATTCCATGCACTCACCACTCTCTGTGTAAAAAACTTAGCCCTGAAATCTCCTCTATACCTACTTCCAAGCACCTTAAAACTATGCCCTCTCATGTTAGCCAATTCAGCCCTGGGAAAAACCCTCTGACTATCCACACGATCAATGCCTCTCATCATCTTGTACACCTCTATCAGGTCACCTCTCATCCTTCGTCATTCCAAGGAGGAAAGGCCAAATTCACTCAACCTATTCTCATTAGGCATGCTCCCCAATCCAGGCAACATCCTTATAAATCTCCTCTGCACCCTTTCTATTGTTTCCACGTCCTTCCTATAGTGAGACAACCAGAGTTGAACACAGTACTCCAAGTAGGGTCTGACCAGGGTCCTATATAGCTGCAACATTACCTCTCAGCTCTTAAACTCAATCCCACGATTGACGAAGGCCAATGCACCGAATGCTTTCTTAACCACAGAGTCAACCTGCGCAGCAGCTTTGAGTGTCCTATCGACTCGGACCCCAAGATCCCTCTGATCCTCCACACTGCCAAGAGTCTTACCATTAATACTATATTCTGCCATCGTATTTGAAGTAGGAATTTCAAAGCTGACCATCTGTGTGTTACAATTGGTGAGATCTATAACAGATAATTCACCAAGCACGATTGTACGGGAGTATGTATAGGTAGGCGGGTCAGCCCAAAAAATGTTTCACTAGAGCCTCTGTCCAAACTGTACTGAAGAGGTCAGAGATGCAGACACAGGAACAGCCTTGATAGGACTGACTGCAAATATTACTGATATGTTAGGCGATGTAGCCTGATGTGAATTAAGCAGTGCAAGACATTAACACAAAGCTCTCTAACTATGGAGTGTGAAATCATGTCAATAGGCAATGGGTGACCTCAGGTCCACCTCCCTTGAAAGGCTGAGATACCACTATACAATCTGTTGGCCTCTGAACCAAAGGCTGTTATTGGAGTTAGTTGCAGGCTAGAATGTGCAGTTCTCTCAGGACTGCAGCACATCTGTATCCTAACCATACCCCACGCTAAGAAATGGGACTGTATAGTTCGGACAGCTAGGAATTTGGTGAAGTAAAGCTGAACTCCCAGAGTTTCTGCAGAACTTGGCTGTTGCCATTCACAAGGAAGGAGGGGTAGAGTGAAGAACTCCACATGTGCGCTCAGTGAGGCCCTGCACTGGGGGGGGGGGGGGGGGCTCTTGGAATCTTACAATCTGTTGATAAGTTAGCCTAATTTCAAGTCTTCAGATTATTCAAGGGGAACCAAAGGAAATGCTTGCTCGACTTCAGATGGCACTGATCGTTTGCAGAAAGCAAGCACAAATTTCATATTGACTCACATTACTGAAAACCCCTGCAGCAACCCAGATGGAACTGAACCAAAGTCACTTAGGACTGTAGCAGCCTTAGCATTTTAACCAGAATGCAATTATTAGAGGAAAATGAGCCCCCTCATCCTCAAAAAACTTATTATCAAAATACTTCAAGAATTCCTGCTGCAAACATTTTGTTGACTTTTAAAGGACACTTAGTCTTGGAGGCAAAAACTACAACCTAAGCCTGTCCCACCTGGATTCACCTGTCACCTGCCAGCTTATGCCCCTCCGTCTCCCCTACCCTTTAATTCTGGATTCTGCCCTCTTCCTTTCCTGTCCTGACAGAAGATCTTTACCAGAAATGTCAAATGTTTATTTCCTCCAATGATACTGCTTGACTTGCTATGTTCTATCAGGGTTTTTGTGTGTGTTGATCCAGATTTCCAACATCTGCAGTCTCTCTTGCGTCCCCACAATCAAGGAATTTGTTGCATTTTACTCTATTCCTTGGCTGATGCACAGCAAGACATTTTCTAGAAATTTGAGTTCCTAAGTGCTAATTCTGGTCCTGCTAACATTGGGTTGTTTTCTCCGGAGCAGTGGAGGCCGAGGGGAGATCTGGTAGAAGTTTATAGGATTATGAGAGGCACAGTCAGAGTAGACAAGGAGTATCTTTTACCCAAAACTGAAATGTCTAATAGCAGAGTGCATGCTTTGAAGGTGAGAGAGGATGGGTTCAAAGGGGTTGTGAGGGGTAAGCACTTTACTCGGAGAGTGGTGGATATTTGGAACACTCTGCCTGGTATGGTGGTAGAGGTAAATCCATTAGAGGCTTTTAAGGGACATTTGGATAGGCATATGGATTGAAGGAAGATGGAGGGATATAAACTTTGTATAGGCAGGAGGGATTAGTGTCTGGTTGGTTTTTGATTTACTTTTTAGCTGGCTCGGCACAACACTGTGGGCTAAAGGACTCATTCCTGTGCTGTACTCGTCTATGTTCTATATATAATGTTTCATCTTCTCCTAACAGACAGACAGACATACTTTATTGATCCCGAGGGAAACTGGGTTTCATTACAGCCGCACCAACCAAGAATAGTGAAGAAATATAGCGATATAAAACCATAAATAATTAAATAATAATAAGTTAATCATGCCAAATGGAAATAAGTCCAGGACCAGCCTATTGGCTCAGGGTGCCTGACACTCCGAGGGAGGAGATGTAAAGTTTGATGCAGGTGATGCAGGTGGATCAACTATCAACTATGGTATGGTATCAAGATCGGGGATAATGCACATTACTCAGATCCATCCTTTCCAACTTTTGGTTGATACTTAACGTGATCTTTCCTGCCACAGGCAGGGATTGTGAATATATGAGATTAGAAGAGAAAATATCCAACTGAAGGTCCCACTGAAGTTTGCATCGTATTACAAAGAGCCGCCTCCCATTCTTGGTGTCTGACTGAAGGTCAAGCAGTTGTGAAAAGAACGAAACATAATTCTCTGCGCTTTAATTGAATATTTTCATCTCTTCATGCCCCATTCCAAAGTCATCTAATGTAAAACAGAGGGACCTACAATACTTTCTGATGCCGCAATGATGGCCTTTGTGCAGGAGGAGTTAATGACTTGTCTCTACTGTAAGCAACAGGATCTTCAGAAAAATAAGGAGAGGAAATGGTCAAGGAGATCAGGCCCTGAGGGCCTGGATACTGTGTTATGTAACATTCAATGAGCTGACATGGATAATAAAGGCCAGTGAATACATTCCAAATAACATATCAACTGCACTATTGGCCTTGTGTGTTGGTCGATGTGTCCCACCTACATCAATTGCTGCCAGATATCAACATCAATCAGGAACTAGTCTAGTCATACACAAACTATGCAGTTACTTGATCATGTACATGAACAGAAGTAGTAACATGATCATTCATTGTCCATTCCACATTGCTCCTGGACTGAGGTCAGTAAAGAGTCAAACACATTGCAAGTCTGGAGTCACATATGGATGGGCTGGCAGATTTCCCTCCCTGAAGGCCAATTGTGAACCACATGGATACCTAATTATTTAACAGTTGCCTAGTCTAGCTTCTTTTCAATTCCAGATTTATTTAATAATTTGAAATTAAAATCCATAGTTGTTCTGATGAGATTTGAACTTCTGCCTCTAGGTAGTTCAAATGGCACAGAGCTCTGGCTGTCAGCCATGACAGGCACATCTTCCAAACGCTTGCAGGACACTGTTCAAGGATCACGATCTTAGAAGATGAAGTGTTGCAGAGTTCAGACATGTGCAACTAACACCATGATTTATCTCAACCTTCCTATTAATAGCTCAGGTATAAAATCAGGCTAGGTTAAAGAGCCGAAAGTATGAAGACTAGGGATCACTGCCCCAGATGATAAAATTTTTAACTAACCACTTAGCCCATCCATGTAGTTGTTAGCTTAGTGGTGGATCAACATTGATGAGTAACAGGGTATGAGTGACCTACAGCCAGGGCAGTGAGTACAGCCACTACTGTGATGGGTTTGTACTAGAGATTCAGCTCAAAAGAATACTGTGGTGATGTTCTCATCAAAATATCAACCTGCTTGGAGCAGCCTTGTGTGTGTGTGTGTGTGTGTGTGTTTGTGTGTGTGGGAGGGGTGGTGGGGGTGTGTGACAGAACCAGAGAGCATGCTTTTGAAACAATAGATAGTTCACTGGAGGATACTTCAAATATTTCCAGCTCCAATGTGGAAAAGTTCCCAAACCATGAAAGTTTATATCAGTAGATACCTCGATACCCAGTGCCAAAGCACTCCACTAGAGCACCTGCAGACTGCGCATGCACACAGAAGCCTTGAAACCAAGATCAGATCCTAATGTAGATAGTAGTAGTGTAATTCCCCATGAATGTCAGCTGTTTTCCATCAACAAGAGAACATGGGTTTAACGTCACTGATGTTAGATTTACAGGCAACATCAGAAGAAGCTTCCTCATACAAAGTCAGGTGCATATTTGGAATGAGCTACCAGAAATAGTGGTTGAGGTTGGCATAGTGACAGCATTTCAGAGCCATCTAGAAAAGTAGATCGATAGTTGAGGTTTCGAGGGCTTTGGGCCAGATCTGTACAGAAGGTACTAGCTTGCTGGGCAACACCATCAGCAGGGTATGTTGGATTGAAGAGCTTGCTCTCAATCAGTGTGACTGTGGCTCGGTGACACAAAACCCATGCAGAATATCTTGTAGGTGGTGTCTGGGCTGAGGCTTCACTTGACTGCAGAATGCTGGCAGAGTATCACACTCCAGTTTGATGTGGGATCAAACAGATATTGCTCATTGATTGGCATCGTGATCTGCCAACATTGCATACTTTTGTTACGTGTTACTGGCACATGCAACAAAAATCTTGCTAAAATGGGGGTGGATGCAAATGGCACCATACTGGAATTGACTTGGTGCCTGTTCTGCAACAACTGGTGCTATAGTTGATGATTTTTACATTTCTTATCTAGTTACTACATTTAAAGGTGTAACAATCTTATAATATTCTACTGTTTTACAGTTTCTAGATTAGCATCTTATTTGCTCTGTTACACACCATTCAGAACTGCTAAGCATTGATTTTTTTTATCTATCCAGTAAATTACTACTTCTAAAGATTTTATTATTCCAGTATTTAATTAAATTCAAAATGCAATTTTATGGCATCTTGATTTTCTTTATTTTGTAAATTGCGATGGAAAATGAACTGCCAGATACCAAGTTGAACAATGAATTCAGAAACATTATTTCAGTTGGTGCATAGTTACTGAACAGTTGTAGATACTTTGTAATGCATAACATACACATTTCTGAAAGTATTCAATGGCCATGTTAGCATTCCTGGAATTAAATGACTGCTAAACTTCAGCAGCCTTTGTCAGACTGAACAGTAACAGACTTCCGTTGCGTTATATTGCTAGCACTTAGAACAATCATTTTCATGTCATAAAGTGAACTTGCTTCTAATAACAAAATGGACTTAACTTCAAAGTCAACATGATTTTATTGTGCAAACACGAGGAAATCTGCAGATGCTGGAAATTCAAACAACAACACACACAAAATGCTGGTGGAACACAGCAGGCCAGGCAGCATCTATAGGGAGAAGCGCTGACGAAGGGTCTCGGCCCAAAACGTCGACAGCGCTTCTCCCTATAGATGCTGCCTGGCCTGCTGTGTTCCACCAGCATTTTGTGTATGATTTTATTGTACTAATTTTGTGCCAGCTGTTAAAAGTTATTTGGGATGAGATACATCTGTTACATTGTGTTATGTTTTGTAACCTCAAAACATTAAGTTAATTCAAATAACACACGAGTCGGAGAATACAGGTGTAACTCTGCCTTTAAGCAAAGCAGCTTGATAGTGTGATGATGTATGTAATTCATGTATTTTCACATATAATCCATAATTAATCATTTAAATGAACAAGAATGTTTAATCAACCTATATATAAGATTACTCAAATATTAGTGAAGTATTAAATACACACACATTGCCCACATTTATTGGAAATATATAGGATTTGTGCAACAAACTGCTTGAAAGACCAATGCCTAGGAAGTATATATCTATGATCAAGAAAATTACCTAACGTTTAATTATATTACTGTTCTGCACCTAGAGGCGCTGTTCATTTTGTCTGCAATTCATTTTGTACAAACATCATTTTCTGCTTGTAAGCTGTCTCCTACATCATTTCCTAGGTGAGTTAATTCAGATTTTTATTGGGGCAAATACGGTAGAAAGAAATCCATCTCCATCCACTCTTTATTTACCATTGAAATCGCAATATCTGTGAGTTTTAAGCTTTCTTAATATCAGTAAATATTTAGTAGATGTACTGTGAAGGAAGTATCACGCTTATCATTTATCACTTTTAAGCTATTGTTGTGCCATGAGTTCACTCTAGTCCATGGCATAGCTATAGAAGGTTACACATGTGTATTAACTTGTTTAACGCTGACCATGAGAATAATTAATAATATCTGTATATATAGGTACATGACAATTATGTATTGAATTTAATACTTGTTTACTTAACTTTTGGCAGCTTTACAAAGTTTTCTCTTTCAAGACCCTGGAGAAAGGATGAGAACAGCATATGCTAAGTGCGAAGCTGAAATGCTAATGGGTGTAAGCGTGGAGAAAGCATGCACAGGCATGGATACAGCTCACGGAGAAGCTAAATTAATTGTGCTCAAGGAGCAGCGTGAAGTTGAGGCTTCCTTAGCAAAGGCAAAGTTGCATGAAGCAGCAGGTGACTTAGACAGTGGTGGGTTATCTCTCTAGGAAGGTGACTGAAGGACTGTCCATTGGTGCAAGCCCTCTAATATAACATGGTTGTTCAACAGAGGATGAGGTCAAAGCAGCAAAGATAGGAACCAGCTCCCTGTCATGCTTCAAACCAAACTTTTACCCAGCCCTAACCTGGACTTGCAACTTCTGTTTCTGATTCGAGTCCAAAGAAAGCCCTCATTCGCTGCACCAGGCTGTGGTGACAAATTACCATTGGACAATAGATGCTGAGACTGGCCAGAGAAGCCCCGAGGCAGAGTCTGCCTGAATGCGGACGTAACAGTCGTCAGGAGAGTGGTGGGGCTTATGCTAAGAGCAGTAAGGAGAACTGAAAAAACAGCAACAATATATTGCAGAACACATGGTGCAGAAGGCACCAGTGGTCTCCAGGAAACTGAGCTGAGGACCTATTAACACTTCAGAAGACTTAAGCCAAGATTCACGGACAGCAACGTGGACTACTGGTTGAAGCACAGCTACTGCACAGCAAGGCAGGAAGCCTGCTGAGCATTTGACAGATGTAGATACTTCCCTGTACAATCCAGAGACATGATACGAGGGCAGGTCTGCCTGCCCTGCCAGCTTTCATTGAGTGTGACCATATTCCCAATAACAAGGATGAAATCCCAGCTCCTGAAGCTGCACGTGGTCATTCACATCTTAAGGACACAGTTGACAAGATTTCCCCCTCTTGACTCTTCCGCTGAGTTGCTTGGCAGAGACACCGGGGTGTATGGAGAGGAAGTGTAGTGCATCACAAAGCAGGAAACTCTTCCAATCCAATTTTGCCTTATTGAACTCTATCCCTTTCTTGACCCCGAGGCACCTCGTCCAATTGTCATTCTGGGTAACTGGTCTGCTCATCAGACATTACCACAAACAAGTATGTCACAAGGCCAAAATTTTCGAAGCGAGAATAGTTAAGGACTGCAGCGTACAACTATTTCAAGGCTAGTCTCTGCGACTGTCCGTTCTTTAGTCAAAGACTTAATGATATAATCATTTTACTTTTAGTTTCAGTAGTTCAGTTTGGCTTCATGGATGTCAGGTGGGGAGTGTTCTGCCTCTAGTGGCACCGTTCATTTTGAATGTAGTTCGTTTTGTACAAATATCACTTCCTGTTTGTAAAGCTGTCTTTTACATCACTTCCCGTGCGGGTTAATTCAGGTTTTGATTTGAAGCACACATGGTAGAAAGACATCCATCTCCATCCACTCTTTATTTACCCTTGGAACAGCAGTATTTGCGAGTCTTAAGCTTTCTGGATATTGACAAACATTTAATCCTTTGAAGGAGGTATTATGTTGATCACTTATCACTTTTAAGCTATCATTGCACAACAATTCACTAGTCTACACAGCATAGCTATAGAATCTTGAATATGTGTATTAACTTATTTAACACTAATTGTGAGAATAATCGATAATATTAGTATATTTAGGCACGTAGTGATTCTGTATTGAATCTAATACGTGTTTTACTTAATTTTCTGCAGTTTCACAAAGTTTTCTCATTAAAAACCATGAAGAAAGCTTTGGACTCAGGTGGTTTTTGAGAAGGTGTTTAACTCCCTGCCTAGCTTTGCATGCAATATACTGTGAGGGCAATAGAATTACTGCTAACATACAGAGATCATTAAAGTAACAGTCATTGATTGAAAACAGGCACAAGTGTGGATATGTCAGCATTGCGGTTAATCTAGAGAGCCAGAGAGATGATTCAGAGATATGGGTTAAAATCCTAACGTGCAGTTGGGAATTTAACTGATGTTCGTGGAAAACCCTTCTCATTATGCTCCTGCAAGTGAATAGTAAAGTATAAATGCACAGTGAGCTGGAGTCCAGGCCGTCCTTCCCCTCCCTTCTTCTGCAGCAGGGTGTACGATTCTGCCTGGCCATGTGACTGCTTTCCTATCTTCAACTTGGTTGTTTGGGTAACATGTTTGGCATCCGATTTAACCCCTTTATCTAATTGGCTTCTGCCCTTGCCACAGTGTAAAATGTTTTACAATAGTTGTGTTCTGACCTGAAATAGGCTTTATTTCTGAAGGAGCAAACAATCCTCATGACAGTCCTTGGCAACAGCTTCAAGTCAAGTCAAGTCAAATCAAGTCACTTTTTATTGTCATTTCGACTATAACTGCTGGTACAGTACACAGTAAAAACGAAACAATGTTTTTCAGGACTATGGTGCTACATGAAACAATACAAAAACTACACTGAACTACGTAAAAACAACACAGAAAAAAAACTACCGTAGATTCCGGACTACAGAGCGCACCTGATTAAAAGCCGCTGGCTCTAATTTTAGAAAGAAAATCAATTTTGTACTTGTACAGGCCGCACCGGATTTTCGGCTGCAGGTGTCCCACGTTGTAATATGAGATATTTACACAGAAAGATATTACACGTGAGGATTTTTTAACTTTTAATTAAATCCATATGGTAACATAAACAAATACATATTGCAAATGCTTTTTTTCGAACCGTGCCTGTAACGCGGCTACTTTTAAATATACGTTGCGTATACTTTTTTACTGAACAACATTCCAATATCTCCTAACGACTGGTAAAAATATATATATACTGCAGCCTACCAGGAAAAGTTATTGATCGCCTTTAACTTAAAAGCAGCATTTTCGCTCCGCCGCTCGCCCCCCGCCGTCCCGTTTATCGCAAACCGGCATTTTTCCCACAAGACGCGGCGAAACCGGGTGTGACGTCATAGCATCCCGGGATGTAGTACGGAAAACAAATATAGTTAAAACAGTTCTAACTTTAACTAACAAATGAATTACTAAGCGAAAATATTATAAACTAAATAACTGCCATAAAGGCAGCACAATGCTTTTCTTCGAGTGTTTTCCATGTTGATGAGGGTGAGTACAAATGACTGATTTACAATAATTTAATTGTGAAAGTGCGCTTGATTTATCGTACAATTTCATTGGACCTCTGTGAACTACTCATCAATTTTATTGGTCTACTGTTACGAGGCAAAATGTTTTTGGCGGCATGAAAAAAAATCATGCATTAGCTGCACCGTATTAAAGGCCGCAGTGTTCAAAGCTGTTCAAAATGTGGGAAAAAAGTAGCGGCTTATAATCCGACATCTACGGTACACTAGACTACAGACCTACCCAGGACTACATAAAGTGCACAAAACAGTGCAGGCATTACAATAAATAATAAACAAGGCAATAGGGCAGTAAGGTGTCAGTCCAGGCTCTGGGTACTGAGGAGTCTGATAGCTTGGGGGAAGAAACTGTTACATAGTCTGGTCATGAGAGCTCAAATGCTTCGGAGCCTTTTCCCAGATGGCAGGAGGGAGAAGAGTTTGTATGAGGGGTGTGTGGGGTCCTTCATAATGCTGTTTGCTTTGCAGATACAGCGTGTAGTGTAAATGTCTGTAATGGCCGGAAGAGAGACCCCAATGATCTTCTCAGCTGACCTCACTATCCGCTGCAGGGTCTTGTGATCCGAGATGGTGCAATTTCCGAACCAGGCAGTGATGCAGCTGCTCAGGATGCTCTCAATACAACCCCTGTAGAATGTGATGAGGATGGGGTGATGGGAGATGGACTTTCCTCAGCCTTTGCAGAAAGTAGAGATGCTGCTGGGCTTTCTTTGCTATGGAGCTGGTGTTGAGGGACCAGGTGAGATTCTCCGCCAGGTGAACACCAAGAAATTTGGTGCTCTTAATGATTTCTACCGAGGAGCCGTCGATGTTCAGCGGGGAGTGGTCGCTCCGTGCCCTCCTGTAGTCAACAACCATCTCTTTTGTTTTTTTCACATTCAGAGACAGGTTGTTGGCTCTGCACCAGTCCTTTAGCCGTTGCACCTCCTCTCTGTAAGCTGACTCGTCGTTCTTGCTGATGAGACCCACTGCAGTCGTATCATCGGCGAACTTGATGATATGGTTCGAGCTGTGTGTTGCAGCACAGTCGTGGGTCAGCAGAGTGAACAGCAGTGGACTGAGCACGTAACCCTGGGGAGCCCCCGTGCTCAGTGTGATGGTGTTAGAGATGCTGCTCCTGATCTGGACTGACTGAGGTCTCCCAGTCAGGAAGTCTAGGATCCAGTTGCAGAGGGAGGTGCTCAGGCCCAGTAGGCTCAGCTTTCCAATCAGTTTCTGAGGGATGATTGTGTTGAATGCTGAACTGAAGTCTATGGACAGCATCCAAATGTATGTGTCTTATTTGTCCGGGTGGGTTAGGGCCAGGTGGAGGGTGATGGCAATGGCGTCGTCTGTTGAACGTTTGGGATGGTACGCAAACTGCAGGGGTCCAGTGAGGGGGGGGCAGCAAGGTCTTGATATGCCTCATGACGAGCCTCTCGAAACACTTCATGATGATGGATGTGAGTGCAACGGGACGGTAGTCATTGAGGCAGGACACTGAAGACTTCTTCGGCACGGGGAGGATGGTGGTGGCCTTGAAGCACGTTGAAATGGTGGCGCTGCTCAGGGAGATGTTGAAGATGTCAGTGAGAACATCTGCTAGCTAGTCTGCACATCCTCTGAGCACTCTACCAGGGATGTTGTCTGGTCCAGCAGCCTTCTGTGGGTTGACCCTGCATAGGGTTCTCCTCACATTGGCCACGGTGAGACACAGCACCTGGTCATTTTGAGGGGGGGTGGACTTCCTCACCGCCACATCATTTTCCACCTCAAAACAAGCATAGAAGTTATTCAGCACATCTGGGAGGGAGGCATCACCCGCACAGTCAGGTGATGTTGTCCTGTTGTTGGTGATGTCCTGAATGCACTTCCACATGCGCCGTGTGTCACCGCTGTCCTGGAAGTAACTGTGGATTAGCTGGGCGAGTGCACGCTTTGCCCCTCTGATGGCTCTGGACAGTTTGGCCCTTGCTGTTGTTGGAGCTGCCTTGTCGCCTGCTCTGAAGGCGGAGTCACATGTCCTCAGCAGTACACGCACCTCCGCGGTCATCCATGGCTTCTGGTTAGTGCGTGTAATGATGGTCTTGGACACAGTGATGTCGTCGATGCACTTGCTGATGTAGCTGGTCACTGATGCCGTGTGTGCCTCTAAGTTGGTAGAGTCGGCATTGGTTGCAGCCTCCCTGTACATGGGCCAGTCAGTGTGCTCAAAGCAGTCTTGAAGAGCAGAGCTTATCAACAGAACTGAAGGATGATGCTTCGACCTTGAGTGCAAACTTCTCAGATGGCATGTTGGTCTCCATGATTTCTTGCATTAACAAATCAAAGGAAGCACAATTGACAACATTATTATAGTAGCTGTCAAATTGGACAGTAACTTTATGTTATTTGGATCGTCATAGTTGTATTCTTTGTAAATAAAGGTAAGTTATTAATGAATCCTCAGAAATAATCTTATCACAGATCTGTATCAAATAGTTACTCCAGACATGAAATTGAAGCAAAATAACTGATCAATATTAACTGAATTCTAAATCCACTTAAATATAAACTATTGGAGTCATGATAACTGCATTGGTATGGGATGTTTTTCTCCATTCTTATAATTTTCATATATTAGATCTAATTAATTCTAATCACCTATTTTATTCTGCTCAATATTAGGTACAAAGTAGTGTCTCAAGTGAACAAATATGCATGAACAAAAATGTCAGATTAATCTTTCAGTCACTGGCAACCAGCTTCTAATTATGGCAGTTATGTGGTTAAAGCTCAGCTATTTCAAAATTTCCTCCTATACACACACATCTGGAAGTTGTTTACATCATCGATTCCAATAACTGAAATACAGGAAAAACAATGCTGAGTTTTCAATTGCTTTCCGGTGCACTGAACTGCCTCCAACATCATTTAAATCTATAAATAATGTAAATGTGTTGCAGGAAAAAAATTGTACCATCCTCGTTTGCTCTAATAATGTTCTAAAGAGACTATTACAGTATCTTTGCATTTGATGCTAAAAATTCTTTGGGCAGAATGGATAATAGTTCCTGGAGCCCTTCTGCCTAGTCTGTGAAAAAGTCCAAGACAAATTTCACTCTATTTTCTATGATTAATCATAGACCATTTTAATAAATCTGTAAAGGCTATGAAGTAATTCATTAGTGATTGCTGTTCAGAAATTAATTAACTAGAATGTTAAATCTGATATTTCAGTATTTATTGCACTTTGCCTATTTTATTGAATGAAATGCAATGGCAAATTTGTTAGCTAATGTATTGATCGATAATTGTGAATAGATTGTAAAGATAAAAACATAATAAGCAGCAACAATGGTAACTTCATACTCAGAGGTTGTTCGCTTTTTCATTAAATAAAAGGAAGCAACCCTTGTCTTTTTCAAAGACTCTTTCTTTCAAGATTCCAATTCAAGCTCCATGCATGTAAGCCAATTAGCTATTAATTGATTCACTTTAAAATTCATTAACTCGCAGTTTGGAGCTAAAGCTATAATTAACTGTCTGCTCCATCTACCTCTGTTAATCTCCAGGTATGAAGTCCCATTGCTAATTGAAAAGGGTGCACTTGGTTGAAGTCGCAAATCAGTTACTCACCAGTGCCCCCTCCAGGCAGGTAAACATGCGGAAAGCAGGGTCCATAACTAAGAAGGTTTTCAGCCATAAAATGGGGAAATAACTTTGCCCATGTACTGTGCCAATGCATACAAAACTTATTACAAATGGTTTCAATTTTTGCATGTGAGTGTCTGTCCTCGTTTATATTAAAATTCTTGTATCAGACAAACATTCAGTGGTAACACAAGTGAATCTGCAGATGCTGGAAATAAATAAAAAACACAAAATGCTGGCAGAACTCAGCAGGCCAGACAGCATCTATGGGAGGAGGTGCTATCCTCCCTGATGAAGGGTTTCGGCCCGAAACGTCGTTATTACCTCCTCCCATAGATGCTCTCTGGCCTGCTGAGTTCTGCCAGCATTTTGTGTTTTTCAAACATTCAGTGGTGTTAAACAATCACATGTTCTTTGCTGACATTAAAATATTTCAATGTGGAAGCTTGCCTTATCATGACATTTTGAAATTTTCCAGCTGGCAGCTAATTGTAATCAAGAGTAATCAGTAAAATGACACAGAAAATCTTAGATGAAAATATTCGTTTTCAGCCCACAATGTTATATTAATATTTTTAAGGTAGGGCTATTTATTTATCATTTTTATAGTCCTTTATATAGTCAAAAAATCATGAAAATGAACAGTTCCAAACAAAGGAAACTGTTCTGGTAAAGGAAACTGTTCTTAACATGTTTTTCTTTTCAACAAAAATGGGACCAAAATATGCATTTAACATCAACCCGTAATTTCACATATTGATGAAAATCTTAGTTTCCTAATTCTGTTTTTTTTTGAATGACACTGTGGACAATGGGTTGTGATCACAAAATTCATAACCCTGGAAGGTTATGTTTGAATAAAAGTGGACTTTTAAATGAACTGGCAGTAAATTTAAGTAATAATTTCTAGACAGAAATGCTTCCTGGAAAAAGTTCCAGAAAAAAGTTAATTGTCAAGAGCAGCTTGTTTAAATTTTCATCATGGACAACCATCTTATATATTCACAGTTGGGATTACCGATAATATCTGAGTTGAAGAATTTTGTTTCATCCCTGTATTACTCTGAGCTTTAGAAATAAATACACTTACTGCAACTCCCAATAAAATCAGTTTGCTAATCTGTTACTAATATACTTAAGTTAAAACTTGCATTCTTAAGCTTGATGAAATACATTTAGCAAGGCTAGGAAAGCAATATTGCAAAGAACACTAGCTTGATCTTTGAAACAATTATATTTTAAACTGTTATGAATCTCCCTTCAGCATTATTTTATTTCCTTGATTGTTATTCATATAACTATACGATCTTTGCAAAGTGTAATGATCTCTGTGCCTATGTACATTTAGTTGTGAAATATTTCTTTCTAGGGGCCATGTCAGTAAATAAACCAAAGAAAGATAAATGCAAACAATTAGTAATTAATCTTCCATCATGGTTGAAAAAGGAAGTTGATGCTGAATGTGATTTGGTGAAATTATGATAGCTGGTATCTCAGGTGAAAGGGTTAAGTGCGATGCATGAAAATGAAAAGAAAGCCGAGGTGGGGGGTGCGAGGCATAAATATCAGTTGCTAGTTACAGTATGCAGAAATGGCTGCACAGTGCCTCTTCAGCAGAAAGAAGTTTCCTGCTTCCTCCTGAAAGCAGTGACCCAAAAACTCTATCATTAGTAACAATAATTAAAGGTGCTATAACAGTAAGTGAATGGATGATTGCCACTAAAAGGAACATTCTCATTAATTTATCACAGATTTTAACTCTACTTCATTAGGACATGTCTGTTGAAGGCCATTTAGGACTCTGGGGACAACTCCATACTTTAATACAAATTCACTGTGAAGAAAAAGTCTTCTCTACCAGGTCTGCTTCCACTTATGGAGAGTCAGGGCTATAACCACTGCATTTAAGATATGGCAGGTGGCAACATTTATACTTAAATTATTGGCTTTCACCTCCATCTCCAACATATTCACCAAGTGAAACTCACTGAACAAAGAACCTTCCCACATGTGTTGAGAAAGAATAGCTTTCATAAAATGATTTCCAACATATAATGCAATGTTAGCTCTAATTCAAAGGAGTGCTTCCTTAGGTTAAATTATTATACCTGGTAGTTTCTGAACTCACTTCATTATCTCTTCCCTCATTCTTACATGGATATTTGATCTTCACTCATCATTAGGGGAACTAAAATCAGAGAAACGTATTGGCTCCTGTAAGCCTAGAGGTAATTAATTTCTTTTAATTTAAAAAAGGAACAAAATGTGCTACATTACAGTTTCAATCTGATTAATTTGTAGATTAATTAAAAATAGTGCTTATCAGGTAATATTTTGCTATGAGTTAAATTTAAATTTCTGCTGTGGATCTGGGTTCCAGGATTGGTATTTTTATTATCCGACTGCTCTGTATGTGAAGCATGAGGTGACCTTGGTCTTTGTTTGTATGACAAAGAAATATATTTGGGTATTTCTTTAGTGGTGGATTGGAAAAGTGCTTTGCTTGAATGAAATTAATAACTTTGTTCCAGACTGAGTAACATTATTTTAAGCAGCTTTGTTAATGCTTTTTGTCTTCCTGGAGTTTGTATGCTCACCCTCTGAGCTTGCCATGCTGCTCACCCCCAGGTGCTTGCTCGGGTGTCCTCCCACATTCCAAAGTAGGTTCATTGGCCACGCTAGATTATCCTGAGTCTGAAGGTGGAAGTAGTGGGAATGTAGGGAGAATAAACAGGATTAGTGTAAATAGGTGCTTTATGTGTAGTACCATCTTGGTGAGCTGAACAGTCTGTTTCCTGCTAGAGAAATGTGCATTAGAGATTGAAGTGCCTACTTAAGATTGACATTGGATCTGCACCGTGTTCTACAGACACAAGGAATTCAAATTATTCACACGTTCTATATGATGTTGTGAATGGGAAATAATGCCTGGCCTGTTTATTGGAGCTCCTTGAAGATGAAACATGTGATGTGGAAATTTAAAAAGCAACTAAATTTTCAGAGGCAATTGAAAAATGTCTATTTCCTGGTTATTGCAGGAAATAAAGAAAAAGTATAGGAGGTAATGTTGATATGGATGGAAGGTAGACCAAACTTGAAACAGGATTTAGGCATAAAGGGCCTTTGTCAGTAATGATTTGATTTACAGGGATCTGTGTTGGAGTCCCAGCTTATTTCAAATTATATAAATTATCTGGATGCAGGGACCAGAGGTAGACTGGTAAATTTGCTGATGATATAAAGACAGATAGGGAAGTAAGTGGTGAAGAGGATATAAGGAGGCTACAAATGACTACAGATCAATTAACATGACCTTACCTTACTGCCCATTATGCTGCTGGCACTTAGGACAGCAGTGACAGCCGTCTATCTCTCTCTGTCCTTGGCCATTAAAACCAGTTTCGATCTTGGTCCTGGCAGTGTTCAGGGCTTCCTTCATTGTACCAGTAGTGTCATCTCAGTTTTTACTACTGTCAGTTGTGCATGTCCTTGGTGGAGACTCAGGAATACCATTGCATACAGATATAAACGGATTCTTCACTGCTGTTTACATAAAAATTTTGTTTTACCGGTCAGGGTTGTTAGCCCCAAGCTGAACCCCCAAACCTGGAAGACTGGTGGACCACTCTTAGTCTGGCCTCTGCCCTTTGACCTGTTTGGCATGGGTGACACTACCAAGAGCCAAATCACAAGGCCCTGACTCCAGCCAACATAGCTCTCTGGGTTATTGAGGCACACAAGCCTCCAAACCCTATGACTAGGCTATGGTCCTCTTGGAGTAGATCAAATAAGTAGGTGGGAAAATGTTAAATACTTCATTTTGGAAGGAAAATGAGAGAAGAAGCATGTTATCCAAGTGATAAGGAGGACTCTGAGGTGTAAAGGGAACTGGCTACCATGGTGCTTGATTCACAAAAGGTCTTGAATGCAAGTTTTGCCTGCTGACAGATAGTTACTGTTTATTGCTCATGGATTATATCCAAAAGTTGGGAAGTTTTGTTTTGGCCGTATAGAATATTGGTGTGACAATGCATGAAGCACATACGATGGATATAAAGGCAGTTTAGAGAAAGTTTTCTTGACTAATGCACACAAAGGGCAGGAATATTATAAAGGAGGATTGCAAAAGCTGAACTTGCATCTATTGGAATTTAGAAGGGTGAGAGGTGACGCACTTGAACTATATAAGATCGGTTAAGTGGATGTGGACCAGCAACAGCGATAGAACTGCACTTGGAGTTTATCCCAAGCGTGGTTTAAGCAACAGCAAACTTAAAAACAATGATCTGCCTGTCCTGAAACTTAGGTTGAAGTTAACTTGGAACAGACGAAGCAAGTTTGGCATTGTCCTCATGGTGACTCACAGCATTCCCGTACTTTGTTCCTTCAACATCTGCATGAGTCTGTACAATTACTGTGGAAACAACGGGGAGTTCACCATTGCTTCAGAGAGTTGAATCTCTGACATGAAAATGATTGCACAAAACTGATTGCTGGGATGCAGTGTTGTGGAAGATTCATTCTATCAGGGTTGTAAGATTCTCAGGTTTCAGTGCAGTGTTCATCAGATCCATGTGGTTTGTATATAATTCTTTGGCATTCTTCAGCAGGAAATCCCCTCACTCAAATGGAAATGCTGCTTTTCCTGGTCTTGTCCAATATTTCCACAGGAGATCCATTTGACCAGCCAGCTAACCATTACCAATTAATTTATTAAAAAAACACTCAGCAGGAAATAGATTGAGATCCATAAAGGCCATAGAACTGTAATTTTGCTATCTAAACAATGGTTTGGGTGTTTGGATTCATATATTTCATGTCTGACTTTTCCATCTGTGCAGGAAATGGTAAATGACACATTGCCTGTCACATTTTAAGCCCCTTCTTCTCATTGGTGTGTCATTCCTTTCAGTTCAGTTTTATGTTTTTAACTATATTAAGAATTGTAAAATATGAATAATGTTGTGGTGCAGCAAGATGGTTTAGGATGTTAAAACCAAAATGTTATCAGATTTGCTCATATCCTGTTATTCACAAACCACTTGAATGTAGCAAAAGATCAGCAATGTGACAGTCTGAACAAAACATTGCCAATAACAGTTTAATATTAATGTTTGTGGAAACAAATAGATGCATTTATATGGTATCTTCCACTTATCAGGATACACCATGTCACCTTTTTTTTTGTAGTCACCTTGAAAGTTGGAGGTTGAGCCAACATCAGATGCACACCAACTCTGGCAGGGTTTGCAGGGCATTACTTCCGACAAAGCGAAACCCAATAACATGAATAGCAGTTGTTATGAATGAGGAGCAACTCTGATGGGCAAACGGGTACAGAATCGCCAATGCCCGCCCCCCGCCCCCTTTTTGAGAATCGCAAGATCGTTATTATTTCGGGTCTGATACCCAGGAAATGAGAGAGAGACAACGACAGAATACACAAGGTGGAATGTCTCCTATTGACAAAGAGAGAGATTACTGCTATTGTCTCTTGAAGGAGGAATTGTGTATTGAGTACTGTTCTATTCATTGAAACCCCTCAGGGGGCAGCCAGAGTGGTCTGGTTGAGGGATTGCATCATCCCAACCTGATTGACACCTGAGACCCCGTGAGTGAGGATAAAAGTAGGGTCTGGGGAACACCCCTCAGATGCACCAGGAGAGATGCTATGAGACTGGTGGGGGCTTGTGTGTGTGTCCACCCTTGCCTGGGTGACGAGTCCTTCACGGAACGGTCTAGCTAAAGGACGGATACGGATCAAGATCATAAAAAGGAAAGTCGGCAAGTTTCTCTCTCTCTCTCTCTCTCTCTCCAACAATTGCAACACAGTGATCAACAACGACTGCAGCCTGTATGAACTGAACTGAACTTTATATTTCCATCGGACAATTCATTATCCCCTAGACAACAATAGAGCTTATTTCTTATTGATTATTATTATACCTGCACTTTTAGGTTTAGTATTGATGACATATATTATCTGTATATTTGCATTGATGTTATTTTTGTGTATTTTTACTAATAAATGCTGTTAAAAATAGTATCATCAGACTTCAACGGCTACTCCTATCTTTGCTGGTAAGACACCCAGTTACGGGGTTCGTAACACAGTGATGCTTCACTATCAGATGAACTCAACGCCTCTATGACCGCTTTGAAAGGGAGAACACAACTACAGCTGTGAAGATCCCTGCTGCACCTGATGACCCTGTGATCTCCGTTCCAGAGGCCAACGTTAGGCTGTCTTTAAAGAGAGTGAACCCTTGCGAGGCGGAAGGTCCCGATGGAGTACCTGGTAAGGCTCTGAAAACCTGTGCCAACTAACTGGCGGGAATATTCAAGGACATTTTCAACCTCTCACTGCTATGGGCCAAAGGACCTGTATTATGCTGTATGTTTTCTATGTTTCTATGTTTCCCACTTGCTTCAAAAAGGCAACAATTATACCAGTGCCTAAGAAGAATAATGTGGGCTGCCTTAATGACTATCGCCCAGTAGCACTCACATCGACAGTGATGAAATGCTTTGAGAGGTTGGTCATGACTAGACTGAACTCCTGCCTCAGCAAGGACCTGGACCCATTGCAATTTGCCTATCATCACAATAGGTCAACGGCAGATGCAATCTCAATGGCTCTTCACACGGCTTTAGAGCACCTGGACAACACAAACACCTACGTCAGGATGCTGTTCATCGACTATAGCTCAGCATTAAATACCATCATTTCCACAATCCTGATTGAGAAGTTGCAGAACCTGGGCCTTTGTACCTCCCTCTGCAATTGGAGCCTCGACTTCCTAACCGGAAGACCACGATCTGTGCAGATTGGTGAAAACATCTCCTCCTCGCTGACGATCAACATTGGTGCACCTCTAAGGTGTGTGCTTAGCCCACTGCTCTACTCTCTATATACACATATAGGCATAGCTCGAATACCATCTACAAATATGCTGTCGATACAACCATTTTCGGTAGAATCTCAGGTGGTGATGAGAGGGTGTACAGGAGTGAGATATGCCAACTAGTGGAGTGGTGCCGTAACAACAACCTGGCACTCAATGTCAGTAAGACGAAAGAGCTGATTGTGGACTTCAGGAAGGGTAAGACGAAGGAACACATGCCAATCCTCATAGAGGGATCAGAAGTGGAGAGAGTGAGCAGCTTCAAGTTCCTCAGTGTCAAGATCTCTGAGGATCTAACCTGGTCCCAACATATTGATGCAGTTCTAAAGAAGGCAAGGCAGCAGCTATATTTCACTAGGAATTGGAAGAGATTTGATATGTCGACAAATACACTCAAAGTCTTATATAGATGTACCATGGAGAGCATTCTGATAGGCTGCATCACTGTCTGGTATGGACTGACTACTGCACAGGACTGAAAGAAGCTGCAGAGGGTTGTAAATTTAGTCAGCTCAATCTTGGGTACAAGCCTACAAAGTACCCAGGACAGAAAGGCAGCGTCCATTGTTAAGGACCTCCAGCACCCAGGGCATGCCCTTTTCTCACTGTTACCATCAGGAAGGAGATACAGAAGCCTGAAGGTACACACTCAGCGATTCAGGAACAGCTTCTTCCCCTCTGCCATCCGATTCCTAAATGGACATTGAATCCTTGGACACTATCTCTTTTTTTAAATGTACAGTATTACTCTTTTTTGCACGATTTTTAATCTATTCAATATACGTATACTGTATAAAGTCTATTGAATAATATTTATTTATTTATTATTATTGTTATTTCTTCAATGTTATGTATTGTATTGAACTGCTGCTACTAGGTTAACTAATTTCACGTCACATGCCAGTGATAATAAACCTGATTCTGATTCTGAAAGTAAAGGCACAGCTGTACTATTCCTTTTACATTGTTCCTATTACATCCTAAATGAACTGCTCAAAACAAACATGTTTTCTGTGCAATATAGATTTAACTAATGAAAGGTCTACAACCTGAAACATTACTTCTGTTTATCTTTGCACAAGTGCCTCCTGACCTGCTGAATGTCTCAGGGATCTTCAATCTTTATTTCATAGTTTCAACATCTACTGTACTTTAATAATTTTTAATGCAATTTTCTCCCCAAGGCATTCTACTGTAGTATCTCATTCTGCACACCATGACCCAAATCAGAGTGTGAAATAATTTTGTTTCCAGTTACTAAACTGTATTCAAGGTAACTGGTGCACCAATGGCAGAAATGCAGTGACCAACATGATGAAAATGTTATTCAATCAGGCGGAGGTGGCCATCAGCATTTGGAGGCATGGAGCAGATGGAAAGAGAGTCCATCATTGATGGTGATGAAGCCTTCCACCTACCAAAGGGAAGATGCCTTATTTATGCCTTTCAAGAAAGAGAATGGGAGAGAGAAACTGTCGAGGATTGGAATCATGGAATGCAAGAGGCCCATTATGCTGATGCTTTGGAAGAGTTGTCCCATAGTCTCACACAACTGCTTTGCTCTATTGTCCTCCAATGTTCTCTCTATAATACAGAATATTGCCACTAATGAGTTGGCTTCCGTTGCTCTTTCAGGAAATGCATTCCAGATCATATCTTGCACAGTGAGAAATAATCCATCTCAGCCCACCTTTGCCAACAATCTTAAACCCATACCCTTGGGTTACTGCCAAGAAGAGATCCTCCTTCATTACTATCAAAATCCTTCCTGCTTTTTCCAGCAAGGTTAACATTCTCAGTTTTGCCCGTTTCTCAACAGAACTGGTCTCAGAAACCTACTGTCATTCTTGAATCTTGCTTTATATTTTCACCAGAACATTGATTCCTCACCTAAAGTGTGGTAGTCAGAATTGGATGTCATCAATAGTTATGATTTATCAGTATCAGGTCTGATATCACTGGCTTATGTTGTGAAATCTGTTAGTGTAGCAGCAGCAGTACATGATAATATAGGGGAACAGAAGTAAATAAGTAAATCAATTACAGTAAGTATATATACGTGTATTAAAAATTAAATTTAAAATAGTGCAATAACAGAAATAATAAAAGTGAGGTATCGTTTATGGGTTCAATGTCTATTTAGGAATTGGATAGCAGAGAGGAAGAAGCTGTTCCTGAATCACTGAGTGTGTGTCTTGAGGCTTCTGTACCTCCTACCTGACAATAACAATGAGAAGAGGGCATGTCCTGGGTGATAGGGGTCCTTAATGATGTACGCAACCTTTCTGAGGCACTGCTCCTTGAAGATATATCGGATACTACAGAAGCTAGTACCTAAGGTGGAGGTGATTAATTTTACAACTTTCTGCAGCTTCTTTTGGTCCTGTGCAGTATCCACCCCCCCCCCCCCCCACCATACCAAACAGTGATGCAGCCTGTCAGAATGCTCCCCATGGTATATCTGTAAAACTTTTTGAGTGTCTTAGGTGTCAAACCAAATCTCTTCAAACTCCTAATGAAATGTAACTGCTGTCTTTCCTTCTTTATAGCTGCTTCGATATGTTGGGACTAGGATAGATCCTCAGAGATCTTGACACCCAGGAACTTGAAATGGTTCACTCGCTCCACTCTGATCCCTCTGTGACGATTGATTTGTGGTCCCTCATCCTACCCTTTCTGAAGTCCACAATCAGCTCTTTCGTCTTACTGACATTGAGTGCCAGGTTGTTGCTGTGACTAATAGTGAGAGTGTGACTGCGAGTGTAAGGATATATCTCACTCCTGTACGCCTTCTCGTCACCACCTGAGATTGGTTGCATCGTCAGCAAGTTTGTAGATGGTATTTGAGCTATGCCTAGCCACACAGTCATGGCTATAGAGAGAGTAGAGCAATGAACTAAACACACACCCCTGAGGTGCGCCAGTGTTGATCATCAGCGAGGAGGAGATGTTATCACCAATCGGCACAGATTGTGGTCTTCCAGTTGAGAAGCCGAGGATCCAATTGCAGAGGGAGGTACAGAGGCCCACGTTCCATAGCTTATCAATCAGGCCTGTAGGAATGATGGTGCTAAATACCAAGTTATAGTCAATGAGCAGTATCCTGACATAGGTGTTTGTGTTGTCCAGGTGATCCAAGGCCGTGTGGAGAGCCATTGAGATTGCATCTGCCATTAACCTTTTGTGGCAATAGGCAAATCGCAGTGGGTCCAGGTCCTTGCTGAAGCAGGAATTGGTTCTAGCCATAACCAATCTCTCAAAACACTTCAGTATTGTAGATGTTAGTGCTACTGGGCGATAGTTATTAAGGTAGCTCACACTGCTCTTCCTGGGCACTGGCATAATTGTTCCTTTTTAAAGCAAATGGGAACTTCCAACCGTAGCAGTGAGAGGTAGAAAATGTTCCTGAATACTCCCGCCAGTTGGATGGCACAAGTTTTCAGAGCCTTACTAAAGACTCCTTCATGGGCTGCTGTCTTACAAAGGTTCACCCTGCTGAAAAACAGCCTGAAACAGAGATCTCAGGGTAATCAGGTGCAGCAGGGATCTACACAGATGTAGTTATATTCTCCATTTCAAAGTGGGCATAGAAGGCATTGAGCTTATTGGGTAGTGAAGCATCACTGCCATTCATGATGTTGGGTTTCGCTTTCTTGGAAGTAATGTCCTGCAAACCCTGCCAGAGTTGACGTGCATCTGACGGTGCCTCCAACCTCGTTTGGAGCTGTTTCTTCACTCTTGAAATAGCAAGTCATAACTGGTTTTCTTATACAGGCCTTGGTCACCAGACTTAAATGCCACAGATTTAGTCCTCAGCAGATAATGAACCCCCTGGTTCATTCACAGCTTTTGGTTTGGGAATGTACAGCGAGTTTTCACAGGCACACATTCATCCACATACGGTTTCAATGAAGTAGGTAACAACTGTGGCATATTCATCCAGATTCAAAGATGAATTCCTGAATACAGTCCAGAGCGCCAATCCAAAGCAGTTCTGTAGGCGCTCCTGTGCTTCCCTTGTCCATACCTTCTTGGTCCTCACTACTGGTGCTGCAGTCTTCAGTCTCTGCCTGTACTCAGGGAGTAGAAGTACATCCAGGTGATCAGACTTCCCAAAGTGAGGGTGTGGAATAGCATGGTAACCACTCTAGACCTTAGTGTAACAGTGGTCAAGTCTGTTGTTTCCTTTGGTATGACAAATGATTTGTTAATGATAATCTTTTAGCAACTTTTTCAAGCAAGCCTGGTTAAAATCCCCTAAAATGATAGTGAAGGCACTAGAGTGTGCTGTTTTGTGCATGTTAATCACATCAGTCAAATCAGCTAGAGCCTGTTTAATTTTGTCCTGAGGAGGAATGTACACTGCTACCTAGAAGATCACTGAAATCTCCCACAGCAGGTAAAATGGATGGCACTTAATTGCAAGATATTCCAGGTCTGGTGAGTAAAATTTGGACATCATCAACCAAATGGTACACCACAAGGAGTTGATCATGAGCCATACACCACCACCTCTGCTTTTTGAGAGACTCGACAGTCCTATCTTGATGGTGTATAGTGAACCCCTCAATCCGGTATGGAAGGGGTCAAGCAGGAAACCGCTTTGAGATTGCCAATTTCATTTACCGGAGACTGTATATTTGCCAGGAAGATAGTCGGAAGCCTCGTTTTTTAAAAGCACTTGCAGCCCTGAGTGACGGCCTCTGACAAGGTGTCCTCCTAGCGAGGATCTTATGGCCAGAGTCGGCATTATTTCTGATGTTTTTAAGCAGCGATAGGTTATTCACTTGCCTTAAAAAAACATCTTTATTAACTGTACAGACCTTGGATGCAGTTGTGATTCTCAGCTGCAGCAGGCTGAAATGGGAATGTTTAATCATAGTCATCGAGCTGCACCACAAGTTCGCCCTTTTGAGGATTTATATTTTATGCCTCTAATAAACAAAGATTGCGTATTGCTTTGTTTAACAGCTTTATCAATTGATCTCACAACAGTTGCATTCATTCTTTTGAGTCAGAAGGCTATGAGTTCTTCAGAGACGAGTGTGAAGAATCTCAGTTCTATTAGTGCTTTACACTATCAGAGGCACTTTCCTTCACATTTGTTAAATTGAAGCTCCATCTACTTTCTCAGCTGGATGGAGGAGTGCATCTATTTTTGAAAACCAGCTGAGGAATTGTCAGATCAAAATTTGTTGCTTAAACAGTTCTATGAGAAGAGATTAGAATCAGAATCAAATTTATAATCAGTGACACATAACATGAAATTTGTGGTTTTGCAACAGTGGGCCAGTGCAAAGACATGAACATTTATAATTTACAAAACTAAATGAATAATGCCAAATATAAAGAAGTAAGAAAGTAGTTTGAGTTTATGGGTACATCAACTGGTCACAACTATGATGGAAGAGGGGAAGATTCTGTTCCTAAATTATTGAATGTGGATCTTTGGGCTCCTGGACCTCCTCCCTAATGGTAGCAATGAGAAGGCAATCCTGGATGGTGAGGGTATTAACGAAGGATGCCATCTTCTTGAGGAACTGTCTCTTGAAGATGTCGTCGATGGTAGGGAAGGCTGTGCCCATGAAGAAGCTTGCTGAGTCAACAACCTTCTGCAGTCTCTTGACCATTGGAGGCTGTAATGCAACAGCTGTCAGAATACAGTCTCCACTGTATACCTTTAGAAAATTGTTAGTCTTTGGTGACATTCCAAATCTCCTCAAACCCCTCATGAAGTAGATCCTTTGGTGTGCCTTTTTGGCACTCATTCTATCTTTCCTTTTGTAGAGAAACCTCATCTGTATGTTATACTCTTGGTGCCATCTCACCATATCACTATCGGATTACACAGTGCTTCGTGGCTCACAATTATAGCCTGGATTATCTTCATTACAGGTTTCCCCACTACGGATGATCAGCTGAATGGGGCCAGCACTTTTCAGACTAGCTCTTAATTCCTTCTCAGAAGGTTAAATAAATTTTATCACCCTGAAGTTATCAAGCATCACTGGAAGTCTAGCAGCTCAAGTTCTTCCAACATGTTATTTTCACAAATATACACATTTTAAAATCTGACTATTCCAGTCATTATTAAATTGTTTCAAAGCAAGATTGGAGTATTTAATGCACTACGATTATCTTAATTTATAAAAAAAAATCAGCATAAGGTTTACAACATTTTAAGAAAAACATCACCTAGCATCACCTAGAAGAAACCTAGCAATTATTGGCCTGTAAGTTTGACGTTAGTGGTGGGTAAATTAATGGAAAGTATTCTTAGAAATGGTATATATGATTATCTGGATAGACAGGGTCTGATTAGGAGCAGTCAACATGGATTTGTGCGTGGAAGGTCATGTTTGACAAATCTTATTGAATTTTTTGAAGAGGTTATAGGAAAGTTGACGAGGGTAAAGCAGTGGATGTTGTCTATATGGACTTCAGTAAGGCCTTTGACAAGGTTCCGCATGGAAGGTTAGTTAGGAAGGTTCAATCGTTAGGTATTAATACTGAAGTAGTGAAATGGATTCAACAGTGGCTGGATGGGAGATGCCAGAGAGTAGTGGTGGATAACTGTTTGTCAGGTTGGAGGCCGATGACTAGTGGTGTGCCTCAGGGATCTGTACTGGGTCCAATGTTGTTTGTCATATACATTAATGATCTGCATGATGGGGTGGTAAATTGGATTAGTAAGTATGCAGATGATACTAAGATAGGTGGCATTGTGGATAATGAAATAGGTTTTCAAAGCTTGCAGAGAGATTTAGGCCAGTTAGAAGAGTGGGCTGAAAGATGGCAGATGGAGTTTAATGCTGATAAGTATGAGGTGCAACATTTTGGTAGGAATAATCAAAATTGGACGTACATGGTAAATGGTAGAGCATTGAGGAATGCAGTAGAACAGAGTGATCTAGGAACAATGGTGCATAGTTCCTTGAAAGTGGAATCTCATGTGGATAGGGTGGTGAAGAAAGCTTTTGGTATGCTGGCCTTTATAAATCAGAACATTGAGTATAGGAGTTGGGATGTAATGTTAAAATTGTACAAGGCATTGGTGAGGTCAAACTTGGAGTATTCTGTACAGTTCTGGTCACCAAATTATAGGAAAGATGTCAACAAAATAGAGAGAGTACAGAGAAGATTTACTAGAATGTTACCTGGGTTTCAGCAACTAAGTTACAGAGAAAGGTTGAACAAGTTAGGTCTTTATTCTTTGGAGCGTAGAAGGTTGAGGGGGGACTTGATAGAGGTATTTAAAATTATGAGGGGGTTAGATAGAGTTGACGTGGATAGGCTTTTTCCATTGAGAGTAGGGGAGATTCAAACAAGAGTACATGAGTTGAAAGTTAAGGGGCAAAAGTTTAGGGGTAACACGAGGGGGATCTTCTTTACTCAAGAGAGTGTTAGCTGGGTGGAATGAGCTTTCAGTAGAAGTGGTAGAGGTAGGTTCAATTTTGTCATTTAAAAAAAAATTGGATAGGTATATGGACGGGAAAGGAATGGAGGGTTATGGGCTGAGTGCAGGTTGGTGGGACTAGGTGAGAGTAAGCGTTCGGCACTGTTATGCCATCGGCCCCCTCCTTTGTGAGAATCTCAAGAACCCTAGTCAAGGGGGGGTCAACTGACCCAAAAGAGGAAGAGCTCAAGGAGAGAGAGAGAGAAACCACGTTCTCCCAAGAAGCAGAATAAAGGTGACATTGACTATTGTCTCATGGAGACCACTTGAAAAGCCCTCGGGCAAAGTGGGCTGGTTGAGAGAGAGATCGCATTACCTGCAACTTGATTGACACCTGCGATCCCGTGAAGAAGTATAAAGGAGTGTCTGGGGGGGGGAACCCTCAGACGCACCCAGGAGATGAAGGAAGCACGATATCGATTCCCGTGGGAGCGGGACGCCATTCTGAAGGAAGCCACGTGCGTTAGATTCCAACTTTTGAATCTGTGGCTAGAACCAACGAAAGACTGCTTTTAGCTAACAACGGGGAAGTCTGCTCCCCTGATTCCAAGGATTTGCTCTGCCAAGATGACGGGCAAGTGTTTATCTTTTCCAAATCATCTCTTTCTCTCTACAACGTGGAAACCCCAGCAGTTCCCAAAAGGGAAAAGCCTGCAAACTTCTGAGTGACTCTTTATGTTTCAATTGGACTCTGTATTAACCCCTAGACAACTATAGAGCTTATTTCTGATTGATTATGGTTACACCGGTGTTTTAGACTGAGTTTGACGATGTATATGATCTGAATGTTTTGTATTAACCATACGTTTGTGCCCTTTTCGAATAAAACGTTTGAAAATAGTAGCATCCGACTCAGCTGATCCATCTATCTTTGCTGGTAAGTTACCTGGTTACGGGGTTACGTAACAGCACGGACTAGAAGGGCCGAGATGTCCTGTTTCCATGCTGTAATTGTTATATCACCTTATGTGTTATTTACTCTAGCCTGTTCATTTCTCAAGAGGTTATAAATCCTTGCTATTTCAATATCGAATGAGGCCCTCCACTGGTTGGGCTCAACCATGAATGTTGTCTCCCAGCTCGCTATGTGATACACAAGCCAGTACACAACTTACGGCAATATGCTATGGAGAGCAAGCTGTTGCCCATACAGCAGGCTCCCCCTCTCCATGCAGCTGATGAGTCCAAAGGGAGCGATACATTTAGCACCAGTGACGTCGCAGGAGTTGCCAGTCAGCAATGAACTGAACATAGGACAGCCTTAGTGATTCTAGCTCTGGGTTTTTCCTTGGGGTTTACTCCTAAAGCGTTTCTTATGAGGGCAGTAAAGGTTTGAGATCAGAGTTTTCCTTCTAGATGAGGTGCATGAAGCAATTGGTCTGAAGGTACGGGTAACGTGCCTTTGCCCCTTCTCCCGTCAGTAGAAACAGTTCTGCCAATCTTAGTAGCTAAGTCACATATCAAGGCCAAGAGCTGGACTTGGTTGACAGAGGCTATTTGAGATGCATGCCATTGGGCCCATTCAATAGGTACTGGGTGCTTATCCCCACTACTTCCCTCAGTTATGACAATCTTAAGGAACCAATATCAATTATGATTAGATATAATGACAGACTGCTTCCTATTATGGCTGATTCAGGTTATTGCGAATTCACATGGATAAGGACAGTGGTCCAAGTCATATAGGGCTCTTAATCCAAATTCTGAAACAATATACCACATTAATGACTCTTAGAAGATCTTTGAAAGTCTTATCAAGTGAATTTTTGGAAGATTCACCTAAGCATTCTGTCCTTCACTTTCTTACCTGGGACATCTAAATGAAGTCCAAAGCCAGTGTGAAAGTTGTGATAACTTAAACATTTGCTCGAGCATTGAGGAGTGACCTGATAGAAATGTTTAAAATTATAAGAGGCAAAAATAGGTGTGTAGATAATCAGATATAACAAGATGGAGATGTTTAATACCTGATGATCTGTTTATTTTAAAGAAGATTTACAAGGCAAACATTTTACATGGAGAGAGGCAGGTGTGTGGAACAAACTGCCAGGGGAAGTGGTGGGAACAGGTATGATAACAATACTAAAGAGGCAGCTAGAAGGCCACATGAAAGGAAGGGAATGAAGAATATAGACAATATGCAGGCACATTGGATTTGTTTAATGTGACACCAAGGTCAGTGCAGACAATGTGAACTGAAGACCCTGCCCCAGGAGGAGAGTACATGCTCCATATACTCCCTCCAGCAAAATTACTGGGATAATACATCATTCGTCTTTATCAACCAGAATTGGTTAAATGATGTTATTGTGTGATATCAGTGCCAAATAGAACTGAAAAACAAGCACGCTCCATTTTACAGATCTTATTTTCAGGTAGGGTCCCTAGTGAAGAGATCTAATCCTTGTCCAGAAATGGGCATTGGACCTCATTGTAATTACTATTAGGGTATGTTTCCAGCTTATGCAAGATCTTCATCTATTAATTTTGATTTTAAAAAATTAGGCCAAAATTTCACTGACAGTCAGGCCAGGTAGGATTTTCCATTCAAGGGCATTGGTGTTTCCATACCAGGCTGTGGAGCAGCTACACATCTATAGAAGTTTGTCAAAGTTTTAGATGTCATACTGAGTCTTCACAAACTCTTAAGGAAGTAGAGGCACCTCCATGCTTTCTTCATAATTGCACATGTGCTGAGCCCAGGGCAGTTCCTCCAAGATAATAGCACTGAGGAATTTAAGTTACTGACTCTCTCCACCTCTGACCCTCCAATGAGGATTGGCTCATGAACCTCTGGTTTACTTTTCTTTCTCTGGAGGTATTGAGGCCCAGATCTTGGAGCTTATTGATTTGTTTTGAGGAGATGGTACTATATACTGAGATATAGTTGATAAAGAGCACAATGATGTATGCACCTGTGCTTTGTAGAAGTTCCAGGGTTGAGTGAAAAGCCAATGTGCTCCGGTAGGCAAATTGCAGCAAATCCAAGTCGCTTCTCAAGCAGGAGTTGATATGTTTCATCACCAACCTCTCTAAATACTTCATCACTGTGGATGCAAATGCTACTAGATGATCGTCATTGAGGCAGGTTATCACTTCCTTCTTAGACACTGGTATAATTGAAGCCTGCTTGAAGGAGGTGGGTACCCCAAACTGCTGAAGTGAGAAGTTAAAGATCTCAGTGAATACTCCAGACAGATGATCAGCACAGGTCTTTAGAACTTGTCCAGGTACCCCATCTGAGCCAAGTGCTTTTCATGGGTTCACCATGAAATATCATTCTGAATTTGCTGCTGAAGTCTCTGTAACCACAGCATTGTGAGAAGATTACGCTACCAGATGAGCAACAGCAGTCACTTTAAACGGGCCACATGCGAAGAGGTTCCTGGATACAATTATCACTCAATATTCCATAACTGGTGAACCAGAACAGGTGGAACAAATGATATCTACAGCATCTGATTCTGGCACTTGAAGTCCTTTTTGTCTTCAGTCAAAGCAGATTGGTGGGTCTTGGTGTTGTGATGACAAAAACCATCACAGATGAAGCACAGGAGTACCACAGGAGACATGAAAGAATGAAGATGTTTGAACACAGAATACAAACAATCTGCTGGAGGAACACAGTGGGTCAGATGATATCTGTAGGGCGAAAAGGAACTATAGCTGTTTTGGGATACAGTGTTCAATCTGACATAAGGTTTAGATCTGAAATATTGACAATTCTTTTCCCTTGTAATGAAGAATTTCTCCAGCAGATTGTTCGCGGATACAGGAGCATTACAACAAGGTATTGATTAGTCTATGTTGAAAAGATCCTTTGGGGTATTGGAAGTCCCCATTAGGCATCGGACAGATGTAGACATGTTTTGTAGTACATGTGGGAGAGAAGATGTAAAAGGTAATTTAGGATTATAGTCTCAAGCCACCAGAGAACTAAACAATACCTGAGTTTAGTTAAATATACAGGAAGATACAGTTCTAGCTTCAATTATTATCAAGGAACAATGTGTTATCTAACTAGTGAGTGATAAATTCTGATTTGTAATGTTCCAGTCTGTATAAACAGGAGAATTTAAAAGTACCTGGTAAATGGCAGTAGGATGGATAGTAGGGAACTTTAATGGCTGTGTGTCATAATTGAGAACCCTTAGACTTGGCCTCCAACAATCCAGAGGGAGGGAAGACTGAAATTCAGTACTGGCTGGAGATTAGGAAGGACTGTTGATTAGGGAACTGTGTATCCTGGTGGGCCTGAGAGCATATTGGAGATTGGAGATGGATGAAGATCAGGAAAGAAGGAGGCGAGTCATTAGGAGACTTGGGCTGGTGTGGGTCTTTGGGCAGGGTACATGTGGCTATGGATTGATGATGGCTGGAACCAAATATTCTGTTTGGGATAGGAGAGAGCTGAAACTGCCAGCAGCGTTGACCTCCTCTTCACTGCTGAAAACAGGCAGCAGCAATTAACGCATTTAAATCAAACACCAAATCCCATTGTAAGAACCACAAAAAGAAAGCTTTTAGATGCTACAAATCTGAAGTATAATGGCAGGTTCCAGACCCAAAGCGTTAACTCTATCTCGCTTTCCAGAGATGTTTCATATCACGAGGCTTTGATTTAAATACATTGAATAAATGTCAAGGTCCACTGTGGCCAGTCTGTTAAATAGCACAACTGTTACTCTGCTCATGAACTTCATGGGGTTGTATTTTTTCTCTCGAGCTTCTGTGTCCGATTCCCTTGTACCCTGCCTAAAGACAGGTGTGAAGTCTGGTGAAAATGGTAGAGGGGTTTGACTGTTAATATCAAAGCCGTTAGCCCCAATTCTCTCTTCACTCAATGCTATCTCATCTGCAAAGTGTTTCTTGTATTTCTGGCTTTACACTTTGAAGTATAATCAGGTTCACTTAGATGGAAATACCCAAAACTATATGCTGCTGGATAACACATGACAAGCCTCACTGCCCCCCGATAATCATCGTCTGAGAGGGTAAAACAATCCCAAATGTATGAGTCCAGTCTTATAATGATCAGGTAAGAGTCAATAGAAAAATGACTTCATGCTGATCACCTGATATTTTCTTGACATTACGCTTCTGCGATGTAGGTCGGTAGCCATTTTTACTACCTAAAATATACATACACACACACATATATATATTCAATATACTAACGAATTACACATAGGTAAACAAAGTAAAGTGCAAAAATTAAATATTGTAGAGTACAGCACAAATTATGTGGTGACACTTCAAATACAGTGTGGCAGTGAGTTCAGAAGCCTAATGACCTGAGGGAAGAAATTGTTTCTCATCCTGACCGTTCTTGTTTTTATGCATTGGAGTCTCCTGCCTGCTGGTAGAAAGTCAGACTCATCGAGGTCCCTCTCACTGGGGAACACTGAAGCAAAGTACTCTTTAAGGACTTCCCCTGCTCCCTCTGACTCCATCTGTGAGCATTGTCAACAATTTCCCACCAGAGGACCTGAAATTTGGTCCTGTCTGTGTGGAGATTTTCCTGTTGTTCCTGTGACCACATTCAAAAGTGAACTGGATGGATGGGTGAGATCCTTGATAATACTCAGAGCCTTGTGTATGCAATGTTGTTTACAAGAATGTTCAGAAACTTGGAAGAATATATAAATAATTTTGATAGAAACACAAAAAGCACCATTGTTTCCATGTTTGCTTATTTCCAAAGTGATACAAAGATTGCAGAAATGATTTTTGAATATTTTGCTATAACACCTGGTTTACATCATTGCATGTAATTCCCGATGGGTATGCAAATAATCTTACTTAGGAAATTTGCATGTAACTACATGGGCTGTTCATCAGCAGGCAAAATGATTATCTGAATCGAATAATTATGTTATAAATTACATTCTGGAAAACTTAGTCCGCAACCTCTAGTCAAGAGGTAATACTAACTTAACTTGCCGAGTGAAAAACAGACATGACTGCATTGGCTATAAAGATGTTACATTCCTTCAAGTTCAATAGAAAGTAAAATTCAGCAACTTTAAAATGAACAGTTGATGCGACCTTGTAGGTTTCCACTGGAAAATTTAGGCTAAGATGAAGTTTTGAAACGTCAGTCCTCGAATTTGAAGAGACACCATTTTCATACCAGCATGGTAGCCTCCCTCACTGAATCACATTAGATTCTTGCCTAAAATTTTGACTTATAATAATAATTGCATATTATTGTCTGCGCTGCAGAACTCTGTGATTACTCCATTTGCTAAATGAAACCATGAGTTGGACATGCTCTGTTAACATTAAACAAGGTGATCTTCATGTTCCAAGCCTAGCTATCAGTATTGGTGTCAGTGTTCTGTCTAAATTTTGCTTGCACTACAAAAAAAAATGACAGGGATTGAATAAATATTTTTAAAGCCACTTGATAATCCATCAGAAAGTAAATTTAGCATACTACTACCATCTGCAAAATATTTGACATAACATAATGAGATAATCTATGTCAATTGCATAAAACTATATTTCGACTTTTGGAATAAGCCCACAAAACAAAACAGGCATAATTAAACAATGTTGACAGGGAGATGTACAACATATGGTGAAAACAAGTAGGAAGCCCACAATGCAAGTCTGTGCTAACACGTGCCCCAAAAATGAAGCCTTCTGTCTTCACACTTCACAGCTCTAAATCTGCACAGTACTGAGTAGAAGAAATGAAATAACTTTATGGCTCTGAGGAAGTCAAACTGGAGGTTGTCAATAATGTGGAAAGAAAATATCAGACAGGGCAGATCCATTAACTGGTTGTGAACCATTCTACGATTTTTCTGGCCTCACGAAATTTCCAAAAAAAAAGGTTCCAGGTTGTAACGTTCTTGAGATATACTCCATGGAAACAAGCCTTTCGGTCTCCACAAGTCTGTGGCAACCATCAAGCACCCTGTTTTAGGTAATCTCTACTAACCATTTATTCCCATCTCCAGATATTACCACTCACTTATGCCCATAGTGGTTAGCACAACGCTTGATGGTACAGGCGACTCAGGTTTAATTCCTGCTGCCTGTAAGGAGTTTGTACGTTCTCCCCATAACCACTTAGGTTTCCTTCTTGCTCCAGTTTCCTCCAACAGTCCAAAGATGTACCACTTGGGAAGTTAATTGGTCATTGTAAGTTGTCCCATGATTCGGCCAGGGTTAAATCGGGGGATTGCTGGGCAGCATAGCTTGAAGGGCAGGAAGGGCCTATTCTGCGTGTTATCTCAATAAACTACAGACAACTTGTTGTGGTCAATTAACCTATCAGTCTGTTCACTTTTGAATGTGGTCACAGGAACAACAGGAAAATCTCCACACAGACAGGACCAAATTTCAGGTCCTCTGGTGGGAAATTGTTGACAATGCTCACAGATGGAGTCAGAGGGAGCAGGGGAAGTCCTTAAAGAGTACTTTGCTTCAGTGTTCCCCAGTGAGAGGGACCTCGATGAGTCTGACTTCAATGCACAACAGGCTAATTTTCTGTAGCATATCAAGGTTAGGGAAGAGAATGTGTTGGAATTTTTGAAAAACATTAGGATAGACAAGAATCCTGGGACAGATGGCATATAGCACAGCTTCCTATAAGAAGAGAGGGAAGAGTCTGCTGTACTGTTGATGACATTTGCATTCTTATTGGCCACAGGAGTAGTACCAGAAGATTGGAGGATGGCAAATGTTATTACTTGGTTCAAGAAAGGTAGTAAGGATGATCCTTGGAATTATAGACCAGTGGGTTTTACATCAATAGTGGGAAAAATATAGTGGATTCTTAGAGAAAGGATTTATGAGCATTTGGAGGATAGCCTGATTAGGGATAGTCCACAAGGCTTTGTGAAGGGCAGGTCATGCTTCTTGAGCCAGATTGACTTTTTTGAGGAAGTGACAAAATAATTTAAGAAAGGTAGAGTGGTGGTTGTGGTGTATATGGATCTGAGTAAGGTGTCCAACAAAGTTCCTGAGGCATGGGATCCAGGGAAACTTAGCTGTTTGGATTTAGTATTGGATTGCCACAAAAGGCAGGGGGTAGTAGTAGATAGAGTATATTCTGGCTGCAGGTCCATGATTAGTGGTGTTTCATAGGGATCTGTCCGGGGACTCCTGCTCTTTGTAATTTTAATAAATGCCTTGGATGAGGACGTTGAGGGGTAAATTAGTAAGTTTGCTGATGAACACAACCAAGAAATTTTGGTTGTATTGTGGATAATGAAAAAGTTGTAGTCTACAATGGATATGTTCCTATCAAATCTAGCTACTGTGCTCTTCCCCTCATTACTACAGATCTGGAAGAAATGGCAATGGACTAAACAGTGTGAGCTGGCTT